>NW_024429266.1:154401721-155099221 GCF_017639785.1 Mesocricetus auratus | reverse complement strand
ACATACGGTGTGTGGTTGCTGGGATGGGGGGCGGTAGTGTAGATTAAATAGAGAATCGAGGAAGATCTTTAGCAAGTCTTTCCTTGGATGTTACCACATGGTAACTCTGTCTTGAAGCTCTGAGAGGAAAACAAAGCTCCTTGTGTGCCTGAGGCCAAGTAAAATTCCATTTGTGTCTTTTGGTCTTTGGGAAACAGCAATTGCCATATAATTTGGGTAATGATTCTTTTAATCCATCTGTTTCTGGGAAACAAACTGAGGCAGCTGTGATGTTATTCCCTCAAATTCCCCCTCTCCAGGCCAGGTGCAGAAAGCCCCCAGTGAGTGCTAGGAGGCTTGTGGTGGTTCAGGAGCTGTTCCGTAGATGCTGTATATGGGTACTAGTCTGTTCTTCCAAAGATCTTAAAAACAAATGATGTGAACTAAAAGGCGTCCCTAGTCACTGTTCTGGGAGAACTGAAAAGCAGCAGCACACAGACCTCCTCCTGCTCTGCACGAGCTGGGTTCTTTTCTCATCCTAGCATCTCACATGGCAGTTTCCTCCATGAGACTCAGGAGGTAAAGAAAAGGTCACCTGTCTGGAGGAACAGAAACTTGGAAGTTTCTCTCCTAGGGCCTCCCCAGCAGGGTGAAAAGGAGTAAACAATGGCTGGAAGGAGACTGATCAGAACCCAATTGCAGAGAGAAGAGGTTCTGGAACTGCTGAGCCTCCTGCAGGCTGTGCAGAGAGCTCCAGGGTAGCATCTTACCACCCTGGCTGAGGTGAGTTGTCAGGGATGCAGCTGCCTTTGAGTCATCCCTGCTGCGTGTAAGTAACCCCTCACTCATGTTTATTAGTAACGTCAATTAAAAAGAAAACCATTGGTTCACCAAGCTGACTTGCTACAGTCATTGCTTTGGTCTGTCATGAGTTCCCTTTCTGAGGTAAATAGACTTGTGTCTCGACAGAAATCTGTCACCCCAGTGTTCATACTTTCCTTAATTTTCCTATGGTTTTGCAAACAAGTTAATGCATGATCTTCAAAATGAACTGGGCTTATTCAAGTTCATTGCATCACAGAATTTTATTTTTTAAAATGTTAAGACTCATTTGTCCTTCAAAGAGAAAACGGCTGCTCAGCTGCGGCCGTCTGTGACACTGTGGTTCTGAACAGAACATCCAAGATGTTCTGTTGATTGACCTACACAGGAACCTCTAGGTCTCTTCTTTCACTGGTTTCAGATTGGTTTTCAGCCCTTTGAATGTTGTGTTACAGAATTTCTGCCGCAAATCTTCCTCTGGCCACTTGAATAATGTCATAACTAAGTGCTCATTAAAGTTAATGAGGGTGCGTTTGAAAGGGGAAACTTTGTCTTCTGCTATATTCGTTGATACCCTTGAGTTGCACCTTGCCCTGCTTTCTGCCTCTCCTGATGCATAATCTCAGCCATCAGTGGTACCTCTTCCTTGAGTTGGTCAAACGTGACAAGAAGCATCATCTTTTGCCTTTATTCTCATTATTTTCATGGTAAAGCATCTTGGCATCACACAGAGTCTGGGAGAGTCTCAGCTAGTTAGGGAAAGGTCAGTGCTACTTATTGCTGCCTTATATTAACACACTTGTCTCGTTCAAAAATGTAGATCTCCATGGGGATGTTACGGGGTCAAGTTCTTTCCACTTGTGTTATGAATATTATTCATTAGATTGTGGTTTTAAAAGGCTGTGCTCTCAGAAGAGAGCTATTTATAATACAGACTTGTGGATCCCAAAGTTGGAGATTTCCTTGGGGAGGGGCAGAGGCCATTAAAGATGGCATAAATCTGTCACATGATCATGTCATCTCTACTCTTAGGAATCAGATTCAGTATTACCTTTATAAAGTTTGTCATCTTCTTCAAAACAAAAACCAACAAACAAGCAATAAACAAGCAAAACAAAGTCTCCCTGTGTAGCCCAGACTGTTCCAAATTTGCACCCATCTTCTTTAATCAACTTGTTGAGTGTTGTGATTGCAGACATGAATGACCACACCCAATTTAAAGTTTAATTTTAAATCATTCCATAGTTCTTCATGCCAAAAGCATAGGTAGAGAAAATCATGGGCTGGGTAGGAGGTGTATTGTCACTGGGGAAATGTTACACTGTCCACCTAGTCACTTCTGGCTCCTCTTGCCTGGGGCTGAACCTGAGAAGTTCCTAGGAACCTTGCCATTTCTGCTTGAGAGCGTGGCAAGTTCATTAACGGACATCTGCAAGGACACCTGGGCTGATGTCATTGCCCATGGTGCAATGGAGAAGGTCACACTGGCAACAATGTGTGCTGGAGTGTGAGTGTGCGAAGACCTGAGTGAGGCTGGAGTGTGAGTGTGCGAAGACCTGAGTGAGTGAGGCTGGAGTGGTCCTCCCTGCAGCACTTGGAGCATGGGAGCTCTGGGATGTGATAGCACTGTGTGGTGACCGGGGGGAAGGGGGAGGTTTTCATTCTCTTGTGTAGTAAGGGCACTGTTGACAGTTTGTGCTGGCTCATTACTTGTTTAGAGGTAGTGGAGGCAGCTATTCTGGGCATTAGAGTATTTCATTGTGTTTTCCCTTCCATAATGGCAGGGCCTTCATATTTGCCACAACTATTAATTCCATTGCACTCTGTCCAGTGTCCCCAGGCATTTTGCCACATCATGAAAATCTTTGAAAACTTGCTCTTAGAAATCTGGTCCGAGAGTTATTTGTCTTTTTTAAAGTTATCTAAGTCAAAGACAAGCACTGACTGGCTTTTTGTCTTTTTTGGTTTAGTGGTTCCCAGCTTCAGCTCTGGTTCTTTTGGCAAGCTGTTTCCTTTTGGGTTTGGATGAAGGCATATTTCCTTGGTCTACATGTGTGCTGAGGATGTGGTCCATTGATTACATGAAGGACCCTGGGTCCATAAGTGTTGACTGTGGGGTTTTTTTTTTTTTACTTCCTTGTATCTGCCAAGAGATTGAGTGGTAGAAACGGTTGTTGCACATGGCTTTTGTAAGACTTTAAAGAACGCAGTTTCTGAAATTTCCTGGTATGAGTTAAGTGTTCCCTGGATATTTTATAGGTTAGTAAATGATGCCTGACATAGTATGTGTATATATGATATTGCATATCTTCTTATCCGTGGTATTACTGGATTCCAAACAGTATGGGATAGTATTAGCTGTAATGTATCGACTTTTTCCTATGTGCCAGGCTTCTTAGCTGTAATGTATTGACTGTTAACTATGTGCCAGGCTTTTTGATAGTTCTTTATATATATTATCCTTTGCCAGTTGTTTAACAGATTTGGGGGGATATAATTGCCCTACAGTAATTTGTACAGATTTTAGGCATACAGTTTGCTGGATTTTAATCTTCTTCAGTACCCACAAAACTATCACCACTATGAAGGAAGTAGCCCTTTGCTCTCTTGCATCCTGACTTCTCAGCCTACCCACAGTCCACTAGTTGACCATGGGTTTGTCTGTTGTCACTGTGGACTGGAATTTATTTGAGAGTAAAATAAAAAAAGATGCAACTTGGGACCTGCAAGATGACTCAGTGTTGTTGCTTCAACTGATCACTCAAGTTCTATCTCAGAGACCGTCTTGGTAGAAGGAGAAAACTGACTCCCAAAAATTGTCCTTTGACATCCACTTATATGCCATGGTATGTGTACATTACTTATACACACATAAGATAAATACATTTTTGAAAAGTAAAATGGATAAAGTAAATTTGGGCAGCCAAAATGGCCCAATGGATAAGGAAGGGTGCCGGTTGCCAACCTTGATGACCTGAGTTCCATCTCTGAAACCCTCATCATGATAGAAGAGATAACAACTTCTGTAGGTTGCCCTTTGGCCTCACACACATGCTATGACATGGGCAAGCCTCCCCCAATAAATAATAAAGTGTAACCTTTTGTAAAAAAGAAAATGTGATACAAATTTTCGATTAAAAATAGGTTAGTTGTTTAACTTCCTATTTTCAAGATGTGATAGAATTTGGGGGTTTACCTCAGTGGTAGAATTAGCCCTTGTCTGCCATGCATAAAGTCCTGGTTCAATCCCTAGCCCTATAAAAGCAAACAGATAGTTGAGATGATGAGAACGGTTGTGTCTACACATATGTACTGCCATGGATGCCCAGGTATTGTGCAACACCTCACCAGGCACCAGAGCTTGGAAGCCAGCTTTGTCCATTGATTCTTCATCTTTCAGGAGTTTGAACATAATCCAAACCCACCTGATATTTATACTAGTTTTGGTTCCTGTGATGATTAACTTTTTATTAACACTATGAATTTTAGAGGGAGTAGGAGAGACTTGGGAAGAGTTGGAAATGGAAGGGTAGAAATGATAGAAATATAGTACTCATGTATGAAATCATTTAAAAAGTAAATTTGCATAAATACATTTACTATCAAAGGAATTTTGCTGTAGTTCAATCAGGAAAATCTTGCACATTTTAAATTTTTCATTCACTGTATATATAATGTATACATGCATAATGCTTATGTGTGTGTGCACATAGGGAGGCCAGTGGTTGACATTGGGTGTCTTCCTTCATTACTGTCCACTATATGTTTGAGACAACCTCTTCCTGAACCTGTAACCCACCAGTTTGACTAGACAAATTGCCCAATAAGCCTTGGAGATCCCCCTTTCTGTCTTGCCATAGCTGGGATGACAGGTGTGCCGTGCAGCACCCTCCTTTTTATGTGGGTGCTTGGGATCCGGCCTAAAGCTAACACTTGATGAGTTGTGCTGTCTCCTCAGCCCCGCCCCTTGAGTATGTTTCTTTTCCATGCATACACTCATTGGCCCTCTAGCCTGTCTGTTCTGCCTTCTCTTGGGCTCTCCTCCTATCCTTCCAATGTGACGGCTCTGCACTTCCTTGTGGAACTCTCAGAGTTGAAGCTGTGAGTAGAGTCCCTGTTGAAGTTTGCAGCAGGACTCAGGAGCACTGCTCAGAGAAGCATAGCCAGGTTGTGAATGGAACTGCCTGGGATGGGCGTGAACAAAAGCCCTGGAAAGCAGAAATGTATGACAGAGGAGAACGAATGGCTCTTTGCTGGTGAATCCCACAAGTGTCTTTCATCTGCTCTAGGCTTGAGGCCACAGATTCATGTTTTACATTAGACCCGTGGCTTTTTTTTTGTTGTTGTTGAGGGGTACCACTTTGTGTTGATGTTATGGATTTTTATCCCATCCTAGTGCCTGAGAGCTGGCATTAATTATTGGAGTGGTGTGTCTGCCCAGAGATTTCCTGGAGCTGCCAAGAAAACCAAATACTGGAGGAGAGTCAGAAAATCACCCCAGATGTGCTCTATTGTAATTTAGAAATCAGCCTTTACAAAACTGATGTCTCCTTTATAACTTCATGTGCTTCATAAGAAGATCTTAGGAAAGGGTGTTAAAGTGAGGGTTACCTTTTAAAAAAAATTGTGTTTTTTGCAACTCAAAGATGCAAAAACAAAATCTTTCATTCTCTCACTTCATTCCATTTTTAACATTAATAATTGTGTGGCTTTAGTTTTGAAGTCACAATAAAATTTAGTTAATGAAAGGTAAGAAAACCCAGCTGCCAGCGAGTTTCTGTTCAGACAGCACTAAATAATGTTGCATTGATTTTCTTGTTCTCTTCCTGCACCATCCCAGGAGAAGAGGTGGGTGAGGATTTTGTTGAAGAAGACTGGCAAAAATCTCAAACCAAGTGAAGAAGGGAAACAGCAATTGCAGAAGCTCTTGCCTTATAGCCCAGTTGATTAGATTTTGGTTTACGGTTTGCTTTTCCGGGAGCATCTATGTCTTGTTTGTTTTACAAAGAGAAATGTATCAAAGATCAGTTAATGGTAGAAGAAAACAAAGCCCCATAGTCTGCAGCTTACTCATGTCCAAAATTAATATTTTTGGTGTTAATGAGCATTTTTTGTACACCCGCTCACATGTAGATAGCTTTTAAAAATGCTAGATGTTTGGTATTACAGAATGATCATTGTTCACCAGAGAAGTGGCATTTATGTTAGTTGCTTTTGCAGAATGGGGAAAGGAAGAAAAGGGGAAACATTGCATCACAAGACTTCAGAGGTTTTTATGGGGGGCAGACATTAAAGGAAGGGAGTAGAGCAAGTTCATGTGATATGGACATGGAAGGATGAGTTCTGTGATGGGAAGGGGATTAGGGGACTAGGGGATGGGGAGCAGGAAGATGGGGAGAGAAGGGGCAGAAGATTTGAGGATTCAACCCAAACTAAGTATGTATGAAAACACCATGAAGAATCTGTTACTTTACATGCTAATTTAAAACAAAATTAGATTTAAAAGCACTAAAAATTGTTTAACAAAATTGAGATCACAATACGTCTATATTATTGATGGCTCTTTGGCGTAAGAATTATAGCAAACATCAGTAATGTTTTGAGCTTCTGCATGCCATATATTGTTTCATTAATTTTCAATATTATCTCACAATGTTGATAATACTTTCTTCTCAATTTTAAGTGTGGAATCTGAAGCTAAGAAGTAACTGACTCATGCCCTAGTCAGTTGCAAAGACAGAAAGACAAAAGTCAGACCCAGTCCTTTCTGTTCTGGGGGTAGATTTTAGGTCTTGTTACTGCCAGAGGCAAGTCTGGGAATCTTCACAGCTCCTCTCTCTCCTGTGCTAGGCACTCAGTTCCAGTTAGTCTTATGGTTGAGTTCTTGGCAGTCTCTTACTTAAAAAACAAAAAGACACAACTGTGATCTTTTTGTTCCATGTATTTGTTCACTACTTTGTGGGAGGATGTTGTGAGTATGCATACCATTTCCCTTAGCAGAGCAGAAGGAATGTGCACAGTGTACCCATAAACCATGCGGACAATAGCTTAATAGACTGACTTTGGAGATGATGTGGACCATGGGGTTATGGGTGCCTACAAGTCCAAAGACTAAAATTTATATTCCGGATAAAGGTGGATATAGTGGTATATGACTTTGATCCCAGCACTCAGGAGACAGAAGCAGAGGCAGGGGGACCTCTGTGAGTTTTAAGCCAGTGTGGTCTACATAGTGATTTCCAGGACAGCCAGAGTTAGTGACGTTCTGTCTTGAAACAAACAAACAAATATTTAGAATATGAAGACATTTTCTGTAATAAGGCATTAAATAAAGCACAAAAATGGTCTTTAAAAATTATCCAAGAGATATTACATAACAATATTTTAATTTAAACATTGAGGAGTTGTACTGTTTTGTTTGTTTGATGTTGTTGCTAGCTTATCTATCATCTATCTATCTATTAATCAAATCTAATCTAATCTATATTTATTTTTGAGACAACATTTCTCTACATAACTCTGGCTGTCCTGGAACTCACTATGTAAACCAGGCTGGCCTCAAATTCACAGAAATCTGCCCACCTATGCCCCATGAATGCTAAGATTAAAGGTGTACTTGAGTGTGCCTGGCAGTTGTACTGGTTTTTATTGTTATTTGACACCACTTGCAGTCACTTGGGAGGATGAGGAACGTTTGGTGAAGAAGAGATCTGTGGCTCTGCTGAAAGGAATTGTTTTCATTGGTGATTGATGTGGGAGGACCCAGTCTGCCGTGGGTGGCACCATCCCTAGGTAGGTAGGTAGGTAAGCAATGGGCTGTGTAAGAAAGCTCACGCAGTATGAGCTAGACACCAAGCCAGTAAGCAGTGTTCCTCTGTGGGTTCTATTTCATTTCTGCTTTAGTTCTTGCCCTGACTTCCCTTAAGTGATCTTAAAGTATAAACTAAACAAATGCTTTTCCCCTCAAATTGCTTTTGGTCATGGTGTTTGTCAGCAGCAGAAAAAGCTATGAGGACGGGTGGGAAACAATTACAGGCATCTTAAAGCAGCAACAGTGTCACTGTGGTGACATCTGATTGGCCTTTGTGAGCCCTGTTAAAGGTGTAGCTCTCCCTCCATCCCTTAGCAGTGCTAGTGAACACACAACTTTATTTTAGCCAGATCTGTACTTTAGATATATAAATTCCTAATGCTGTAATGTTTTATCCCATGTTAGAACAAAACTGGATTACCACTTTATTAATTTTTTTATTAGCTAGAGACTGAGGGTACGAAAACAAATGCCCGTGTTCCCCTTAATTACTGGGTTGGTTAGCATTGCAGGAATCTGTAGTGAGTAATTTCTGCCCCAGAGCTATTTATCTTCTGGAACTTTCTCTCTTCCTGTGAATTCTTTTTCATATTTGCTCTTTGGAAGAAATTATTCTAATTTGTAGTTCATTTAGCAAGCTACAAATAATTCATATTAGAATGAAGTACAATGAGATATAACAATTCTAATCTTTGAATCTAATTATGAAGAAGTCGTTAAAATTAATGACTTAAGTATAATTAAGGCATAACTATACAAGACAAGGCAGTCGTAGACCTGAGAAAAGCAAATTACAATGCCGTAGTATTTTTCTTCTGCATTCTTTTTGTTCTCAAGAAGACAGTCTTGTGAAGTGAGTTCAAAGAAGGTAACAACTCCAGTGGGCCCTGTAGCCAGTAGAGCTGTGCAAGCCAGTGGCTCTCTTTAAACTGTCACTGTGTGAAGACAGATCTGGTGCTAAGACATGCCGAGTTGATCTCTCAGTGATTCTCCCCCACTCCTGATGGTCATTAATCTCCTGAGATGTCTCCATTTGCTTTGACACACTGTTCCCAGTCGTAGTGATTTACAGCCTGTAACAATTTGAGTTCTCCTTTAAAAAAAAGTTTTGTATTTTATTGGGGCAAACAGTTCTCCGTAACATTTAAGATGAACTACTCTATAGCCAGTACTTTTTGAATACTTCATATGTATGATGTATATCCAGCCCTTAGGAAAAAAAAAATAGATTGCTTTTGCGGACCCGGGAGGCTGGTTATAGAGTCAGGACCTCTGATCTCCTTGTGACCTTCATTCCCTTACATTCTCTCTCTGTAAAGTGCTTTTGGTGCAGATATACCATTACACCAGTGCTTCTAAACCTGCGGGTCGTCACCCCTTTGAGGTCATATATCAGATATCCTACATATCAGATATTTGCATTACAATTTATAACAGTAGCAAAATTACAGTTAAGAAGTAGCAATGAAGTGATTTTATGGTTGAGGGTTACCACAACACAAGGAACGGTGTTAAAGAGTCACAGCATTCGGAAAGTTGAGAACCACTGCTCTAGAAGGTGGTGGGTTATGAAATCAGGTGCCTGGAAAGGTGTCTTATGCTCAGTAGAGTGTCACAATGTAACTCCTTGATTGCCTGTAGTTTATAAGCTTCCTGCCTGGAAGGTTTTGGCCTTTTATCCTCTCTTTTCCCTTTTCCTTACTTGCTTCCTACATAGTAGCTTGGGGAGTTGTTGTCACTGCAGCTGTCTGCTTTCTGTGTTCCAGAGAGTAGGTTCTCCTTCTCTGTCTACTATCATTGCCAGTGTCTGAGGTGAACTTGGGTGGCTCCTTTGGGACCTTTGCTTACAACAGCGTCTGTTGGCCATCCTGGGTCCTGTGTCTGTCCCTGTGGCAGAAGTAGGGTCCTGTGCCAGACAGTGCTAATGGCTGGACCCTTACATACAGAACCATGAAGTCTCTGTTTTGATCCAGGAATATTGATATTTACAATAATGGAGGTGGGCTCAGTAAGTTACATTCCTTTAAGACATTGACAGCGTTGAATTAAGATCTTAAATAGTATAGGATCATATAGCAGACCATAATTGTAAAGTATTTATAGGGACTCATGTTTTTAAATAAAGAAGTGTGACATAAGGCAGTCATTGAATAATGAAATGAAATCCATAGAGATTACTGTATATCAAATGTCTTTGTGTGTGCATAGGGGCAGGGGAGGGGATATCAGGGTCTCCTGTAGCCAAGCTTGTCCTCAGGTCCACTATATAGTCCACAATGCCCATCTACTCCTGGTGTTCCTGCCTCTGCCTACTTTCTCAGTGCTGGGATGACAAGAAGTGCCACCTTGCCAAAGCTTGTTAAGCTTTCTTAATTATTTTAAAAGATGACTCATAAGCTTTAAAAATGTGTTTTTTATTTTGGTGTATTATGATTGTCTTTGTTTTGTGTATACCATGTGTGTGCTTGTGCCCTCCAAGGCCATAAGAAGGTGTCTAATACTTTGGAGTTGAAGTTACAGGTATCAGCTATGTGATGTGGATGCTAGGATCTAGCTCCAATGAGTTCAGCTAACTGGTGAGCCAGCTGTCCAGACCCCTTACTGGCTTTTGATGCTATCAGAAACTAAAGTGATGTGAGCTAATAGTAAGTAACTATTAATACATTTAGAGAAAGTCAGTTATACCTTGTTTTGACAGCTAATTTTGTTTCAAATTACATTCCCTATAGTTGAAGCTTTTTATTATGTATTTACAAAAATTTCATATTTATGATAAAATATCAGTATTTCTGTGTTCCCCATGCTCTGCGACAAGATACCAAATGTGCTCCATCCATAACTTACAACAAGTGAGAAATACCTTGCAAGGTATTTTTCCATATCAATGTACTATCTTGACTGATATTTGCTCAAGAATATTTTATAATTGTGTGTGTATGTGAGTGTCCACACATATGTGTGCAGTACCAAGGGTGGAATCTAGGGCCTCACACATGCTGGGCAAGCCATCTACATTCCTAGACTGAATTGTTTCCTTTAAAGCTAAACTTATTTTCTTTACAAAAAGAAAATAATTATTTCTACCATCTAATTCTTCTGTGCTTGGCAAGATGGATGGGGGCTGAGTTTACCACATGACTTGCAGTGTCATCTAAGAGGGTAGCAATCAGTGCACGTTATTACTTTGCAGTTTCTACAGGGTTTGGCTAGTTTTAGTATCAGATTTGTGAAACCCAATTTTAGTGTAGAAGGCTGCCTTCTTTGGGTAAGAAGGTACAAAACCCTTGGAAGTTCATGCCAGCCAGCCTACATATGGATGCCCTTTGACCTCACTCTCCTGTACTTTCCTCACCTGTCAAAAATGTGGAATATCCTGGTGATCACAGGATAATAGATAGGATTGTCGCTTATCTGCTTCTGCATTGTATTCTTATTTAGCTTCTGTTTTCTCAGTGATACTCATCATCATTTGTGGGTGTGGTCTGATTTTTTTTTAAAGCATAGAAACAATAGTCACACTTAAAATGGGACAAGTGTTTCTTCCTGTGTGTCCAGAGACAGGGCTTACCAACATCTGGGGCTAGTTCTTCAATCAGTAACAGACAAGAATTTATGCTTTAAAATTGTATTGTATTTATTTATTTATATGTGTGCTATGTGTGTATGAGATGGGGCAAATCATGGCCATCATTGTTTCTCTCCTTCTGCCATTAGAGGAATTAGGCTTTTAACAATGTCTAACAGCCACCAGTGGTCTCTGCGTGGCCGTTTGTATACTAGTCCCCTTGAATGTGGTTCAAAGTCAGGGTGTACTTTTGGTGGGACCCAGATTGGTACATTTTCAACCCCTTCCTGTGCTACTGCACTTTGACTAACAAGTGCCTGGCTCATATGAGCCCATTTTTGTAAAAAAAATAAAATAAAAAGGATTTAAGGAAAACTAGGCTTATGGTGGGCACACATCCGTGACCCCAGCACTTAGAAAGCAGAAGCAGGGGTATGGGAAGTTCACAGGCATCCTTAACTACATGGTGAATCTGATCCATTCTGAGCTGTACGAGACTCTATTGCAAGGGAAAACTGTCCAAAGGAAGCCCAGCTAAGCCCCTGTATCCCATGTGTATTTCGGGTACATGCCTAAGTAATTCGTTTGTCCCCGTCTGCTCATATTTCCTTTACCATCAGGGAAAAAAGATTCACAGCTTTGAAGAACATTTCCTGCCTCCTTTCTTTCATGATAAAGTAAATACTGAGTTCAAGTTTTGAGAGTTTTTTTCTTTATGGCTTTCCATCTTGTTAAAGCCTGTTGCCTTTAATCCTGAAATTCATCTATTAAAGCGAGTGAGAGGCTGTTGGCTGGCTTCAGGTTCCAAGGAGTTCTTAGCACTAAGTTTAGATAAGAAGTGGTTTGTCAGAATCTCAGTGGGCTTACAGTGCAGTGACACTGGAAAATGTGCTTTGTCCGTGGAGTTTAAAAGGGAAATATTATTCGGCCTGTAAAGCACTTTTTATCCTTTAAAAATATACTTCTCACATTTTCCAAAAGATAATGATTTCTTTAAAGTACTGCCACTATAGTTTTCTAAAGCAGAGATATTAAGTATTAATATCTTGTGTGTGCTGCCTTCACGGGAAAACACAGGCCTTCAGTTCTGCATTTCATCTTTGCGTCTATTTCACCAATGTGAATAAAGTCATTCTGCCCCCCAGCTGGCTGTTATTATTGAGACCTGCAGAAGCAGTTAGTTTTTCAGACAGCATTCTAATTTTTCTGCTGTTTGATTTCAATTCTCTCTCTCTCTCTTTCTCTCTCTCTCGTAAAGTGAGGTGGTGGTGGGACATTAAAAGACGTGATTGAGGAAAGTGACTTTTGACTTTTGTTTCTTGAATTTGATGTGTTGGGACTACTTCCTGAAATTATTTTCTCAGCGATTTGTTTAAAGAATGCTTAGGTAACTTGCTATGCTAACTTGCCTGTTGGTGTAAGTCATGGATCTAATTGGCTTTTAGTAGTGATTCACAAGTTGGCAAATACCACATGTTAGGATTTAGAAAAGACAGCCTGCTGGGCATGGCAGAGCAGTCCATTTTTCTAAGATAGCTTGAGCAGGAGTGAGGAAATAGCGGAATGTAAAGATTGGCCTGGGTAATGTCAGGCTAATAAGGCCTCTGATTGTAAAGGTGGAAGCATTTATTGTGCTTGCTAAAACTGGCTGGTCTCACAAGATGAATAACTTAAATTTTCCATTGTCAATAGGGAACTTTGAAATGAATGACTTCAATTTAGTTTGGTCTGACTTTGTGGGGTAGGATGGAGGGGGGTTTCATACAGGAACTCAGCCCAAAACAATGGGTGGTTTTTGTTGATTTTGTTTTTTTAATTGTTGTTCAATTTTAATTTACCAGAGTTTCCTTTTGTTGTATTTGCTTTTGCAGTGGTAGGGACCTAACCCCAGTCCTCCTGCATGCCAGACAAATAGTCCACCACCACGCTACAACCACAGTTTAAAAGGGGGGGGGGACATATTTTGTGGTAATAAAGAAAGAGATTGTGTAAGGGCCTGCAAAAAAAATAGAGTTTTTTTTTTTGTTTGTTTGTTTTGTTTGTTTTGGTTTTTTTTTTTGTCGGCCTGCAAAAACTATAGGATTACACATCTGGTTGGGCCAGGCCGAAAGTTACATGTATACATATGTAGGTGATGAGCAATAATATGGAGAGGAAGATATGATTAGAGAGGTCATGTGACCAAGCAGCCATGGGTGCACAATGACTGTGTGCCCCGTAGTTCTGCCATTCTGCCTACAGAATCTGAGCACTCATGGAAGAAGAAAAAGACAGAAATAGACAGAGAGAGGAGGTTACCGCCTGCTTCAAGCGAGGCACCTTGGTGCAACCAGATTTTTTTATTTAACCTACTGCATTTTCCCTTATTATATCATGCTAGCAATGCAAAGCAGCTTTTTCTTTGATTTATGTGTTCTTCTTTTCCTTTCTTTTTAGAGATAGGATCTAACTATGTAGTTCTGGCTGTCCTGGAACTAACTATGTAGACCTGGCAGGCGTTGAACTCACAGAGGTCTGCCTGCCTCTGCTGGGATTAATGGTGTGTTCCTCCATGTACCTCCATACTTGGCCATCTTGATTTTTTTTATTACCTCACATTCTGTGTCCTTCTCATTTTATTTTATTAAATCCAGTTGGTCATTTTTCTCCTGTTCAGAAACTCTTGCTGTGATCTGCAGTTGCCACCTGTGGTATGATGGTATAGATCAGATTGTCATCATCTAAGAGTAGTCACAAAACTCAAGTGTCCATTCCCTACGCACATTTATCACAACAGTAATTGTTTTTAAGCCCTGAAAGGAGCACATAACATATAATACATCATTTTCAGCTGTTCAACAGTAAGGTTATCTGCTCTTTTTTTTAAATCACCATCACATCCACGTTTTGGTTAAATTAAGGAATGCTGATGTAGATATGTACTTAACGTTCTTCCCTTGAGAGAGCCAGGTATTCCCTTTCAACTTGGTTTCCAATCTCTTCCATTCACATCTACATGCCATGGTCCAGTGTTGTTTTCCTGTTCAAGGATCACAGCAAGGTTGGCTGAATTCCAGATGTTGACTAACACCTCTGGATTTCTGTTCCTTGTTCTTGTTCATATACTGCAGTGTGTACAACAATACAAATTGTCTGAGCATGGTATAAAGTGCTGACTCTGAGGTTTAATTAGTTCTAGAAATATTAGAAGAGCAAATGTAAATATCTATAGCTGCAATTAAGTAATCGGGAAAATGTTAGCCATAATTCTCATTTCCTGTTGTCCTCAGTTTAATCATTGGTGAGAAGAAACCCACAAGTTGAGTTAAGATGGTCAGATCAAGGTATTTAGTTGAAAATAGTAGAAATTTTACTTATGCTAGATGCTTTACAGGTATATTAATCATGTAGACAAATACTCCAAAAATGTAAAAACTGTATAGAAAGAGCTATTGCCTAGTATAAAAACTGGGTCGAGGACCAAGAAACTTGAAATGTCTACTGTTTGAAGATTGCTCATTGACTTGCATAATAGAAAAAATGAATTGAGTTATGGCTTAGTGATTAAATTTCCTTCACAAAATCAATTCCAAAGACTGCACAGGCTACGGTAGAGATTTTTGGAAGAGTGGACACTAAATTTTCAAGGCCATGTTCTTGGAGCAAAGCCCCTGTAGCTAGTAGGCCTGATGCTAGCCTGTTTCAGGCCTTTATGTGTCTTTCCCCATTGCAAAGTTGGTGATTTGGGGGGAAATAACTCACACTTTGTTTTAAAGATTATAATCAATTAAGCATTGGTGTGTTTGTTATCAGCACTGCCACAAAATGCTTGAAGGAAGGAAGGAAGTCAGGAAGTCGAGCTCTGCGCACAGTCCTTTCAGGACAGCCTGTCCTTCAGTGTCTGTCCATCCTTAGTTAAAGCTGCAAGAATGACTCATGGTATTTGCCAAGTCTGAAATCCAGGACTTGATTGCATATGCTACTGGTTTTAATGGGAACAGATGAGTCAGATAGCTCTCCAGCACTGAGGATGCCACACTAAGGACCATCCATTAACTTCTGTCATGGAAAGGATGAAGTGCTTTATAATAGACATGGGTGCCTTGTGAGGATCCACCCTTTGGGTAAGGTACTTTGGGTCCTTTAATCTTCTTTTTTGATGGTTGTCTTTTTTAGAGGGTGCATAATGCAGCTTAATGTTACAACCCCAAGGAAATGGTATGATTAGTTGTCATGTCACTTTGTATGCCAAGTGAAAAACATAAAAGTAAATACCTCAAAGAAGTCAGCATACCCCAGGTGTGTTACTCAGTCCTTGGGTCCGTCCACACCTGTGTTTATTCCACATACTTCATTAATTTCTAAAATTCCTTTTAAAGGGCATGGTGCATGGCAGTACTTTCTCATCATGTTCTGAAAGGATGCTTTAGAGAAGAAAGCTGATTTATGGTAGACTTCTCTCTGCAAGTGGAGGCCCTTTGATGGATGTGTCCCCAGTGGTCTGTTGAGTTGGGTGACCTTTCTAAAAAGCCTTTGTTGTCAGGCCTTCTTTTAGCCTTTAAGGTAAATTAAAGTTCAATTTAGGACAAAAAGTGAAGAACCAACTTAAATAAATGGATATTCCCATTCTTACGCTTTTAATTACTAACTGTAGTCTTTGCTGACAGACAGGTTGTTTATATAGAAAGCACATGAGAGACGTGAATTTGTGCTATTTTGTTGTCCTTGGGTGGAGGGTGACGTTTAAAAGCCACTGAAGCTAGACATCCTCGGATGAATCCCAGCTCTTACGTTAGTGACTGAATAATATGAGAGAGATTTCTTCCATGTCTCTCTTTGTTAGGGTTTCTGCAGGGATTAAATGAATTAATATATCCAAAGGATATAGCATATTATAAGTAACACCTACATGCTGCTCTTGGAGAGGAAGCACAGGTTGCGCTTTACCCTCCTAGGGTTTGTCATCAGACCTGAGTATTAAACTTCCCTAATACAAAGCAGGAGATGTAACATACAAATTTAATGTAAATTTTGTATAGGCATAGGAAGTGCCCCAGTGAGATGGAGAGCCAAAGAAGGTGCAGAGCTTTCATGTTACAATTTCACATTCTGCTGAACAAAGAGAAACAATTATAAAAAGTAACTAAACTGCAGAAGCCAAAGAAAGATGAGTGCTTTTAATGTGGTCTGTTGATGCAGAATCCTCCCCGCCACCACTTCCTGTCCTTGACAATAAGAACATCACTTTCCTTTTGGTACAGGAAGACATTTCATGGAAAAAGAAAAGAGTAGGTCAGCGTGTCCTTATCTTGGCTATTTTTACAGAGCGTTAAGCTCAAAATAACCCTTATGCCAGTGTGGCCCATGTCGGAATGGGTGTTCTGCGCTTCTTCATTTTCATCTCACTTAGCTTGGTGTTTGCCTTTATAGAATGCACCATCATTGACTACCTTCCTTCTTTAGGAAGCTGAAGTTGTTTCTATTCTTGAGTTTCAAATTGTATGACTGTGAGTACTCATATACATATAATTACGCCTGCATTTAGTCCCTATTCCAGAAGTTGTGGTAGCACAGACATTAAGTCCTGTGGAGAATGCTGTACTTTTCCATTTTCTGAGAGTATGCCAGTGTTTCCAGCTCATCTCAGTGACTTCCCAGCTGTGTAATCTTAGGTGAGGTATTTTACCTCCTAGGGCCTCAGTTGTAGGAGCAATGGTACCCACTGATGTGGTTTGCTGTAAGAACTAAATAAGAACATAGACAAAAGCACTCAGAGTAACTCGCACATACACCACATAGTAACCAAGGAAACAAGCTGGGAACACAGCTCAAAAACAAATTCCAAGCAAAGTATAATTTTTGCTAATAACTTTCTTGGTTCCTCAGAGTCTCCCTCATGATTCTCTAGTGAATGACCAAATGAACAATGCCTAGTTCACAATTTTGAAGGGATCCTCATACAGCAAAATAATGGTGGCTTTCCTCTGAATGCTATGAATTTTTGTTTCCATTTTTTCCCCTCAACTCTCACGGTCTATGCTTGATGTCACATCTATGTTCACAGTAAAGAGAGGCCAGTTTGAGGGGGGAGTGAATTGATGTCTTATATTGGTGTCTCTTGTGATTGTCAGTGGTTCCAGTGACAGATCAGATTTTCTCCTTGTATTAGAAGAGGCAAGTGGTGTCTGAAGGAACATTCCGTGAACCACCTCCTGAGAATTTCTTTGTGAGTCTGGTTTAAGAGTCAAAAATAACTGCTTGACCTGTGGTTATCCATTACCTGCCTTTTTGAAAGACCCTGGGTGTTGAAGGCCTTCTTGCTGGGGAAGTGTAGTTATTTTGGGGCCATGATGGAGTTATAGTCCAGAGAACAGGGGTCATTTTCCACCACTGCCATATAGACCACACACGAAGTTCCTGAGATACATTCATCTACCTCTTCCCCCGTGATACTTATGAAGGTCCTGAAGGGTTAAATGAACCTCCCCGTCTGGGTCCATTTATAATCAAGATGGAAAATACCACTCTTTGTCATATCAAGCCCATTTTTCATTCCCTACAAGTGCTTAGGAACTCAGCACTCCTGGAGTGCAGAGTGGAGATGAAGCGGAGAGCACATTCTCTCCCAGGTGGTCCTGGGAGGCAAAAGCAATCCGTTTTACCTGCAGCCATCATTGGCATCTGTTTTCTGTGGTGGCTTTGGAGACATTGTGCATTCCAGACTCATTCTCTGCTGCCTAATGAGGAGCAGGCTCCTGCAGAATGGAGGCTTCTGCCACATTGTGTATTCAGATTGTATCTCGTTGGGAATAAAATGGCTTGCTCCTCTTAACCTCCCTGCCTTTGCTACTAGGACAGAGACAGCCATAAAAGCATTTTAAGAGGTTGGAAATGAAACCTCCTGTAATTGCGACAGGAAATAGCTTAACAGTGCTGGAATTTGGCATTTTCCTACAGAGTCTGCAAAGTCCTGGATCAACAGGGTCTACTGGCAATAGCAGTGCCTCTTCATGGCCGTGTCTAGCATTGCTCTTCTTTTAATGCCTCTTCCTTCCTCTTGCTGTGCAGTAAGTGTTCATTTCAGTCTTACTTCTGATTCTTCTGCAGCTTTGTTTGCAGTCAGATGGTGAGGTCATGTGACTGATGTTGGGGCTCCAAAAGAAAACATTCTAGGGACAATGGAAATTTGAGTGGGCCTCCAGGGAACCAAAAAGGGTTGATAATCTCAAATCACACAGGGCCTTGAGCTGCACCTGTGTTGTGGAAAGGTGCCATTGTTTCGCCCTAAATGTCTGTGATTGTCACCACCATTTCAGTGATGCTCCCTCACCCCCAGTTTTGGCTCATCTGTGTATACTCTGAGTATATTTTAAGAAGGTAAGTGATCTCATTGTGGTCAGCCTGTAAGCTCCCTACCTCTGTGCAAGGATCTTGTGTGAGACGCACCATCCATTTCTTTCCTTGGATCTGAGACGGAATTCCTGTGCTGTGGTTTTTAAGCTACAATACTCTTTGCAGTTGGTCTCCTTTCCTCCATTCTAAGGCAGTGTTGTGTGGTACTAGAGAGATTGGCTCTGCTGCTTCCTCCTTGTGTGACCTTGGCTGAGTTTCTTTCCTTTGCTGTCCCCCAGTTTCTTCATTTTGTGGAGTAGACAACCATAATTTCTTCAAAGGACAGTGCGTGAAATATAGTAAATAACTTCTTATCTGTGGACATATATTGTGAACCTTCTAGAAGCCAGACAAAGCAGAGGACTTTGAAGGAGGAGCAGAGCAGCAATAGTAACAGTGATGGCTGATATTTTCTACATGTGCTTGATGCCAGCCCTGTGTTAAGAGCTTGGCTTAAATCTGGGTCGTGGTTGTTCCTGTCACCATAGCTACTTCAGTGGCTGAATCAGGAAGATCTTGAGTTCCTGGTTAGCCAGGACATCAGAGTGAATTCAGGGCTAGCCTGAGATCCTGTCACCCCAAAAGCAAAGAGTTTGACATGTGGGAGCTGTCACAAGAATTCTATGAGAGTTCAAAGAGAAGTCAAAGCTAGGAAGTTTCTATAGTTTCTATCCTCCCTTTTTTTTTTTTATCAGAAATAGTACATAATAGAGCTAACATCCAAATCTAGGTAACTCCAGGTTCTTGCACTCAAATAATGTTTTTCTTTTTCCTTGTTTTCAGTGCATTTTGCCTCTGTCAGTATTTGTTTAAATAAGAAAATACAGACTCATTGGTTTTCATGGGAAAAGAAAATATCTCTATGCATTTACGAGTACCATCTTTGTCCAATGACTTTGAAATGAGATTATTTTTTCCTTTTTGTTTCCAAGACAGGATTTTTCTGTGTAACCCTGGCTATATTGGAACTTGCTGGCCTCAAACTCAGATTCACCTTGCCTCTGGCTTCTGAGTGCTGGGTAAACACCATCCTGCTGACTTTAAAATCTAGATTCTTCTGTTAGTCTTTTAATAGAGGAAAAGGGAAAAGGGCAGATGTTGAAGATTGTCCATTTAATCCTGGGGCCCATGTGAATGGGAGTGTGTCCTTTTCTCTTACACTCTGCGGGACTCTCGTTCTGTTTTGAAATAGGTGTTTTTTGTGCTGGGCTTTCTTTCCTAGTAGTTTGGTTGTTTATTCGAATATAATTTTTATAATATATGCATATGTATAGCATCCTTGTAAGCTTATTTTGGATAGACAGGAACACTGAAATATGTATTAGTTAAGTGACATGAGGGAGCATTTGGTGTTGAGAAAGTGTGTGGCACATATCTATAATCCCAGCACTAGAAAGGCAGATAGATATGTACTTAAAGGTCATCCTAATTACATAGTGAATTCAGGGCCAGTTGGAACTACATGAGCCCTATCTCCAAATACCAACAACCCTACAAACAAGAAAATAACAAAATGTAAGCCCCAAAACTTTCCAGAAAGAGAGCACAAGGAATAGATGGGAGAATGGAAATAAGGGATTTGATTCGGTGCTTTTCTTTTAGTGGGCAGTAAGACATTTCTTCCTGGGGCTGTCCTAAGGCACACATGTGTGAGAAGTTCTCATGGTACATGTGACATGTGTGAGATGATAGTAGTTGATAGATTTAAATTATGAATCCGTATACTGTACAAATATATGTACACTTATTAAATTTTTACATCAAGTATAAGTAAATGTCTGCCTGGTTTTCAGAATTCTTGGAGGTGTGTTGGAGCCATCTGAATGTTAATGAAAAAGGACAATAAAATCTATTGTCTTCTCAAAGT
The DNA here is from genome assembly GCF_017639785.1 of Mesocricetus auratus. NCBI lineage: Eukaryota > Metazoa > Chordata > Mammalia > Rodentia > Cricetidae > Mesocricetus > Mesocricetus auratus. The sequence continues at coordinate 155,078,806 of NW_024429266.1, read as the reverse complement.
GACTCAACTTTGGCACCATAGAGATTTTAGGCTATATAATATGTAGCACGTTTAGAAACATCCCTGACCTCTACCCGCTAGATACCAATAGCTTTTCCATAGTCATGACAACTACAACTGGGTCCAGATGTTGCCAAGTGTTCTTTGGGGTATGATATCACCTCTGGCTAATAACCACTGTTCTATATATGTGCATCTAATTCAGTTAAATATACTGAAGGCTGGGTAAATGTGATAGTGGCCCCATGTGAACAGTTTGTGAAATGTGGTCCAGAGAGGACAATTTTTCCCCATGTATTTCAAGAATGCCATGCTTGGAAATGAGCTCCAAGTGATTAAAATGCAGCAATTGTGAATTCATGGCCACATGGTAAGACTCTGTTTCAAAAACAAAACAAAACAAATGGATGAGCAAATACAGCGCAACTTAAACAAGAAGAGAAAACAGACAGAGGAGGTGTCTAGTGCTGTACGGTTTAGACTATAAGAAAATTAACATCTTGGAAGGGGATGAGTAGCACATCTTACTTCTTCCCCCAATTTTTATATTTTTGTTTGTTGTTTCTTTTTATCCTGTGCCCATGTGTGTGATGGAGAGTATGTGTGCTATTGCACAAGTGTGGGTGTGTGGAGGTCATAGACAGCATCTGTGTTGGCCCTCATCTTCCACCTTATTTCCAAGGGTCTTTGCTGTTTTCCTGCTGGGTCCCAGCCCACCTGGCTGTTGAGCTAAGGAGATGCTTCTGCACCTTCTTTCCACCTCACTTTAGGAGCAATGGAATTACAAACGTACAAACGTGCTACCACAGCTGGCTTTATGTGGGTTCTTGGGATTCAAACTCTGATCTTCATGCTTGCATGGCAGGTGCTTACAGCCACTGAACTGTCTTACCCTAGTTTTGTTGGTGAGCTCTTCTGTATCCTCCTGCTTCTGCTTTCTTTCCATAGGAAGTGGTGAGTTGCGCAACTTCATTTTAGCTCATCTTTACTCTATCAGTCTGAAAAGATTCAGCCAGGACTGGAAGGTTTACCTCCCTGGATACATCTGATCTTGCAGTCATTAAGAGTCTTTGTGGAGGGGAATTATATCTACTTACTTAGACTCTAGGATTTTGGGTATCTTAGAACTCTTGCAATTCTTCGAAATGGACTTCTCAAGTCAGTTCTTCTGCAGAGAAGTTTCTGGAAAGAAAAGAAAAAAATCAATTATCTTTCTAGATTAACATTTATGTCTTTTATTTTTCAAATGAAATTGATAAAAGTTTTCTGATGGCTTGATTTCTGTATCAGAAGATTGGGGTTCGGGATGAAACTCTTGTCACATGAACCTGAGGTCTGAGGTTTGAATCCCTTGAACTCACATAAAAGATGAGGACTCTCCTTTGATCCCAGCACTCAGGAGCTAGGGACAGGGAATCCGTGGGATAAGCTGGCCAGCTAGCTCAACCAAATCAGTGAGCCCTGGGCTCAGTGAGAAACCTGCTTCCAGAATCATAGTGGAGTGATTGCGGAAAACCCTCAATTTCAAACTTTGGCTTCCACACACAAGTAAAAGATTTAAAAAAGGATGGACTTTTTAACTTAGAATCCTGAGAGCAGAAATGAATGCTTCTCTCCCACCCTTTCCTAAACTCCTGAGATTTAATTTATTTTAAGGTTCCTTCCTTATTCTAGGTAGTTGACCAAGAAATCTAAAAGTTGAACCCTGCATAGTGTGAAATACTTCTGAGACGATGGCTTAAACCACCAGAAGGGGTGGTTTTATTTGTTGAAATAAAATAAAATAATTTATAGCACATTGTTTTCTAAAAATAATAATTTGGTGTGGTTTTTGAGATTCTTTTCAATGAGTTAAAGTGCTTTAAATTTGACATTCTGTGTGTAGGCACAAACACAGTGTTATTAATGAAAGATTTTTGTTCTCCCTTGAGGATGGGCCACAGGGTTCAATCTTGTACTCCTGCAGTCATGTATTGTTGTGTGTGGGCATTTTGTTTTAGCTGAGACTGAAGTTCAGACATTTTCTTCTGTAGCTTTCACTTTGGCTTTGTTCAGTGTGTTGAGATACAAGTCTTTACCGATGATCTCAAGATGTATCATGGGCAGATGACCATAATTTTTCATAAAACTAGTTTATAGATAGAATCTGCTTCTTCAATTCAGGTGAGAACATGAGAAATTAACAAAGAACATATTTCTGGTCAGATAGGGATCATGACAGAAGGCTTGTTACCATAAAGTCCTCTGCTGACAGGATGGAATGTAGTTGTAGCATTTCTGAAGTGTTTCTTTTGTTTAGTGGTAGGGTAACCTTGACTGGTGCGTTTTTTAAAAATCATCTACATTGTGACAACGCATCCTTAAATCCCACCTTCTCCTTGCTCTAGCTCTTTATCACTGGAGAACTTTTACCTCATTCAAATGAAACATTTTTAGATACTGTGCAGAACAAAGGCCTTTTTTCCCATCCAACTACATTCCGCAGTGGGATGCTGCCACAATTCTAAGTCCTTTCTTTACTGAAGAATCTACACTAGCAAATTCCATGAGACATTTCATCTCCTTGAGAAGGTTTCAGGGTGGTCAGGAAGGATAATAGGTTGGGGGAACAAAAGGGGGAAAACTAATTATATGAGCTGTTTTAACATCATGAATATTATGGAGTTCTTTCCATATTTTAGAACATTTTTAGAATCAACTACTGAAAATTGAGATGATTTTAAATACTTAAAGGGAGGGCTTGTTTAGAAGTGGAGAAATGGTATAAGAAAGGGAATTTGGGGTGGAAGAGATCAGAAATGACAGATTTTGAATTATCTAGGTTCAAATTATTCAGTGTTTGTATTACAGCATAATAAGGCATGAGGTTGCCTCAAGGGTAACTATTTTCTCAGATCGGTACACTCTGAAATAAATTGGCACAGGGTTAATGAGATTTTTACTTTAATAATTATAGCAACTTTGTGTGATAGCTGTTGCCTTAAATTTTCTAGGCTTATTCAATTGTGGTTTAGTTGATTTTATTGTTCACAAGAGAAAACATTAAGACATTTACTAAGCTTCCTGAAGACCATAAATATATATAAAGTTGTATCTCTGGGTATCATTTACATTTTCTTAGAAGACATACTCACTTTATATGCCTGCATGTAAATTGCTGCCGCTGAATTCCATCACATACTGTCTAGAAGTGAATTTGAATTTTTAGCCCTGAACTTTCCCTGCCTTCTGCACCACTATATGAAAATGTTTTTATTACTTTCAAATAGACATCCCTGTGCCTGATTTAATATGTTGATTCTGAGGACAATGGGAGGATAGGACTTGGAACCCAGTGAAGTTCTGAGCCCCTCTATCCTTTTCTCTTTGTAGAAAGATGTAAACTATGCAGGCCTTTTTGCAAGTAATGCTGTGAGCATCCATTGAGTCATTCAGCACACCATTTGCATTGTCATCATTGTTCAGTTAACTGGTCCCATTAATACCCCTCTATTCGGAAGATGGTTTCCTATAAATGGGAAAATAGTAGCTAGCTAATATATGCTGCCACTAGAGTTAGACTGCATGCTAACTGGTGTCCAAATTGATTGACTAATCAATTGCCATTCCTTTATCTATAACTTGGTAGGTTTGGTTTGAAATATGTGAGCACAGTCTGTGAAACCCAGTGGCACTTTGCCGGAGCTGTAATTCCAGCAGCCACTTCAAACCCTGCATATTCGTTTTAAGGTTGAAACTTGGCATTCCTAACACCATTTTTTCTTAAGATGATTTTTTTCTTCAAGGCAGCCCAGATAAAAGGCAGATTTGAGATCATCAAAAAATGCATCTAAGAAAAGACTGCTCCGGGAGTTGATGGAATAACTTTCTCTCTGTTGAAAAATGATATTGTAGATTACAATTTGAGGACTACAGTGAGTGAGTATAGAATTTCATGAGCTCTGAAGAGGAGCAAATGCTCTTAACTGCCGAGTCATCTCTTCAATCCCCCAAAACTTGTCTTATTAAAATTTGACTAGAGACCTACCTAGTCTTGATCTCTGAAAGTGATGTATTTTTTTTTAAAGAAGAGAATTACTTTGTTTTTATTCATGTGACATACATGTGGGTGCCTGCCCTTTGAAGCCAGAAGAAGGTGTTGGATGCACCAGGTCTGGAGTTACAGTGGTTGTGAATGCCTGGATGTGGGTGTTAGGAACTAAACTTGGGTCCTCTGGAAGAGCAATGAATGGACTTACCCACCCACGCAAGCAATGTAGCTCATGATGTGTTTTCTAAGTGATAGCATTGTTCTATAAACTTGAACCTAGAAATGTTAAGCATTTTGATTATTGAGAAAAAAATAACTACCAAGCATATGTACATATAAATACTCATATCCCCATTTTACCTGGTGATACTTTCAAAGGCAGTCTTGAATAAAATTGGGAAACTCTTTGTCCCTTGTTCCCAAAGCCACTTTGAAATGACATGATCATCACCTTGATCCCTTCTGAGAAATACTGCTGGCCTATGGGAAATGTTTTAAGAGATCGCCTTACCTGAGTCTTGTAGATCGCTGCCTTTTCTCTGAGGGTCAACAAATATTATATTCTTATGATGAAAGGGGACATCAAAGTAGAGAAAGGGAGACACTGGATCCTTTTAAACTGCCACAAGATGGGGTGGCCACAGCCTGCCTCTGAAATCTGTTTTTTTCTGGTTCTTTCTCTGTTAATGCTCCATTGCCCAGCAGGGGGCAGGACCAGCTCTTCCTTCCTGAGATGCCACCAGCAGAAGGACACTTAGATTTTAGGACCTCTGTCTAAGCTAGAGGCAGGACAAATAAAAGGAAAAACATGTGCTTAACAGCCATCTCTCCTGATTGACTGAGTGATTTACCATTTTAATCTTGTGTTTCCCCTTAATACTTGTAGATACTTGTAGCTTATGTCTGTCAAGCACTTTGTCCTTATATACAGTAAAAAATTTATTTGGACCAATCCTTATAATACATTCATGAAAATTTTGTAATTCTCCATCTTAAGATAAGGGAACAAAGGCCCAAGTCTCAGAGAATCTTTTTAAAAAATTATTTTGTTTATTTGTTTTTAGATAGTCTCTATATGTAGCCCTGACTGTCTGAGAATTTACCATATAGACCAGGCTTTCCTCAAACTTCACAGTGATCCACCTACCTGCCTGTGCCTCCTGAGAGCATGCACTACCCCTCTGTCTTGAGTTTAAATAACTTGCATGCATTCCACAAAGGGGTGCTAAGAGCTTTGCAAGTGTGTGAAAGAGTTGGGGTCAGGTGGTTATGCTCACTCTGTAGCTACAGGCTGGCATCCTTGTCATCTTCCTGAGTTCTTCCTCTTCTTCCTCTGGAGTGTTGGTAAGTAGAGGCATGAGTCACCACCCCCAGTTCACAAGTATCTTTTTAACTCATTTCTGTGACTAATGATGGAGGGAACGTGTGAAAAACCAATGTTCCTGGAAGCCAGGATTCTAATGTAGATCTGGTGCCGGAACCGTAAGTGTGCCATTTAGCTCCAGTGAGAGGATTTATCACAGTTTCAAGATTCTCATCATTGTAGCATACTTTGAACTCATTCTCATAGCCAGTGACTATATTGCCCACTTCTCTGAATGCAAGTGTTTAGTCACAGGCTTTGAGGAACTATATTGTGGGGTCATATACTTCATGAACTCATTCTCAGCTTCACCTTATCATTGGCTTTTGTTAGGGTCATAGTTTTGTCTCCCAGGGTGCTGCTTGTAAGACTAATGTACAGTGTTCAGGTTCCCTGTCTACTGTTTATAAATCATTGGTAGTTAATTCTCATTTTAAAAATCTTATGTATACTGTAGTTTGAGGTTTCTCCTCCCGTCTGCCATTTCCAAATAACCACTCTAAGGCTTAATATTATTTATAATTGTTTGGCCAGTGGCTCAGGCTTCTTACTGGCAAGCTCTACATATAAATTAACCCAATTTTATTAGTCTGTTTCCTAGTATCACATGGCTGTGGCTTACTGGTAATGTTCTAGCATCTTACTTCTAGTGGGGCTACATGATGTATCCCAAACTCTGCTTCCTTTCTGTGTGTATCTTTGTTTGGATTTCCCAGCTGGCTGTATTCTGACTGGTCATTGGTCAAATCAGCTTTATTCATCAACCAGTAAAAGCAACACATATTCGCAGCATACAGAAGAACATTCCATATCAGTATACCATTCGCTATTCCATGTTTCTGCATCCCTGACCCTACCCACATCATCATACTACCAGAGTTACAGCATGTTGTCTTAAGGTTCTCTAACCATTATTTTGCCAGTAACATGACCAGTGTGTTCTGGATCACACACTGGTGTCCTGCAGACTTCTAGCTTTGATTGATAGCCTGTGCTCTGGCCAGTTATCTACTCTGCCTGGCCCTAACCAGAATTTCTTGGCCAGGAGATGGTGTTTTCCCCATGTCCTCAGCGATGCACACCTGCCTTCTAGTTCTGGAATGCAACCAAGTACAGTGACTGCAGTTCTATTGTTTTCGGTCTCTTGAACTTCTCTGATGAACATTTTGAAAGGAAATTTCTCATACCTGCACATTGCAGTTTTTGTTAGATAATCTATGACTTTTGTTGGGAGTATTATTACCCTTAAGTAAGTGTGATACCATTTAACTTGTGTGTGTGCATATATGTTTATGTGTTCATATGATATGTGTGTGTATATATATTAACGTAAAATAATGATTCCTTATGGCTTTTTCGAACATCCTTAAGGTTATTTATCCCTTTCTCCCCCTTTATCTTGCCCTGTCTCTGTCTCCCATTTCCCAGTTAAAGCTGCTAACCCCTACCCAGACTCCAAACCCTGTTTTCTTCATTAATTTCTCTTCATAGCACTGGGGCTTCTTCTAGAGCTCTTTCCCTGCCCTTGTTCCCTTTTTGTGTTCCTGGTTTCTGCTGTTACTACAGGTTCTGTGCTCAAATCTAAAGAGAATGTGGTAGCATTTGTCTTTCTGGATCTGTATTACCTAACTCAATACATTATTTTCTCATCCTTTCCATTTACCTTCAAATTTCATTTTTCTTTACAATAGAATCTGTTATACATACATTTCACATTTTCACTTTTCATTCATGAACTGAGTGACTTTGAGGTTGTTTCCAGTTCCTCTTGTGAGCAGAGCTTCAGTGAACATGACTGAGTAGTTATCTGTGGAGTAGGATGTTGAGTTTGTTGGACATATGCTAAGAAATGCTTTATCACTGTCATATATGTGGTAGATTTATTTTTGTCTTTTTGAGAATTCTCCATACTAATTTCCAGAGTGGGTGTACCATTTGTAGTCTGATCAAAAGTGAATATGGATGGTCCTTTACTGCATTGTCGCCGGTATTGGCCATCTTGGCCTTTCATATTGTTTATGTTTTTTGCAAGGAACCTGGGTATATGGACTTCTTTCATTGATTATGTTTTTGCTGTGACTCTAGGTTGCCTCTGTTGAGTGAAAGTTGGTTTCTGCTTTGTTGTTGCTTTTGTTCAATATTGATTGATTTCAGATCAAGTATGAGGAGTTGTTAGGTCAGTCCTTGAGATGCTCAGTGTGGATTTTGGTTTGGAGGAATGGGGTGATTCTTGTTCAGTGGGAAGCACAGAAACATGTAGATGGAAAAATGGCTGAATTTACCTGAGGTAGTGTGCAGGCTATACCACCTGACCTAAGTGTGAAAGCCTGAAAAGGGCATGGGTGAGCCTGATATGGGAAACTCACTGGATACGTAGTGTACAAGCTGTGTGGCCAAAGCAAGGCCTTAGAGTTGGATATAGTGCAAGCAGGTAAGGTTCTAGAAACTCTGCAGACTGGATCTGTGTTCAGAGTGTATGGCCAGAGTCAAGCCTGGGGGTTGATAAAGGTGCAGGTTGATTGATCAGATTGGGTTAGCCTATAATAGGATGTTCGACCTGGGCTAAGTCTGAAGATTGGGGAGAATACAGTCAGGGTAGGCTTCAGGGAAATCATCAGACTAGACCAGAGTCAGAGGATGAGAGTTCTGGGCAGGGCATAGAGGTTGGATATAGTACGGGATGGTCAGAATCACATGAACTGACCAGACCAGGCTATCATGAAAGACTGATTCTTGCTAACAATATTTACATCCAAACAGAATTGAAACTAAAGAATGTTCTTTGAAGTCATAATTCAGTATCCAGCTGACATTGCCAGCATGCCTTGAGAAGAAATAAACTAAACATGTGGCTTAAATTACTAAGATACTCTAAGATGCTATGCCAATTGAATGCTAATATGTGTTATATGTTTATGTTTTTCAGGTAAGAAATTGCATTTGGTTCTGCCTGGTTTCCTAAGGGGCATGACAGATGCTGTTTTCCTGTGTTCATTTGTAACCTGGCAAATCGTGCACAGTATGCTCGCCTCCAAATCTAGGTCTTCCAATTGTAAGTTACATGCTTCATATTCCTGTCTGTGGAGGCAGTTTTGTGGGAAGAACTAGGCAGAGTGTGGTGGTTATGTAGCATGCTCTGTCCTGCCCATTTCATAGTAGGTGACTGACTTCCTTACCCCCAGGCTACTGCCCTTTGTGAGTCATTCATTATAAACCATGTCCCACCATTTCTCAGTGTTCTCCTGTTCACACTGATTTCTCCATTTCATTCATTCAGTAGACGCTCAGTGGACATGTGTTGGACAACAGTCAGGCTGGTCATTGCTTTTGAGTAAGGTAGAAGATAGTGATGAGTGTGGGCAATGGAGCTACATTATCTGACCCATGCAAACTGGCTCCATGTGGTATGGTTTGGAGGACACCAGGCTGGGCAGTCTATAGAATGTTTATCACTCCTCTGGACTTGCCATTCTCTCATAGAGTTTCATACTAATACCGGAAAAGTATCTGAAAGGAACCTGGCAAAGTAATCTCTCTCAAAAGCATTCTCTGCAGTCATTTCTCGTGCTTCACTCTGCTGTCCCTGAGATACAGGAGATGCTTTTGGCCTCTTCTCAAAATTGATGTGTAGCATAATGAACATGAGAGAGTCTTTGCAAAAATGCATCCAAGTGTGTTCTTAAAAGTAGAGTGCACATTTGTTGTGAGTAGTGGAAGAACCAAGCTGCCACACACTTAACAGTATCTTTGTGAATTCATGTATCGTCATTACATGTAATTTAATTGTTCCCAGACTTTCTTATGTTATTTTCTTAGAATTTGAGAATTCACACAACAGGAATATATATTGAATACTTTCTAGATACAGAATAAATAATTATTATACCTTTGGTGAGATGAATAGGAAATTAACTCTAAAGACCTTTAAACATCAGCAGAGAACAAGGGCTGCATTGGAGGTATCTGCTGCCTGGATAATTGGGAAGCTGGTCAGATATGAAGAGCTGGGTAGACACATTCTTAGGGAGCCTCCACATGTTCTTATTTTACAGTACCTGACACAGTAATAATTTGACGTACAGTTGAATGGATAAGTGCATTTTGGAAGGACAGACACCTCTCTATAGTGGGAATGAAGAGAGCACTGATTTTTATGGTAACTCGTGGTCTCAGGAAGGGTGATAATAAAGATATTGTGGTGTGTGGCTCTATGTGTCTGGCATCTGAGGAAGTGCAGATCCCTTTTGAAATGTAAGTCCGTGGGGAATCTTCCTCTGTTTTCTCAGGTGATTTATAAAAAGCAGGCCCATTTTACTACACCTCTCACTTACCCCCTTTGAAAAGCTGCTTTTCATATCTGTTTTCAGACTTTCATTTGGGCAGATGTGTTTTAGAGTTTGTGTACAAACATTTCCCAGACATATTGTTGATCATCCGGTTTCTTCATTTAACAGCAGCTTCTTTGGGCTGTTTCCCTGCATTTCTGATTGACAGTTTGACAAATGCTGTAGATTTTTGCAGAGATAGAGAAGTTCATTAGCTCAGCAGAATCCAGTGGAAATCAGATAAAGAGAACTGGGACTCTTCACCCAAAATGAGTTCACCAAGGAGCTGCGAGGATGGGGCTGGGGGAAGGTATGAAACAGTGTGGTTATAGTTTACATCAGTTCACCCAGGACGGGGAGGGGGCATGAAGCAGTGTGGTTGTAGTTTATATCTTGAGCAAGGTCAACATTTGTTTATTATGTGCCAGTATCAGTAGATGTATACACACTCAGCTTGCACCTGTATGTCATTTAATTCTCTGAGTCATTTTGGGTAAGGACTGGACTCTTCCTTTCAGGGAGGAGGGCAGACAGTGGCAGAGTTCATGGAACTTGCCCAAGTGCACATGACCCATTCGTGGTGGACCCCACAAGCCTCACACCCTGCCACATCAGGCATCAGTCTTTCCTTGCTTTCTCTATAAAAGTTAACTGAAATTGAAACACTCTCTGGGAATGGTTGGATTCCTGTAAACAAGAAAAAGAGATGGACATGTCTCAGAACCTGGGCACCAGGATTCTAAGAATCATCTCTTGACACTGAATGGGCCAGTGATGTAAAATAGTTAGCATGGTGCTTGGTGAGTGCCAAGCACTCCACATGTGCTTCTCATGGTTGTGTTGGTTGAGTTTTTGCTGTTGAACAACAGAAGCCTTTAAAGAATGCCTTTGTTCTTCTTGCTTTTGATGAAGTGTTAAGTGTTGCATGGTTATAAGCATTTTGATGTAAATATGCATAAATGTCATATTTCCACATGCAGATAAGCAAGGGCAGTGAAAGCCTCATAATGTGATTCCATTATCTAATTTCCAGACTTCATTCAGTATAATGTGAACACCCCGCTTAATCAGGGTCGCACCTCATCTCTGCTGTACCTGTTCCTGTATTGCAAGTTCAGGCTGTGAACTTACTAGATGTTTGCTGAATGAATAAGTGGTTGAAGTAAGTCACAGGCATTTGTTATAGAATGCCATCCTCCAGGTTAACAGCCATCTGCCTCGGAACAGCTACTTGCAAGTGACCCCCTCCTCCAAGATCATCAATCAACTGGTTGCTGACAGTCCCCCATAGATGATGGGGATGAAGAAGGTCCCTGGACTTGCACTTGAGATTCTGGCAACTCTCCCATTCCTCCTCGCCAGATAGATGTAATTCTGCTTAAATTGTAGGTGGCCTCATTATCTTGGGAAGTACTAAAATATGGAGATCATAGTAGGTTAACTAAAGGAGGGCACCATTTTCAATTATGAGGAAGTTGTCTTCCATGCTGATCAGTTGTGTGGCTACTTCCGGTTACCCGTGCTGCTGTGAATAACCAACCCCTCACCACACTCTGTAGGTAAGCCCAAATTTGGTATAATTATACTTTGGTTTGTCATTGGAGCCCTATAAGGAAGGGGTAGACATGTATCTCCCCAAAGAAAAATTTCCTACAACATCATTAAGCACACTTGCATAGAATCCTATGTTTTCTAAACTTTGAATCTCTGTGGTAAAGGTTTTTTGTTTTTGTGTAACAAATTCTATCATCCATTGGAATGTGCCCATTGATTTGCTGTATGACATAGAATGATCCTGGGGTGTCTTCCTCACCAGTAAAACCACTGATTTTGTTCTCTATAGAGGCACTGGTTAAAAAGAACCCTGTCAGTGGCTGGGGATGTGGCTCAATCTGTCAAGTACTTGCTGCACAAACTTAAGTACCTGAGTTATGATCCCAAGCATTCATGTGAAGACAGGCATGGGAGCATATGCCTGGGCTGTAAACTCTATGGAGGCAGAGATAGATTCTGGAGGTCGCTGGCCACCCAGCCTAGCCAATCAATTAGTGACTTTGTCTTTAATAATAATAATAATGATAATAATAATAATAATAATAATAATAATAAATCTATAGTGATTGAGGAAGGCACCCAATGTCAACTCTAATTTCTGTGGGCATACGTATACACCCGCAAACACACACACACACACACTCACAGAATCTTTTCAGTATGTCCTTGTCAGACCTCTCCCTGTTGTAGCCCATAGAAGACAGAACTACTCCACAATAGGTTTTTAAAGATCTTCTGAATTTTAAATATTATTGCAATAGCTGAAGTGTCAAAGGTGAGAATTTTTTTATATCATAATGTGCCCATCAGCATGTAGCTTGATAATGAAACAAGGATGATAGCTTCTGCTTTTATTTTGGTAGAGCTGTGCACTCAACAATTGGTTAGGAGTACAAGGTCTCTCTGGTCCTAACTAGTTTTTGAGGCTGCTTCATACTGGAGTCAAAAATGTCCATTTAAGAAATAGCCCAAGGGCTGACAGTGTGGCTTGGCCAGTAAAAGTGTTTGTTGTGCAAGTCTGATGACCTGAGTTCAATCCCTGGAACCTATGTAGATGTTAAAGGAAAGAACTGACTCCTCCAAGTTATTCTCAGATCTCTGGATGTGCACCTCCATAATAATAATAAATACAATTAAAGATAATACCCAAATGTTATTAAATTCTACTCTGACCCCAGTAGATTCCATTAAAGCCTACTTCCTTGCCCCAGAAGCAATAAATCTGAAACCCTTTGGAGAAATAAACAAATAAGGAAAGACAAAAGTTTGAGAGATGTTGTCTATAAATATGTACATATACAATGGATTTGGAACTGGATTTTTCTTAGCAATATATTCCTAAATTGTTCACTTAGTAAAGACTTTAACAGCCTAATTTTAGTAGTTTACGAGCTGTGGTTTTATAGCTTGAGTTTACAAAGTGTCTGTTGGTCCTAGCTGAAAAATGCATCTGAATTGCTGCAAACTAATCCGTAGCAATTACCTCTGTCTTCCCTTCTCCCTACTGTCTGAGTCCTTCCCGAGACCCTGGAGATGCTTTAGAGTAACAGGAATCTTACCATTAGAAACACTTTTCCAGTCAGAGGCAGTGGGCATGGTAATTAGAAACAGGGTTTGGATTAGGGCTTCCATAATTCAGATCCTAGCATTCTCAGCTCTGTTTGTGTGTGACCTTTGAACACACTCATTATGACTCTCAGGAATAGTTTCTGTGGGTGTGCATTAACACAGACATTGTAGTAACCTCCTGGGAAGTTCTGCAGGATCAGATAAGGTAATGCATGTTTGTAATTTGCCTTGCACAGTGTCTAGCTCTCAGAAAATATTGTCAGCATTCTTATCAACCCTGCTATCACAAACCTACATAGTCTCCTCCAGCAGAAAATGAGTGGATTTCCTCACAGATGAGCATAGATTATTAGTTATTTTTCTTTGCGTGTGGTCGTGTCTGGGGGAAAAACTTGTGTGAACACAGTATGGATTCCTGTCTAAGGCTTTGAGTAAACTCTCATGTGAAAGCCTTTCTTGGCCTTCTCCAAGGCTGTCTGTTCATGCAGGACACTGTCCGTGCAATGTGTGCTGTCCATGCAGGAGGCTGTCCATGCAGTGTGTGCTATCCATGCAGGACACTGTCTGTGCAATGTGTGCTGTCCATGCAGGAGGCTGTCCATGCAGTGTGTGCTATCCATGTAGAAGACTGTCCATGCAGTGTGTGCTACCGTGCAGGAGGCTGTCCATGCAGTGTGTGCTATTCATGTAGGAGGCTGTCCATGCAGTGTGTGCTATTCATGTAGGAGGCTGTCCATGCAGTGTGTGCTATCCATGTAGAAGGCTGTCCATGCAGTGTGTGCTATCCATGTAGAAGGCTGTCCATGCAGTGTGTGCTATCCATGTAGGAGGTTGTCCATGCAGTGTGTGCTATCCATGTAGGAGGTTGTCCATGCAGTGTGTGCTATCCATGTAGGAGGCTGTCCATGCAGTGTGTGCTATCCATGCAGGAGGCTGTCCATGCAGTGTGTGCTATTCATGCAGGGGTGTATCCATGAAGTGTGTGCTGTTGCTGTGAAACTTGCAGTTTAAACATTGAGAAGAGTAGTGAGAAGTGATGGCCGAAAGTCATTAGTCCTGAGGGAGAAAAACTGGGCTTTTCAGAACACTGGGAGCTTATGCTGAGGTTTTCCTGCTTATTGGCAGATTGTAAGGATATGTGCAGTCTAATTTTAGGAGACTGATGAGGCTCCTTTTGGGGCTAATGATGTGTGTCCATGCATCTTTATAACTTTCCACCTTCAATCCCTTCCACCCCACTCACCACGTGTAGCGGTGGCAATGTCGACAAGGAGGCTAATGAGCTCTGTGCCTTGTTCTAAAACATTGGCTGCTTCTAATTGGACACATGTTATCTGGCGTTTGTGATCCGCTGCTTGTTACCCTTATCAAATCCTCACTTCCTTCCCTGCAGATGAGTTGCGGGACCTGACACCATAAGGCAGTGAAGAGTTGAGAGGAGTGGTTGAATGGTTAGACCAGGTGCTTCAGGTCCCCAGCTCATGGACGTGGCTTTCTGGTTCTGAAGAAAGTGCCCCCGTACACATGCCTTATAAATTGGGCTGTATCCACTTTAATATGAGAAACCCAGATAGCATATAGATCCCATTTGTCTGTTATTAGAACAATTGAAGACAGCACTTTTATACTGGGATGTTTAGATAAAGCCATCAAATCCTCTTTCATTTTTCAAGAGAGAAATTAAAGGTTAGGATTCTAGCACGGTCCCAGAAAGGATCTGATGAAAAAATATTTGGAGGTTAAAAACCATCCACAGATCTTTAAATTTAGCTTTGTGTCTCTTTCAGGAATAAGACATCATTAAATTATTGAAACATCACTTTCTTTTTCTTTTCCAGAATGCTAGATATAGCCTTCTTGGAAATTTCTGCTAAATGTTTGCATATGTTCAAAGCATCAGGTCCTTGCTTATATGCCTAGGAATTCTGCTTCCTTTAGGAATCTTCAGTGGTCACATTGAATTGGAAACTGTATGGAGTTTTCCGTGCTGCTGAAATAGAGATTTGACTGATGTTAGTAAAGGTGACATGAATGAGACAATGTATATAACCTGAAGATGGAAATGAGTTGGCATCTGGTCCACTCACTTTCCTCTGCTGAGCCTGTTCCCCTTCCCTTGTCCTGTAAGTTGTGGAAAAAGTGGACTGAGAGACTGTCCTTATTTCTGAAAAAGAGGAATGGACCTTAGGAGGGCTGTTGGAGGGAAGTAGGAAGAGGAGCCTGGAGTTTAAATCAGGCGCAGAATTGGAGAAAAGTAACAGCTGGGATGGGGCGTGAACTGCTGTATTAATTTGGCTGTGCTGCCTGTCCCTAGCAGAGAATTAATAATGGCAGTGGTCTCATAGGGATAAGGAAAGTGGTTTCTTTGCCTCTAGCCCTTGCTTGAGAGTGTCCAACTGGCACTCTTTCCTGTGCTCCCAGACTGAACAGGCAGAGGAAGAAACATCCCAGAGTACTGTAGAGATTTATTTATGCTTTAATATACCACATAAAGTCACTTGTTTGCTTCAAAATTAAGATGAGCCACCCAAGGAAGGGACTGGTTGAAGAGTTAAGCAGTCTTCAAATTGCTACAGCTGCTACATCTGTCCCTATAAGCCAGATGGTTTTTTGATAGGATGCATCTCATTGTGGGAGAGATGGATGAGGCTTCCTTCTGCTTTTCTCTGGGACTGCCTTTGCTCCAGATGAGTTTATAGCACAAATGTCTGCTGATGTGGATAGATGGAATGGGTTGGCATGGTTTCTTCCTTCCCATTGTTTGGAGTTGTGCATCATATAAAATATAGAGGTTCTATATACAATTGTTTTTCTAGCTTATCTTTCAAACACAGACATGCATGCATGTACAGTCTCTAAAATAATGTGACCAAGTGGGGCATAATCAGTTACCAAGGACTTAGGTCTTGCCCCTCCCTCCATTTCCCCTGTCAATATAGCTGAAATGTCCAATTTACCATAGTCCCCGTCATTCCCTAATATCTTCTACCTAGTTCATTTCTCTCATTGCAGTTTCTGAAAAATGAATTAAAGAAGCACAGACTCATTTTTATATAGCTTAAAGTCAATCTTTACATAGAGTTCACTATGTTCAGTTAGTGGTTATGTAAACCTCAGAAAGTAGACCAGATCTTGGTATGAGGGAAAGTACTTGTTAATTGTACTTAAGTGTGGTATAGAATCTCTAGCAAAATGTTTGAGGAATTTCTTTATGCTAATCAAAATGTAAAACTGTAAACCCCAATAAGCATGCATTTGAGATCACTTCCATTCTTGTGTAAAGCCTTTTCTTTTCATGCTGTAATATTACGACTCTCTAGGGGGCAATAGAGAGCAAGCAGCTTGCTGATAGGGTGTCTGGGGCAAACAGGCTGGTTTGGGGCATTCAGAAACATTTTCCTGCTTTTTCTCCCACTAGAAGTTCTGAGAATACAGGCAGCTTCTGAAAGACGCGGAGGAAGGATAAATGTTGTGTTCCTAGACTTGGTTTTCTTTATCAGTATCTGCAGGAACCAATGTGAAGTATGTGTATATACATGATATTTGTGGGATTTTTGTATCTTGAGTCAGAATATTAGGATGAAGCCTGCATGTGTGTTTTGATTGACTGCTAAAGGCCGAACAGTGGGGCTGTGATCTTGGCATAGAGACATTATGAAGGGAGTCTGGAGTTTGTTCTTTTGTCTCTCTGATGCTTGTGACTAATTCCTTTTTAGAACAAGACTAGATTAATTTTATTCCTAAACATCTTAGAAGAATGTAGCTTGGTAAACTCATTTAAATGGATTTTTTTCTATCAGGAAGTAATATGAAGGGGGAAAGTTTTTCACAAGACCTAGGATTCTTTAAGTGTGGCTTTTTAGTTCTTTGTATCTTATCTGAATAATAAATAATTACCATCTACAATATTGTTAGTCATTTTCTAAAATGGGGAGGGTGATTCTCCCTTGTGCTTTTAAACTGCTTAAGAATGGAGTGGACCATACCTTAGGTTACAAGGCTGCTACTGTCAGCCTTGAATGCTCTTCTCAGTCTTAGCTTTGAATCCAGGGATTGGAAATCACTGTTTTCATAGTTGGTAAATCTTAAAAAAAATAATAATAAAACCCTAAAATTTTACAAAGGAAACTCCTTTGTAAATATTTTTATTATTTATTTACAGGTACAAGGGTATAAATCTGTATATGTTCATGTGCCTGAGGTTAGGAGAATCCCCTGGAGCTGGAGTTACAAGCAGTTATAAACTGCCTGATATAGGTGCTGGAAATTGAATCCCACACCCACCCCTACAAGAACAATTCATGTTTCTAACCACTGAACCATGTCTCTGGCCCCAATCTTTCTTTTTTAAATGATTATTTGTTATTCATAGATCCTTTAACTCTAAGGGGTGAGATCTATGTTACTGTCCTTGTTTATGCGATGACCATCTCTCCCTGTTGTCCCCTCTCACAGAACCCAGACTTTCATTAGCACAATTAATTCATCTTAACAAAGCAGGTGTGGCTTTAGTCATATCTGCTGAATCACAATTGGTCTAAGCCAGTGTTATCCTCCTGTTCTCTTTCAAGTGTCCAGAGGATGGGGCTATAACTCAATTGGTATAGAGTTTTATCATGTATGATGCTCTAGGTTAAATCCTCAGTGCCAATTAAATTGATTTTGGTGGAACGTAAGTGTGATTCCAGAACTTAGGAGATGGAATCAGGAAGAGCAGAAGTTCAAGGTCATTTTCAGTTACAGAAACAGCTTGAAGCCATCCTGAGCTACATGAGACCCTATTTGAAACACAAAAACCAGAAAACCAACAGCAAATAAGACCTGGGACTTGCTCAGTGGTTTAAGTGTCTCTTCTACATGTGTACAACACTGGTTTGAATCCCCAGCACCTATGTAAATGTTTGAATGCTGGGTGAGCATGTTGGTCTGCCTGTAATTCCAGTTCTCAGAAAGTGGAGATGCAAGATGACGAGCTAGACTAGTCATAGCAGTGAGCTCTGGCTTCGTCTGGAGGTCTTTGTCAGTGGACAAGGTGGAGACAGCAGTTCCTGATCCTCCACCCTCGCTATGAATTTGTACACATGCAAAACAATAAAAACATTGGCTTAGAGGTATGCACATGACCCACCTCTTGCCACCGACGTTCAGAGGAAGTAGGCAAGAGAGTTCCTTCCTCAATGAAAATAGTGGATACTCATAGAAATAGTTTTAACAGTCTCTCTTGCTTCCTGCTTTAAATAAGGATATAGAAGCCATCTTATGGGAAATGAGGTGGTAGGCAGATGGTGGAGACTAGAATTCAGGGAAGGGGGAATAAAGACAACATCTTGAATAGCTGGAGCAACTCCCCAGAACACTCCCCAACCTAGATCCCTGCGGGAAAGAAAATAAAAATTAAAACAGAAACAAAACCCATGCTTTTCACTATTTAAGCCACTGTTTCTCAGGGAGTCTCTTATTTTCAGCCTTATTTTCTTCATTGATAACTACATTAAGACAAAGTGGGCCTTATGTATACCAGTTGAATGAGATGAAAAGACAGCCACATATATGATTTTTCTCAGCCTTCTCTTTTTGTAAATATTATTTTCTTTGGATTTAAAAAGAAAGACAAATATTGAAGAATTGTAATTACACTCTATGTATATGTGGTCGTTTTAATTTTTAATTGAACCAGAGGCCTGAAAGTGTGTGGTAACAGAATGAAAATAATCTGTCCTGTCTTGTTTATTTAAATCATTCTGTACTCCTCCTGTGTAGTCAGACATCAGAGGTAGCAGGACTTCATTTCTTGGTGTTCTCAGCATTGCTGTTTCCATTTGTTCTTAACCATTTGTTTTTTTTATCTAGTCTGGTCTACTGCTTAGACTATAGTACCATTTGAACAGCAGCAAGCCAATTCAGGAGACTGACTAGGCTCTGTTCTTAGAGTGGCTGATAGTTCAGTAGGGGAGAGAGAGAGGGAGGGAGAGAGAGGGGGGAGGGAGGGAGGGAGGGAGGGAGGGAGGGAGGGAGGGAGGGAGGGAGGGAGGGAGGGAGGGAGGGAGGGAGGGAGGGAGAGACTGACTAACTATGGCTCTAAGAGTGTTGAAGACTAGGAGGGTGTGTGTGCTTGGAGTGCACAGGTGGATGCTCATGAGCTCAGTAATTGCCTAGACTGGCTGGCTCGATAGCTCCAGGCATCTGTCTGCCTACCTTTCCACCCCCAGGTTATGAAAGTATTCATTCCACTATACCTGGCTTTTTACATTGGTTTAAGGAATCTGAACTAAGGTCCTCATGCTCGCCCAGCAAACACTTTTCTCCTTGAACCATTTCTCCACCTTAGAGGCGGTTCCAAGGATCACAAACAGATTTGCTTAAAGAACTTGGCTTTGCTGGGCAGTAAAGTAACTAGAATGTTTGAATAAAGCAGTATTGGCAAACATCTGCCTCTTTGTTACTTGACTTTCTAAACCTGGAGTTAGAGTTTAGTTCCCTTACCATTTCTGGTAAAGTCTATTGGTAACGGTATCTACACTGTAGCTGTCTGCTGTGTCCAGTGTTATACTCAGAATATTAGTAGACAGTGACTTCTCAGGGTGTTTTTGTACTATCATTACTTTTATACACTTTTGGACTTTTTGATACTGTTGTAGTAACTCTGTTACAACACTCACTGAGATAATTGTAAACCTTCAACTGGAGATACTTTCAAGTGTGTATAGTTTGTTTATTAGTATAGGGACAAGCTTCAGAGTAGCTCCCATAATGTAACGGAGATCTGTGAATGCCCTGCTGTCACAAACAGATAAGGCGGTTGTAGTCAGGGTCTAGCACTATAAAATTCATGAAGCATTTGCTTGAGTAATTACTGTCTCAGGCAATTATTTCTTTTGATACTTTCTTATTTCTGGAACAAAATTTTCTTACTGAATGAAGCGAAATGAAGACTCAGATCTTTACAGTTGTAAACTTTTACAAAATCAGCTTTAATTGGGTCAGAATTAATTAAATTGTAGTGTATTCACTCCTTTTGTGTCCTAGGAGTATTAAATATGTGATACCGCTTTGTGAGGCAATGTCGTGGGATATTGATTAGGAGTCAAGGTAGAGACTTACTGTTTAAAAACTAATTGGCTTCAGGACATGCTGGAGCTCTCCTGGAAGAATAATGCATGTGATTGAAAGGCTTTTTTGCTTGAGTTCTTTTTTTCCCTATGAGATTCAAGGAAGTTTGTAAAGAACAATGTTGCATTAGACAAAATAATATTAAAACAAAGTGCTTTTTTTTCTTTCCATGATTTCTTTGAGGTGGTTGCATCTCTTACAAAAGTGCACTTTATTTTGTTTTTAAGGAGAAAGGTGGACCTGAACATGTGTCCATTGATTCTCTTGGGAATGTTGAGCTTGAACCGAACTAGGGTGGTGAGGTATGAATTCTCCTTTCGACACAGCAGCAGCCATGCTGACAGCAGAAAACATGTCATGTTGTTTTCCTACTGAAAACCAGGTGGGCTTGGGGAAGTGACCCCGTCAGTAAAGTGCTGCACATGTAATAGAGTTTGTGAAACAAATTAACGTTCCAATGCAGATGGGAGAAGTCTCACAAGGCCCTACTCCCAGCTGAAAAACTAAAGGACATTAATGGCTGCTGAGAAAGGAAGAATTTCTTTTCTCCAGGGATAAGCCCTCCAATAGATTATCCAGTCTCAACTGGCCAGCCCTAAACACATACATATATAAGTGATACTAAATGGACTCAACAGGTTGTTTTTATATATGTGAGCATATGTGCACATGTGCAAACAGTAATAATTAATGCCGAAGTCACTGAATTTAGAAGGAGTTGTGGGGCCATTGAAACAGTTGGAAAGAATGTAAGTATAGTACTCATGAAGTCCTCAAAAGTGTAAAAAATAAGAATGCATGATGTGGTGGTGAAAGATAATGGCACTGCTAGGAGGTGTGACCTTGTTGGAGTTGGTATGGTCTTGTTGGAGGAAGTGTGTCACTGTAGAGGTGGGCTTTGAGGTCTCATAAATGCTTAAGACACCGCCCAGTGTCTCAGACCACTTCCTGTTAGCTGCAAGATGTAGGACTGCAGGACTCTCAGCTACTTCTCTAGCACCCTGTCTGGCTGCGTGCTGTTATGCCCCATCATTATGATAATGGACTAAAGCTCTGAATTCTAAGTGAACCGCCCCAATTAAATATTTTCCTTTATCAGAGTTGCTGTAGTCAGGGTGTCTCTTCACAGCAATAGAAACCCTATAAGGCACATGCCAGTCTGATAAATGAAAACAATGTTTTGTTTGTTTGCTTCTTAATTCATATATAGTGCTGTGCACCTATAACCTCTGTGCTGGAGAGGAGGACTTCTGAGGATTGCTGGCCAGTCAGTCTAGCTGCGTCCAAAAGCCCACAATATTCAGGTTCCTTTGAGAGCCCTCTCTCAAAAAATAGGGTAGAATGTGATAGGTGCAAACAGCCAGCATCGACCTGTACACATGGCTTCCATGTGTACACTTGCACAGACATGTCACACAGACACACTCACATGGTTGAATGCAACAGCAGCTTCCCTGTGATGGAGATCCATCTTACCGTGTACTTACTTAACAGCCCTACATGGTCTGTACCTCCCTGGGCCCCCAGTGTTGCGTTAAACCCTCTTTACCAATTCCAGGGTACTGGGGTTCCAATAGTTTTTCTTCCTTTTGCATTTGCCTGTTGTGAAAGACCTCTTTTCGCAGATCTTTATATGACTGGCTGCTCCTTGTAGTCAGATACCGAGCCCTTATGTCAGCTCTTTCTAGTGCTTTCTACGCTGATCCAGTCTAAAGTAGCCACAACCCAGAGTCCAAGCCACCGTCACATTAGTGTATCACTCTGACTTAAAAATACAATGTGAATTGAGATTCATCTGTCTGTATATTCTGTCTTCTGTCTGTCTAAATCAAAATCTATGTTTCCTATCTTTGTTATCCATCCTATTTGTCTGTGTAAGGGAGACTGGGCACCACAGGGCCTGGAACACATAATAACTTCATAAGTTAAATGGAAATTAGGAGAATAGCATATGAATACCTCTGAAGTGTTCTACAAGTGATTGACATTTTGATTCTGGAGATGGAAGCCAGGGGCCTCAAACATGTTAATCACAGTGAACTGTTGAGTTACATCCCAGGTTATATTGAGTCTTTTTTTTTTTTTTATCATAAAGTGTCTACCTCATTGGGAGCTCTAATTTAGATAAACCTCTTCCTGTTTCTTTTTTTTTCTTTTTCTCAACTGTTTATTGGCATCCATGCATCAGTTACTACAACAAGCATCTGAAGATTGGGTCCCCATACTTTGTGCTGTATGAATTCTTGACGCTAATGAAACTCCATTAAAAAATGAGTTTACCTATCAAATAATGCATAATTTACAGCAGTTTTGAATCCTCTTAGAATATTCCATTGTCATATTGAGGGATACATGTAAGTCCCAGAGGTTAGGAAGTTTTATTGCTTTTGTGTCACAATTTGCTATATGTATATAGCCTTCCTCTGCATTTCCTTCTGTGTTGCTTTAATATTGAGTGGAATTGTGCCCTTTCTGTTCTGCTTAACTGGCGTGAAGGGCTGTTAGGTTGGAGAATGATGTTTTTCATGGCTCTCTGGAGAGGATTCAGAGTCCGCAGGATGCTCAGGGAATGGTCCCAGTGGTCCTGAATGCTTCAGCTGACCCAGGACCCATCCAAGCTCCCAAAGTGGAAGGCATCTGTGTCCCTAAGTCCCCTGATAGAGAAGTGCTTTAATACGCTTACTTACAGTGGTACAGAGACTCTGTGGCCTTCTTTTGGATTGGTGTGCATGAAATACCATAATTATCATTCACACTGTTTTCAAAATACCATCTGTGAAGATGGCATTAATCAGAGATTCCTAAACATTGTGAGTGCAACAGAGCCTTCTTTAACCAAAACAGACAGACAGACAATTCACAAAAGGCAAAAATACAAAAGAAATAAAGAAGCCAAGGCAGCATGTACTTGCCTTGTGGAAGAATACTCTAAGACCTGATAGTGCTTCTGAATCCCTCTCTCTCTAGGAAATGTTACACTGAATCCTTATCTCCCACCAGTTAGACAAGTGTCTTCATCAGGTAGTTAGCATCCCCTTCATTGAATATTCCTTCCTAAACTTCCATTTTGCCATAATTGAATTTAAAAGCCGGGGTTCTCATTGTGAAATATTAAGCTAAGGTGTTTTATGTAAAAAGCATTGAATTATCTTATTCTCTAGGTGGAAGTGTAAATCTAATCAACTACAAGACTATGTCTGTTTTATACTACATAGCTTCTTTAAAGCACACTGATTCATGTGCAGCAGTACAATTCATTTAATCTCAAAAGTCTTTGCATAATTTTATATTCCTCTTGTATTCTTTTCTCTTTTCTTTTTTTTTTTTTTTTTTTTTTTTTTGGCCAGGCATACATTCATGTAAATTATTTTTTGCCTGCCATACTGGCTCCAGAACAGATTTGAGAAGCAATGGAATCATTAACCCTTTGCATAGTTTCCTCCTTGCCTCCCTGCCTCCCTGCCTCTCTTCCTTCCTCTCTTTCATTTTTTTTGTTAATTAAATAGCTTGGAATTAGACTTTTAAAATATTTATTTTGTATTTAAATGTGTGTATATTTGTCCTGGTGTGCATATATGAATGCAGGTGCCCACAAAGAGGGATATATCCCCTGGAATTAGAGTTATAAGCACTTGTGAGCTGCTCAACATGAGCTCTGGCAATTAAATTTGTGTCTTTTGAAAGAGCAGTACGTATTCTAAACTACTAACAATATATTGCCACTTTGTTATTTTTGACAAAGAACTTGGCTGGCTGGTTTTGTGTCAACCTGACACAAGCCAGAGTCACCGGTAAGGATGGAATTCCAGTTGAGAAAATGCCCACATAAGATCTAGCTGTAGGCAAGCCTTTAGTGCATTTACTTAATTAGTGATTAACAGGGGTGGCCCCAGCCAGTTGTGAGTAGGGCCTCCCCTATGCTGGTGGTGCTAGGTTCTCTTTGGTTGAGCAAGATGTGAAGAGCAAGCCAGGAATCAGCATTCCTTCATGGCCTCTGCATCAGCTCCTGCTTTCTGGTTCATGCCATGTTTGAGTTCCTGTCTTGACTACCTTGGATGATGAGCAATGATATGGGAGTACACACCAAGTAAACCCTTTCCTCACCAAGTTGCTCTGGTCATGGTGTTTTGTCACAGTAGTAGAACCCCTAAGTAAGACAGAGCAAGGATATTTTATTCTCCTTTGTTGTTCATTTGTTTGGTTTTTGAGATAGGTATTTTCAGTGTAGCCCTGGCTGTCCTGGGACTCCCTCTCTCTCTCTCTCTCTCTCTCTCTCTCTCTCTCTCTCTCTCTCTCTCTCTCTCTCTCTCTCTCTCTCTCTCTCTCCCTCTCCCTCTCTCTCCCTCTCTCCCTCTCTCCCTCTCTCCCTCTCTCCCTCTCTCCCTCTCTCCCTCTCTCCCTCTCTCCCTCTCTCCCTCTCTCTCTCTCTCTCTCTCTCTCTCTCCCTCTCTCTCCCTCTCTCTCCCTCTCTCTCTCCCTCTCTCCCAGGCTGGCCCCGAACTCAAAGTTGACTGAGTGGTGGCATTAAAGGCGTGCACCACCGCTGCTGGTTTCTTCTTGGTGTCTTTATTCTGTAGTTAATTATGGCTGCAGACCTTTGAAATAGATCCTATTATTTTCCCCGTTTCTCCGACAGAAAAAGCCATCTAACCCCATTGAGGTTAGATGGCTTTTCCTAGGTCATACAAGGAGAGAGCCACGTTTCAGATCCAGACAGCATTGCTCCAGAGTCTGTGCATTCAACCATAACAAATGGATATTAGTAGGAACAAGTAATTCAAGCAAGTTGGATTAGAACCATATTTAGAGTTCTTTCCTTCTGAGCATATTGAAGAGTCAAGTTCTTTCAACTCAAGTTCTGGTCTTTGGGACTTTTAGATCAAGAGACTAAGTACAGAAATTTAGTTCATGAGTTCCATAAGCGCTAGGTGTATTTGTGTGTGTGATCAATTGTTCACTTAGTATCTGTTTATTGAGCACTTCATTTAGGCAGTATCTTGGGTAATAGGTATTCAACAAAAAACACAAGTTTAAAAAAAACAAATATAAGTAAAAATGTCTCTTCCCAGGTGTATACCTCACATTGTATTCTAGTAAGACTGACTGACTTGTGTCGTACAATAAATAAAAGGCCCAGAGACAGATATTGGGGTTCAAGCTGAAGATCAGGGAAGCAAAGCAGCCAAGTTACCAGGGAGCTCTCATATCTAAAAAAGGCTGGGGTGTTCCTATTCTCAATGTGACTGGAGAATGAATGTTCCTATCTTCAGTGTGGATGGAGAATGAATGCCTCCTATCCTCAATGTGGCTGGAGAATGAGTGCCTGATACTGAGACCTTGCTGTCTGATATACCTCCCTAATGCTGGGACTAAAGGTGTGTGATCCCAAGTGCTGAGATCATCTTTGTGTGAGCTGTTTCTCTTTAGGACTGGATAAGTGTTGTGTAGATCTGGGTGGCCTTGTACTCAAACAGATCCATCTACCTCTTAATTCTGAGTCCTAGTATTAAAGGTGTGTGCCACCACCTCCAAGTTTCTGGCTGCTGGGAGTAAAAGCGTGTGCATGGATTTTATAGCTTATGGCTGACTTTGCTTTCTGAATCTTCAGACAAGCTTTAATAAATCATAAATAATTTATCACTATCTACTTGAGTTCAGTATGGTGTGAAATTTCTTATCCACAGACTTTGCACTATTTTTAGATGATTCTAAAGAATGGGGGCCCTGTTCCTAAAGGACTTTCCCCTCTATGGCTGACATACAACTGACTCAAATAATTTTGAGAAGTACCTGCCATAATAACTACTTGGATATGCTGATCACCTATGAGATTATAAAGAATCACTTGGATATGTTGGTCACCTAAGAGATGAGCTAGAATGACTTGGATATGTTGGTGTTATGGTGATTTTTGTTGCTGTGGTAACCATTTCTCTTGCAACCTTCTCTACCATTGCATTATCTACAGGATAATGTGAGTTTATATACAAACATACGTGTGTTTATAAAGCCTGGTTGGGTTGGAAGAAGACTCTAATGTGTGGTCTCTTTGAAGATGTATTACATTCACTCTTATTAAACATGCCTGTTCAGGCTTGTTATTGTCAGTGTGGTGCTTAGAGTTTCAAATTTCTTTGTTTGAAATACTATGTGTGTGGTTGATGATATTTTAGAAATGTGTGCATTCACTGGCACACCTAGCAATTCTCACATTTTCTAATCCAGAAATGCACTAATTTTCACACATGATTTTTTTTGACACTCATAATGTGTCTCACTGACGATTAAATACTCAAGGCTCTAATGAGGCCCTCCTATGTGATTAAGATTTCATCACTCTCACTTTAGCATGAGTTCTCCACCAAAACTGTGATTATGATGTGTTTTTCATGTCGGAGTTACTAATTTAGTCATTTGTTGTTGTTTGTCACTTACTGAAGTGGATTGAAGATGATTTGTGTGTAGTAGGCTGTACCTATTATCTGGGTTAGATGAAGTCACTAGGTAGGCTGTGAATATAGTGTGGTGGCTTGAGTGAGAATCTTCCCCAGTGGCTTAAATGTTTGAACACTCGGTCCCCAGTTGGTGGCTCTGTCTGGGGGAGGATGTGGAATCTAAGAGGCGGTGGCTAGTTGGAGGAAGTAAATCACATTTAAAAAACATAGAGGTACTGATTGTTCATGATAAACTGTCAGTGTTCAGTCATTGGTGAGAACAATATCTTGTTAAAAAGACAAGATAAACCATAGAAAGTCAGGAAGCTGTGGTCTGGGCCATCTAAATAGCAGAGTTCTAAAATTTGAACTGTTAGAAAAAAAAACCGAGTATGTAAAATGACACAGTAAGTGAATTGTATATTTAATGTTGTAGGTGTTAAAATACTGCATGTTAACAGGGTGCCATAGTTTTTTAATTGGTATTCAATAGTGCTTGCGTTATGTGCTGTAAGTGATAAAAAGTAAGCTAGAAAATAGCATATACTGTTCTGCCTTAAATTAAGACATATTAAAAATGTTATAAATATCTTTTTGTAAAGACAAAATTCTATATGGGAATCTCAGATGGGCTTATGTATGCATGTGTTGTATGCATATGTGTACACGTTTGAGCAAATCTATAACAGTACTATTTGTGATTTTCTATATTTATCCATGCCTTTTCCAGGTTTTTTTTCTTTTCTTTTTTTGACTACAGGTTCTGGGTTTAGAACTTATTTTTCAGGTGAGTTTTCTTTTAGACTGTCCAATATTTTAGAGTATTTGTTCTAATCTTTTTCTTGATAGGGCTGTGTGCTGAAAAATGTTTGAAAGCATGGGACCAGGCATGGAGAGAGCTGAGTAAAGGAGTAGGTAGTATCTGTCAGGGCCTCGAGGAAGTGAGCAAAGACTGGGTTGAGGAAGGGGAGAAGGTGAGGAGGGATGAAAGGAACAAGTCAAGAAGGAAAAACACTCTTTGGCACGACCGTGGAAATCCATCAAAGATGCCCATTCTATTTGACTCGGATCTTGAAAGTCTACTTTGTATTGCTGTGATAAAGCACCAGGACCAAAAGTAACTTGGGAGGGAAAGGATTTATTTCAGCTCACAGCTTATATTCCATCATGGGAAAAAAAAAAGTCAGGGCAGGAACTCAAAACAGGAACCTGGAGCCAAGAACCGAAAAAGGGCCCATGCAGAAATACTGCTCACTGGATTGCTTCCGTTGGGTGCTGGATCCCCTGGGACTGGAGTTACAGGTGCTGGAAATCGAGCCGAACTCCTCTGGAACAGCAGCCAGTGCTCATAGCCTCTGAGTCATTTCTTCAGCCCTCAGCCTGTTCTTACACCGCCCATAGCCACCACCTCAGGCTAGCACCACTTGTAGTGAACTGAGCCCTCCCACATCAATCATTAATTAAGAAAATGCCCCCATAGGCTTGTCTCAGGCCAATCGGATGGACGTAGTTTCTCGATTGGGGTCCTTCTTCCCAGATGGCCCTAGCTTGTGCCAAGTTGATAATTTGAAAGAACAAAAAGCATGCATGACAAATGATTTCTTCAGGAGTCATAAGGGAAAGAAACAAAGACTATTTATTTCCCTTTTTTTATGTTGTGCTCCTTAATGTTATATTGATTTTCAGCATTACTTCCCTTATTTATATGTGAATTCTATAATAATTTGACCTTAGAATGTACTTAAAAATCTATATTATCTCTGAGCACAAGCTACTTTGCTTATTTATACGAGTTACAGAAATGTGAAGAAATCTAATGGCTAGGTGTTTCTGATGTGTAATTAAAGTAAATTGTGTGCACATGCTTTTTGGAGAATGGAAATGTGGTGAAAGTGCATTGGGAAGGGCAGAGCAGGGTTTGGCCTGGGGCCTTGAGATCACCTCTGCCCATCCTGTCATCTGTTGCTAAGACTGATTGGAGAGGCTCATCTCCATCTGGTTCTGGAAACGTATTCAGAGAGTTGCCTCAAGTTCTCATAGTGTTGCTCCTTCTCATCACTGCAGGGAGCTCAGGTTCAGCCAGAATCCTTGCAGCAGTATTGCAGAACTAGCTTCTACAATTAGAGTGCCTGGCTAGTCTCAATATCTTTTCTTTAAAGAACAAAGCAAAACAAGTTCATGTTGACAATTGTGGTGTCACATTAACCATAGATGATGCAGTCTCTTGCTTCCATGTCATTGTGACCTTGACAAACATCTTGGTGATGAGATTCACAAAGTGAACTCTAAGTCCAAGATGAAGTACAGAGACTTATTCATGGATGGTTATATAAGTTTGGGAAACCTCTCCAACATCACTCTGTCAGCATCTAAAACATCTCTTTCTTCTCAGCTTCCTTCATGTCATCACCTTAGCTGCTGTGTTTTATATTGTAGAGATTAGGGCTGACAGCCCTTTCAGTCCTGAAGAAGACCTGTGGCTGAGCTTGACCTTTCAGGATGCTGCCCAGTCTCATCTCATGGCTATCCTAGTTAATTCAGATAGTGATCCAAGCTGTACCAGTCAGAACCAACTGAAGGACTTTTGGTAATCCTATTAGAGAAAGCTTCTCTGAGGTTAAGATTGTGGGGTTGAAACTGACCAGTGGCTGTGCACACCTTTAATCCCAGCACTCGGGAAGCAGAGGCAGGAGGATCTCTGTGAGTTCAAGTCCAGTCTTGTCTACAAAGCACATTTTAGGACAGCCAAAGATTCACAGAGAAATCCTGTCTCCAAAAAATAAAAAAGATCGTGGGTTTGAGAATGTAAGGGGATGGCTAGATAGAGGCATTATAGGATGTGTAGCAGCAGCAGTACCTACTAGATGTAGTAGAACCTCTCCTACCCCAGCTATTATAGCCAGACAAAAATTTTGAAGACTCTCCTTTGGCTTTTTAATTATTTGTGTTGTATTAGTTTGTGTTTAGTTATTTGTGTCCCCCCCTCCGTGTGTGTGTGTGTGTGTGTGTGTGTGTGTGTGTGTGTGTGTGTGTGATGGTGTGGGTGTAGGTGTACTCGTCCATGCATTTGTATGTGAAGACCAGAGGTCAATGCTGAGTGTCTTCTCAGTCTCTTTCTACTCCATGAAGTTCTCTCTGTGACTTGGGTTTCACCTAAACTGTCTTGCTCCTAACTCCCTGAGAGCCACTTGTATCTGTCTTCCAGTGCTGGGGTTACTGGTGCATAGCTTCATGCCCAGCTTTTATGTGGGTGCTAGAAGTTTGAACTTGTGTCTTTAGCAACTAAGCCGTCTCCTAACCCTTGTATTGCTTTTTGAAATCACTGCCATCAGTGTGACCTTGCTTCTGTTATTGTGTTTCTGTAAGTCCCAGAAAGGTTCACTTCCTTTCAAAATACCCCTGGCTTAACACATCTGGAAAACTTCTGATCTCCCTTTCTTTAGCTCCTTTCCCTAAACACATCCTGTGAGGGGACATGCCCACAGGTTCTGAGGAATAGACATGGACAGATCTGGTGAGCCTTTATTCTGCCTACAACATTGTGTGTTTGTGTGTGTGTGTGTGTGTGTGTGTGTGTGTGTGTGTCTTGAGCTAGTTGGCCTGACTTTCCATTTAGCTGTAAAATGCTTGTGATATAGGTTAGAAAAACCTCTCTTGAAGTGTTGCCACAATTCATAGAATGGGACTTTTTTATTAAACCCCAGCCTGTTAACACAAACACAAAGCCTGGTACAAAGGAGGCCTCCATATGTGCTCACTGCACACCAGGCTTGTTCTTTCTATTCATCTTGGACCCCATGAAGAGGAGCTGTTCAAAGCCATGCATTGGGAACTGTTAGTAGACAGTTCTGCAATAGAAAATGTGGAAAAGGCAGCAAACAGGCCTGTAATGATACAGGATTAAGTGGTTTCCAAGAACTGGAGATTTCAGAGTCAGGTAGCAAGGGAGGAATTGCCACCTCCCACTGTTCCCAGTACTCTGTGAAATAAGATAGTCTGTCTCTGTGTTGGCCTAATTGCAGCTCATTCTTCCCATTTCTTCTGTGCATTGCATATTGAGGTAAGTGGCCAATGAATCAATCCAGGATGGAGAATAATTTATTCTTTTTTATTTTCTTTCTCAGTGCAACTTCTCCAGATGAAATACATCTTTGTTCTCGAGCTGGTTTGTGCTGGAGTCTGTGTTTTTCAACAGTGGTTGCATAGATCCTTTGGAATTACAGTTCACTGGCCTGTAGCATATCTGATGGTACCGACATCATCTTTGGTGTCCTTAGAAAATGACCCAGATTTCTAGGCTGGTTCTGCATCTAAAGAGCAGAGTGTTTTCTATATTAGCAGCACGATGGGATAACTCATAGCTAGATGGTGTCTGATGGATTGGCCCCAGAGATGAGGAGACCAAAGGTACCTGAGTTGTTCAGTTGGGTAAATGCTTTCTTGACATCCATTGTTTTTGTTTTGTTTTAAAAACCCAATTTCGGAGAGCTGAGTCTCCACACACCTTCAAGGGTAACAGGAATGTTTGAAAGCTTTGCTCTAACAAACAGCTTCCAACACCTGGCTGCTCATAGGGGCCTCCCAGTGGAGATGAGCAGCTGCATCCGCTCTAGTTGACTAAATTAACAAATCCCAAGTAGAGTGAATTCTACAGTCTCACCTTTTCCTCCCTTTTTTTTAACTTAACCGCACAAAATCTTGGTTATAAAATGCAGTGTTTCCATATAATGAGAGCACATAAATATTTCATTGATGCAATTATCTTTGACATGAAATAATTCTTCAGCATGACTAGTGCCTGGGAGAAGTAATAAATCTGCTTCTTCCCCCAAGTAATTCTTATTTTAAACAAAACGTGTGTCTGAAGCTGTGGTTCCTGTGTGTACATGTCTATTGGTAAGGGGATGTCATTCCCTGGAAAGTGCATGTGACTTTTAGAGTAAAAGGGAATGTTCAAGGAAAAACAGGGTTGCATTCCTGCAGTTAAGGTGAAATAAACAGACACTGGTCTGGTTGGAATTTTCAAAGTTTCAGACATGTACTTAATTAAAGATTCACCTCTTATTCTGTGCTTTTGCTTTCGGGTAGTAAATTGAACTTACAATTTCTCCCAGAAAGTAAAAGAAAAGGGAGAAATGGCCTGGGGAGAAGGGAGGTGTTACAAGAGAACAAAGGAACATCTTTTTATACTGAAAAAGTTTTAACTACAATGAGCGCATTTTTTTTCTTTAAACTGTGTTCCAGAAGATTGTTCTAGTCCATTTTACCACCTAAAGCCTTGTTTCCTTGAGGATCTCCTCTATTTACAAGCATCACTGATTAATACTTTACCTAGATGAGCTCATTTTTATTTCAAGCCATTTTGAAAGCAAATCTACAAACTAATGCAGTGTGTGTGTGTGTGTGTGTGTGTGTGTGTGTGTGTGTGTGTGTGTACACGTTTGCACATACTTCATGGTGGTAACATAAGAGCTGTCACTTTAAAAAGTTGGCAGTGTCAGAGAAGAAATGGCTAAGGATTTGATTTCACTATAGAAAACCAACCTCCAACCTAAGATTTGTTGGTGATTCTTGAAAGATACTGTTATGGTTTGAGAATTTTACTCTGTATAAAAATTGACCAGTTTGCTGATTACAGTTTCATACATAATCAGCAGAAGACAAAAGACTCATGGGCCAGAGATAAAAGAGTTGATATGACTCAGAAACAGCAAGCAGCATGGGCATAGTTGGTATAGGCTTCCTCACCCTTTGACTCTCAAGAGAATATTTCAAAGGTCCAAGTTGGGACCGTGCATGGTGAGCTTACTTCCCAGCCCTGGAACTTTGAGCTTGATGCATCTACCTCTTTTGTGGGAAGCCTCCTTTGGAGGAGACATCTTCTCATATCTCAAGATGGTTCATCACAAACAACTACAGCAGTGATCTGCAGTTAAGGGCTTAGTGTTTCTAGCAGGATGCCCATGGATCAGGAGTCATGGTGGATTGTCTATTTCAAAAGGAGTTGTCAAGGGTGCTTTATGTGTCCTATTAGTGATAACAATAGGAGGTATATTGACCACCCACACTGCATGGCACACATAGCTCACATGCATTTCATGTGTTAATTTTAATTCTTACAGCTATTCATAACAATATTCATGCCTGTCTTCCAGTACAAAAATCAAGGCTAAGGCCTAGAAAGTTGAAATGACATTGTTGTGCTTATTACCATGGCTGATCATAGCTTTTGCAGAGATGTCCTATTCTTTAATTTTGGTTTTCTTTGTCTCCATACTGAAATGAACACTGTTTTAAGTGTGCTTTACTTTCCTAGAAGCTAGATTGTACTGAGTGGTGTGATGTAGATCTTAGGTCAGTGTTTAAGGCAGTGTCTGGTTTGGGGCTTTCTTTGTATTAAATCAGGGTCTCATGTAGCCTAGGCTAGCCTCAGATTCACTATAAAGTCAAAGTGGGCCTTGAACTCCTATTCCTTCTGCCACCATGTTGTGCTTGGAATGCAGAGTGTCTCTGATAGGCTCCATTTGAACCTTTAATCCCTAGCGAGTGGCACTGTTTTGAAAGGTTGCAGCCCCTTTATGAGGTGGAGCCTCCTGAAGGTACTAGGCCATTGGGTGTGATATGACCAGCTAACTTAAAGCCTTTGCTGCTGCCATGACTTTGCTGCCATGGTGGACTGTATTCCTCCTGTTAGCCAAAATATATCTTTCTTAAGTTACTTCTTGCTAGTAAGTCATAGCAACAAGAGGGGTATTGTACTTAACCCCCTCCTAAGTGCTAGGATTATAGCCTGTGCTGTTTAGTATCCAAGGATTTTCTTGGTGCTCAGCAAATGGCTCTTGACCTAATAGATACACACACAAATTTGTTAACCACAACAGTTACCAAGGGGCTATATGACCTTGCTCTGATATTTAGTAGCAAGCTGGTCCTTGAGTTGAGGTTCCTCTGGGCATAAGCCTTATATTTAGTTACTAGTTAATAGTAGAATAAACCCAGTGCTTAAAACTCTTTGAGGTTTAGGTGTTCTGGCTTATTTTAGTCATTCCCAGAGATAGATCGTTAGTATTGTTTTGGAAGACAGAAATGAAATTACTTCGTTTGTGTTTTTTTTTTAATTTCTCTTGTGGCTTGATAGGAAGAAAACAGCGGGTGTCTCCTAGAACCTGGAATACTCATTTTCAGTTAAATACAAAGCTTTTTCTAGAGCTCTCTGTAGGTAACAGCATAGAGTTGACCAAAGATGTTGAGCTTCTTCCCAGCCCGGTTTCCATGGTGATGGCTGCAGCTTTGATAAGGTTCATGTGGCAGCGAAAGGAAGCAGAAGACAGGGTGATATTCCATCACTCAAGCAGCCAGGGTCCTTTATGACAAAGAGGGCTGCAAAGGACAATGGCCAGGCACTGGCTCCCAAGCAGAAGGAGATGAGAAAGCTTTTGTCTATGTTACTTATACTCTATGTCACTGAGAAATCAGTTTACATCTGAGGAAAAGATTAGCAGTAAATTTACTTTCCTGGCTACATCTTTCTGATGCATGTTTAGTCAGAGAATCTTCCAGGAAGGAATGAAGATAGAATGATGTTTACCTGCTAACGCCTGGGGATATGACAAAAGATTTAGGGTGGATTTTCTAGAAGTGTCTGCTTACACATTTCATGTAGCTATTTGCTTATAAAGTAGATAGTCAGTTGCTGCAGAACAAAACCCACAAATCATAAAACACTGTGTCTTACAAAAACAATGTTAGTGTTTGCCATGCTTTGGTATTTTTCCCTGCCATTGGCCTCTCCATAGTTGCTATCAGAATGACGATCCCGCCTCCTGTCTGGCAGCTGTTGGTGACTGACTAATGGTTGGGATCTCATCTGGAACTGTGAACCAGAGCATATGCACATAGCCTCCCTGCAGCTTAATTTACATAAGTTGGTTAGGTTCCAGGAAAAGTCCCCCCAAAGAGCAGTTTGAAGGCTCTCGAGCTTTTGACCTAGAAATGGTGAATGTTATGGAATGGTAAAATCATTTCTCTTCTAGTCTGTCAGTCAAGTTCAAGATCCTAAATTAAACAGGTTACAAAGACCTTACCTTGTAGTGGGAGATATACCAAAGGATTTTCAGGTTTTATTGTTAAACCAACACAAGAGCTTCCTCTGTGCCAAATACTTTAAAGAAACATATAGTTTTGGTCCTTGTGGTGTTCATATCCTGGGAAATGGTTTCTTCAATCTAACAACTAACTTGAATAGAAATTATTTATGCTATGGTAAGGATCATAAAATGGGTGGACCCAGAGGATTGACAATATGCGTTATTTGCTTGCTTTGGATGTCAGAAATTGTTGCAATCAGCTGGGTGACTTGAAAACAGGAATAAATTCTTCTAGAGGCTAGCAGTTAAATATCAAGGTGTCATTGCATTTGCCTTCTTCTGAGGCTGGTTGGCTTAGGTTTTGTATATGAAAATAATCACCTCTCTGGGTCCTCCTGTCATCTTTCTCTGAGCATATATGTGTGCAAGCCCTAAGGTCTTTATAAGGACATCAGCCATGTTGGGTTAGCGTCTACCACATGATCTCATTGACTTTGATTGTGTTCTTAGAGACCCTATCTGCTAGACCACATTCTTGGGCTTAGCACTTCATATATGAATTGGGTGTGTGTAGCAAAATGCAACTTGTAGTAGAGATTTGACCAAACATCAAATGGTGTCAGACCTGAAGTTCTAACTGTCCATTGAATATGGCTGACGCTTGATTGGTAGTTGATGAATGGCAGTGTTTTATTGGATTTGAGGCCATAGATGAGTTTGGGGAATCATCTAAACAAGAGGCTATCATCTACATAAGAGGTCATGGAAGTGGATGGGGACATCAAGTGGAATGACTTATAAAATGAAAGGGCAGGAGCTGGGTGTGGTGGTTATATCTGTAATCCAGCACTGTGGAAACAGAGGCACGAGGACCTGATGTTCAATGCCTTCCCTAGGCTGTATTTTGGCCAGGCTGGCCTATATGAGACTGTCTCAAATAAATAAGCAAACAAACAAATAATTAAACAAACAAAATAAAAAATAAGCTAACTAGCTTACTTAAACCCTCCAATACAAATGTAAAGTAATGGGGATTTTATATTTGAGGTACAGTACAAAATGAATGAACAGAGAGAAAACAAGGCATAGAGAAATTTTACAGATATAGAGCTCAAAAATTCGTGTCTGCAGACATCAGAGAAGACCATGTACTGAAGACATGGCTATGGATCAGGAAACGGAACTGGACATTAAAAGTCACTAGGCACTGGTTCCGATTTGCTGCTAAAGGTATTAATTTCTCTGAAAATACTAAGAGGGGGGTAGTTGTCTAACTGCATGTATTTCCTCCCTCATGGGGTATAAAAGCTTCAAGAGACAATGCTGAAGCAAATCTACAAGCTAGTATGTGCTCTAGAAATATAAGAGAAGAAAATGTTTCCTAAAGTCAGGACTCTATTAAGCCTACCTGGCTGAAACTAATATGTTTCCTTGCTTATTATTTCTCATATTTGAGATTGAACTCAGAGTCTCTAATGTACCAAGTATGCAGTCTAGCATCTGGCCCACCTGTGTCTCCTAATTGATGTTTTGTTCCTGTTATATTCTGCTGTTGTGCAGTATTTAGCTTGTTTAGAAACCAAGCCCCAAAGCTTCTTGGATAATAGCCTCTACATGTATTTTTTCAATGACAATGTAGATATGTTTTTAAACATATGTGTGGGTGTGTGCACACATGTGCCTGTATGTGTGGAGACCAGAGAACAGATAACGTGGATATTATAGCACAGACTCCTCCCCCCCTTTTTTTCTTTTTTGATACCCCGTCTTTATTGAAACTCAGAAGGTAATGAACTATAGAAATGATCCCTGAAAGTATTGGACCCCAGACTGATTGCTGAGAAGCCAGCATGGGACTGATCCAGGCTCTCTGAATGTGGGTGTCATTGAGGAGGCCTCAGCAATCTATGGGGCCTCAGGTAGTAGATCAATTTAGCCCTGGCGTCCGAATGGACTTTGGGAGCTCATTCCACATGGAGAGATACTCTCTCAGCCTGGACACATGGGGGGCCTAGACCCTGCCTGGGATGATAGGATGGACTTTGGAGGTCCCCTGTGGGGGAGAGCCTCACCCTCCCTGGGGAGGGAAGGGGGTATAGGGTAGGGAGTTGGAGGAGTTAGTGGGGGGAGGAGGAGGTGGGGAGGGAGAGGGAGCTGGGATTGACATGTGAAGTGGCTTTTTTCTAATTTAAGTAAAAATAAATTGAAAAAGAAAAAAAAAAAGAAACTCAGCAAGTAGCTGGCTGGTCAGTGAGCACCAGGGATCTGCCTGCTTATGCCTTGTTTGCAATGGGAGTATAAACATGTAAAAGCAGATCTTTGTTTGTTTGTTTGTTACATGGGTTCTGGGGACTAACTCAGGTCCCGGTGCTTACCCGAGCCTACCAGTCATCCATTTTTCTTTTGGAATTACACCTATGTGTCTGCCTGTGTGTGGGTATGTGCCTGTTAGTTTGAATTACACCTATGTGTCTGCCTGTGTGTGGGTATGTGCCTGTTAGTTTGAATTACACCTATGTGTCTGCCTGTGTGTGGGTATGTGCCTGTTAGTGCCAGTAGCTGGAGTAGCAGGAAGAGGGCAGCAAGGGCAGCAGATCCCCTGCAGCTAGAGTTACACATGGTAGTGAGCTGCCTGATGTGGGTGCTGGGAACTGAACTTGAATCTTTTGTAAGAGCAATACTTGCTAATAACCGCTGAGCCATCTCTCCAGCTCCCACATTGCTTTCTTAGAAAAGACAGTTTTCACAGATCAACACTTAAGCTTCATTGTAGTCATTGAGTAGTCTTTTTCTTTGAAGGTGCAGTCCTTGATTTTTGAAGCATATTCCTTGTAGTTTGCATAACTCCAGGTACTTCTT
Source organism: Mesocricetus auratus (assembly GCF_017639785.1). Lineage (NCBI taxonomy): Eukaryota > Metazoa > Chordata > Mammalia > Rodentia > Cricetidae > Mesocricetus > Mesocricetus auratus. The sequence continues at coordinate 155,041,475 of NW_024429266.1, read as the reverse complement.
GGCAAGTGTATTTTAAGCAGGACCTGATTTACAGTTTATTTCTCTCATAAAACAGAGGTTAGTACCATCAGTAAACTAGAGGTATTCAGATTCTTTAAAAATTGCCTGTCAAAAACAGGTCCTGGGCTCTCACCTTGTCAAATGTTATGTGTGAAATGAACACTGTGGTCATAGGCTGATTAAGGTGGCATTCTTGGGTGTCAGTGTGTTTAAACACACCGCTAATGGATGAGATGCCGAAAGATAGATGTTAGGTGCTTCTGTTGGCACAGAAATGGTATATATATGTATATGATGATGACGCTCCTGCAGTGGCTCTTATTAACACAGAGAGACCTGGGGTGAGAAATAGCTCAGTTAGTAAAGCGCTTGCCTCTGGAGCGTTCAGGCTTGAACTTGATCCCCAGAACATATGTAGAAATCACTGTTCTAGTCAGGGTACCATGTATTTAGAATCCCCACCCTGAGGAGGAGGAAAATATGGCAGGTCCTGAGGGTTCATTGGTTTCCAAGTCTATGTTACTTGTGAGTTCTAACTTTTGTCTCAATAAAACAAGGTAATTGGTGCCTAAAGAATGATAGCTGAGTTGTCTCGTAGCCTCCACAGGCATATGTATACATGTTCATGTACATTTGTTTATCTGTCTGTGTGTGCATCTGCATAAACATAAACATACAGACACACACATACCTATAAACACACAAAAATCAAAAGCTAGAGACACTTGAGAAGGGTTAATAGAGTTGGGTGAGTCCGCTCATTTATAACAACAAAGTCTCGGCAGAGACCACAGCTTTAAGGATACAAATTCTCTTAAAACCTCTGAATCCCTGTCATCCGCTGTGCTGTACAGTGGACTGGAAAGGAGAGATAGCTTCCATTTTCAGTATGTCACTAACTGCATCTCCTTCAGAGATTGGTTTAAGAAATGTGCCAAGCTGTTAAATTTGTTTTGTTTTTCCTTGTGCTTTTACATACTTGAATGCCCCCCACAAAGTCAAAGATGTGATCTCAGAGCCTATTTCTGTCACACAAAAGAACACTGAGACCGAATACCAGTTCATTTTTGTTTGAAAACGTATGACTAATTTTCTGGGGCTTTTTCCCCAGTAGACAAAGCTGAGCTGTGTGGTCTGTCCCTCTTCTGGGAATTGTTAAATTGGAGCAGTTTATTAACCCTTAGGAAACATCAGATTTCCTCTCCCACCCCCAAGGCCATGTCTCCTGAGGGGTTGGCAGATGGGAGGACAGAGTTTGAGATTATTGTTCTCTACTTGGTTGAGTCTGTCCTACCCCCTTAACTTCTCGTGTCTCTTACTTATCTGGATACCCTGGCATTTGGTGCAGAGAAGAGAAAATAGGGGACGGGTTGAAAAGAAGTCTAGAAAGGCCTTTTTGGAAGTTCTATCAGAAGTGGAATGCTGTCTCCTGCCTCCCTCTACTCCTCTTCTCCTGGTCTACACTATCTTTTCATTTGCCTGTGTTCTTTAAAAGATATTCCACGTGTGTTGGGCGTGTAGCTTAGTTGGTAGAGTGCTTGAACAGTGTGCCCAAGGCCCTGGATGTGGTCCACAGCATCACCCTATAAACTCAAAGTGTCTTTAAATTCGAAGGGAGCCAGGTTGGATCTCACCTATGTGCTTTGAGAGCATTGGTTTTATCCAGCTGATTTTAAAGATTAATTTTCAATTTACAAAAAAAATGGGCAGCACTTATAGGGATAATTATTTTGGTGCAAAGGACTATATGGAACTATGTCTGTCCCCTACTCTTTGAGGTTGACATACTGGTCTGTGTGTGACACATATGCCCTATCCAATGATGCTTTGCTTTGTCTCTATTCAAATTTGTAATGGCCACACCATTTCCGCCATTAGAACCCTGGTTTGAATAGGCATGGCCATGACTTTGGGTTTCTGAAGGATTCCTAACTGTCAATATTTTATTGGCTCACATTACCCTGGTTTTAACTGCCTGTGTAATTTAAATGCTGTATTGCTAGAGAAACGTGAGAGGGAAGTTGGAAGCCCCTGGCTACTGATGTGGTTTCTTTTATCTTTTACTTAATGACCCTCCATCTCTGCTTCAGAGATTGTGTGTGTGTGTGTGTGTGTGTGTGTGTGTGTGTGTGTGTGTGTGTGTGTGTGTGTTGTGAATCTTGAGTGCTAGGTTTGATTATTTACAAAGTACTTCTGTGTTGTGTAGTGCCAATCCTGATGGATCCAAGTAATGAAATATTTAGCTTGGGAATCTTAGGAGCTCTTTCAGGCAGCACTGAAGAAAATTTGCCTACATCTAAGGTATGGTCAGGCTTTGGGATAGACATTCCTACACCATTAAGAACAGCAGTGAACACATCCATGTTTGATCAATGAGCTGTCAACCCCTCCACATCCTTTGCCAAGTCTTTAGTTTATCCTACTGCCACACTGAGACTGGTTCGCTTGAAATGATAAATGAAACCCATAGGTTGTTTGGGTATGGAAATATTTTGTCTATGCTTTGCGAAGATGAAAGCATAGGTTTTAATTTAAATAAATTGAGCATCCAAAAGAAAGAAAGAAAGAAAGAAAGAAAGAAAGAAAGAAAGAAAGAAAGAAAGAAAGACCTTCACTGTCTTTCTGTGTCAAAGTAGAATTCTAAAGTGTACTCCCATGGCCAAGAAGGTCGTTTGGTGTCTGGCCCCTGCCTACATTTTCTGTGTTGTCTCAGGTTACTTCCCTCCTTCCCCTGTCTATTAAGCCATTGTCTACAAAAGTACTTTCAGATTCTCTGTATTTTTAGTACATTTGAGTTTCCATTTTCCTCTCTTGGATCTCTTTTCCTTGTCTTTTGACTTTCTGTGTCTGCATCTTTCTATTGTTGTTTTTGAGATAGGATTTCTCTGCATAGCCCTGGCTGTTCTGGAACTCGCTTTGTGGACCAGAACCATCCTCCTGCCTCTTCCTCCCTCCCGAACGGGGCAAGGTGGGGGGGGGGGGTTAAAGGCATATGCCACCACCACCTGGCTATGGATCCTTACCTTTCATTCCACTGCACTTCAGGCTGTTTCTGGTTCCTACCATCACTCTGTCCTTGTCTTGGACCCAATATAGTCTGAATTGATGCTGTTTTCCAGCTTCTTCAGCAAGAAGAGCATGGCTCATTTTTCACAGTTAGAGAAACTGTGGGAAATGTAGCTATAGCTCTGTGCTTCGTACCTTGGAGGTGCTCCCTGTGCATCTGAAGAGATGGCTCAACAGCTAAGAGCTCTTGCCGCCTCTTTTATTTAGGGTTTCTATTGCTGTGATAAAACACTATGACCAAAAGCATCTTGGGGAGGAAAGGGTTATTTCATATTGTAGGCTACAGTTCATCACTGAGGGAAGTCAAGGCAGGAACTGAAGCAGAAGCCATGTAGGAGTGTTGTGTACTGGCTTGCTTTCTCAAGACGTATTCAGCATGCTTTCTTATAGCATCCAGGACCAGCAGTCCAGGGATGCCATCATCTGCAGTGAAATACAAGAAAATGCATCACAGTTCAATCTGGTGGGGACGTTTTCTCTGCTGAGTTTCCCTCTTCTAAAATGGTTCTAGCTTGTGTCAAGTTGACATAAAACTAGCCAACACATTGCTCCCTTTCTGCCATACAATACTCACTTCTGGCACCTATAGAAATAAAAGTAAGTCTTAAAAATCTATAGATTCTTCTATCTTTGTAGATCAGTAGGCTCTTGAGTGCTAACGGCCTGTCAGAGTGTCTCTTGAGGTATTGTGTAGCCCTATTCACCAGCCCTGTCTAAAGAAGAGACTTTTGAGTCACATGAGGGATCTAAAGTTTCTGTACTCATTCTAATGGAAAGTCCTTTTCCATACTCATATATTTTTTTCCATAAGACACATCAAGGTTTTGTCATCTAGGGGGAGGGGGCTGGGAACTATTCCATATCTCTTACCAGGTATTCAGGGGGATAGGGGATATGGTTTAGTTGGTAAATGACTTTCTTTACAAGCATGAAAATGTGAGATTGGATGCTTAGCATCCATGAAAGAAGCTGGCACTAGGAAGAAGGAGGTAGATAGGTGGATCCCTGGGACTCATACCTGCCAGTCTAGTTGAATCGGTGAGTTACAGGTCAGGAGAGACCATGTCTCTCTCAAAAAATATGGTAGGTGGTATCTGGGGGAAATGATACTAGTCTCCATGCAGGCATATATGCATGGGCACACATACCTGCATACACAAATATACACATATCACAGATATACAAATAGCAAACATGCAAAATTAAATGAAATAAAAATAAATTTAAATTACATTTTTAAAAACACTTACCCTTCTTTAAAAAGAATATCATCCAGATCCATGCATAGGAGGTTTGTAGTTGGTCAGGATAACCCTGGTATAATCTCATGAGAATGAAGAAGCTCTACCATCAAAGATTGTTTGCCCTGATTCATACTTTACAGAGCTGCTTTTTCTAAGAATCAGGGTAAGACTCACTGAACATAAAGTTAAGTGTTTTAAAGTATACAGCTTAATATGCACGTACTATTTATCAGGACTGAGGGTGTGTTGTGAGTAATGTCCCTCTCAGGAATTTACTAAGGCACTATCTATTTAATTAGAGTTTCAGTAAATTTCAAAAGCCTGCCACAGCTGGCCTTGTGTGCCACTGAATAACAGCTACTTTATGAAGTTTTATAGGGCAGAGAAAGTTCTTAGTTAAGCTTATACTCTCTAACAATATTAAATGACTTAAAATAACACTTTATTATCCAAATGTAAGCTTAAAATCCTGTTTTTTCTTACTTCAAATAGACCTCAATAAGAATATAGCTTGACTTAAAGCCATGAGAATGAGGGATTTAAGGAAATATTCTGGAAGTCCCTGCATCATTGCACTCCCTAGTATTTGTGTAAAGGTAATATGAGATGCATTGTGGCTGCTCCTTAACCTCAGTGAAGGTCTCCAAATCTCCAGGCAGCCAGAGCCACTTTTAATTGATTGGGGATTTGGGAAAGCCGCTGAGGAGTTTGTGCAGCTGGAGAAAGCTGTGTTTTGAGTCTAGAAAGAAAATGGGGATTATTGGGAAGGGTAGGTAAATATGAGACACAGCTCCCTGTGCACAACCAAGGCAAGATAGGAGGAGATGAGAGTCCATGGCAATGAGCAGCATAGAACAGTCAGAGTTGAGCTTCCTGCTGAGGAGGTTCCATGGTCTTCCCTGGACAGGTCAGATGAGTTCATACCAAGGGCTAGGGCTCATTTTGTAACAACAGTACCTAAGGAGTTTGAGATTAGCCAGGAATGGCAAATTAGGTGCCTCCTAAGGACAACAGAGCTTGTCCAGGAGTGGACTAACTCAGGATTAGCCTGTACTGGAAAAGTAAAGCCTAGAGAAGAAACGTGTAAGAGCGGACTTACAGAATGCTGCACCTGAAATGTCTTTTCCCCATGACCATTATGTAAGAGAACAGTGAATTTGATGACCACAGTCCTTTTTTGCCTCTACACATTCTTTGTATCAGAAGAGACTTCTGTAGTTGTGACCATTATAAAGCAAAGCAAGGGCTAAAAAGATGTCTCAGCTGGTAAAGGGAATTCCTCACTTGTCGGCAAACCTTACAACCAGAGTTCAGTACCTGGAACCCCATGGTAGAAGGAGAGAGTGGATCCCTTCAAGTTGTCTTCAGATTTCCACATGAATGTGTCACGGATGGATGGATGGGTGGGTGGGTGGGTGGATGAAAAAATAAAGGAATAGGAACAAAACAAAACACCTAAGTAACAACAACACCCCACCTCATTGCAGTCAATTTATTCATTTTCTGGATGCTTCTAACAGTACCTTGGAAATTCCAGCTAGCACTCATGTTAGCCATTCCCAGGGTTAGTGGTGATTTGGTAGCATTTTATTGGCATTGATGATCTAGAGCTCATTTTCCTGAGATTTTACTCACCCCAGCAAGTCAGTACAGTTGGACTCCCCAACCCTATGTCCTCCAGGAGCCCTCATCATTTAGGGGAGACAGTGTGGACACTGAAAAGCTTGTTTGTATTCTCTGGTGCCACCTTAACCTGAAATTAATCTGCCACTTACTACCAGTGTCACCTGAGGCGAGTGTTGCACATTCTAAGTTTGAAATACCTAAGTATAGTATCCAGGAAGCAGCTGGGTCCATGGAAGAAGCTGTGGGGAAAGACTCATCACCACAGAGATAGTAATGGAAGCCACAAGCTAGACAGAACTGTTTAAAGTCAAGCATGGTGGGAATGAGAAAGGGCACCTGGAGGATGTTTAAATTTCCTTAGACAAGTTTTTATTGGGTCTTTAATCAGTGGGAAAAGTTGTGCTGGGCAGTCTTTCCAGTATTTAAATAGATAATTGACTCACCCATCATGGGTCCTTACACTCTGCTCTTGGGTTCAGCAACTGCCTTGGTGGAATTCATTACTTGAGTTAAACTCACTCAGCATCGAAGGCGTCAGATGTCCGCATCTTCTGGTTCAGTAGTCATGCAGCATGTACAGCAGCAGGACTAGAAGCCACTTACCCCTGCCAAAACAGTAGGATATAATCGCCCTACCTGAAAGTCTGGAGGAGGCAGTTTCCAAGTGCATCAAGGAGCTGCTGGACTGGGGGGAGGGGTGGACTGCCTCTCCCCAGCCAATTCTCTTAGTGCCTGCTCTCCAGGTTCTCCTGCAAATGCTCTATCAAAGCAGTGGGAACCTTCCATCATTGTTAGCAGGGGGTAGCCCTGCATCTCAGAGATCTGAGGAGTCGAGTTTCTCACACCATGTGTTGAGCTCCTGGGAGCTCCAAGCTGGAGAAAGAAAAAAGAGAAACTGCTTGTTTATTCATTGCTTGACAAATATGCCTTAAGGACCAAGGCTTCAGAAATAATACCATGGTCACTAGATCAAGCAAAGTCATCCCTTTCAAGGAGTTCAAATTCTGAGCCATAAAGAAGTGCAATGGATAATTGCAGGTGGTTAAAGTCCTCTAGTGGGGTTTAGTAGAAGATAGCTCAATCAGTAAAGAATTGGCTTTATAATCCTGAAGACCTGAGATCTACTCCCAGCATCCAAATACCAGCAACAACGAGCTCCTCCAGTACCAGTGCTGGAGAGAAAGAAGCAGATAGATCCTTGGGGCTCTCTGACTGTCCAGCCCAGCCTACTTGGTGAATCTCAGCCCAGTGAAAACCTCTTTCTCACACAAATTATATACCCAAATTTGTGGCATCCTGACACATGTACATATTTATGCGATGTGTGTATACCCACATGCACAAATACAGGTACCGCTATACATGTACATCACATGCTTGTACTTACATATTTGTACCTACTCACACATGTTCACGTGTACACACAGATATACATATACAGGCATGCATATTATCTTCCTTAGTCAGGGAAGGCAGACCTTAAATGATGTTCAGGATATAGATATAAGGAGTGGGGTCCAGGGAGGAGGCCAAGTCAAGAAAGGAATTGGTAATTCAGGAAGTAAGGGGAGCTGGCTGGTAAGCCTGCTTCTAGCTTCTGATCAGAATTCTGTATGCATATTTTAAAATTCACACTTTAGTGCTATATTGCATTGTACCATGTGAGACCGTGGGGGCTGTGAGGTGGGGGGCAGCTTGCAGATTATACTATGATAAATTACAGCATTGACCCAAAAGGCTCTGCTGGCATCAGGCTCAACTGTGAAAAGCCTTTCTGCCTAATTATACATGTAAGAGGTTGATTGTTTGTGCATTGATTTTTTTTTTTAAGCAGGGGTAGGGAAAGGCTGGTTGTAAATAGGTGAGTGCTGAATAAGCTGTCACTTTAAAAATATACATATACAAAATCTTTTTTGACGTTTGGATTTAATGCTGACTTTGTAGGAGACTGGTGGACTTGTTTGAGAATGTATGGAATACCAATCAGAAACTTCATCGTGTTTGTCACCTCTCCTGCAGCAAGTGTTACATCCAGAGCTTGAGCCACAGGGAGAATCACAGCTTGGATTTCCCAAGGGCCACATATAAGGGAAAGCAAATGAAAAAAACAGACAAGGGAGAATACAGCCAGCCATTGTTTGGGATTTGCATATGATTTGCATAGTGCTTGATAAGGTGAAATTTGTTCTCAGCAATGTTCAAGTTAAAATTTTAGCATGGCTTCGTGCCAGCCATTTCAAGGTGTTTTCTACTTGTTTTATTGTTTTGCTCATCTTGGCTGTCTACAAATGATACATCCTTTTGGTAGAAGTATACAACTATGCTTCTGTTCATTACTACAGAGAAAATTCAAGGTCCACCAGAGACCATTACTTGGCAAATGAAGCTCCTATTCAAGCTCTTCCTAGTCATGCTTTTTTCAGTCCTGTAGTAACAGTGCCTTTATTGGGGCTTGTCTCAGAAGCCTTAGGGACCCACATGGGGGCAGGGCAGGAAGGAAAAGTAAATCTCATATTGGAAAGCTGCATGGAGTCAACTTCTCACATCATTCTTATAAACTGCAGGTTGAGATAAGTTCACTTGTCTTGTGGAATCTTCATTGTCAACTGGAGATAAATGAAAATGTCATAGGGTTGTGTCAACACTTAGCTCAGGTCAGTGGTTAATATTGTCAGTCTGTTTCTAGAACCTGCCCTTCATCCATGTCCTGGGCATAAATTCTATATCTATAAGCTGGCACAGGCCCCTTGATGGTAGCCCAGGACATTGAGAAAGTGTATTGGCTAAGTGATTTTGGGGTGTCAGCCCTCATGTTCTGTAGGGATCAGAGCAACTAGTGTTCACTCTCGTCTTCTGAAGAGCTGTGTTGCACCTTACAAGTACTTACATTTGCACTTAATATTTAATTAACACATGCATTGACTTCATTAGAAGCAATTAAAGAAACAGCTTCAGGTAAAGACATTCTGTGAAGTTTCTGGACGCTAGGCTGTTAGGCATTCACATTTTCTATCCTTGGAGGGTTTCTTAAGATGTTTTACAGTCATATTTTAATTTGCCAATTCCTGCTAATTATCAGAACTGCTATCTGAGGCAGTCACAACATAGGCAGAAATTAGATGTAGTTGCTCAGTTTTTTAATAGGTAGATTCAAGGCAGCCATAAGATACAAACAGTTTTAAGTGTACGAGTCATGTATAACTGTGATTCACTAAGGAATCACATCAAATTTGTTGTTTATTACTTAAAGGCTATCTCAGGAATTTTATGAGGAAGGGTGTTCTTAATTTATAGGCAAAAGATAAAAGTGTTCCTAGTTAAAATAAATTTCCAGTTGGATATTATGGTATAGTTTCATCCTAATATACTCAGGAGACTGAGACAGGATAATCACTTGAGCTCAGATCTTCAAGGGTAGCCTGAGCAGCACAGCAAGACTCTGTCCTAAGGGAAAAGGGGATCTAAATCATTTTCTCTTTGCCCAGGGCTATAGTTTCTAAGCAGGACTCTGTGCATACTTTGCCTAGCTTAAATCTGATTTCTGGGTCTGTCTTCAGAAGGTCAGAGGAAGGCCTAAGAATTTTCATACCCAACAGATGTGCTGTGGCTTGATGGTGAGTCTGGAGTCTCTCGAACTTAGGGAACGGCTGTGGGGAAGAAGCGGCTGCCCTCTTCGATACTGCAGAGTTGGACAGTGCAGTGCTCCATCAGCGCTCTACCACTTAGCTCCTCCCCATTCCCATCTCTCCTGCTCTTAATTCATTGTGCATGTGTTTCACGCTGAGATGTGTTGATCTTCCTTTTACTTGGCTTTTTACTGTCATTTCAAGATAGGAAGTTCAGTGTTCGGTATCTGACAAGAGGGAACCAAAGTGTGAGATCATGTACAAACATTTCCTTAGGTGGTTGAGCTACTGTCTATATGAAAATAACCTTAATCATTTTAATTGCCAAGAAATTCATTTATTCATTCATGTATCCTCCAATATGAAACAGTGTTCTGATTTTTGGGATACTCTATAAATATGAGTGATAGTTTCCTTCCCTAATGGAGTTTAGTGGTGAATGGCAGTTGGGAAGGAGTAGAAGGTAGAAACAGACAACAGATACATGATACCACCGGATTTTATTCTGAGTGAAAATGGTGGCCACTGGAGGGTTTTGAGAAGTGCCACTAGAATACCCCTGACCTTTGGAAGGGTCAGACTGTCCTTAGGAAGAATTGGAACAAGGGAAGCGTGGTGAGTTAGAAGAATAAAAAGTGACCAAAACACTGATATTTTATGCTGCTCTCCTAACATCACAAATCAATCACCAGGGCCTTTATCGGTGGCTTGGATGTAGATTTTAATGACTTGACTGTGCAGCATGTTGCGAGAAATGGAGCACTGGATCTATAAATGGAATGGAATTTCTTTATGTCTGTCCCAGCAGCCCATTGTATCAAATGGCTTTTCAGTTCCTTTTCTGTCCTTAGAAGAAATCTTAGGAGTCATCAACTCCAGATACACTCATTCATTTATTCATCAACACTCATTTATTCATCAGTACTTCATTCTGAGCAGTGAAGAGGAAACTTCACAAATGCAGGAACTTGGGAATTTCAGAACCCAAGTTCTCTGTCCAGATGTGATGTAATCATGACATTAACATGAAGACTCACTCATTTGTTTTTAAATCTTAGATTATTTTTATATGAATGAGTTTTTTGCCTATATATGTGTGTGTGTGTGCGCATCATGTACATATTTGACACTTATGGAGGTCTGAAGAGGGTATCAGATCTCCTGGAATTGGAGTTATAGATGGTTGTAATCCACCATGTAGGTGCTGGGAGTTGAAACTGGGTCCTCTGCAAGAGCAGCAAGTGCTCTTAACCATTGAGCAATCTCTCAATTTAGTAGGAAATGATGTTTTAAGGATAGGGGTAGTCAAGATTCCCCACAGCTTGTGGTGCAGAAGGACTGAGCGTCCTGGTCTTCAGGTGTCCTTATAGTCACTTCCATCAGTCTGAGTTCCTCAGCTCTTATGATTGCCTTGTGACAGGACTAGCTACTCACCGCACTATTTGTCAGAGTGATGCCTGAGTCACTCTTGAACTTGTTCTGAACACGTTCTACTCTAAATACTTATCCTCTGTTCTCTCTACTTCTGTCTCTGTTCTTTGAATTCATTTATCTTATTCTCCCTTTTCCACCTCACTAGTTACCCACATTGAAGACTGTTCAGGGCATATGGGACTGGATTTTACACTGGCATTTATGTACAAACTGGGTCATCAGTTTGGGGAGCTTCATTCTGCTTTCCTCTTCATACTTTTTTCTGGTAATAAATGCCTATCCAGTTTACTAAATTTTTTGCTTGAGCATGGGCTTCCTTAAGCATAAGAGAAATTTCTCAATTTGTACACAATTGCTGTAAGGGTGCTAAAATATATATTCAAAATATGTTCAATAAGAAATATAAGAAAAAATTAACAGAAAACCATTGATCTCATTCTGTTCATAGAGACAGCTAGCTCGAGGAGTAATTGCAGCATTTTATAATGAAAGTATTTGGTTGTGAGTAATGGATTTCTGTCTTTTTATGCAGTTGCTTTTATTGTCCTTTAGAGGACCTCTGCTCAAGGAGTACAACTTAGGGACTGCTCATAGGAACATGAGTTAGAAGTCTTGTCAGGGTACCTGCTCTTTGCAGCCTAAGAGCTTCTGGGTATGTGTAGGGTTGAATCAGAATACAAGGTTACTGTTGCTAACCATTGTCTTGGTTAGGCTTGGTGAGGTGTCTCTTTGTTCCAATCCCCGAGGGTGGTTCACCCATCGTTGGTTTAGTATATACTATTTTTATGATGTGGACTTGGTTGAAGTCATCTTGTGGAAGAGCTACAGAGTGGTAATAAAGGGGAACAGTCACCTTTTTCCTTTTATTTTCTTTTGGTGTACAATCTAGTGTGTGTGCATGCTTGCCCGTCTGCCTGTGTGTGTGCGTGCATGCATGCGTGTGTGTGTGTGTGTGTGTGTGTGTGTGTGTGTTTGGATGAGCATAGATGTGTATCCAATGTCTTCCTCTACCACTCAGTAAGTTTTTTTCAAGATCTGTTCTTCTATTAAACTGGGACCTATCTGGCGAACAATCCCCAAGATCTGCCTGTCTCTGTCCTCCAATGTTAGGCTATGCACAGCCATGCAGAGCTTTTTACATGATTATTGGGGATTTGAACTCAGGTGCTCATGTTTGCACAAATGCTCTTACCTACTGAGCTACCTTCCCATCCCTCGTCCCCCCTAGTCGCATTTATGAGCAATTGCTATTAACTTGGTACTACACATTCTAAATTCAGTTAGTTCCACTGTGTCCTGGTGAGGTGAACACTGATAGTAGGTAGCTCACTGAAGATGAAATTCAGTGAGCAGTGTCCTCATGGTACACCTCATAATGCAGTTCCTGACATTTACACAGTGTTACCAAAGGCACCAGCTCCTACTGCTTGGATTTAGCTTTTATGTTTTAAGAAGTAGTTTGAATATGTTTCTCAGATTAGGAGGTTAGACATTTTGCTTCTGATTTTTTCTTCTTCATTTATCTGGCTACATTTTACAACACTTAATTTTTATCTTTATTGTTTCTTGCTGATTAAAAGAATATCTAGTATTTATTTCTTGCCCATATTTTCCCCTCTCCTATCTGTGTTCTGAATATGGTTGCCCAGTAATACTTGAATGTCTTCTGTTTCTCTGGAACCAAGCCTTCTTCCACCCCTTCAAAGATGCTTATCTTGTTTCTTGTTTGTTTCTTTGCTTTGCTATATTTTCTGTAGACAGTGTCTTGCTGTGTAGCTTGGGCTGGCCTTAAACCCACAGTCCATCTAGCCCAGCCTCCCCAATGCTGGGAATACCTGTGTGTACTGCCACACTAAGCTTTGGTTTCATTTGATGGCAGGATAGCAGACCTTTTAAGACAATACTTCACATCTCTCAGGAAATCTTGGTGCGGGGCATTTTCTTCACTGCTTTGGATTTTCAGTGTTTTGGGATCTAAACCGATTTCATTCTTGTGCCCTGTTTTGTGTGTTCAGTGAAGACTAAGGTCCAGGTCCCCCTTTGCATGTCCATGTTGTATGATCCTAAGAAAAATCTCTAAAATGGTCACTTGCAGCCTCCTTATTTGCAACATGGTAATGATCATGTTGAAGCAAACACTAGTAGTCTTCCTGGGTCACAGTGGGTTAGGAAACATTGTGTAGGGCGAGTCAAGGCTACTTCTGGTTTTCCTAACTCTCCAATAATACACTTCATATTGTGTGTGTGTGTGTGCGTGTGTGTGTGTGTTCCCTTTAGTATCTAATTAGTGTCATGTTGTTCCTTTCCTCCCTCCCCCATCTCTTTCTAGTCTTTTCTTTCTTCCATCTGCTCAATAACCTATTAGCCCTTTCTCCCTCTCTCATCTCATCCCATACCATTCTTCCCCACCACCCCACCATACTCCATCCCATCTTATCCCATCCATCCACTTGCAGTAAACTTTTTTTTGACAGATCCCATTTTGAACCCTGGACAGACATCAGTGAACAAAAGTGATGCAGTTGCTAACTGCACGGGCCTTACTTTCTGTCCTACTTGTTCCTGTTGTGAGTAGGAACTTGTGTCAGACTTTTATGCTGTAGGTCCAAAGTCAGAGTTGGAGGAAGTGGTGGCTCATTTGATGTATTTTACAAGGAGGACATTGCAGGTAGTAGGCACAGTGTATCTCTCTTATCTAGAACACTGCCTATTACAGAGTAAGCATTCTCCCAGTGTGTATGAATGATTGAACAAGAAAATGGATGAAAGAATCTTGGTTGAAATATAACTGAGTGGCATATTGAGAATTGGATTATTCAATGGTTCATAAAAACCTGTTGTTCCTTAATGGTCTTGGTAGTTTCTGAATTGCTGTATCAAAAAGATAATCAGTTTTCAAATTACTGGCTTGGACATGAAAATATATCCAGTCTTCATTTCCAGGCTTTGTAGAGGAGAGTGTCAGAAAGGACTTTTGGGGAAAGGAAAGAAATGTTGAACTGCTATGATTTGGGGCTGGGACACCAGCTTCCTTCAGAGTAGCTATGCTTGTTACTGCCTTATGTATTTGGCTAGAGATACATAGGGTTAGAGTTGAAGAAGTGTTTTCACTATAAAAAGTTCACTATGTGATGAAAAAACTGTTCAGAGGGAGCAATGCCCTGTATCCCTTCTCACACATTGTCTATGGTTGAGTTGGAATGCTCTCTCCAAAATTATCTCCACTTCCTCTTTTTAAAATATCACAATGGCTTCTCATTAATAATAAAAATCAAGAGTAAGAGGGGCTGGAGAGGTGGCTCAGCAGTTAAGAGCACTTACTGCTCTTGCTGAGGACCTGAGTTCAGTTCCCAACACTCACATGACAATTCGTGACTGCCGGTAATTCAGTACCAGGGGATCTGATGCCTCAGTTAATGAACTTACTGAAGTGATAACTGCTAGTAATTATTCTGAGAATAAAATAAGATAAGGTTCTTGGGGATTTCTAACCTTATTGTTCCAGATACCCCAGGCAGTGTGAAACCCACGAAAGTCTCTGAAAATAGTGTTTTTAAATGAAAAAATAGGGACTCCACAGGTGACTCAATGGTTTGTCTAAGAACTCTTGTTGTTCTTGCAGAGGACTCAGGTTCAGTTCCCAGATCCTCATGGTGGCCCACAACCATGCATAACTCTGGTGCTAGCGAATCTGAAATTCAGAGATGGTTGATGGGAAAACTAGTTAAACCTCAAAAAGAATTTCAAAACAGCAAAATTGTGATTTTTCACAGAGATACAGTCTGCTGGAGTCACCATAGCTGGCCAGCTATGAAGCACTGAGTCTTGAGAGAATAAAGAACCAGGTGCCCTTTAGATTAGGAGACTGGTAGAGACTCACTAGAGAAGGACAACACTTGTAATCTTACCATTCCAGAGGCCGAGGCAGGAGGATTGAGAGTTGGGCTATGGCTTAGTCAGTGTTCTATTCCTGTGAAGAGACACCATGACCACAGAAACTCTTACAAAGAAAACATTTGATTGGGACTGGCTTGCAGTTCAAAGGTTTAGTCATCATGCTGGGAAGCATGGTGGCGTGCAGGCAGACATGGTGCTGAAGAGGTAGCTGAGAGTTCTATATTCCAATCCATAGGCAACAGGAAGAGAGAGATGCTGGGCCTACCTTGAGCTTCTGAAACTTCAAAACCCACTCCCTAGAGACATGCTTCCTCCAAAAAGGCCACATGGGGGCCATTTTCATTCAAACCACCACAGGCTACAAAGAGAGATCTTGTGTCAAGAAGCCAAAAAGGAAACAAAACCAAAATATCCCACTCTGGTGCCAGACTCATGCTCCTTGTACCTGTGTGCTAGTGTGACTCATGTAACATGCACATGATGCTTGTGTTGACTGGGCTGATTCACTGTGACCTGAATTCATTCCTCTGCTCGAAGTGCGGCATTTTGACTTCCTTGTAGTAGGAGCTGTTAGATTGCATCAAGCTTGATGTTGGCTTCCATTGAAAAGTTGATCAAGTTGAAAATGACTTAGACAGTTTTTTTGCTATGGTTTTACTGCAGTTATCTAATTCTCTTCTTTCTGCTCATGTGTGAACACAGGGGAACATAGCAGCAGTGATAGGACACTTTCCTTTGGTAGGTAAAGTAGCAGGTAGCCTTGGCCTGTCATTTTGTGAAACCATCTTTTCCTGTTAATCAAATAAAGATTTTCATTAATTGAGCTTCTAGTTAGTTAAGCTGCAGCTAATTGTGTTTGGTGGATAATTAGGTGCAGACAGAGTAAACAAATGGATATGTCAAGGTTGGCCTTAGTGCTGGAAAGTGCTTAACAGGTCAGGCTTAAGGAAGTCAAAACTGAGGCCGTGAGCTTCTCTGCCAAGTGGACCACATCCTCTGCATTGTGCTGCTATGGCCTGGTGTCATTATTGGTTGCTGAATGTTGTTTCTGTAGAATTCATAGATTGTGATAGGGCCTGTTATTTGCTGAAATAAGAAAGCACAAGGGGGAAAAAGTAAATTTCGGGGAAAAAACACAGGGAATTCGGAAACGAAAGTTTAGATTTGTTCAAAGCAAAATCTTGGAGACAAGTGAAGATTTGTTTCCTTGTGAGAGGTGGTAGCTGGCTCCTTAGTGAGGAGACTGTTGAGTGGAAGTGTTCCTGGCGTGTGTGTCTTCTCTTGAAGACACCAGTACTTGGGGTTCAGAGGGATTTTGTGTTTCCATCTGTGTCTGGTAAATTGTATTAGACATTGCATTCTTTAGTGACACAGTATCACAATGTTCCAATGAGGATGATTTGGGACACAAAATTCACAGTGGAACAAAATCCTCATTTGTTTCTCCTGCTGTCATCTGCAGCTAAGCTATTTTTTTCAAAGCCTACAGTAATTTGTTTTTAAGTGTATACAGGTGGCAGTGTGGCTAGCTTCTTGCTTTGTACCTCTCTACCCAGAGTCTGTCCTGGAAGATATTTCTGAGTTCTGTTCTTTCGCCTCTGGTAGAGTTAATTGATAATTCATCCTCTTGATGTCCCTAGTGCTTTATGTAGTGACAGAGCTGTCTATAGAAAATAAAAGAAACAAAGTTGATGATGGTGAATGGTGAATATTGAAGTATAATATATGCTCGGGGACCAGCTCTTCCTGGGGATCTTGTCAGTGCCTATTCTGATGAGGCAGCTCCTATGTAATGCTTGAGAACATGCATTTCAAGCCCCTTGCTGAGTCCATTACTCCTGTTCCTAGACATCATATAAACAGAAAGGCTCTAGCAACCAGAGCACAGAGTCTTTATGAGGTTCACTCATAAAACTGATTGCTACAAATCCAACTCAGGTCCTCAGGCTGCATATCAAACATCTTTACCCACTGAGCCATATTGCTAGCTCCAAGATCCTCTTGATTTATATGGTTTTTGCATATTGGAGTATTAAAACCATAAAAGTCATAATTTAGAGGGCTGGAAAGATGGCTCAGAAATTAAGAGCACTTGTTGCTCTTGCAGAGACCCCAGGTTCACTTCCTAGAATTCATATGGTATCACACAATCACCCATAGCTCCAGTTCAAGGATATCCAACAACCTCTTCTTACTTCACTCATCACTGGGTGTACATATGATGCATGACTTAAAGTGAATACATTTTTAAAATCATACTTTAGCCTGGGGAGATATCTCTGTTGGTAATGTGCTTATCATGCAAATCTGAGGACCTCAGTTCAATCCCCAGAATGTATGTTTAAACAAAAAAGCCAGGCATAATAATGTGTTCTTGTAAACACAGCACAAAATACGCTTGTTTGTTTTTTGTGAATTTAACACAAGCTAGGGTCATCTGGGTAGAGGCCAACTCAGTTGAGGATTTGCCTTCTTCATATTGTCTACAGGCAAGTTTGTGGGGCATTTTCTTGATTAATGGCTGATCCAGTTAGGCCCAGATTACTTTGGGGATCACACTCCTGGACAGGTGGTCCTGGGAAAGCAGGCTACGGTAGCTGTGAGGAGCAAGCCAGTAAACAGTGTTCCTCCATGACCTGTGTTCAGTTCCTGGCTGGAATTCCTGTCCTGATGTTCCTTCATGATAGAATATGACTAAGATGTGTAGACGGAATAAATCCTTTCCTCCTCAAGTTGCTTTGGGTTATGATCTTTATCACAGCAGTAGAAAGTAAACTAAGACAGTAGGGAAACTGGGAAAGTAAACCCCTTGGGGTCTCTGACTAACTGGATGGATGATTCGTGAAGGAATGAATACAGCCATGGTTGTCCTCTGACCAACACATGCATATGTGTACACACACACACACACGCACAGAGGAAAAAAATCATAATTTTCCTTTATAGGTACAGGATGAGAAGACTCTCAGCTCAGGTTCTTGGCGGTTTGTTCACTGTCTACTGGGACAGTCTTTATTCATGGCCAGCTCATCAGGATCTTACCTATGAAATCCTAGTTTTGCCTCCAAGTTGCTATGACAGACTTCCTTCTCTCTATATTCACTGATAGAATTCTTTGTTTTATTTTCTTGTGGTGTTGGGGATCAAAATAGGACCTTGTGCATGCTAGCTAGTGCATTACCTTGCTAATGGCAAGTGCATTACCATGGAGCTACAACTCCATCCCTTTCTGTCTTCATTTACAAGGTCCACCCCTAAAGAGATTGCCACAGTGTCTCACAGGATGCTGTACCATCTGTTGGCAGATCCTGAACCCAAAGGCCAGTAAATGAAATGGGCCACAGGCTAGCCTTCGGTTTAGTGTGACTACCTATGGTTTATTCAAGAAGATTGCCCCATAAGCTCAGAGCCCAAGGATCAAGTAGCCTCATTGTGCATGGCACAGCAAATATCAGAGGAGCAGCCAGTACATTCGTTTTCGAGGTGTTTCTTCTGCTGTTCACTTTGTTCCCACAGTAATTGGGAGAGAAGTCACTGTGGCCATATTTGCACTGACAGATTTGTTTTGCATTGTGCTGCAAAGGGGTGTTAAGTGGAGGCCTGTGAGGAATCTGAAGCATTTGGAGGTGGGGGGGGGCGTAGTGCGAATATATTAGTAAAGGTTCTCGAGAGCTGCAGAACTTATGGAACATGGAACGAATCTGTGTGTGTGTGTGTGTGTGTGTCTGTGTGTGTGTGTGTGTCTGTGTGCCCGTGCATGTGCGCGCACACACAATACTTACATACATACATACATACATACATACATACATACATACATACGTGGGAATTTATTGAAATGGACAGGCTGCAGTCCAACAATGCCTAGCTGTGAATGGAAAATCCAAGAATCTAGTAGTTGTTCAATCCCATAAGGCTGGTTGTCCAGCTCCTGTAGCTCTAAATCTAGTGTAAAGAACACAGACATTATCCAGCCCTCGAAAGGCAAACTGGAGCTGTGAATTCCTTGAAGGGCTTTAGTTTGATCTTACAGTTTGAATTTTGTTGTAGCTGAGACTGGCTTTGAATTCTTGATTCTCTTGTTTCCACCTCCCAGGCAATGAGGTTACAGACACAGGCTACCACACTAGCTTTATAGTTCAAATTTTGAAGGCTTTATTAGTGCTAAAATTACAATGATGGGGAATTGACTGACAGTAGCAATATATAGGGTAACATATATGATGACTTTATTAATTGCCTGGAAAGGGTGCTTATTTATTTATATTCAAAGGATTAATTACTACTTCTAAATTGCTACTCACATACTCCAATTGAAAATAGTCTAGCCAAGGGCTGGAGAGATGGCTTGGAGGTTAAGAGCACTGACTGTTCTTCCAGAGGTCCTGAGTTCAATTCACAGCAACTACATGGTGGCTCACAACCATCTATAATGTGATCTGGTGTCCTCTTCTGACATGCAGGCAGAACACTGTACAAATAATAAACAAACAAACAAATAAATAAATAATGATTTTTTAAAATAGAAAATAGCCTAGCGTTCAGCTAAGCTACATTCTTTGACATTGTGCTTCATAGAAATATGTACAATATGGCTTTTCTTCTTTTGATACTGTTTCAATAACAATAGAATACAAAATATGTTCACTATAAAGTATTTAAAAATAGGTTAAATTTTTTTGAAAAAATTTAAAAGCAAATGAGCTTACCTGGCACCCCCAAGATGACGACCGCCAAGAAAATTTTCCTAATGCAGAAATGTTTAAACCTATGTTCACGTTTTCACTAAATGGCATCATTCTGCTGGTTTTGTGTGCTGGTGTTTCATTGAGCATTTATGGAGCTTGCACATTGAAAGTACTCATTTTTAAGCACTTGGTTTTTTTAATTTGAAATCTTTCAAATAGTTTAGATTCACATTCAGGTTTATGGAACAATATGGTCGGATCCCTTCCACACTTAGCTCAGGGTTCCCAGAGCTGCTTTTCACAGAACTACAGTGGAATACTGCAGCCAGGATATTGACACTGAGGCAGTCTATCAAGAAGATTCACACTTCCCCCATTTTATGAGTACTCATTTGTGTGGATCTGGGGACTTTATTTCGTCACCTTTGTAAAATGGTTTGTTGGTTAGTTTTATGTCAACTTGACACAAGCTAGAGTCGTTTGAGAAGAGAGGACCTCACCTGAGAAATGGTCTCCTTAAAAATGGCCAATAGGCAAGTCCGCAGAACTTTTTATTGATTAAAGGTTGATGCGGAAGGGCCCAGTCCACTGTGGGTAGTGCCAACTCCATGCCAATGGTCCTGAGTTGTATAAGAAAACAGGGCAAGTAAGCCATGAGAACAAGCCAGTAAGCAGGACTCTTCCATGGTATTTTTTTTTATTTTTATTTTTTTGGTTTTACGAGACAGGGTTTCTCTGTATTGTTTTGGAGGCTGTCGGTCCAGCCCAGCCTCGAACTCACAGAGATCTGCCTGCCTCTGCCTCCCGAGTGCTGGGATTAAAGGCGTGCGCCACCACCGCCCGGCTCCAGTCAGATATCTCTTGTTCAAATCTTTAGCTCATTTTAAGATACAGTTTTAAACTGTGACACATGAGCATCCTTTGTAAGTCCAAGTTCTTCATCACCTATGGGTTTTGAATATTTTCCTCAGTCAACATCTTACCTTTATTACTTTTTTAATGTAAGAGCTATTTTTAGAGAAGGTTTGCAGCAAAGCTGAGAAAATTACACAGATTTTCCCTATATTTGCTGACCCCACACATGAAGACCCTTCCTGGGCTATAGAGATGGCTCAGCAGTTAATAGTGAAGTCTCCTCATCCAGAGGATCCGAGTTCAGTTCCCAGTACCTGTGTCAGATAGCTTGCAACGTCTTGTAACTCTAGTTGCAGAGGTTCCAATGCCTTTTGTCTCCATGGTCACCCATATGTGTGTGTAGAAACCCATGTGCATGTGTATACAGTTAGAATTAAGTATAAATCTTTTAAGAGTCTTCCTCATTTTGCTCTCCACAAGGAAGCTATTAAAATTCATGAACTGTGGACAGGAAATTTTCACCTGAGCATTAGTGTTAGCTCATGGTGACATATGTTCTGTTGGTTTAGATAAATGTATATGTAGTATTGTGTACCTTCCCTAAATATCCAGGGCTTTCAAGTGGTTAAGTCTTAAGCTTTTATTGGCTTCAAAGTAATAATTTGACCTCTTATATGTATGTGGTGTCATATCACTAACCTGCTCTGTGTGTTATAGGCTACCATTCATTCATTTGTTTATTTATTTACTTGTTCTACGAACATTCTTTTTCTCTAGTAGTATTTGTTCAAAGGTGACATTTCATTGATTTAAATTGTTTTTTATCATTGCCAAAAATCAGGAGTACATATATTTCATAGGTCACTATCTAGGTCCTATAGTGTGATATAATATACATATATTCCATTCCCTGCCCATATCACACTGTGGTACTATTGTAGCATCTACTGAGTACTAGTAATGGATGGAATGTGTCTCCTCACCTCCTTCTTTGCCAAGACTGTTGGGTCTGTATTACCAGCAGTCCCATTGTCTGGTTTTCTGTGCCCTTTCATGCCAGTTTTCAATCCTGAACTCATTTTTCAGCTCTCCCTTTAGGGTATTTTATTTGATTAAAGCAATTCTTTCCCTTTTCCCAGGGAATCATGTTCATTTTCTCCCTGAGTACAGTAAAAACAAATTAGATCTTGTGGATGATTTTATTATGCCCACCTTAACCCCCCAAACTCCTTATGTGGTTGACAAATCTTTGATTGGTTGGTCTCTTAGTTCTTAAGTTCTTTTCCTGTTTAGACTTAGCGATAGGACTGGGAGTGGACATGAAGAGGTGAAAATGGCCTCACTTGTAATTTCGCAATGCTCCCCATTCAAAAGCAAGGTGACTGAGTGTACAAATAAGTGCACGGTCTGCAAATGTTTAAACAGGAAGGTTTTAGGGGGACTTTCTTCAGACAGTGTTTTCAAACAGCATGGCAGCAGAGTGGTTGTGTAAATTGTAATGTCTGTCCCTTTGGCTGCATAAACAGAACATAAACAGAAGTGAAACTTTTTTTTCTCCTACAAATGGTTTGGTTGCTCATTTAGAATAAAAGCACTATAACTCACACTGTACAGTAATGGCAGGACAAAGAGAGGGCACTATCTTATGGTGCCCTGTAAGAGCTTAGACACTTCCAGGGAACCGGTGAGGAAATGGAGTTGAGAGGGTAGCTTATTTGGGCACAAGTCTTAATTCTATTGTGTGAATAATATCTAGGACTTTGGAAGAGAAAGAAAGAAATGGAGAAGAAAGAATTTGGAATTCTCTCTTACTGGCCAGCAAATTAGAAGAGGTGTTCTTAAGTAGCTAGTATGATGTTTAGCTAGTAGACCAGGGAATAACTCACCCTGTTTCTAAATGCCCAGGGGCACTTATGCACAGAGGACATTACAAGAGTAGTAATGCTTTGCCCTTGAGTCCCACTGCAGATCTCAGTGAAGTAGGTCTGAACTGGGGACTAATGGAGGATGTGTTTGTCAGAACAAATTAAAAGTTAAGGAACCCAAGCAGGGCAGTGGTTCCAGTACTCAGGAGGCAGAGGCAGGTGGATGTCTGTGTTCAAGGCCAGCTTGGTCTACAGCGTGAGTTCCAGGAAAGCCAGAGCTGTTCCTCAGAGAAACCCTGCCTTGAAAAACAAAAATAAACAAAACAAAAGAAAAAGTTAAAGAACCAGATTAATTCTTTTTCCTCCCTAAATCTCAGACTCAAACATCCAGTCCTTCTGTTCAATTATGGAAGAATTAGGTTATGCTTTCTTTCGATAATTCTAAGATATATACATACCTGGCAATATCACAATCAATGTTATCATTTTTTATTTTACTGATGGCTATTCCCACCCAGAAGTGATAAGTGACACTATAATTTTATACTTTGACAACAAGAGACCTGTGTGGCTTTGCCAAGGCAAAGATGGGGTGGGGTTTGGGAATCCAAAGCAGAGGCCAGCTCTGTACTTCCTAATTTCATAAAAGAACAGAAAGTATACACAGAAAGGAGTGTAATGTGAAGTGTTTGTCGCCCCTCCCTCCCTCCCTCCCTCCCTCCCTCCCTCCCTCCCTCCCTCCCTCCCTCCCTTCCTTATCTTTATACTCAGAAAGAAAGCTTTAGGATTACAGGGAGGAGTAGTCTTTTATACTAAGTATGGGCTCTTGCTCAGAAGGAAGCCCCCAGGGAGGCTTGTTTGGGCATGACGTCATCATAGCAGCTGTTGCCCAAGTTGGCCCCATGGAAACGAAATGTGGGTAATTCTGTCCTTCTGGCATTCTTAAGATTTCTTAATATACCCTAGAGGACATACCTAGACTGTCTGCAAATATTGCATCCTATTTAGATATTTGGTCATTACTCATTACGGAGTTTAGTTTCCCTGGGTGGATCCTGGAACCAATTCCCCATAAGTGCTATGTCTCTGTAATGTCTACAGTGCTAGATTTCAACACCCTTCTCATTTAGTTCAATATCACACGCAGCGTCTTTGTGCTAGTTGAGTATATTCATTCGTGGTTTTGTGCTGGAGGATATAGATAGGTAAACCGAAGCTTCAGCTTCAGAAGTGGCTCCTCTGGGGGAAACTTGCTTTGTTAGTCTGCAGACATGCTTAGCCGACGAGAAATTAAACAACATGATTGAGGAGGAATAGCAGAGCAAGTGGAACACTGGGGGAAAAAGGCTTCTGTTGCTGTTTAAGCCCATTATTCAAGCTTGAAGATTGGATGATTCCTAATTATTCATTTGAGTGTCAGTGAGGATAGAAAACAGCTATCTTTTAAGTAACAAGGACATGTTGAAATGACAAAGTGGTTCTCAAAAATTCAGAGTAAGAATGAGGGGAGGTTTTCAGATATTTTTTTTTTTGAGTCTGTTGAGTGTGTGTAGAAGATGTTAAACTAGTTGACTGTTCCTTGTGTGAGCAAGCTGGTTGACCACATTGAACAGCAATGAAGACAGCCATAGCTGTAGGCTTCCTGCATTTGTAAGACAGACTGTACTGAGAATCTGGGTGGGCACACAGCCATCTGAATGCTCATCCTCAAGCCTGCACAAAGGGGTTTTGATGAAATCTCAGTATCTTCCCCGACCAAGAGTACCTGTCTCCTTCATCCCATTATAGTTTAGCTGATCCTCTTACACCCTTACTTTTTTTTTTTTCTTTTCTTTTTGGTTTTTTGAGTCAAGGGGTCTCCATGTAGCTTTGGAGTGTGTCCTGGCACTCACATTGTAGACCGGCCTGTCTTCGAACTCACGAAGATCCGCCTGCCTCTGTCTCCTGAGTGCTGGGATTCAAGGTGTGTGCTCCCCACCATGCTGCTACCTTACTTCTGTGAGCAGGGAACTTTGTTTTAATTTCTTTGTACTTGCAGTGGATATTTAAGAAAAATGTAAACTTGCTGCACGCTGGGACTGGGCATGGCTCAGTTGGTAAAGTGCTTGCTACACAGCCTGAGTGCAGTTCCCAAGAGCCCGGTGAGGAGAACTGGGTGCGGCAGTGCACAGCTTTAAGGTCTGAGCTGAGGGGATGCGGGCAGGGAGATCTTTGGAGCTTGCTGGCCAACCAGTCTAGCTGAACGGATGAGCTCCAGGTTTTTTTTTTTTCTTTTTTTCTTTTTTTTTTTTTTTGGTTTTTTCGAGACAGGGTTTCTCTGTATTGTTTTGGAGGCTGTCGGTCCAGCCTGGCCTCGAACTCACAGAGATCCGCCTGCCTCTGCCTCCCGAGTGCTGGGATTAAAGGCATGTGCCACCACCGCCCGGCGAGCTCCAGGTTTATTGAAAGACCTTGTCTTTAAAAATAAGGTGTTGGCCGGTGTGGGGGTGGGGGTGCCTTTAATCCCAGCATTGGGGAGGCAGAAGCAGGCTGATCTCTGAGAGCTCTGTGAGTTCAAGGACAGTCTGGGCTACACTGAGAAACCCTGTCTCCAAAAATAAGTAAAAATAAAGTGAGATTAAGAGAGGAAGAAACCCACCATCAGTCTCTAGCCCCTACACGTGTTTAAGCGTGCATGCACACATGCATGTCACACACAAATGTGTGACTCATGTACATCCACACAAAATACTATCACTTGCAGTATGGGCCCTTATTTATTTATTTATTTAGAAAGAAAGTCAGTATAAGTTTGCTCATGGTCAGTATGGTGACACACGTCTCACTATTTGTCTCAATATTGTCTCAGTAGCTTTCTGGATCCAGATTGGGCAGGGTTGGCTTGAATGTGGAGTCGTGAGTGTGACCTTGTTGGAGGTGCTACCAGCCAGCTTTCATACTGACTGCATGAATCTGCCAGGTAGAGAGTGAGGCAGTAACACAGGATTCACCTCTGGGTGGTAAACACGATTCATGCTTCCTTTGACATCCTCATAGTGAGAGCTTTCCACACCAACTTGAACACCTTGTCCTGAACCACTGTTTTCCTTCATTATTTCTGTCTGTTGCTCAGACATCCCCTGTTGTTGAGATCCAATGATAACAGCACGCCAGGGCTGTTTGTCATGTCTGCTTGTATCTGGGCTGCTACTTGGAGCTCAGTAGCCCACAATAAATTCCTCATTGACCATGAACACTGTTCTTAGTCAGCTGTTCCACCTTGATGGAATATTTTTGACTTGACTGTTTCTGGCAAGTAGCAAATATTAATAAGAATGATAATTAAGCAAACAAAAACCATTAATTGACCTGACAGTGACGACACCTTTAATCCCAATACTTGGTAGGCAGAGGCAGGCTGATCTTGGTGAGCTCTAGGCTAGCCTGGTCTACAGAGATAGTTCTAGGACAGCCAGGGCTACACAAAGAAACCCAGTCTGGAAAAACAAAAGAACAAAATGAAGCAAAACAAAAAAAATCAAAAATTAGAATTTAACTCTGGGAAGATTTAAAAGTTCGAAGTTCTTGTTACCATTCTCAAACCTAGTCTCAACTCAAAAGATCTTTATGCTTCTAATATAATCTACAAATGTGTACACCTAATCTTAATTATATACTTATTCTTTATTATCTTTCCCCACACACACATAAACTTTTCAGTTTCTAAAGGCCCTTAGCAGCTGTTTAAATTCTGTGTACATGGAGACATTGAATTAATATCTGTTGAATTAATTAAGTACATCTGTTCGTGTCCCTTTGTCGGTCTCCTTAGTAGGACAGTCTGTTTTGTTTGCAAGTGAGGGGCAAACTGGGATGTGTCATCCCATATTGTGAACACAATATTGTCCCTCCAGAAAAGCACTTGGTTTTGTGTGGTTCATTGAGAAATACAAAGGATGGTGTGGCCATCTGTTTTCTTTAACTCCTGAGAAAAGAACAAAAGGATTGTAGTTTGGCTGAGAGTGAGGAGTAGGAGGAGAAAAAGAACACAAGAAACAAATCCCTCTTCAGGTTTGTAATGGTTGACTGAGCTGGGGCCAGTGTCTCCTTCCCTGGTCTTTATACAATCCAGTGTTTCCTTTACCAGTCATGTTGGCCTTGACCAGGTCAGCTCCCTGGCTTGGCCTGGTTCTCTGTAATTCAAAACTTTCCACACCCTCCAGATTGCTTTCAATTATTTTGTATTACAAAGGAACTACACTTTCCCTTAGTGTCTGGGTGTGGGTTCCTCATCTGAAAATACAATCAGAAGTACTTTAGGAAGCAAAAAACCTCAGAGATTCCCAAAAAGACAAAACTGCACATTGAATATAACGTGCATACAAGTATATACAAATGAAGTAACATGTAGCTGTTTTATTAAATTAGGTATTTTAGAAAATTACTGTGTGTGTGTGTGTGTGTGTGTGTAAGTCAACAAAGAATAGCTTGTGGAGTTGCATCTCTTATTCCGTTGTGTGGGAGCTGGGTGATTGTGCTAAGATTGTTTTTTACCCACCGAGCCATCTTGCCCGCTCTATGATGTATTTTATATTATGCATTTTATTTTATAAATGGTTTAGAGGTGACTTAAATGTGTGTGAATTCTCTGGAATAGTGGATACCCCATCTTATATAAGTGGCTGGAGCATCCACAGACTTGGAGTATCAAAGGGAGGTTCTTGGTGTGGGGATCTCTCACAAATATGCAGGAACAGCTTACATTTGTTGGAAGAAGTAAGACTTCAGAAAGTTTAAGCCAGAGCTGAAAGTCACTGCTCAGCTGCTCCAGTTTCTTTCTCTGGCCTAACCACTATCAGTAATTTGATATATGCCTTTTCACAGGTTTTTGCTTTAAATACAGATGTGTATTTTATATGCTGTGGCTTTTAAAAAATATTAGTTTTCATCCTTTAATTTCTGTCTGTCCTTATTACTGTGAGTACACGGGTACCATTTCTTTTTAACAGACACATGGAATTTTTCCTGCATGTGAGTATTCTATAGTTTTGTGCTTGTTATTATATAGGTGAGTATCTGAATGTTTATAAAATGTCCTGTTGACTAGAATGCTGCTTGCTATCTGCTGGGCTAACCAGGTGGGTTTTCTCTTTGCAGCTGTTACGTAGAAGCCATCATCCCAAGTGAAAATTGAGTCTGGCAACATTTAACTTCAAAAATCTGTTAAGATTTCCCTATTTCTTCTCCATCATTTGTTCCCTGAGTGCAGTTCAGCCAAAATTGTCTGCAGCATTAGAACACATTGTTTCTTTGTGAACCACTGTAAATTGTTTGGCTTGTGTTGTGAGACAGTTGTTTCAGTTGTATTGTTATTTATGTTTTCTTCTTGGCTCAGTGGGTGGAGCTGAACTCCATTGTAAAAAGTGACCTCATTACTCTGTCTATTGTACATACTCAGAATAAGGTTCACAGAGGGTTGTGCTTTTGTTGTTTGTTATGTTGTTCTGTCTGTGGTTGTCATTTGAGAATTTTTTCTGTTTTTCCTCGAGTTTTCTACTAACTGCTCTATAGTATTAAAGTTTTTTCGAGGTATTCCCCCCCCTCCCGTTTCCCCATTTTTAAATCTTTTTTAATTTTAAAACAATCTTTTCTGATTTTTACATACCACTTCCAGTTCCCACCCCCTCCCCTCCTCCTGCTCTCCCTATCTTCCCCCACACCACCCCCATCCACTCCTCAGATGGTGAGACCTCCCATGGGGAGTCAACAAAGTCTGGCATATCACTTTGGGCAGGACCAAGGTGTCCCCCCCCACCCGGTATCAAGCCTGAGCAAGTCTCCCACCATAGCAAATGGCTCCAAAAAGCCAGTTCATGCCCCTGAGATAGGTCCTGGTGCAACTGCCTAGGACCTCCCCAACAGATCATGTCACATAACTGTCAGCCACATTCAGAGGGTCTAGTTTGGTGCCATGCAGGTTCCCCAGCTGTTAGTCCATAGTCCCTTAGCTCCCACTAGCTTGAGTCAGTTGTCTCTATGGTTTTCCCCATCATGGTTTTGAACCCTCTCATTCATATTCCCCTCCTCCCTCTCTTGAACTGAACTCCAGGAGCTCAGCCCAGTGCTTGCAGCCAGTGCTCTTAACCTCTGAGCCATTTCTCCAGTCCCGGGTGTGCAGTTTTATAAAGATGATCTGTTGTTATTTCAAATTACCTTTGAAGCCCCAAACATCTGGGACTTTTCATCTGCCCTGCATGACACATGTAAGCAGATATTGTAATTTAATTTCAACTTGTCTTCATGAGTCTTGGTGTCTCCATATTGTGATTAAGACTAGTGGGCTTGGGGTTTGGGGCGAGATCAGAGTGTCTCTTGCTGTGTGTAAGGAAGGTGTGACTTGGAGTATCAGTGGCATTCACTCTTCACTGATAGAACCAATAGCAAAGCAATTTGGGAATGCACTTTCCAGTGTCTATGGATGTTTGGAGTTTGTTTATTAGTACTAAGTGCATCTGTAGCAGTGAGTGAGCATAATCCTCATTTGTAATATTGAACTGCAACAAATTTGGTACTTGGAGCTTATGCTTTAGTATAGTTAGGTTAGTGATGTGTGTGGGAAGTGCACAGGCCCTGTATTCTGCAGCAGATTGTGTGATGGTAAGCTGCCAGCCAGAGAAAGTGGGATCATGCAGAAGGGGGAGCACAGAAAACAAGGCATATTGAAAGCTCCTTCTCTTTTCTTTTGATGATGGCTAGTTGAAGGCAGGGTTGAAAGTCTCCTGCTGAGGCTGTCCTCCACACGTCCCTGTCTGTGTGTCTGTGTCCTGAGTGTTGCTGAGGTTGTCCTCCATGCTTTCTGGCCTGACAGTCTGTTTGGCCTTTTCAGAGTATACAGGACACACAGACTACAGGCTGTCACATGTTTGGAGGGGTCTAAGCTATTTAACATGATTTTAAAAATTCTTTTTACATTAAAATAAAAAGTGCATGTATGTGTGTACTTTGGTGAACTTTTCATATGACAATGTTGAAGTCTTTTTTTATGAGTTCACTGTTTAGTGGCAGGTGCCTTTAATGGCTGACCCATCCTGTTGGCTCCTTCACATAATTTTTGAGACCTCTTTTCATGCAGCCATTGTCATCTCCTGTCCCACATTCAAATGCTAGGCCTTACTGAGCTACTTTACTTGTTTCCATATGAGGTGAGCCATTGTGGAAAGCATCCTCATGTTACTTATGAGAAATGTGAAGGAGAAAAGGCTCTTATTTTGCCAGTTTGAATGTGTTAGGTTTTAATAAATAAGTGAAATTTCTGTTACTTCTGTGCTGAGGAATTCAGAGTTCTCCTTTCTCAGAGCCAACATTTTATGAGATCTTGCACCTATGGTTCCCAGTAGACAGAGGGAGTATGTGTTAAGGTCGCTGTGTTTCAAAGCTTGGAAGCATTCTAGAAGTCTCAGTCACAGTACTTAGCATTACACATAAACTGAGAGTCGGAGTGGGCATAGAGCAGACTCAGGCAGAGTCCAGTTTAGACTTACTCTCAATTTCAGGTAAGAGACTTTCTGAAGGTGGCAAATCAAGTGTCCCTAAAGCTCTGTGTACTTAACTGTTAAACTGTTGGACTATAAAAATTGACCCATAATTAATTTTTAAAGCTTTTCATATTAAATAGATATGGCATATGGTACAAAAAATGTTAAGTTAAAAGTATGAGCCATCATAAAATTTGAATGTTGAAGGGAGTGACCAGGCTTGCTCTACTGTTCACTCTGTGTCTGGCTGAGATGGTCCAGTAATTAGGAGAAACGGATATGCTCTGCCCCACTACTAACACTAACCTGTAGATGCTTTTTTTCCCATGGAAAACTTGGAGGGTTCATCTGATGAGAGTTCCTGGGTTCAGAAGAAACCCTCCAAGGCCAAGCAGAAGCCTAGCAGTTCTGCTTGTCACCAAGAGGTGGCAACAGTAGTCGTTTATTTGATGCCCCCTTGGGCTTGAAAACTTATTTTTTTAACAGTTACCTTTTTAACCTCTAAAGCCTTAAATAAGGGGTTGGGATACAAGAAAACACTTGTTTGTTCTCAATCACATCCTGCTGTCACATCATTTAAGATGAGTTGACTCTCTTTGCAGTCATCAAGCAAAGTGGAATAATTTCTTCCACACTTTAGTGCAGGGGAAGGCCCACCCTCCAGGGAGAGTAACAATATGCATGTTACGAAGGAATAGACTTCAGTTACCGCTACCAATCTGTTCTCTGAGATCAGGCCCTAGAAAATTGTTGAAGTGGTATCAGATCATCACTTAATTAATCAATAAAATGTCATTTCTGGTCAGAATTTTATCATGGTCTCTCTCTAGGACATCTACCCCTTCTCCGCCCTTCACAGGCAGTGTCTGCACAGTAGTCTCATGGCCTTCCTGTCTTTTTAGGGGGGGGTCTTGTTTTTATCTTAACAACCGTATGTTCAGGACACAAACATTTTTATTCTGTTTCTACATGTTGGCATGCTATCGCACGTGTCCTCACTGCTGTGACCTGCAGACAGTCCACCAGTTACTACAATCAATCAAAGGTAGTGTCTTTTCTGCATTGGATCTGATACATCAGCACTTTTGGCATTGGGACTTTGTTACATGTATGGCTATCACAAAATGGACTTACTTTCTATACTACTTTCATTGTGTAGGATGGATTTGATGATTTGAGGTTAGGATCTAGATTTTTACACTAAAGCCAACATGTCTCCTCTTCATATCTAGCCCCTACCATTCTCATTTAGCATTTCACTGTATGAATGAGTATCTGAAATCATGAACTCGTTCTCTATTGTTAATCTGAATCTGAGATCTGTAGAGAATCTACTTGATAACAATTCTAGTCTGAGTTTTGTTGTTGTTTTTCTTTCACTTTAGGATGCAGCAACCACTTTGTATGATGGGAAAGTACATCTCTAATTTGACGTTTTATACCTCTCGTAGGTAAAATGAAAACTAGCCTTTCCCCCATAAGGACTCTACCTGGGTTTTGTGTCTACAATTAAAAGATTGTATTAGTGTCAGTGCATCTGGCTTAGACAGATTTCCTCACAGGAGTGAAGATTGGAGTCATACACATACTTTTCCTGGTGGATTGGGGCCTGGCAGGTGTGGGGGGATGAGGGAGAAGGTGGTATCCAAAGCATTGTGCAGTCTGGACTGTGAGGTGTGAGTTGGTCTTAAACACAATCTAGTTATGCCTGCTTCACCCCCACATAAATTGGTAGATTATAGAGAGGTCTGTGAGTTTTGCAAGATGACTCTAACTTGTAGGTAATGGCTACTGTAATAGTGGTTTTCTGGTCCCCTTTATTCTCTGAGTCACGATTAGAGTCTTGTACCTAAATTTTTATTTTTTGTTAATTGGCTTGTTTTTTTACTCATTTATTTTTTTTGCAGAAATAGTGTTGTTTTGTGTATATTTTTAAGTTAAAAACATACTAGTATATACTCTTCATATAAACTAATGAGTTTATCATGGCAGTTTCACATTTGTACATAATATACTTTGAATAATCTCCAGTTCTTACAAGAACCCATTCTCAAACATCAGGTACCTATTACATAATTTTAGTTATATTGTAGCATTATAAATGTAGCCCAAAACACTGAATGAAGACTCCAATGGAGGTGAATAAAGTACTTTGGCACATTCTAGAGCCCCAGTGCACATATGCACTTGTCTGTAAGCTAATCTCCATATTGACTGTGTAGATAGTTGAGGCTCCTAAGGGAGGGAATCAGAGCCAAACAGCCCCAGTGTTATTTAATTTATTAAAAGTAATGCTGTGCTCATCAGCTGCTTGGTGCCACATTCCCACCTGTTATTCCTTTAATCTTTGAAAAGACCCATCAGGCAAGATAGGCCAGGAGAGGAGGGTGAGTTTGATTCTTCCTCATGGCATGATCTTTGCAATACATCCTTGATTGTAAACTCCCTGCAGGCAAAAACCTATGTTGTATTTTAGCAATAGCCCGGAGTGACTAGGCTTGTGCCTGGCAGTTTTTGGTGCTCCACAAGTATAGAGAGACTCTGACCTACAGTCTTTAATGGTGTGATGGTTTGAAGTTTACCTGTACACTTTCTCGGTGCAGTGTTCAGTAAATGAATTGTATAAAGTAGTCAATCTTTGTTATAAACGAAGCTTAGTGTTGGATGACTTTTGGCCAATTGTAGGCTGATGTAGTTGCTGGAACATGGTAAGGAAGGTCATACTGATCTGTGGTGTTCAGCAAGTTAGGTCCATTAAGTGAATTTTTAGTTTGATGCCTTTAGTTACTGGACTTTTTGGTAGGAACTCTACTGTAAATTGGAGAACATCTGTGTTTGTTAGATTAAGGATTCATGACAGTGTCTCAACTTTTATGTAACCTGTAAAAAAAAAGTCAGCAATTCAAATGGATCTCTGCTTGAGTCACATATAAAACTCTTAATGGTAATAGCATTGATGATAGCATTTCTGTATGTACATAGAACTACACATGTATACCCATGTGAATGTGCATGAATGAATATTTATATTTTGATTTGAATGAGAATGCTTCCCCTAGGCCAAGGTATTTGAAAACTTGGTCCCTGGTTGGTGGCAGTGTTTGTTGAGATGGTACAGTCTTGCTGGAGGAAGTATTTAGTAGGTAAAGTCTGTGAGAGCTCATAGTCTGTCTGGTCCCGCTTCTGGTTTGCTTTCTTGTCTTCCTGTTTGTGGTAAAAAATATGAACTCTCAACTTTCTGCTCCAGACACCATGCCTGATACCACCATGATATTTTTCCCTCTATAATCATAAGCCAAAATAAGATCTTCATTATAGAAGTTGCAGTGGTCATGGTATTTTATCACAGTGGCAGAAATGTAACTAATATGTATGTCTACATATAGATGTAAACATGAGGGCACCCCCCCTATGCCTGAGTGTGTGTGTGTGAGGGGGGGGTGTCTAATAGTTTTGAGCCACTGGCTGTGATGTCATTCAATATGGAACAGGAAAAAACACCTAGTTACCTTTTGGTTTTGTGAGTAAACCCAAGCCTGCTTTAGCACACTCTGTTGAATAACACAGCATGCTAGGTGCTATGATAGGTGCTTTAAGTATATTAGTTCCTTTAAACTCCATCATATCATTTCATTGTAATGGAAAAAAAGAAAACAAAGCACAGAGAATTTAAATAAGCAAGCTGAGTCACACAGCTTTTAAGAGCCAGGCAGCCTAGATTCAAAACGGGTGTTCTATATCTCACCATTATACATACCGTTATTGCTCAGAAAGCCCTCCACAGGTCCAGTTGCAAGTGGGGGTGTTGAGAAGTTGATTCCTCCTTTAGGATGCAGAGCAGTTCTTTAGAAGACACTTGGCCTTCCTGGTTCACTCTCATCTCCCTGGTGTGTCCTTCCTTCCCTAGTCTGTGCCAAGCATGAAGCAAGCTCCTTATGCTTGCGTGTCTCCAAGGGCCTCAGCAAGAATAATTAAATTTTACCTTCTGGCTGCTTTTCTCCCAGGAACCTGCCAACATGGAATTGTGATGAACTAGACTGTCCCTGTTCTGTTTCATCTGAGTCCTCCCCTGCACCCCCAGCCTCCTTCATCACACGTGCTCTCATACCCTAGTCCTTATTGATTTGTGATTTGTTCCTCAAGGCCCAACCCATTGTGCCCTCCTTCCTGAAAACCTTTATGATGTCACCAAATAGTTTTTGACAAATGCCTTTGAAACTGAAATGTCTACATTTAAAGGTTTTTCCCCCCTGTTCCCATTCATAACCAAGAAGTCCCATTTCTATTCACTGCCATTCTTCAAATAGAGCATTCCTTCTCTGTGATGTGCTCTATCAGTGGGATAATGAGTTATTTTCTTAGCATTTTGTAGGATTTAGATGGGCATTGTTATTGATGGAACCCAGTGCTCCTCTCTGTTTATACACGACTTGCTTGTGTGCTTATGCAACGAATGCCCAAGCGATGAA
Source organism: Mesocricetus auratus (assembly GCF_017639785.1). Taxonomy (NCBI): domain Eukaryota; kingdom Metazoa; phylum Chordata; class Mammalia; order Rodentia; family Cricetidae; genus Mesocricetus; species Mesocricetus auratus. The sequence goes on along the minus strand of NW_024429266.1, from coordinate 155,007,191 downwards.
ACTTCAGAAGGGGCCCCACACTGCCCGTCTGAATGATATGTGATGAATCTGCACACTGGATATGAAAGGTCCATCACATGGTTTTGAAAGTGTTGTGCCTGGCTGGTTACATCTTTGTGGCTTTGAACACCAAAACATTGAAATAGTTTTCAGCGTTGTTCCCTGGAGTTCATAGGTGTATAAAAGAAATCCATGGACAAAAAGGTCTGGGACCTACTCTTTGAAGTGTGTGTGTGTGTGTGTGTGTGTGTGTGTGTGTGTTTGTGTGTGTGTGTGTGTGTGTGTGTGTATTTGACAGTTAATAACTAAAGGGTACTTGGGTAACAGATGAAGCCAGATTCAAATATGTTTAAACAGTGAGGGAAGATGAGACAGAAAAATTCAAATTTGTCTAGATTCTTCACCACACAGTCTTACTTATCTTGCCCCAGAAACACTGTTGTCAGGGTTCTCACACCCTTAGTCTGTTTTGTGACCTCCAGGTAGCATTTTGAATGATTAAACTTAGCTCTTCTTTGACAACTGTCTGTAGTTCCAAGCTAACATGCAGGGCTCTTATACAATGCTAGCGGTGGCTTTCTGTACTTAGGCTGAGCCTGTCTATACTGGATGAGATGTCACTGCTGCTGCATTCCTGGCCAGGGTGTAGGAGACCACGGCAGTGAACATTTCCTGGGCAGTGAGGCTGGTCACCTGATACCCATCTCAGAATAACAAGTCCGTGCAGAGGTACAGCTGTTGTACCTCACATCCGCTATCACCTAGCAGTTAAGGTTGGTAGCAGGACTGCTCACTCCCTGGAGAAAGTTCCCTGTGAACTCCACATTCGTAGAACTGAATCAAAGTAGCCACAGTCCCAGCCAATCCTAAGCCACTGCCATGTTTCTGAATCGTATTTTAGACATATTTCATTGTCATTTTCCCTTTAGGCTTTCTCAGAGCTTTTACCACCCCTCTGTGGTTGTCTACAAGATTTTATTATATGTACCATTTTCCAAAAATCACTTTCCAGTGACTTCCTTCCCCTCATCATGTTTTGGGTGACTTGTGTATAGAGCTGTGGTTCTCAACCTGGTCACATATCTGATATCCTGAGTAGCAGATATTTACCTTGTAGTTCATAACCGTAGCAAAATTGCAGTTATGAAGTAGCAACAAAAATAATTTTGTGGTTGGGGTCACCACACCATGAGGAACTGTATTAAAGGGTGGCAACATTAGAAAGGTTGAGAATCACTGGTATAGAGGAACAGCATCTGAGGAATTCCATGTTACAGTAAAAAGTTGTTAGACCTTTGAGGATGATCCCCAAATCCATTCTTGATATTTAAGATACTATTTATAGCAACTGTGTCTATACCCCTGAAAAAATTTATCTCCCCTCCCCACTTTCTTTCTGAGACAGGGTTTCAAACAGATAGCCCTGGCTGTCCTGGAACTCCCTCTGTAGACCAAGCTAACATGGAACTCAGAGATCCACCTATCTTTGTCTTAGGAATGTTAGAAATGCCATGTAACACCCTGACTAGCTTCTTTGTTTTCATTTATTAGTTATTTTTGAGATGAAGTCTCAGTGTAGCCCAAAGCTGACCTAGAACTTGGTATGTAGCAGAGAATGACCTTGAATTTCTGATCCTCTTGTTTTTGGAGTAGGGGCATGAATACAATGCTGGCTAGCAAAACCAAGAACTTCATGAGTGCTATACAGGTACTTAGTTACTGAGATACATACCTGAGCTCACCTCTGATTTGATTGTCTTTTATGCATTGCTCTGCTTGTTAGCCTAATAGTGCTTGGTGAACATATGTGTACAAATGAGAAGTTTGAAAAAGGTGATAAGTTTGCCGAGTGACAGGTTGCCAATAGCAACCACACAAATCCCTGGCTCTCTACTTTGTACAGAATAGCATCTTTAGCAGGTGGACTACTGGCTAGAAATCTGGGTGTGATTTCTTTTTTAATGACCATATGGAAGGTGTTAGAAGTTTCTTTTTTCTTTTTTAATTGTTTGATGAAATTATTCCTGCAAGATTTAGACCAATTTCTAAGCATGAGCCATGCATCACTGTAGGGCATTCAGGTCAGAAGGGAGTGGTACAAAAGCGTTTTAAAAGCTAGCAGGTTGGGCTTCAGGGAGTTCTGTTGTTTCTGATGATGAACGTGACACTGCACAGTGATTGATAAAACACTGGTTGTAAATGAAGAACTTTTAAAACATTCAGATTTCTGGAAAGACCTGCTCAGAAGTTTAATTTTAGAACAATGTGCTGAAATCCAAAATGCATATTTATAAAGGAAGGTCCAGGTATAGTCAGTTCTTGTTACCCATGAGAGCTGTGTTCTATAAAGTTACCATGAGTACCAGAGCCAACACTCAGCTTCTATTATACATACAGAACTAGGTTTCTGTGGACCTCTGGTAACATTTTTATTTGCTGATCCATCACAATCTATGGTTTTTGTGTTTGTGTTTAAAGGTGCTTTATTTATACCTACATATGTACCCACTGTCTTCGTGTTCTATTGCTGTGAAGAGACACCATTGCCATGGCAACTCTTATAAAAAGAAAGCTTTTAATTGGGACTGGCTTACAGTTCAGAGGTTTAGTCCATTATCATCACAGCAGGAATCATGGCAACACTCTTGCAGACATGGTACTGGAGAGGCAGCTGAGAGTTCTACATCTGGATCCACAGGCAGAAGGAAGAGAGAGACACTGGATCTGGCTTGGGATTCTAAAACCTCAAAGTTCACCCTACTTCCTCCAACGAGGTCATTCCTCCTTTCAAGTACTGCTACTCCTTAGTAACCAAGCATTCAAATATATGATACTAAAGGGTCATTCTCTTTTTATTTTTTTATTCTTTCTCTCTTTTTTAAATTTAAATTAGAAACAAGCTTGCTTCACATGTCAATCCCAGCTCCCTCTCCCTCCCCTCCTCCTCCACCCCCAGTCCCCTGCCCAATCCCCACTCCTTTCCCCAGGGAGGGTGAGACCCTCCATGGGGGATCTCCACAGTCTGTTATTTTGTTCAGGGCAGGACCTAGGCCCTCCCCCAAGAGTCCAGGCTGAGACAGCATCCCTCATTGTGGGATGGGCACCCAAAGTCCATTTGTATGCCAGGGATAAATACTGATCTACTACCCAAGGCCCCATAGATTGCCTAGGCCTCCTCACTGACACCCACATTTAGGGCATCTGGACCAGTCCCATGCTGTCCTCCCAGACATCAGTCTGGGGTCTAAGAGCTCCCCCTTGTTCAGGTCAGCTGTTTCTGTGGGTTTCACCAGCCCAGTCTTGACCCCCCTTTGCTCATCAGTCCTCTCTCTCTGCCACTGGCTTCCAGGAGTTCAGTTCAGTGTTTAGCTGTGGGCATCTGCCTCTGCTAAAGGTCATTCTTATTCAAACTACCACATTGCATTCCCTGATTCCCAAAGGCTTGTAGCCATAATGCAAAATGCTTTTAGTCTACTTCAGAAGTCCACATTCTCAACATTAGTCTCAACACTGTGTAAAAGTACAAAGTTCAAAGTCTCTTAACTGCAATACCCTATAAAATCTAAATTAAAAAGAAGATCATATAGTCCCAACATACAGTGGCACAGAATATACATTACCATTCCAAAATGGAGGAAAGGAAGCATAGTGAAGAAATACTGCGTCCACCAAGGATGAAACCCAGCAGGGCAAACACAAAATTCTACATTGCCACACCTGCCTACATCTCAGAGTATGTCCCAGAGCTGGCCTAGAAATTACTATATAATCCAGATTGGCCCCCAGCTCAGTCTAACTGCCTCAGTCTGTTTGTGCTAGGATTGTTATAGATGTGTGAGCAGTGAATTACCCACAACTTTATACATGTTTCTGATAAAGCACACATTCCTGTTTTTTCTGTATAATTCAAAGCCACTGAAAAGGGATTGATATTTTCCTGACCCTGGCTAACATGACTGACATTTTCTTTGACCTTTAGCCTCATGACATAGATATCTACTGTACTTAATTTATTGCCCATCATTTCACAGACAGTTTTAGCCTGTTTCTTATCATCTTGTCACTCATTCAGATGTTGGTCTCGGTTTGGAGAATTGCTTCTTCCTCTGTCTTAATGCACTTTATTATGGGTTCGTTAGTCTTGAATTCACAATCAGATGTACTAAAACTGATTGCTACATGAAACTTAGCAAACATCCATGAAAAGCATATCATGGCTGTGGCCTTGGAAGCACCATGTGGGCTTCAGCAGGCCAATTAGGGGCATTTTTAACAGAAATCACCAATAAAAAGCACAAAAATATGAAAACATATTCATGAGTGAATAGTGAAGAAGCATTTGTTTGCAGTACAAGAACTGAAACAAGAAGGCATGCTGTTATCCTGTTTGTTCTTTGCTGGAAACATACACCTTGTATGAGAAAAATCTTCCAATGCATTTTACATGTCTGTAAGTGACTAAGAAAATATTTCATATTGATTTAAGATTAAAAATCATATTTAGGAGTTGGTTTAATTATATCATCAGAGTTATAGTAGTAGCTTTTACCTTAGGGCCTTTGACCTGTTTAATCTGAGGTCACAAACTCCAATAAATGGGCCAGGTTCCATTTTGCAGCAAGTCTTAAAACTGATCAGAAATGTTTGGTTGTGTCCATGACATTGGTGACACTATTGCACTAATAGACATATGTTGCAAGCAGGTTATTATTGTAGCTTCCAGAGTTCACTTCTGGATAAGATTGTTGATTACTGTCCTCCTTTAGTAGCATGGTGCATAGCAACTAGCATTATGAAGACTAGCCAGTAGAGAGGCAGCTTCCAGGTCACTACCTCATGCTGCCTTCATGTTCAATGACTCAGGTGTGTGAATCACCCTGACACAATACTGTCTGGCTGCTAATGCAACATATTATTAAACTGATTTCTAGTGACTTCTTGTTACACCCCTAGATTAGTGAGTTTCTCACACCTTATCACCAAATGTTCTTTGTACAACAGATGGCGATTAACACAGAGACCCACACCTGGTCAGGGAGCAGAGAGAGAATAAGTGACTACACAGCGCTCAGCCATGAATAAAACATCTGTATCACAACTCCCACGTCACACCGTGCAGGGACCTTTGCAGAAGAGGGTATGGAAAGACAATAAGAGTAGAAGTAGATGACTGGGAGGAAGTGGTGTTTTCCAGGCATAATACGCACAGAGGAACTCATAGCAGTTTGGCAACATGCACAAAGACCTGGACACCACATAAGGGATTCGAGGCAGGCACTACTAGCTAAGTAATGTCTCCATCTGCTTGTTTGTTTGTTTTGTTTTTTGGTGGCAGGGTCTTGCTATATAGCCTAGGCTAACCTAGAACTTATGATCTTGCTGCATGAGCACTGGGACCACATCACACCCCTGGCTCTATTTTACTTTTTTTTTTTTTTTTGGTGGGGGTGGTTTCAAGACAGGGTTTCTTTGTTCTTTGCATGATAGCTCTGGCTGTCCCAGAACTCACTCTGTAGACCAGGATGGCCTGTAACTCCAAAATCTGTCTGCCTCTGTTTCCCAAATGCTGTAATTAAAGGTGTGCCATTTCATAGAATGCTCCCAACAGTACTGCCAGCTCATTATTACAGCATGCACTAAAAGGATGAGGGAGGGGGAAAATGTAGAATAATTGATCTATTTGTACAAAGCAGTCCAGGTAGATGAGTATCATGCCATTACCACCATAAAATGATCATAATATGTACTCAGTCAACATGTGTATGACCACCATCTAGTTTGCAATCTTATTATCAGTCACCTTTGTATTTTTATTATTTCCAATAATAATAATAATAAAAGGCAGAAGGATTATTGAAAATGCTAATAAGTTTAGTACAGACTGAATCAGAACAAAGAAAAGGTGAATAAAATAAAAAACATTAGAAGATTGGGAATGTACTATCCCTTTTTCTCCCCACCCCCCAAGTTAACACTAACTTATTTGTCCCTGGAAAAGCCACACTCTTAACCTCTGTCTCTGAAGTGAGCAGCCTGGCTTAGTTCTAATTGAGAAAGAGTCTTCTAAATTAGGAATTAGTAAACTTTTCCTGTAAATACCAGGATGCAATTATTTTAAACTTAAGGACTATACAATCTCTATAGTAACAACTTGATTCCATTTAACATAAAAGAAGCATCAGTCAGGAAACGACCAAAGACTGTGCATATGTCCAAGATCACTTCTGAATTGCCATGTTTTCAAAACTGAAGCTAAGAGAAAATAAACTGCTTACTCAAAGTCCTGTAACTATTAATGAGCAGGAGGAGGGCAGGGCAGTTTCAACTATTCTGCACAAATGGTTCTAGCTTTACATGGAAAAACATAATCCTCATCAGTGGCTCAATATTTGTGTATTTGCCTACCCATGAAATTTTATTTTTAAAAATGTTTATTAATTATTGAGAATTTTATACAATGTATTTTTAACATTTCCATCCCCATCTACCATCTCCTCTTAGATCTATCTCCCATTCCATACTTACTTGTGTCCTCTTTTTTCTTTGTTTTGTTTTGCTTTGCTTTTCCATGACAGAATTTCTCTGTGTATCCCTGGCTGTCCTGGAACTCGCTCTGCAGACTAGGCTGCCCTCAAACTCAGAGATTTACCTGGCTCTGCCTCCTGAGTGCTGCGATTAAAGGTGTGCATCACCAACGCCTGGCTTGTCCCTCATTTTTTAAAAGTCTATCAAGATAGTAAAATAGAGCCAGGGGTGATGATGTACTCCTGTAGTTCCTGTGCTCATGCAGCAAGATTGTGAGTTCCAAGTCAGCCTAGGCTATACTGCAAGACCTGTCAATAAAACAAATAATAAAACATCAGATCAGAACTTGAGGTGTTAATTTAGTTCGTAGTAGTTGCCTAGCATGCTTTCGACACTGGGTTCTAGTTTCAGCACCACCTAGAACTGGGTGTTCTGGAAGAGGCCTGTCACCCCAGCATTTCAGAAGTCGAGGTAGAATGTTTAGAAGTTCTTGCTCACCCTCATCTGCACAAGGAGTTTGAGAATGGCTTGAGATACATCAGACCTTGTCTCAACAAAACAAAAAAACGCAAGGGAACTGTAAGACCAGTAATATGTGTGGTGCCACTGTATTCAGATCCCACCTGGAATGTGCTGATTCTCTGTCTAGTTTCACTATGTAGGGGGGCTTACTAATTATTTTGTAATTATCAGTGTGTTGTTGTGAGCTATTGAATCTTTTATTTTGAGACAGGTTTTCTCTGTGTAGCTCTGGCTGTCTGGGAACTCACTCTGTAGACCAGGTTGGCCTCTAACTCAGCAATCCTCCTGCCTCTGCCTTCTGAGTGATGGAATTAACGTATCTCTCCACCATTGCTCAGCCGAGACCCTGAATTTTAGAATGTGTATTTTCGGCTCATTTTTTCACCCTTGAAAACCTAGATTCTATTTTAGATGGCTTCATTTAAGTTTGTGCAGGCTTAATTATGAAGATGAGTTCTGTGTTTAATAAAGATGCCCCTTCCAAAACAACACAACAGAATTCATTGTGTTGAGAAGAAATGATTTGTTCTGTAATTTACACACGATGATGGAAGGATTGCTTGACATTTGCTTTTCTCTGCATTCTCCAATCTAGAATGTTCTATTCGTTTGCCCCTCATGCACCCCCATATATATGATCACAATTTATCTAATTACATTCCAGTCTGTGAGTGGATATGCAGAAAAGATTTTTTTTTCTGGAGCTCTAAGCTGATGTCAGGAAAGATGATTTTGTGTCCTGAACAATGCCTGATTTATTTCAGAAACTGTGTATTCACATTGGAATCCTGGGGTGTAGGCTGGTGTTTTGTGCGTGTGTGGTAGCAGATTGATGGTTATATCTTTGTTTGCATTTGATGCATCCTCGTTTATCAACCTGATTCCCGAACTGAGATTCCCAGAATAATTGGTCCTCTGACATCACTAAATGGCTCCAAAATGCTGTAATAGCTTGGTATGGAAGACTAGACATTCTGACCTCCCATGGAGATGATGGTTCCTGCTTCTCTTGTTTCATTATAGTGGAATTTGTTTAATCTAAAAGACAAAAGGGTTGGCTGGTTAGGAAACGAAAAGTCAGAATACGTATTGCCATTCCCTCTTTCACTGATTTAATGAAGGCTTGAAGTCATCATAAAAGCAGAAATCTGGGCCATTTCCTCAATGGGATTTGGGAACTTGGAAAAGGTACTAGCATTCTTGCTGCTAATGAATGTTTTGATATCACTATTGTCAGCAGATACATTTGTAGGTAGGCACTGTTATGCCAGATTGACAGGTAAGGGACTTACTCAGAATATATAACTGACATTCCCAGTTATGTCACTCATCTCACGATTTGACAAGGCTTTCACTTCCATTTGAGGTCATTGGCAAGGTGCTTGACCCTTGTTGGCCTTTGACTCCAAACATGGGAGCAAGTTTCATTTCTCTTAAGTATCAGCAGCACACTGCCCAGAGTAACTAGGATGTAGTCACATAGGGATTTCAGTAGAAACCAAAGTTCAGCAAAGCTAGGGAAGTAGCGTTGGAGTCACTGTCATTCCCTAATTACCTAGGAATTCAACTCCTGACCCTTTAACAGATATCCTCATTTAGTTGATCAAAGCTCTTGACTCCTATGGCTCTCCAAGTTGCTCACTATTTTTTATATAAAAGGATACACATATTTAGCTTTCTTAATTTAGAGAATATGTTTCTCTGTTTGCTCTGATTGCGAGGCAGTATCAACAGAGTTTGGACTTTGAATCCCAGCAACAACTTAACCTGTGTTGTCCTTGAGTGCAAGATGGGGGCACCATAGTTTTTAGGCCCTTATGGCTATTGTAGAGATAAAAGGTTCAGAGTTATGTAAAGTTCTTAGTTTCATAGAAAGTGTTCCATAAATGCTAGCTGTTAATATCATTGTCCTTATTCTCTCTCTCTCTCTCTCTCTCTCTCTCTCTCTCTCTCTCTCTCTCTCTCTCTCTCTCTGTGTGTGTGTGTGTATCTCATCTGTTTGTCTTATTTCTGGATATAACCAATAGGTACTTTTTCCTCCCTTTGGCTTGTCGAGGATCAAATGTAGAATCTCATAAATATTGTTCCCTCCTCTCAGAGAATTTTATACTAAAAGATTCAAGTTTCCTTCATCTCATGCTTTTTTTTTTTTATACACTAGTATTACAGACCATTTGAGAAACTGGAAACTATGGCAGGCAAGTGAGTTTGAGATGTTTGCAAGATACTGAACATCTGGTTAAAAATGTACTTTCTAAGGGCTGGAGGGCTGACTCAGCAGTTAATAGCACTGGCTGCTCTTACAGAGGATGCAGATTCATTTTCCAGTACCAACATGGTAGCTCACTGCTGTCTGTAACTCCAGTTCCAGGAGGTCCAGTGACTTCTGATCTTTAAAAGAATGAATTTTTACCCCAGAGAGGTGGAATGAGGCAAGATCTCCTGAGCAGATTGGGAACATCGGGGGAGGGGAGAGGGAACCAGAAAAAAGAGAGGGGGATAAGAGGAGAGGAGAAGAAGGCATGGGGCAGCAGGAAGGTTGAGTCGAGGTAAGAATAGAGGAGAGCAGGATGAGAGATACCACACTAGATGGAGTCATTATAGGCTTGAGGAGAGAGCTGACACTAGTCAGATCTCCAGAGATCTACAAAAGGATAACATCAACTGGCAAACTAAGCAATAGTGGAGAGACTACTTTAATAGCCCCTTCTTGATGATAAGGTTGATGACTACCCTATATGCCATCCTAGAACCTTCATCCAGTGACTGATGGAAGCAGAGACAGATACCCACTGAACTGAACTCCTGGAACCTAGTGACAGGGATGGAGGAGTGATGAGCAAAAGGTTCTAGACCATGATGGTGAAACCCACAAAGACAGCTGACCCGATAAGGGGGAGCTCTTGAATCCCAAACTGATGGCTGAGAGGCCAACAGGGGACGGATCCAAACTCCATGAATGTAGTGCCAGGGAGGAGGCCACAGAAATCACTGGGGCCTTGAGTAGTAGATCAGTGTTTACCATGGTGTATGAATGATCTTTGGGAGCCCATTCCAAATAGAGGGATGCTCTCTCAGCCTGAGCATATGGGGAAGGGCCTAGGTCCTGCCCTGGATGAAATGACAGACTTTGGAGATCCCCCCAAGAAGGGCCTCACCCTCCCTGAGGAATGATGTGGGGATGGGGTGGGGGGTTGGAAGGGCTTGTGGAGGGACAAGGGAGGAGGGGTAGGAGAGGGAGCTGGGATTGACTTGTGAAGCATTCATGTTTCTAATTTAAATAAAGACATATATTGAGAAAAAAAAGAATGATTTTTTCAATATGTGACCCTAATATCCTTGTTCAATTTTTAAAATTTAGCACTTTAGTGACTTATTTCTCTGTCCCTGATGTAGGCTTGGTGATATTGTAGAATTGTATTTTATTAGAAACCCTAAGTCTGAAATAGTAATTCAGGCAACTCACTCTGTGACACCAAGGCTTCTTTTTGCACCATTAATGGTCATGAGATCCAGCTGGTCTTGGAGAAAAAATGGGAAAAAGATCTCGATCTCTCTTTCTCTCTTTCTCTCTTTCTCCCTCTCTCTCTCTCTCTCTCTCAAGATTAATTTATCTTTCTCATGTATATAAGGTGTTTAACCTGTGTGTATGTGCATGCCTGATGCCCATGGAGGCCAGAACGTGACAGAGCCCTTGGGACTGGAGTTACAGATGATTGTGTACCTTTGCATAGCTGCTGGGAATCAAACCTGGGTCCTCTGCAAGAGCAACGAGTACTCTTAACTACTGACCCATCTCTCTAGTTCCCAAAGATTGTCTCTTTCTTAAGAAGATTTTCATTAAGAGTATAAAAGTAGCTGGAAATGAAAATTCAGTTACCTACATTCAAAGTCCACGTTGACTTTTAACTAAGCTGTGTGATCTTGGGCAACTTTCTCGACCAGTCTGTGCTTCCTTCTGTTTATTGCCTCTAAGGTAGAAAACGTTACTCCCATTTCAGAGTGCTGAGGCAAGGACTGTATAATGTATAAGGACACTTAACAGAGTCCTGCAGTAAATTATAGTCGTCATGGTGATAGATGATGACAATTTAGAATTCTCCTTTGCATCTCAAATTGAGCAGAAAGGGAAAAAAATCCCATGGTAATAAATCCCCATGAATTCCATCTTACCATCCATGGAGGTGGAATGACACTCTTTATTCTGTCATCTGTTCTTTGCTGGAGTTTGACTAGGTTATATTTTGGAAGTCTCAGTTTGCTGTGTATGTGACAGTCTATACCCTAACTATGAGTGGCTGGATGTAGACATTTTCTCCCTTTTAATTAGTACCTTACTATGTGTCTACCTATCTTAAGGCTTTATGGAGTCACAGTGAAGTCCTCCAGTGTCATCTGGGAGGGTGGGTGTTGACTGGGCTTTCCTCCCTCCCTTCTCCTGTTAGACTCCTTGGGCACTGAATGAAACCTTCCCCTCCCCCACAGGCCCTTTCACATTGATAAGGAGAGGAGCTAGATAATGGAAGGAGCTCATAAAAGCTCCTACACTGACAGCAGCAAGCTTGCTGTTCCCAGGCAATAGGTAATTTCCACCTTTTGAAATGGATATGAATGAAGAAGTGGAATAATGGCAAGAAGCATTCTTCTGTGCAAAGTTAAATTATTTCCCAATTACAAAATGCGTAGAATCTGAGCCCATGCAATGTATTTGTAGCAATTTACATTTCCATAACAACTGGGCAATAAAGTGAGGGTGGCTTAGAGGCTAACATTTAGGAGCCTAGCACTCGGGAATTATGCAAAGAATGGCAGGAGACAGACTAGTCAGCAGGCTTTGCACAGATTTCATCCCCCAACCAAGATGTACACAGTAGATTAAATGTTAGGAGGGAAAGAGCTGGCAACTTTTGGCAAATAGTTACTTAGCCAGTCTTACCATCCCAGTACTGAAAAAAATATACTTCAGCAAAAAATCATGGTCCCTACTTAGGTGTCACCAGTATACCAAAAGGGGGCTTGAAGTAAAGATTTGCATGTGAAGCCTTGAATGTTTGGGAACATTTGATTTTGAGGTTCTGGCAGGAAAGCCTGCTGTTATTACAGGGCTGCCATGCTTCCTAACTGTTTTCCTGCATGTGCTTGTATTCGGCAGGAGCTCCTTGTCTCCAGGCTACACAGCCTAACCTGCTCTTGCAGCCACTTAACCATTATGGGAATTTGCTCTCAGCCTTCTGCCCTGCCCTCTTCCCTATCCACATTTGTGTATGAGGAAACTGAGGCGTGATTGATTTTGCAGTTAACCCTGACAGCACTAGATGACAACAGTTCCCAGTCTGGGGCCATCCTCTGGACACAAAGATCTGCAGCGTAGGAAAACTGGGTGGGTGATCCGTCTTCGCAGTCTAAAATGATTGTATAATGCCTTTTCTGTAGGCCCTAGATCTGTGTATATAGATGAAAACTTTTTAACAAAGCAAACTTTTAGAGTCTTCAAAGTATTGAGAATCAATTTACTCATCTTTAATTTTGTCATGCAGACATATTCCTGTTAGCATATGGCTGTATTTTTTTCTAGTTTGTTTGTCTTGCATATATTAGAACTATGCTTAGATCCCTCTCTGCCCCATCATGGAAATAGGATACCTTTGTATCTTAAATGTAGTTGGAGTTGTGTTTTATATGTGGAAGTTACATCAAAAGCACAGCGAGACTCCACCATATGTAACTGAGATGATGGATAAAAAGAAAGAGAAACTGAAATTCCTCTAATTAACTTTCCCAGCCCCCAGCCCTGCTAGGTTTAAAATAAACTTGGCTCAGTTCTTTCTCACTGTCTTTGAGAAAAGAGCAGTACTACAGAAATGCAGAGAGGAACTAAAGGTTTATGTGTGGCCTTCTAGCTTCCAAAAGCCCAAGTTGTGGTCATTTAGAGGATTTTAGTAGTCCTTTGTATTATTAGTTAAGCAGGTATTTTAAACTCCTGTAGCATGAAGCCTCCCGTGCAGAGATGCAGTTACCCTTGATCTTTGTTTTGTGTCCCCCATCCTGTATCCCCTAAGGTAAATCATGGTTAAGAAAAAGAAGCCAGAAGCTAGAAGTTTATGGCCCCTGCTTTTAGTTCCAGCACTCAGGAAGCAGAGTGGATCTCTGATCTATATAGAAAGTTTCAGCATGCCCAGAACAATGCTATAGAGAGACCCTGTCTCAAAAACAAAAGCAAAAACGTAACTTACAGGTATCAAGATTCATTCCAAGTACATGAGGGAATATGCACTGAGAAAGGCAATCAGGTTCATGTTTTAGACAGGAGAGAAGACCAAAAGGAAGGCAGATGACTGCTAAAGACTTTCCCATCATAGTCCCATAGTGAAACACATGGGAAGAAGAAGTGGGCTGGTTGGAGAGATAAGCAGCAGGTGGAGTTGATAGAAGCAGACTTCTACTTTGATGGAACATAGAAAAGATGGGGGAGATAGCTTCCAGGTACAAAATGTTGCCCTTCGTTATTTCTCAGACTGAGATTTGAACACACATTTCTTTTATGATTGGGCATGCATGTGGGGTGGGGGTTCCTGAAGGGTTGCTCACCCTGTTGAGATTATTCTGAAAACCTAGATGCATAGTAACTTGGATCCTTGCTGGGCAAGGGAACTCCCTGAGGGACTTGTGAATGCTGATATCCTGACTCCAGTAGTGAATGGGAGAGAGTCTTGTGTGTTTCTTACAGGTCTGGATTGTAGACTCTTTGACCCTTGATTCTTCATGTATGCTCCCTAGTGTCCATGCATTGTCTTCAGACCGCAGAATGACACCTTTGGCTTCCTGAATTAAGAAGTATGCAAGACCACCATTATTTGAATCTTAGTGAAGCTGAGGTCTTGGTCTTTCAGTGGTCTTTCATTACCAGGAAATTTGTGTGTACTTGGGTGATTCATAAAATGTGGTCATTAGGAGTTAAAGCACTGACAGTTCTGTAGAAATCACCAAGTACTAAACTCACTGTCTTAGTTAGGGTTTTTGTTGCTGTAAAGAGATACCATGACCACAGCAACTCTTACAAAGAAAACATTTAATTGAGAGGGCTGGCTTACAGTTTCAGAGGTTCAGTCTCTTACCATCATGGCGGGGAGCAGGAAGGTGTGCAGGCAAACATGGTGTTAGAGCTGAGAGTGCTACATCTTGCAGGCAACAGGAAGTCCACTGACAGTCATACCGAGGGAAGCTTGGGCAAGAGACCTCAAAGCCTGCCCCTCATAGTAGCATCATTCTGCAGCAAGGCCACACCTCTTAATAGTGCCTCTCCTTTTGGAGGCCATTTTCTTTCAAACCACCGTACTCACAGAGAGCCAAAGGACATTCAGTTACACCTCTGGATTCATCTAATTAGGCCTATTAGCTCATTTGAAACAGGGGTTTTTAGATGAGGATGATTTTTTTTCCCACTGAAGACAGTTTGCAATGTGTGAGGATATTCTCACTTTTACAGATGGTTAGGAACTAGTACCTGCTCTCTAGTGGGAACAGACCAGGAGACTGTGAACTGTTCTACAGCACAAGTATTGCTCCCCAAGAACACAGATGCATCTATTCACGCAGGCCAATAATAGTGAAGAGACATAGATTAAAGTGCTATTTTTATCCTGGTTCTTTCTCAACTGTTACTCACTTTGAGTGACTATGAGTCCTATGTTTATCTTCAAATTATTAAACAATATCAATGGTGACAGTTTTAGAAATGAAAACAGATTTTCCTACAAGAATGTTGAATTATTTACCTATCCACTAATAACCAGACTTAAGACATTGAAATAGTGGCTTCACAGTCAGGACACACCTTTAATCCCAGTGCTTTGGAGGCAGAGGTAGGTGTGTCTCTGAGTTGGAGGCCAGCCTGGTCTACAGAGTGAGTTCCAGGACAACCAATGGCTGTCAGGGCGGGGTGGGAGGCATGGCACAGTGGCTTTACAGCTTGGTGCACTTGGTCTAGAAACTAATAACATTCATTTTATTGCTTCTCCTTTAGTTTTCCATATAGATGGCCTATGTACAAATGACTGTTAAGGTCTGAAAGTGAATGCTGTTTAGTTTGCCCTGCTGTAGCCTTATTTCAATTAATATGTTTTTCCCCTAGCATAGTAGCTAGAGAAGATAGGTACCTAGATATTTGCTATGAATATTTCTAGAGCAATATATCCTCTAAAGATGAGCTAAAAAGTTAATCTAGGGTTGGTTACCTTAAGATGAGAATGAAAAATAATGGCTTAAAGTTCAGAGAAATTTAAATTGAAAATTTAACTTTGAGGCTGAGTTAAACATATTGTTATTCTCATATAGTCGAGAAAGATTGGAGCCTCTGGAAATGTGAATGGGGATATTTTCTTGGTGCCATATGCAAGAATAGCATGCTTGGGATGTCTGTCTGACATGTTAAATAAAGGAATCTAAAAATTAAATAATTAGTTATTGTGCTTGTGTGCAGGTGCATGGCTATCATGGTATGCATGTGGAGATTAGAGGACCACTCTCTGGAGTTGTTGAGGCAAGGTCCCTTTTGTTAATGCTATGCAATGTACACTGGCATAGCTAGCCCATGAGCTCCTGGCCAGCTCTCCCGTCTCTACTTCTTAAGAGTAGCAGGAGTGCTGGGGTTACAAATATGCTAACCCGGCAGACTTTACTGGCGGGTTCGAGAGATCAAACTCAAGTGGCCAGGCTTGTACAGTAAGCTCCCACTAAGCCGTCTTTCCAGCCCCCAGAAAGTGTTCTGATTACTCAACTACCACCACAGCCAGAATCCAGTATTTGCTGGGTTGCTATGCAGTGCGAACTCTTGGCTTCCTAGCTTTTACCTGGAGAGTGATTTGGAGTGTTGTCTCCAGTGATAATCCTTCCAACCACTATTTTATTTGTCCTTGTGGGTGGTTGATTTAGCCAAAGCCGCAATCTGTTTCCTTGAATCTCTGGATTAGCACATCCTGTGGGATTCCTTCCACCCAGTGATTCATGATCCTAGAACAGTGAGCAAACACTTAAATCCTTCCTCTGTCCCAATCTCACTAACTTCAATCTCATATTCTTAATAAACATCATGAGATTTTCTATGTAAATAATCTTTGTTTAATTGTATGTGTGATGGTTTGCCTCCATATGTATGTATCCCATATGTGCCTGGTGCTCTTGGAAGCCAGAAGAGGGTGTTGGAAGTTGAAGCCCTTGGGACTGGAGTTACTGATGGTTGTGAGCCACCATGTGGGGCTGGGAGTTGAACTCAGGTCTTCTGCAAGCAGACCAACTGCTCTTAAACTCTGAGCCATATCCCCAGTCCCAGACTATATAAATAAATTATCTCTAAATTCAGACTACTTTATTTTTTTCAGTTGCAATTAATGTGTTACATTTTCTTTACTCTCCTCTTTTGCTACAACTTCCAGTGCTTTATTGACTAAGTGGTTAGAATTTTCCAAATTTTAACAGGAAAAGCATTTGAATTACCTTTAATACATATGTCCTCAGCCAAAGGTTTTCCTGACTGTTTTTGGTCAGCTTGAAGACATCTCCTCTAATCATAATTTTTGAAAGTTTATAATTTTGTATCTGTCAGATAGTTCTGAATCAGTTGATATTATGGTGTGAGTATGGTTTTGTGTGTGTGTGTGTGTGTGTGTGTGTGTGTGTGTGTGTGTGTGTGTGTGTGTGTGTGTGGAGTAGGGGGTGATTCTAGACAGGGTTTTTCTGTGTAACGGTTCCGGCTGGCCTACAGCTCACTTTTTGTGGCCTTGAACTCACACAGACCCACCTGCCTCTCTGCCTCTTGAGTGCTGGGATTACAGGGGTGTGCAACAACCACTCAATGTGAGGTTTTTTTATAAGCAAGTTAGTATTATGAATTATACCAATTGATCTTCAGACTCTGACTGTAATGAAACAATATTGCTTATCTACCAAAACAAGCAAACAACTCCTCAATTAGTCCATAGTTCATTATTTCTTACATATATTGCTTGGTTTAGTTTGGTAAAATTTTTCTTTTGTGAATTTTCATATTTGAGCCCATGGGAGATATATACTAGTCTGTGGATCTTTTTGGTAACAGATAGTAGTAGCTTTTAAAATGAATCAGGAAATGTCATTTTCATTTCATTCCAGAAAATATTCATTTTCTGGAAATACCAATGTGGAATTGGTATTCTTCACATAGTTGTTAGATTTGTTGCATCAGTGAAGCAGTATGTGACCCTGTGGATTTCTGTTGGAATAAGAT
The DNA here is from genome assembly GCF_017639785.1 of Mesocricetus auratus. Classification (NCBI taxonomy): domain Eukaryota; kingdom Metazoa; phylum Chordata; class Mammalia; order Rodentia; family Cricetidae; genus Mesocricetus; species Mesocricetus auratus. Next base: position 154,989,883 of record NW_024429266.1, on the reverse strand, counting down.
TACCAATCTCTCCCTACAGATTTCCTTGTGCATTTAGTTTGCAAGTTGTATTTCTATAGTGATCCTAAAGTTGTTCAAGTTCTATGTTTCTTAGGTAAACTGTGGTGTTTCTCCAGTTATGACTTCATTTCTTCTCAGTCATCAGTGCATGCCCCCTCCGATTTTACACATGAATGGCCACTAGCAGCATCATTTATTTAATTCCTCGTATTGACAGTTCTCTATTATTCTTTTGTGCCCATTTGTCAGTTGTATAGGAGAAATTGCCTTCTGTTTAATCTTTTCAAAGAACCATTAACTTTCATTAACTTTTCTGTTGTCCTGTTTTTATATTTATCACATCCTTATTCTATCTCTCTTATTTTGCTTTTCTTTGTGTGAATTCTTGTGGAGATTATTGATTTGAGGAATTAGTTCTTTACTAATGTAAAAACTATACATTTTCCTCTGATACTACTTTAGCTGTATTGTACAGATTTTTATATGCTGCAGTTTTCTTCTATCTAATTGAAAATTTTTTAGAGACTTCCTCTCTAAGTCATGGGCGTTTGTTGGGCTTTTAAAAGCATAAATATAAGTATGTAAATGTTCAGATTTTGTCCTCAGATCTGTCTCTTACTGATTTCTGGTTTGACTTCCTTATATTTATAGAACACGGTTGTGTCTACTTTCTGGTTAAAATGAAATACTTAAAATTATATTTATGTGTGTGCATGCACATACATGCTTGTTTATGTGGATACCTGTGAAGACAGACATCAGAGTCCCTAGAACTGGATCCACGCAGTGTGAACTACCCAAAGTGTTTATTGGAAATTGAACTCTAGTCCTTTTTAAGAAAAGAAAGATTTATTGTACAGTATTTACTAGATACATGTTGGTTATACTAGGATAGATCTATCACATGTTCATTGGTGTTTGAAAGAAAGACTAATATATATGCTTCATACAGTTTATACTCCATTTACATTTAGTGTGACTTTTGGCCTTAGTGCTTACAGCTATCTTATTTTAGTTTTTCATTTAGTTTCTGTAATTTTTATTATCTGCTTTCTGAGAGCTAAGTATTGCTCAATTTTTCCATTTAAATTTATCTCAAAAGTTTTATGTTGTTCTTTTCATGATCTTTTTAGTAGTTGTTTTAGAATCTACATTATAGACTCAATGTATCCTTCTGCTGATGTGGTAATTTTATTAGCTCAAGTGTATTCTTTAAACCTTATCTTCTTTTACATCCTTATACTTGTCTGAAATACTTCTATATGCTTAGGATCACATTTAACAGTATTATACCTTATGTTCCAATTATTAAACCTATTTAGGATATTGAAAGGGAGAGAGATCATGGATCATAGTTATACACACATATGTATACACACATATATTTAATTTCTGTTCTAGTCTTCCTTTTGGTCAGTAAATCTATTTGTTCATTGTTTGTGTGTGTCTATAGGAGCATGTGTGTAGGAGTGCCTTGGGCAGCCAGAAGTAGGTATCAGGTCCACTTTACTGGTAGTTACAGGAAATTGTAAGCAACACTTATGCTGGAAACTTAACTTGGGTCTTCTCAAAAAACAAGTGCTCTTAACTACAAGGAATCACTCCAGTCTCCTCTTCACTCATTTTTTATGGTAGATCTATTGTTAATGATAACTTTCATTCATGTAGCAATGCCTTTATTTCTCTTCATATGCTTAATTATATTGTATTTTATGTGGATTAACTTTTTTCCTCATTGGTTTTTTTCTTACCTTCTTGAATTTCTACATTTATATGTTTTTCTTAATTTGAGAAATTGTGTGATTATTACTGCCAGTATATTTTTAGATGTGTTCATGTATTCTTTCTTCTTTCCTTTTGGGATTTGATTGGCAAAAATGTGAAATCTTTTATATAGTTCTATAGTTCCCTGAGGCATGCTGGCATTCTCTCTGTGCTCTGTGTGTTTCTGTCCCTATCCTTTCCTCTTGTTTCCTATTTTCCTTCCTATTCTCTCTTTCTCTGTCTTATTTTTATACGGTATCTCTAAGTATCTCTAATTCGCCCTGATTGTCTTGGAACTCACTATGTAGAATAAGCTGGAATTCATAGAGATCCACTTGCCTCTGGCTTACAAGTATTGGGATTTAGGGCATGCACCACTACTACAGTCCCCACTTATTTTCTTGGTTTTGTTGTGTTTTGTTTTATTTTTCAAGACAGGCTTTTGTCTGTGTATTCCTAACTGTCTTGTAACTCTCTCTGTAGATCAGGCCATGCTAGAACTCAGAGATCTGCTTGCCCCTCCTCCCAAGTGCATTCTTGGTGTTTTAAGTACAAAAATTTTTAATGTTTTGCCTTCAAGTTGCCTGGAATTGTTTCTTCTACTTATTCATTTCCTCCATCTTTATATTCCATTGTGAGTTATTCATTAAGTCCACCTATTGTTTTGGCTCATTGGCCATAATTTGGTTGTAGGATTCTATTTGTTTCAGCCTTGTGATATCTGTTTCTTTCTGTAGGTTTTGATATATTTTATGATTTAAGTAAAGTGTATTCAATGTTACTTCTGGGACCACTTCTATAATCACTGCAAAAGTCCTTGTCAGATAACTATAACATCTCTGTTACATCCAGGTTGGTGTCTCTTGATTGCCTTTGTCATCATTGTTGAAATTTTCTTGGTTCGTGGTATGATGAATAATTTTCACATATAAAACCTGTAATTTTTGAACTTCTGACTCTTATTTAAACTTTAGGGGGTTTTGTTTTTCTTTTAAGAGTCATTTATTTGATGTGTATGTTTCCCTGCATATATTATGTGTATCATGTGGCCTTTTACCCAAGAAAGCCAGAAGAGGGCCTTGGATTCCCTGGAACTAGAGTACAGATGGTTGTAAGCCACCATGTGGGTGCTGGGAACTGAACCTGTGTTTTCCCCAATATCAGTAGGTTATCTTACTGCTGACTCATCTCTCTAGCTCCCTTAGGGTTGTTGTTATTTGTCTATTGTTTGCTGTTTTATTACTGGTTTTACTAGGAGAGTGGAAAAAATCCTTACTCCTCTACTTCAGTAGAACTAGTGATTTTTATCCCTTCTGGGTGATTCAACAGTTCTGGAATCCATTTGGGAAGATATGAGGAGGGCAAGAACCTCTACCCAGTGTTGTTGAAAACTTGATTGGGGGGCAGGGATAAATAGTTGGCTAGCAATTAAGGGCACTGCTAAACTATTTTTAGGCTCTCAGCCCTAACATCTTTAACTACAGTTTCTGGGAATACATTATCCTCTTCTGTCTTTCTTGGGTAGCAGGCATGCACATATATACATATATACAAGCAAAACATTTGTATACATAAATAGGTAAATATAAATGTTTTAAGATAGAAAAAGAAAATTTGCTTCCTTTATTCAGTTCACTTTTCTGATATCACCTTGTAGTGGAGCCCAGAGATTAAGGTACCTCTTATTGCCTGGAAGTCTTTGGTTTCCTTCTCCATAATTTCCAGTTTAGAATGTAGTAGAATGTAGTGATTGGCTGAAGTAGGGCTGCTATCTTCTAAAGTTCTGTCCCTTTCCAGTCCCCTCGTTCTTTTACTTAGAGAACAGGCTTTTATCTTTTTCTATACATTTTTGACCAGTTTCCAGCTTCTTCATTATCAACTCTGAGATATGAGCATTTAAGGAAACTAATGTCCATCGCATTGTATGTCTGTTTTCTTATATTTGAGGGGCTTGTTTGTCTTGAAGAAGATACCAGGATCTCTGCTTTTATGTAGTGTGAAATTTTGCCCTTCTTTCAAGAAGGGCGGAGTCACCTAGTTAGAAGACAGTGGGTGGGCACTTGGCTGTATTATCCAGAACACTTAAGAAGAAGAGCTGTCCAGGTTGGTGCCAGGAAGTTGCTAGTAGCATGATCTTATAGAAGAGAATGCTTATGAAGAACAAAGGTCGGTCTAGCCAGTGATTTCCTTTCCAGCCCTTCTAAAACACGTGGGACTGGTAGTTGGTAATGGAAGGGCAAAGAGAATGAGGAGCTGAGCAATGAATAACCAGCCTCACCATCTGGCTTCCTGCAGTTCAGAAAGTCACATGGCACCACCGAGTTAGAGCTGCTTCTCTGTGTGCACTTGAGGTGCCAAGTGCTATATTTAAGCCAAGAGCCGATTTTGAAAATATTTTTCTACTTCTGTTTTGTCACACTCATTCCTTGGCATATTATGTTAGGGCTTCTTCTGTTAAAGCTTCACAGAGCCTTCTGTTTCTACAAGCTGATTTGGCGTGCACTACTCAAACATTAGACCCTAGTTTTGGAACAGAAGTCTTCTCTAGAGATAGCACAAAGAATATCTAACTCTCGGGCAGGTAATATCTCCCAGATGAGAGATGGAACTCTTATTCCTTAATTGTTATTCTTCTATACACGAGACTACTTTTTAAGCTATTTTCTGCTCAAGCCTGTTTGACTACATTTTCTCTTCCCAGAACCTTTCTAATTATGGGGAGGGAAGGAAATGTTAAGCTAGTCTCTTTATAGTGAAAAGCGGAAGAAAATGTAACTGGCTTACTTTCATGGTTTGATTTTGCTTGAACTTTTAAGATACCAGTGTGGCTTCTGTCTGTATAAATAGGGCACACAAATCCAGGCTAGCCATCTAGATAAGCCAGCATAAAAAGACTTTGTGCAACATTTTAGTGTCTGTGTAAAGATAAGGGTTTTTCTATGGAGTTTACACCGTTTTAGTTTGCTGGTAGACATTCTTACTGCCTTTGTTTCTGGGTGCCTTTTTAGACTGAGCATGATTGTTATGGCACCTGTACCTCTGACCCATGGCAGGGTACTAGCTCGTTAAAGGGAATTAATGGTTTCTGTGAGCAGGGAAGGCTTGATCTTTATCTGGCAGTGGCTGCACTTGGTGTTGGTGGCCAAAGACACCTTGTTGGGGTGTGTGTAGGCCAATGAAATAATTACCCTATTCGTGGTGACTACCACGAATTGAGTTGTGTTCAATTTGGGAGAGGCTCCTTTTGTACTTTTGTTTTCTATAGTTCTGTCTCAGTGTGCTGATATTTGCTGGAGTTCAGATATCAGCCTAAGTTGCTGTTAAAACATTATTATTGCGATATGAGGGTGGGAAGCACTATGTTTTCAAAAAGCCTTTCTCCCCTCGCTCTTTATTATTGATCATAGTAAGTGTAAACGCAGCCTACCTGGAGAAAATACTGAGGTTTGTTTTGTTTTGTTTTATTAATCTGCCTGGCCCTGCCATATAGATTATAAATGGGTCTGAAGTCAGAGGCTTGGGGTGATGGGTATTATTTTAGAAATGTCTTAGCTGATTTAAATGATACTCCACAGAGATGCAAACCTTCATCTGGTAACACACAGCTTCCATCACTGTCCTTGAGTAAGTCTGGCTGGTACTCTGGTATTAATTTTTTATTTTTTGAGGACAAAGGAGATAAAAGATGCTTGATTCTTCTCTGAGAGCCATGTGACACAATAGTTACTTTTCTCCTGGTGTTAATATAATACCCAAAGGAACAACACAAGGGAGAAAGGTCTTACTTTTGCTGAGTGTCTCCAGTGATGCTAGTCTCTCATGGTTGGAAAGGCATGGGCTGGAGCGGGCCTGGTCCCTAGTGATGAATGCTTGTGGCATGGCTTTTATAACATCTCTGGGAATCTAGAAGCATAACTCTGGGCAACAGGAGCAGATATTACCTTCAGGGCTCGCCCCTCAGTGATGCATTTCTGCTAGTTGGGCCACAGCCACAGAGTTTCTACAGCTCTCACAACAGCATCCCTGGCTGGAGTCCAAGTGTCTAGAACAAACACAAGGATCAGTCTGAAATCAAGCAACTGAGAAAGTGTCCCATTTTAAAGGCAGAAGATGAAAAGATCATCTATCTGGATACAATGTCGGAAAGTGCCAAGGATTTGCTCACCTAATAGAGCATTTACTAATGGGGTTTATTGGCTCACCTGGCATCTTCGGTGCAGATTTTAAAATGTCAGTTAGGATTTGAGTGATTCTCCCTGTATATGAGTAATGTGTAGAGAAGAAGCTAGAAGAACCCAGCTGCTATGGTCCTCTTGACTTGTCTTCGCTCTGATCAAGGGGCAGAAAGGATTGCATGCTGTGCTGTGCTGTTGTGGCATCAGTAAGCTAGTGCAGTGATGAAAGTTGTATGTTAGGAATTCTTGTAAGACCCCTTTTGACCTCATTGTGACTGGTGCAGCTGACTTAATTTTGTTAGAGGATTGCTGACATTAAAGGCTTCATTGGAATAGAAACCAAAATAAGTATTGGGCGATTTTAAAATCAGAAACAGCCTAGGTATTCTTCTTAGGGCCATTTAGGGCTGAAGAGATGATGGTTCATTGGTTAAGAGTGTACAGTGCTCTCAAAGAGGACCGAAGTTCAGCTCTCAGCACCAGAATCAGGAGCTCACAACCACCTGTGGCTCCAGCTCCAGGGGAGTCCAGTTCCTCTAGTCCAATGCGCTACCCTTCCTAATGCTGTGACCCTTTAATGCAGTTTCTCATGTTGTGACCTCCAACCATAAAATTATTTCATTACTACTTCATAACTGTAATTTTGCTACTGTTATGAATTGCAAAATAAATATCTGATATGTGGCCCCCAAAGGGGCCAAGACCCACAGGTTGAGAACCACTGCTCTATTCTCTGAGGGCACCTGTACATACAATTAAAAGTAACAAAAATAAATCTTTTAAAAAGAACTAGGACCATTTTACTAGACATTCCACAGGTACTAAGTACATTTGCCACACTTGGTTGGTGCTAATGGAGCCAGGGGATGGATCCTTCTAGGTTCCCTGCTCTCTCTCTCTCTCTCTCTCTCTCTCTCTCTCTCTCTCTCTCTCTCTCTCTCTCTCTCTCTCTCTCTCTGTGTGTGTGTGTGTGTGTGTGTGTGTAGGGGGGATGGAAAGAGAGAGATAGATTCATATTAGAAGTATTTTGTTGGTTGGCATATCCCAAGAACTGAAGTGAAGGAACTGGAGGCCCAGAAGAACCGGTGGTATCGCTTATCAGAAAGCTGGCAAGCCTGTGTTTTAGCTCTAGTCCAAAGGAAGGAAGAAATGACTCTGAATACAGAACTGTCTGTGGAAGGAAGTCCCTGCTATTTGTGAAGGGGTTAGATTTTGACACCCCCAGGTCTTCACCAATAAGACCAGGTCCACCTACAGTGATAAAGGTGGTCTGATTTACTCAGTCTGTCCATATTTGTTAAACCCATCATATTTGACTAAGAATCTGGCTACTTCATGGCCTGTAGAGTGAAGTCTTCCAGTCAGCCTGATTCCAGAGCTGCATCAGTCCCAAATGAACCCAGGAGGCTATATTAATTATGAAGCTGTTGGCTGTTTACTTGGTTTCTTACTGGCTATCTCTGACTTAAGTATTTACCCCATAATTGTTAATGTAAGTATTTCTCTTACCAGAGAAAGGGTCCAGACCTTTTACTCCTCTAGAGGCTACATCGTGACTCCATGTGTTTCCCTTTCCCAGAATCATCCTCGACTCCTAGTTCCACCTATCTTGCTTCCCTGTTGACCAGGACTTCCCCATCAATGGCCTAGTGGAATTGGCATGCGAAATGAACCCTTATAGATTTTTCTTTAAACCAGATACTGTGCAGATTTGGGGTTTACGTCCACGTCTTCTGATCTTTGACCAGGATTCTTTGATGTTATTGTCTTGTTTTCAGACTCACATCTGTAAAGCATTAGGCTTTATCAGCATTGAAAACTTTCACCTGTCTAAAGATTCCACTAAGTCTGGAGTATTGTTAAGTGGTACAGTGTTTGCCCAGCACACACCAGACCCTACGTTAAATCCCTGGGTCTCAAAAGAATAAAATATAATTTTGCAGAACCCACACCACTAAGGAAGTAGTAGGCAACCACAGAATGAGAGAATGTTTACCAAATCCCCTTTTGTACAGGGCTTCAATCGCAGTATATTCAGAACTGTTTTATTAAGATAACCTAATAAAAACAGTCAAATGGAAAGATACTTTCATTGGCATGTAACAAGATACTTAACATGGTTAGCCTTCTGGGGGAATGCGAATTAGAATAATGGATAAGCACTGTAATCCACACATAAAGAATGTGATCAAATGGGGAAATACAAAATGAAGCTGCGTGCCCTGATGTTTGGGACTGGATTAAACCAGAGCAGGGATGCCACTTGATGCTCCGCCCTGTGCTCTCCCTCCACAAATCTCAAAGCACACCCCCCTCTTGGCTTGCATATCTTTAGCCATACAGTGGTAGTGGGAGTGTGGAAACACTCTGAGGCCAACATCAGATTTAATTAGTTTATGTTCTGGACACATAAAAGGCTGACTTGTTTAACTTCTTTTGTTTTATACCTAAGTAACAGACATGAAGCTAAAAAAAAAAAAAAGAAATAAAAAACAAAAACAGAATTCTACAAGAGTTGACTGTGGCCATAATTCATTTGGTAAAGTGCTTGCAAAATTACCCAAGTTTAGTCTGTAGACTGAAGCCAGGCAGGGTGACATCACTTATAATCCCAACACCGGGAGGCAAAGACAGGCACTTATTGATTGTTTTGTGTGCTGGCTTGCTGGTCAGCCCTTTAGTCAAGAACAAATGGCTATTGAGAACACTGTTATCCTACAACCAGTGGGGAACCAGGCTGGCAGATGCGCCAGTGACTCCCAATACATCGCCTCTTCTTGTTAGGTTGGCATATGGCCAGTGAGTGCCCTAATTACCAAGTGACTTTTATAGCCCATTATTTGTAGTCACTCTTGAATAGTAGCTAGAAGATGACAGTGAGTCAGCATGGGAATGGTGGAGTATAAAAATGGGAATTGTTGATAGAATTTGGGAAATTAGCCACCTCTGATGATCAGCCAAGGAAGCATTTTCCTTATTTGTTCAATATGAGATCTAGTCTGTTCAGAGAGATGAGTCTTGGTGAATTAAGAATTTTTACTTGGGTGTCACTGCCTTTGCCCTAACTAGCCACCTTCCTTAATAGTCCTGTTAAAAGAGCTAAATCAAGCACGGTGTTGATGGCACACACCTTTAATCCCAGCACTCAGGAGGCAGAGAGAGGCAGGCAGATCTCTGTGAATTTGAAATCACCCTGCTCTACCGAGCAAGTTCCAGGACAGGCTCCAAAACAATACAGAGAAACCCTGTCTTGGGGAAAAAAAAAAGCTAAATCAATATAGACAAGCAGAGGAAGAGATACATTCTGTGTGGCTCCAAGAGGAAAAGAGAGAATGACCAGATCCCCACCCCCACCTCAAGCACATCCTGAAGGTTCTGAGACTCGGGGGTGAAATAGAAGACAAAGGCATGTATAACTGAGCAGAGGTGGTGTGGTCCCTGTGCACCTGCTGTCTCAGTCCCCAGCCTCTGCCCTAAGCTATACTTTGGGAGAGAGGTTCCTCCTTTAGCATATTAGTACCTCCTCCAGCTGCCCCAGGGCTTCAGCCATTTCTTCTCCCTGCTTGAGATTCCTGGGGAATTTTTCCTTTCTGGGACCCCACTCTGTTACTAGTCTGATAGACAAAGACTGTAAAGTGCCTCTTTAGAATACATCACTCCTGCCAGACAGGCCATTACAGATTTGCAACATATAAAATTACTCCCAAAGCATGCACATAGCCACATGCACATATGAGGTATTCCTTCCCTCCGTTCTTCCTTCCTTGATCTTGATGATTCTGTTATTTCCTTTTGCTTGTGACTTTTAACTGTATTTGAAGCCAAGATTGTATGCAAAGTAGGAACCTGTAAGGTGCTTTATTGAGTGGGAAACTGTATCGAGTCTTTGTCTGCCCCACCAGTTAGCTCCCAAAGAATGAAATGGAGACTTATTATTGATTATGAAAGCTTGGCCTTAGCTTAGGCTTGTCCCACTAGCTCTTATAGTTTAAATTAACCCATTTGTTTTAGTTACTTCTTTTGTGTGTCTTGCTACCTCATCATCGTATTGTTCATGCTGCTTTCTTGGAGTCTATCAGGTGATTCTGCTTCCTTCTTCCTAAAGTTCTCTCTCTTCCCAGAAGTCCCACTTATATCTACTGCCTAGCTATTGGTCATTCAGCATTTTATTACACCAGTTACAGCAATATATTTTCACATAGTGTCTAAATATCCCACAACAGGAAATTATCTCACTTCTTTTTCAGACTTATCTAGTCATTTGTGTTTCACCGTTCCTGTCTGTTCTTATAGTCTGTTCCAGTACAAATGGCAGAGGTGTGCTGTGCTAGGATGCTGTGTGTCTGTGATTTGCCAATGGAGGTCAGAGTGCCTGGAACTCTGGCCCCAGCCAACTGTTGCATGAATGATAGGAGAATATGGTTTGCAACCCAGATTCTCTCTCCACCCAGAGAATAAATTGGGGTGAGGCTAGGAGGGCAATGGAACAGCTGTCTTAATTATTGTGGATGTTCAAGCCGGGGAATGCCAATGGGATCTCAGTCACATTTGCATAGAGACATTTGAAAGGTCCTTCTTGTCTCCAGAGTCCTAAAACCCTACAAGACAGTGCTTTGCCAGTAGGTAGGAGGGGAGGGCTGTTTCCCGGGAAGGAACTTTGCTTACACATCCTAGCTGAGTGTCTGTGGAAGATAATGTTAGTCAGATGTCAATTCTTTGTTTTGTTCTGTTGGGTTTTTTTCCCCTATACTGAGAATATTGAGGGCTGTTGACTTTACTTTTGTGATTTGTAAGAGAAGTTAGTATCTTTCATATTGAGAGTCATACAGATGTTCACTAGTTTCTTGGTGATTATAAAAGCTTTAGCAAAATAATACCATAGTTCGTTTTTTTTTTTTCTAAAAAACTTCCAACCCATCTGGAAGGTGAATAACAGTGTGACTTGTACCCTCATTACTAAGTTCACCTTCATTCACATCTGGCTATCACTGTTCTCTGTTTCCTTATCTATTCCTGTTTGCATTTCACCACGTTTTATGACCATAGGATGCAGGCACGCTAGCACTTCGTCACCTCCAACTGATGACATTCTTCTGTAAGCTTTGGGGCAGATGCAGTGTCTCAGTGTTCATTCAGTAACATCGTTAGACTTTCCCAGCCACACTCATCATTTCCTCAGCCGAGTCTTCATCACATTGTTTGTATTAAGCATAGTGTACTCAAGTTCTTTGAGATGATCCTTGGCAAGAGAAAGAATAGTGCATTACTGAGCGTTTACAGTGTGCTAGGTAGTGTGTTAAGGCATGGCGATTCTAAGCTTGACAACAAATCTTTAGAGCATGTGCCATCTTTATAAATCAGCTGATACTTTGGAAAAGCCAGGATCAGCAGGGATATAGCAACTTGTCTAAAGCATGCCACAGAATTTGAAACATAGATTAGAACTAGTGGTATGGCTTGGGGTCTCCTGGGAAATCAATAATCTCGGTGTTGCACAGAGGAACACATAAACAAAGAAAGCAAAAGTCACTAAACAGTTCACACTAATGAACACAGTAACCAAAGGACCTCTTCTCTGTTATCCCTAATGCAGGTAGTGACTGCATCTCATTCCACTGATTGGAGCTTGACTTCACAATCAGATGTTATTGGCTAATCAGAGCAAAGAGGTGTGTGAGGAGGTTCAAAAAACATGGGCTCTTGTTGTCTTGGTAGAAAAAAATGCATTTCTTGCAGATTGCATGCTGCTGACAGAGTTCTACTGTCCATGGACATGTCTCATATGACTTGGCTCCCTACAACTTCCAAAAGCAAAAGCTGTTCAGAAAAAACTTTCGTGAATATGAGAACTTGATTGGATGTACACTGACTTCTTGGCCTTAGTTTCCCAATGTCCCCTCTCCCATGATGCTCCGTTCCTGTTGTGAACATCTCCTTACTCCCTCCCTAAGTAATGACACCTGAACAGTCCTTCTATCTGGATAAGAGTCCCATCTCTTCTCTTTTCTGGGTGGGTGATGCAGAAATTTCTGAGCTTTAGTTTATGCTTCTTCAACATGGCACCAGCAGTAGAAACAGCCTCGTTGGGTTGGAGGCAGATTGTAAGTCACATTTATCAGTGTACACAAGTGTGGTCCATATATGTTCACAATCCTCACTCAAATCTAGCAGGCTTAGTTAGTGTCTTTTCAGGTCAGTTAGAAGGCTCCCTGAGTAGAGAGAGGCACTTGCTGCCAAACCTAACCATCAAAGTTCAAGTACTGGGATTCATCAATAAATATAACAAAGAAGCAAAGAGGAGGGGGAGGACAGGAGAAGAAGATAAAAAAGCTGCATCCATAGCCATCACTGCCATCTCCAGCGATTTGGCATGGGGCATAAATGGGTTCATGTGCATCTTCAGGATGCTGAGGATTCTGAGCTTGGGTGCCTAGCTTCAGTTTTGGGTGAACCCCTAGAGCTGCTTTTTGGGCTGACCGTAAATGTGCATCATCTATAATGCTTAGACAAGAGGGATCGTTGTCTTTCTGCTTTCTTTATGAAGTCTCTTTTCCCCATCCCCTTTTCCCCCAATGAACAGATGTTATTTTGCTTCTTAGCTTAACTGGAATAAATGTAGGGAACATAAAGCCTGTAAGTAATGAAAAACTGCAGACGATAAAGTTTAAACCTGAGTTTGCTTTTCTTTCCATGCTTAATTCAAGTTTCTTCTCACTGTGAGATGAAATTTGCTACAAAAAGATTCACTGGGACAAAAAGAATAGGAAAGGTGGCCAGGAAATAATAATAAACCGATTTTCTATTCTAATGTGCTGACAAAATGTTTTGTGTGCGTCCACATGGGGTGCTTAATGTAAGTAGTGTTTTCTTGTATGTCATCAGCTTACATAGTTCTACTTACTCTTCACCTCTCTGGCATCACAGGCTCACTGTGTGTTTCTTCTTCTTTTTGAAGTTGTGGAGAAACATGCCTGAGCAAACAGTAGTCTTTGTATCACAGTTCAGCCTCCATGTGTCTAAAGAGGTCCCTGTCAAATTGCCAACCATCCACCTAGGGTTGCAGGGCTGTCACCCAAAGAGGAGGAGCTTGCTTTCCAGAGAAAGAGCCCCGCATCAAAGGAATGAAAGATAGAAAGATAGGGTTCATGCTGGAACATAGCTTTAGGTTTCCCCTTACAGGGTCTCAACATTGAGATAGCATCGTGGAGTTTTTATGCTGACAGAAGAGATAAAGTTATAAATCAGCTTTTTTCTTTCGTTCTTTTTCTACAGACACAGGACTTCTCTGTGTTCCCCTACTATCATTGAACTCTCTATGTAGGCCAGGCTGGCCCTGAACTCAGAGATCTGCATGTTTCTGCCACCCAAATATTAAAGGCATGCACTACCAAGCCCATCTAAATCAAGCATTTTAAAAATACCTTGGTGGAAACATTAGGATGGAGGTTCCAGGAAGATGTCAGAATCTCAACTGTGGGTCTCAGATTGTATCTGAAGGCATTCTTAGCCTCTCCATTTTGCCACGCCCTTGCTGCCTGTATCCAAGAATGTTCAGAGGGTGTCAGGATTGATGACACAGAGACCAGTCCCACCGGTGGTTCAAAGAAAACTTTAAACAGGCTCCAAGAAGGCTCAAGAAAGCTTCCCAAGAAAGGCTTCCCTCAAGAAAAGCTTCAGCCCCCTTTCTTACCCCTGTCTGGTTATATACCCTGACACCAGAGGTGGCAGTGGGGTGGGGGTGGGGGTCAGGAAGAGGCTGTTAGTCACTGGAAAAGGTCGAGGTCAGGGTTCCTGTGGGTGAGCCCTTATCAGGAACTTATTGCTCCGGGCACTGTATTGTTTTTAGTAAACATGTTTTTAGTAAACATTGTGTTATATCTGCCTGCTCCTAGGCTGTTGGGGAGTGGGCCTCTGGCAAAGGTCTGTTGTTCCCACACATTTGGTGGAGAACAAAGTTTTGTTAACTGAATACATTCTAGAGGGTTGTAGTTATTTATCAGGATGTTAGATCTAGCAAATAGATGGGGAAGGAGTGGACCTTTAAGGGGCTAATGGTACAGCAATTAAATGAAGTATAAAATTTCATTGAGATATTGTCGGTAGTTTTAGAAGCAGCTTCTTTCCAGGATGCTCATTCATTAGCTGTAGATCTGAAACCATGTCTGTTAGCCTTTCTCCACCCCGCCCTCCCCTTCTTCTTCCAAGTCTTTTTTGTTAGGGTCTCACTATGTAGCCCACACTGTCCTCCTCCCCCTCCTCCTGCTGTTTAGGGTTACAGGTGTGCCCCACCTTCTCTCTCTCTCTCTCTCTCTGTCTCTCTCTCTCTCTCTCTCTCTCTCTCTGTCTCTCTCTCTCTCTCTCTCTCTCTCTCTCTCTCTCTGGTTTTTGTAAATCCGTTTTGATGGAAAGTATTCTTATTTGCATATGGTCCCTGTTAACTTTCATAGCACCAAGGTAGAATGGATATTTGTAGAGCCTATGTGCTCTCAAGGCTGAGACAAAGTACTTAAATTTCATCCTATATAGAAAAATGTGGCCTATCCTTATTTGGGCCATTGCTTTAATGCTCTTTTTGGTAAAGAAATGTGAAGTGACTATATAAAGACTTGGCATATTCAATGTTCCAGTTTATGTGTATGGGTTTTTTTTTTAATGTATTAGGGTTTTCTTTTGTTTTTTGGTTAAATACACATGATAATGACAGTCATTCATTATTCCTCAATAGGCCATTCTCTAAATTAACTTTCTATATAGAGCAGTTTGTCAAGATTAGGAGAAAGTAATTAAAAGGGAAAACCTGTTCTCATCTCAACATTCTTTGTCACATTACTCATATTTAATTTTTTCTGTATCTTAGTAGAAATTGTTATGACTTTTGAGTATCAAGTAATTCCATTTGCAGAGAATTTCAAAAATAATTTGTACTTAAGATTGGCTTTGTAGCATTAGGTAGGGCATCCAAATGTCTGATACATGATTAATCTCTATACCAATTTTGAACCATTTGAAGAGTTATGGTGTGATACCCATCTGAAATCTCAGCACATAGGAAGTAGAGGCCAGCAGAACTACTGAACTAGACTGCTCCATGGGTAGAAAAAAAAAAAAACTATACTTGGGACCAAACTGCCAAAGCTATAGGGGGAAAGGGGTAGAGAGAACAACAAAAACAGTAGAAGACTCAAGGTTGTTTGTGAAGACAGGGTGGGGTCTTTGAGTTGATACAGGCCAATCAGACTAAGTTAGACGTCTTTGTCCTACTAGTTGACCTTTGTGGGAAGATTAAGGATGGTTTTGGTAAACAGACACAGCCTTGAGACTTGTTTATCCTGTGAGATTACTTCTGTTTACCAGGCCAAAGTCCTTCCTGTTAGGACAGTATCTGTCACCACTGCCGTGGGGTTGGGGATAAGAATTGGGGCCTTTGCACCTAACATCAGGAAAATGTTAGGACTGGTTTGAGGACTAGTTATATAACTTCAAAAACCTAGTAAATAAAAGATCTTTTGGGATGTGGGGAAGCTAATACTGTTGGTCGTTTGGAGAGAATTTGTTTCAAGAGCCTTAAACATTGCCATGCTTATTGTTCCAATATCACTACATCAAGGATCATGAATAAGTAATAAATACAGATAGATTATGCTGTCCCTTTGTTTTTTTATTTAAATTTAAATTAGAAACAAAGTTGCTTCACATGTCAATTCCAGGTCCCTTTCCCTTTCCCTCCCCTCCTCCCATGCCCTCCCGCCAACCCCTCCAATAGCCCCTCATTTCCCCAGGGAGGGTGAGGCCCTCCATGGGGGTGTCCACAGTCTGTCATTTCATCCAGGGCAGGGCCCAGACCCTCCCCCAATAGTCCAGGGTGAGAGTGCATCTCTCATTGTTGGATGGGAGCCCAAAGTCCATTTGTATACCTGAGATAAATACTGATCTACCACCCAAGGCTCAATAGATTACCTAGGCCTCCTCACTGACACCCACATTCAGGGGGTCTTGATCAGTCCCATGCTGGATTCCCAGGCATTAGTCTGGGATTCAAGAGCTACCCCTTGTCAGGTCAGCTGTTTCTGGGGGTTAAACCAGCCCAGTCTTAACCCCTTTGGTCATCAACCCCTTTGATACACAATCTCATGTAGGCTGGTTTCAAACTCTTTATACAGCCAAGGATGAACTTGAATACCTGGTGCTACCTCCACCTCCCAAATGCCAAAATTATAGGCCTGTGGCATAGCACTCAACTACAAATATATAGATTGTGGTGAATTGATAAAATATATGACATTATAAAGCACAATTATATTTTGCAGATGCCTACAAAATGTTATGAAATATGGGCATAAATCACCATGCATGGTTATGATCTGACAAGTTAGGTCATAGTTCAGAGGGATCAACTGAATTCTGTGTGTCGGGAGACCCAGTGATTGCCAGTTTAAAAAGAAAAACATTGTTGCTTTTCTGTTGCTGTCATAAAATACCGGGACCAATTAGCAACTTAGAGGAGAACAGCATTTGTTGTGACTTAAACAGAGTCCATCATGATGTGGAATCAGGAGCTGAGACTTGCCTGGCAAGCATAGAGATCACATTTCATCTGCTCACAGGAAGCAGAGAGAGAAGGGGAAGCAGGGCCAGGCTGTAAACCCTCAAAGCCCGCCCCCCAGTGGCATGCTTATTTAACAAGGCTGGGCTTCCTAAAGCTTCATAACCTTCCAGAACTGCCACTGACCAGGGATTGAGTGTTCAATTCATGAGCTTATGGGAGGCATTTTTCACTCAACCTGCTGCAGCATTAAATCACACCTTTCTATCCTCTCTGCCCTTTCCTTTTTTTAGCAAGTGTGGATATACTGACTTCTCCCTGTCACCTACAACTACACAGCCCACTGCGCCTGAAAATTTATATATACCATGTCTTTCTCTGCTATGGCTGGAGTGTCTTGGCACATTATTCTTGCCCCTCAAGTAAAATATGTGTCATGACCTATGAAGCCCTTTTCACTCTCTACCCATGCTCCTCCTTGAGGACGCTCTGTGCTCTTCTTCCCGCAGGCCTACTCTTTGCTGCTTCTGAATCTCTACATGTGCTGTTGCCCCTACTTGGAATGCTTTCCTCCATGCTTTGCAGGAGGGACTACCTTCCTTTATCTCATTAGTTGCCCTCTTAACAGTTGCTGTATCCATGGGCTATCCCTGCCTTATATGTTAGTGCCACTTCCTGCTTAGGGGCAGCATATCCTCAGGGTTCATAGCATTTTTGTCTGTAGGCATTTAATAAATTTCTACTGAATGTGTTGATGCATTTTGCTCATGTGTATAGGCATGATATAAGAGTATTTGTTGTAATCCAAGGATACATATGTCTGTACAGCTATTATGGTTTGAGTATATATGTATCCATACACAGGGCAAAAATAAATGAAATTAATAAAAGTGTGCAAAAGAGGCTACAGTAGTTTTACTTTGTTTATATCTTTATATTTTCAAACATTTCTATATTTATATTTATATTTTCAAATATTGACGGGGTGGAGAGATGTCTCAACCATCTATCAGTCAGGAGCACTGGCTGCTCTTCCAGAGGACCCAGGTTTGAATCCTAGTACCCATGAGACCAGTTCCAGAGGTCCAACATTCTTTCCTGGCTTCCATAAATATGTGATCCACAGACATACATACTGACAGACAAAACACCCTCACACATAAAATGTAAATTTTTTTGGTGACAGGATGTCACTATGCCGCTCAGGTAGTTTTTGAACTTGTTATACTTCAGCTTCAACCTTTAAGTGTTGAGACTACAGGTATGTGCCTCTTGTGACTGGCTTGTTGATAATTTATATAAGGTTGATAATTTATGTAGCTTAGTTATTATGGTAAAACATATATAAGACTTCATTTTAGCCATCTTCAAGGAGAGTATTTTTGCATCAAATTCAATCACATTACTGTTCATCTATCACTACCCTCCACTTCCAGAACTTTTTGAACATCTCCAACTGAGACTCTTTCTTACTTAACACTAACTCCTAAATAATTATATTTCTTTTACAAATGAGAGAAATGTTGGGAAAAAAATGTTAGAAAGAAACATGAATAACAAACACCATGTTGATATTCTCTGACACAAATGACATAGTTGACGGTCATAGTGGCTTGGCCAGTGTTAATAACAATCCTGTCCTCTTTCTTACAAACTATATTTTATTGCATGATTTATAGTTGCCTAAAACATATAGGAAAATAGCATGAGTATCTATTCTGTCCACGAAATATGTCCTCAAACACACCATTGGAGCCCCTCACATCATGCACTTGCTTGCAGACGAGGCTTCCGCTCCATGGAAATCAGTTTCTTGACTTCATGTCATCCCACTAACATTTATAGCTACATGGTTTGTATTGAAAAATGCCTTGCTTTTTATGTGAAGGAAAATGAATTTTGGTGTGTTGAAAACGGAACCTTATACAATATTTTTTCTGTTTTTTTTTAAAGATTTATTTATTTATTATTATGTATACAGTGTTCTGTCTGCATACGTGCTTGCAGGCCAGAAGAGGGCACAAGATCTCATTATAGATGGTTGTGAGCCACCATGTGGTTGCTGAGAATTGAACTCAGGTTCTCTGGAAGAACAGTCAATGCCCTTAACCTCCAAGCCATCTCTCCATCCCCACCTTATACAATATTAAGATGCTATATTAATAATCATTAAACTTCATAAAATTCAATGGAAAAATACAAAGATATATTTGGAAAGTTAAAAGATACAGAATTCCTATATATTGATAAAATATACAGATATAAAGTAATAGCAATTCAAGTAGAGTCTAAACTCTATTGTTGTCTTTTAAAATTTAGAACTTCTTGCAGTGATCTCTGACCGTGTGTGTGTGTGTGTGTGTGTGTGTGTGTGTGTGTGTTCGTTCGGGTGGACATTACACCTGTTCACATGGATGTCTGTGTGTGGAGATGAGAAGCTGACTTTAAGTAACTTCTTTAGTTGGTTTCCAGAGGGTTTGTGTGTATAAGTTTTTTGAGACATGGTTTCTCTGTAGCTTTGGAGGCTGTCTTGGAATTCACTCTGTAAATCAGGCTGGCCTCAATCTTACAGAAATCCACCTGCCTCTGCCTCCTGAGCGCTGAGGTTATAGTCATACACTACCACACCAGCCTTCCCTTCTCATTTCTTTGAGACAGGGTCTCTCATCAAACCACTTTGACTATTCTGGCTGCCCAGTAAGATCCAGGAATCCACTGATCTCTGTCTGCCCTGCACTTTGATTGCAGGTTTATTCTGCCACAGGCAGCTTTTTATGTGGGTGCTGGGGATTTGAACCCAGGTCATGTTTGCAGAGCAAACACTTTACTCACTGAGCATCTCCCCAGCCCTAGTCTGAACTTTTTTCTTGGGTAAAGCTCTACATACTTCTGCCTTCTGTTCTTTCTTCCATTTACAAAACAAATCTTAAATTTGAATGAAAGTAAAGAAGCTGCGACATACTTACAGTTTATTATTTATCTACTGTACAATTTATTATTTCATTGGCTCAATGCCCTTGACAATTAGGAAAAGATTTACTGACATGTCCTGAATAATTAGCAATTAATTTGAGATTAGATGCCCAAAGTACAGTATTCTTAATGGAATGTGAAGGTGGAAGCTTTTCTCATCCAAATGTCAGGGAATGCAGAGTAAATGTTAACTGGCTGCATAGTTAACCCTGCCCTTTGCACATTCACAGAAGAGAGGAGTTTCGGTCTGATGGCCGTAAACTATAACTGGCTTGTGTAGTTGGAGCCTAAGATCAAAGATAATTCATCAGAGTCTTGCTAATGTCATCCCATCTGAAAACCTGATTTATCTTGATGGTGCCTATCGATATATGCATCTGGGTTACATATAGGGAAAGAACTAATGTATCCCATGTGTTCTCTGGAATTTGTTTTGGACCCTAAAGGTATATTTAGATATCACAGACCTCTTTGCTACTCATAGCTCAAACTCAAATAGTGTTCAGTGCCTCTTAAATTTTTATTTTTGCATGCATGTGTGCGTGTACATGAGAGTACAATGCCATGGAAAACGTGTTAGGGGACAGCAGTTAGTTCTCTCCTACCACGTGGGTTCTAGGGACTGAACTCAGACTTGGCAGCAAACACCTTTGTCCACTGAACTACCTCACTGCCCTGTCAATGTCTTTGTCATGTCAGTATTTTCATAAGACTTTTTCATGTCAAGAACCACCTAGACTGTAGGCAATGGCAAACATTATTCTTCCAGTGTCATTCAAGAGTGTCTTACACCTGGCCTAGAGTTTAGCAAGTGTAACTATCACATCCACCAGTGATTTACCAGTAAGCATTCTGTCCTGAACCTCAGCCCCAGTTTACCTAAGACCCCACTAAAGACTTTCACCAATTTCTAGAAGCTCTGGAAATCCAAACTCTACTGCCTTGTGCTTTGTCTCCTGTTATCTCTAACCCATTTGAATAACATTCATATTTATGTGGTTTTTTTCAGAAGGAATGATAATTCATGTTTGCACTAGTTTTTATTCTTCTCCCCCTCACCTCAGACATCGTCCACTTGACACCGCAGTGATTACAACTTTTGTCTTTCGTTAAGTGCTTCCACTCTGCCCTGCACTGTGCTGGCGTGTCATCTCCTCTGCTGTTTACAGCGGCCACGTGATGCAGCTGCTATTATATCATTGTTCTATTTTTACGAGCCAGAGAAGACAGGCTCAGGAGCCATGAATAATGGAGCTGGATGCATACCTGGACTTTTGTTTGTTCGCTGCCAACATTTGACCTATTATTTTTGTATGACCCCCTCATGAAATTGGGAACAAAGCATCTAGCACAGTGCGTAGCATATGGTATCCACTCAGCCACAGCCTCTGCCCCCGAGTGCTGGGATTCAAGTCTGCACCACCACCGTCCAGCTGGAAAGACAACCTTATTCTTGTTAATTTTTAAAAGCCATCTCTGTAGCATCTTTATCCATCTCTTTTACAATTCTTTAAAATTTTCCCTCCTATGACATGCTTTTGCAACATTGAAAACTTTTGTTGTATTAAGTATATAAGATTTCAGGGAAATGACGACACGATTAACTGTGTCTCAAACAACATTAAAGAAGCAATGTGTGTCTCACGTTTGAAAGGTTGTGGAGGATATTGAGATGTACATGTCAATATTTATGTATCCGTAAAATGAAGACTGGGATCTCTCCTTTTTCTGCTTGAGTCTTTTACTCTAAAAGAAATGGCTCTTTTTTTTTTTAATGACTATGTGTTCTCTCTTTTTTATTTTGTAGTTTATATATTTTATTGTTTCTGTTTGATTCTGGGGATTGAATCTAGTCTCAAACTGCCTGAACTGTGCCTCTGTCCATTTCCTATTTAGAATCCCCCCCCACACACACACACAGAAAGAGTCGTAAAGACAGACACCATCATCTTGCTCATGCACGGAATACAAAAGCTGATTTAGTACTAATTCCAAGTAGAGTGCTAGAGAATGGTGTTTGCCAGTGGAAGTGCAAGGGGAGAGGTTTTTTAAAAGATAGAAGGAAGGATTTTGAAAGTTTTCACTGTATGCAAGCGATAGCTACCTTAACCATTGTGCAGTGTATACCTATGTTCAAACATTACATGACACACCCCTATATACTTAAGATATAAATTTTTTTCTGCCTTTACATACCAGTTAAATAAAGTTTAAAAATGCAAACAGGGGGGGGGGAAATGCCGGGCATTGGTGGTGTACAACCTTAATCCCAGCACTCGGGAGGCAGAGGCAGGCGAATATCTGTGAGTTCGAGACCAACCTGGGCTACAAAAGCTAGGTCCAGGACAGCCTCCAAAGTCACAGAGAAACTCTGTCTTGAAAAACAAAAAAACAACAACAACAAAATGCAAACAGGGTTCAGACCTTGAAGGCTATTTTCCAAGCTTCCTCCCTGCAACTGGTATGTGGAGGTGTATCTCATATACACTTAGCAGTTACTATTCGGGTGGAACTGAATCAGTTCCTTTTTGTTGTTTCTACGTTGCTTCTTTGCTTGCTTTTATTTTTATTTTTTTGTTTTTGCTATAATAAATTATACTGGAGTTCTGAACAGGCTTGCAAGTGTAACTGGTGAAGAGGTGAAGACTGCTTTATAATTTGACAGTTACTGCTGGCCTATCCTCTTGGCAGTTTCAGTGGTTTGTTCTCCCTGTGGGAGTGTCTGTGACTGTCACTGGCACCCATTTCAATGTAAAGACTGGAGGAAATTCCCCTTTGTTTAGCTTTCTAGTATTGCATGTGATGAGGCCCACACCTTGGTTGCTTCCTTGCTGTTTTCTCTTTGTTGCATTCTTCAGGCTTTTCCCCTGCAGAGGGAAAGGAAGCACTTCCTCCCAGTGGCTGAGGGTCTGTGGGCTGGGTTTGCTGGATGCTGCTTTCTCACACCCAGCTCTGACAGAAAGCCCTCTCTTGTTGATGTGCTCTGTCTGTTTTATGTATTTCCTGCAGGAGGAAGGCTCAACAAGGACCTGCGACACTTCCTCAACCAGCGGTTCCAGAAGGGGTCTCCGGATCATGAGCTCCAGCAGACCATAAGGGACAACCTCTACCGCCATGCCGTGCCTTGTAAGTAGCCAGCTTTAGTGTCTCACTGCTGGTGTGTGAGTGTGTGTGCTCGCATGTGTGTGAAGAGAGGAGAAAGAAGCTCAGCCGATGGTTCGGGCATGTCCACCTAATGATGCCCTAACTAAAGCAAATGATGGTTGACAGTGGAACAGACAGCATGATGTCATGGTGTAGCTGTGTGACTGGATTTCCATTTGTTTCTGCTGCTTACTAGTTTTAAATGCTGGACAAATTCTCTACCTTTTGTGGGCTCACCGTCTGATCTGTGTAAACATGTCAGTCATGCCAGCTTCATGAAACTACTGTGAAGTATAAATGGGCTGAAGTCAGTAGGCAGTTTGTAAAGCCTTGGCACGGTGAAGCCTCTAGAGATGGAGCCATTGTTATGTTTAATGGAGTGAGTCAGGCAGAGACCCTCAGACTGACCTGGCTAGAGGCCACTGTGTCTTTAATGGCCCTCAGTGGAGGGAATACCACAGTACATGCTCCTTCCCTCCGCCTTCCTTCCATACAACAAAGTTCCCAAGTCTGGATTGTAGGAAGAACAGATTTTGACAGATTAAAAACTGCAAATTCTAAAAACCATTCAAGGCAATCAGATTTGAACAAGCAAGATACAGAACGTCAGGCCTCTGAAAGGAAGACCTTTGGGCTTAAGGACAAGCAGGCAGTGTGTTGATCTATGAGTGGATAAATGGACAATTGCCTTCGAGTGGGACATGAACACACCGTGTCCATGAACAGGCTGACCTTACCTCTGCCTCTTGGGAAGACATGGCATTTATTTGATTTCATTTACACCTCAAGGAAAGAGTCATCTTGTTCTTATTACTGGGAATTTTACTTTCTGGTTTCTGTCATTTAGTTCTTTGATGTTTGAATGAGTTTTTAAGACACTGCCTCCTAGAGAAGAATGCTATCCACAAAAAGCATACTATCCGCAAAGTCCTCCTTTTACTGTGGTCTGTTGTCTAGAAATATAATACTTTGTAAGTAATATGCTAGACTGCCAGTCTTTGCTGGTACTCCTATAAAGCCACAAGTGTAACTAACCAAAGGCTTTGCATAGATTTGAGAACCTTAGGAAATAAGTTTCTAGAATAATCTGCTGCCCTCCATTTTACTTGGTAGTAAGTTGAGGCTCTGCGGAGAAGAGGAATACTGTAATAAGCTTGGGACAGCATTCCGTAGTCCCCTCTTTACTCTCTGGCAGCTGCATTTGACATAGAAAAGGTGACATGTTAACGTGACTTAGTTGCCCTCACTCATTTCAGCTTTTCCATATTGGATTGAAAACTTTAATCCCAATAATATACCTGAATGGTTTCATATATATTTAGATTAATTGCAGTTCCTAATTCTAATCTTGCAACTGGGGTAGGGATTTTAATCCCGTCTCTATTGATCTTGTAACACAGTTTGGAGTGAGAATGTGACTCTGGGTAACAGAACTGAGGCTGTATGACCCAGCATGGTTCACCTCTGTCACACTGGGGCCCGTGCTATATATACCAAGCCTCTGAAAGCAAAGCAAAGGAGGAAACAGAGTCACGGGGACTTCAAGCAGATGCTCATCTTGTTGAGTCTTGAACCTTCTAGGGCCATTTCTTAGCTGTCCCATGAGTGTCTGTAAGTTATAGTTGCAAGTTGAATGCAACTTGGCAGAATTCAGTAATTGCAGACTCATGATTGTTCTCCAAGTAATTTTTCCCCCTACTTAGATTCCACTTTAAGAAATGGGGATGAAGCAAATGATCACACCATTGCTTGATGCATCTGTGGTGTTACCATGGTTACATTTTTGGCACGCTTTCCCATTTCCGCCCCACTGATCTCTTGGACCTGACTGTGAGCTAAATGGCTTGATTTTAAGTGTGTCACTGTTTAGGAAGTAGGTCCAAAATGACCTCAGTTTTTTTTTAAAACAATGGAAAAATAATGTTTGCCTTTGCTTGAAAAAAACCACTTGGTATTGATGTCCTAATTGTACAAAACTAGTAGATCAGGAATTTGGAAATTGAAATTGACATTTGGCCTGAAAAAGAAAATATATCAGAATTCAGTGCACCTATCCGATTATAAAATGGCAGAAAAAGAGGGCTATTTCTATGCCTGTTGTGCTCTGTATGTATGTATATGTACATATATGTACATGTATATGTTATGCATGTGTGTATACCCACATGCACATGTGGGTAGAGTCCAGATGTCAATTTTTGATGCCATTCCTCCGGTGCTGAAACCTTGGTTCTGTCACTGGGACTTGAGGCTTACGATTGAAACTTGGCTGGCTGCCTAGAGTCACAGGAGTTCACATGTCTCCACCTACTCTAGACTAGAATTACAAGCCTGTGTCACCACATCTAGCTTCCTAAACTGTGAGTACAGGCCCTCATGGTTGTCTAGCAACCACTTTGCCTACTGAGCTACCTCCCCTGCCCATGATGTGGTTGTTAGCTAGGGTGATATAGGATTCTGTGGCAGGCTTGGAGTAGTCTGTCCTCATGTGTGTTTATTTTGACCCTTTGGCCCTATGCCTGGCAAAGCAGGGATCTTTCTTTACCAGTGCCCTGTGTGAATGGCTGTCTAAGTCCTTGATTGGGAGAATCAATCCTCCTTGTGTTATAATAGGAACAAAAGTTCCTGGGATCTGTTGCTTTCCAGAACCTCCATTGGCTGATACTCCCTGACCTCAGTGTGTAGAAGGGTGACCTCATGAGCACGTGTCTGCCAGTGCGGGTTGATTATCTGTTCTCCACCTTGCAGAAGATATATTGACCACTGGAAATGAAGAGCTAAAGCTCCCCTAGTCCCTAGTCATCTTGACATCCTCAGCATGTGTATTGTGATGGATGTCGCAGCTTAGAACTCAGTCCTATGCATGGCAATAGTCTGTTTTACTGGTAAGCAGAGAACAACTACATTTCCACACAGTCACTCTTGCTAATACTATGCTGCTCACTTCTCACCCACCACTGTGGTTATTATTTTTTAATTTCCAGCAGTTTCGTTGAGGTATAATTCACATACCATCCGCGTCACCCATTTAAAGCCTTCATATACAGGGCTATTTTTGTTGCAGCTATTCTCCCTTTTATTTTTCTCTTTATTCAAGAACTTGGTTCTTACAGTAGAAGGAAAAAGTTGTCGTGGTAGAACTTAATTATATTTACCACTGAAAATCACTCCACCTCCCTAGGAAGAAAAAGAGTACAGAAAAGAGAGCTAAGTGTAGAAGGAGTCAGAAGTCTGCTTGTGAGTACACAGGTTGCTCTGCCAACTCTGTGGCCTCCTGCAGCTCATAGAACCCCTTTGATGCTCTTGAAATGGAAGGTAGAGGTCTAAGCTCAACTAGTGTCTCTCAGGTAGGGGAGGCTTATGAGGTTCTTGTAGGCCTGACCATTCTCCTGACTCTGTATAATGCTCCATCTCACACTTGAGAACTATGTAATGTAGTCACACATGCACACACAGTATCTCATCATTTTCTAAGTTCTTGTAGGCATGAACAATCTCCTGACTCTCCAACACTGTAGCTTATACATGAGAACCATGTGATGCAGTCGCTCACACACACACACTCGTGCACATGATATCATATTCTAAGTGTACCATTTTGTCTTGTGCCCTGTTTGTAGCTCTCCTGAGACACATGCAGCCTTTAGCCACCCAGACTTCTTCCTGTCTCCAGCATATAAGCACCTTCTTCTACATGTACACATTGCTTTCTCTACTCACTTCCTTACTTTCATGGTTCAGCCTGGATGCCTCTTCTCCCTTGAAGTTCTGCTTCTTCAGTTCTGCCCTTGTCAGGGCTCTCTAAGCCTCTCACCCTCTACTATGTCCTGAGCTGTGGTTTCTACTGTGTGTCTGTCTGCCCTTTTAGAATCTAACTTTGCCAAGTCTCCCACAGTGATGTCTGCACCTCTAACCTGGCGCCTGGGTAGTAAGATAACCATTTGTTGAGTGAATGAACAAAGGAAAAAATATGGAGGAAAGTTCGCTATTTTCCTTAATTGATTTTCTTCCTTGATTATGCATATACAACCTTTAAAAGCTGCTTTTCCACAGACTTCAAGGTTGAGAGGCTGCTCAGAAGGTCACTTCCCTCCGAGATTGGCTGGTAAGGCCTTCTTTGGTGACCTGGCAGGTACTCCAAACAATCCTAAACATGGAGCCCTATGCAGCAGCTCTTAATTACAGTCTCTATTGCTGTACCTCCCTCAATGATAGCCTCCCTGTTTTCTGACTTCCTGTCTTCGTTGATGTGACAGCATCTGAGATTGTTGCTTTGGAGTAGCCGCATTCCATGTGAGGATAAATACCTTACCTGACAGGGCTTGTCATTTGCCGGGCCACTGCTGTCAAAGTGAGATCCAAGATGCAGCTCGTGGCTCATTCAGCAATGTCGCCTCTCTGGAATTCCGAGTACCCCCCCATCCTGCCTCCCCTCTTTTGGGGCTCTGCTCTGAGGGGCTCATTTTTTCCACGCAGAAAACAAATGTCTCCTGAAAGAGAGAAGGAGAAGAGGAACCTGTTTTATAGCTTAATGTGTTGTTGATCAAGACTCTCTGTGATACTGAGACCATTGTGACCTGCCTAAGAGGCACTGATCATTAACTTAAAGCAGTTTATAAAGAGATTGTGTTTGATCTCCAAGACATTTGAAATTTGATGTGATAAACAGGTGACCCTGGTCTTTATTTAAAGAGGTGCCATATTCAGATAGACAGTTGAACATCTGCCAACATTGACCTTTTGTTGTTATTTTTATTTATTTATTTATTTATTTGTTTATTTTGCTCTGTGCATTACTCTGGGAACTATTTGAACCTATAGTTTTCTCTTATGCAATGTTGTTTCCTCTATGGCTTGTCTGAAATCAGCCCATTCTGCCATGGTTTCTAATAATTAGAGCTAATAATAGAGTAGACCAGAAGCAAAGAAGCTGATGCTGGACGTCTTCTGGAATGCGTGTCTGTGGTCTGTGTTCGGGTTATGTTTGATGTTGATGAAGTGGTTCTGATTGGAGCTTGTAGAGAGGTCTGTGAGCACCTGAGCACTATCATGACTGTTATCATCTAATCAATGCACTGCCTAAAATTAAAAGAATTTCTTTTTGCTCTTTGCAAAGTCTAGCCTGATTCATAACATTGATATTGATAGTCACTTAATTTTGTGACTCTTTCTGTGTCACAGGTGCTCTGTTGTGATTTGTATAATTTGTATAGATCATCTGTCTATATTGTCATGTCTAACTCTCGGGTACATAAGCTCTCATGGACCTAAAGTACAGACAGATTCTTAGATTTTTAGATTCTCAGATTCTCTCTCTCTCTCTCTCTCTCTCTCTCTCTCTCTCTCTCTCTCTCTCTCTCTCTCTCTCTCTCTCTCTCTCTCTCTGTGCTTGCACTTGTGTTTGTGTGTGTGTTTTAACCTTTAACCTGCCTTATCAGCTAGTTCATTTAGCAAGTGGTATGGTAATGTACAGAAAAGCATCACCACAAACTACCATTTAGATTTCACTCTACTCCCCTGTACTCCCTCACTGCCTCTGTGTCATTGGTGCTTGACAAGGAGATGCTGATTCTTTGGGCCATCCTGCTGGAAGAAGCTGAGAGGCCAGCACCTCTTCCAGTTAGCAGTTTTGCCATGCTGTGTGGGGCTCCATCATTCACTCTTTTCATGGATGCTTCTGAGTAGTGCATAAGCACCCAAAAGTGAGCCCCCCTCTTCCCAGGTCACCTGGCAAGTGTGACCAACCTGGGACCCACAGACCTTATGTGTCTTGGGATAGCTGTGAATGTCCCAGCCTGGCACAAAATCATAAGCTTATATCCTGAAATGTTTTTGCTTGTTTTTTTTTTTAATTCAGTTGTGCTGTACATCTACTTTGTAGATGATAATAATGTGTTGCAGTGTGAGAATGTTACACAGGCCTGGGACCTTGTATCTGAAGGCCTTCCATTGAGATCAGTTCTTCTACTGACATGAACTTCCAAATTTAGCATTGTTGCTCATTTTCAAGTTCCCTTTAGGCTTTAGCTATCTCAGAAACACTCTGGACTAGGGGATCTAAAGAAAAAAAGGTATAACTCAGGACTGGAGGTACCAAGGTATCTGAATCCAGGAAGAGCCTTCTTGCTGTTTGGTCCTGTGACAGAGGCTGGGATGAGAGGAGGTCACTGTCCTCTGTATGAAGCCTTTTCTGAGAATGAGATGTGGTTTGTTACTATTGTAATGTTAGTGTGTGTAGCAAGAGAGGTAGACAGAGCCAGTCAGTGGTGTGTGTTGGTACCCAGTTTATTAGGGACGGAACTCAAGTAGAAACTCATCGCACCACAACCAGATTCCAAGCTCTGGTTTTGCTTCTTTGCCTGTTGTCATCTTGAAAATCAGTTTCTTAAATGTATGTACTGAATCGTAAGCCGTCTCCTCTCAGTAACATATGGATTAGGCCTTGGCTCAGTCCAGGATCCTAATGTATCTATTTGGCAGCCGTGCTAATTTATTTAATTGCTTTATAATTTTAGCTGACATTTTCCATCAAGATTTGTTACAATTATAAAGCCATTTTCACAGTAATTTTTGAAGCTACATTAGAGTTTCCATAGTGTCCTTACCACCTATTATGTCAGAGAAGACTTAGTTTTTCAAAAAAATATATAAGTCAACAGAATAAAATGCAGTGTATTTTACACAAATTCTCCTTGTATCAAGTGTGTTTGGTGGAAACAAGTGCCGGGTGTGTGTCTGCTGAGTTCTCTCCTAGCATTCATGAGCTCCCCACTCCTACCCTTTGGGTTTGATCCCTAGCCCTGCACAAAACTGGACATGGTGATTATATTAGTCAGGATTAGAATCAATGGAATTAATATAAACTTACAAAGGGAAGTAATAGGATGGCTTACACATTGGCTGGGTTGTCCAGCAGTGGGCTGTTTGCACTCTGCAGAGGCTCACAGTCTGTGGCTTCTCAGTCCACAGGCTGGAGGCACTGCTAGTTTCAACCTGGTGCTCAAGGCCTGGAGAGTGCTGGTCTTCAGGGCATGCTGAAAAGGTAAGAAGGCAGGGTTCTACTGTCAGTGACGGATGGTGCCAGCAGCTGCAGCAGTAGCATAGATGCACTTAGCAGCATAGAGTCCAGGGAGTTTGAGCCTAACCTAGACTGCATGAGACCCTGTCTCCAAAACAAACAAAAATAACACACACAAACACACACGTGCACGTGCACACACACACGATAAAATTTAAGATAGGCCATCATATAAGTCAGGGGTTCTCAAACAATTTTCATCCACAACCACTGAGAAAAATTACATAGATATATAAAGTATACAGATTAGCATTTGTTGAGAATAATTCATTAAAGCAAATAATTTTAAGGCAATCATTTTATATACACACACATATATGTATGTATATATAATTTTTTCATTTACTAAAGATTTAAACAAACTTGCCTAAACAAGATGGATGTGGTTGTCCATACATGCACAATGACTTACATCTTTGGTAACTATTTGATAATGCAGGACATAGAGCATTTTCCATGTCTTTGAGAGTTGATTGGCAGCCTGATCTTATGTTGGTGAGTGCTGGGGTGCTGCTTCACACAAGTACATAGTACAACAGAGCATAGAATGGTACTATTCAGTACCATTTCTGGAAGTTTTAATCTCTGAGCTAATCTCAAACCAAAATTCATTGAACCACCTTTTTATGAAAGTCAAGTGAGCAGCTCAAACAGTAATTTAAAAAATCAAACAGTTTAGCACAATATCATCCAAAGACACCGATTTGATAGATGCTGAGGAATGACAGTAGGGAAAATTTAGAAGGCTTTTTGTTTTGTATGACTAAATTATGTTCCTGTAAGGGCAGAAAACCTCCTGTGAACAGTAAAAATGCTGTAGTTTATGTCTTCTAGCTTTGCATATTTGAGCCAAGCTCCCGTAGACAGTGTTACTGCTGTCATATGGGCTGACAGCACGCTCAGTGCAAAGTTGCACTTACATGCTCAGAACAGAGGCTACAGTGAAGTGGCAAAGTGAGGCATGGGAGAGCACGCCACAGACACCGCAGATTTGGTGTATGTTTGGGTTTAATTGTTCACCATTGCATATCCAGAACCCCTTTACTATTGCCAAAAGTTTCATATTCTCCACCTTCAGTTACAGGACCCTATACGTGCTTCAACACACAGTTGTAGAAACTACTGGGCTGGCAAGATGGCTCAGCCAATAAAACGCTTGTCATGAATGTTTCTAGGACCTGAGTTCAATCCCTGGGAGCCATATTGGGAGGAAAACCTTTCTGAAAGTTGCCCTTTGACCTCTTCACGCACACCGTGGCACACAGTTAGCTGCACTCACACACAGCGTGCCCTCATGCTTACTTACACACATGCACACTCACCTGTACACACACACACAATGCACATAACACACTGACACACATGTAAAATTGAGGTGTAAAATAAGCTACGTAGTATGATTTTATTCAATTTAGACTAGACAATGTCTATTGTTCTATTTTAATCATAATGTGAATGAAATTGTTATATTAATGAATGGCATACTGCATTTAAAATTAGGCAGTTTCCTGGGATGGTAGCAGGACTAACACAGCACATGCAGCCCTATATTAATCTCCAGGAAGACTCCTCCCTTCACTTATAATTAACTGTTATTACTTCTGTCTGAAAATGTGCACTGAAGTATTTATGGGTAGATGGCCAGGGTGAATACAACTAATGTCAATTCTTCACAAAAGAGAAAAAACAACTGGAAATATATTGCCTGCACGGAAAGGGAGAGAGAGAACAAATAACAGGCCACCAGGCAGAACTGTTAACAGTGATGAATCTGAGAGAGGGCATATGGTATCCTTTGTATCGTTTTTATTCTTTTGATTTTATAAATTTAGAATTACTCCCAGATAAAGTATTCTTAAAAGGAAATCAAACCACCCCCAATAGAAATAAATTAACCAATTATTGTTTGGGAGAAAAGGGGTGTATGTGCTCCATGTGGGCCTCATTTCTTCCTGTAGTCTTTAGACTGCCCTAGAGCTGAAATTTGGTGAGCACTGTGATAGGTCATGAAGCAAAGACTTTCTGGGAGATGTGCATAGTGTGAAATAAAAATCTATTGTGGAATAACAAGTTTATCTGAAATGTTCTAGTTATAGTGTTTTGTGTCGTCATTGCAGAACTCCTATGAAGTCAGGTACTTCTGTTATACTGCTGTCCTTTTACAAACAAGGACACTAAGGCTAATGAAGTTCACTTTCTTATTCTTGTACAATAGGACTGAAACGCTAGCACTCCATTCCCACTCATAACTCTAGTTTCATCATTAGTATGCCTACCTAGAAAATTAGTTAGAAATAATCATTTTGAGTCAGTTCTAAAGATTTGCTAATGAGATTCTAGATTAATATAAAAGTATTCGTAGAAGATAACTATATTATGAGTTTGTGCTTGATGCTTCATATGCCAGGTTTTACTCCTCTACAGTCTAGTCTTCTCCTGATGGTCCTACAACAGGATACCATTTGTTGCTTTCCATATTCAAAGTTAAATAAGTTGCTTAAAATATCACCACCTCTAAGTTGTAGATCTATAGTGGATCCTCTGCTGGATGCTCAATTTGAGAGAGAGTGGAATAAAATTGCCACTCACTTTGGAAGCACATGTCTCAGAGATGCTTTCTAAATATTGTGACATTGTGTGTTATCCAGGTAATATCTGCTTCAGATTTATCAGAAACCCAATTATAAGAGTTCTTCATTCTTTCTCTTTTTAATACTTTATTTACTGTACAAAATTTAAACACCACCCTGGTTCTGAACCAGGTCTGTGGATCCCACACTGTGGCAAGCTGGGAAGCACGGACATGCTGGCCCAGCTTATCAGACTCAAACCACCCAAGACAGGTAGACCTGTTTCAGTCTGGATCTAGATTACATTTCCCCATAGTTTGAGATTACCATGGGAAGGTTGGCTTTACTGTTGGGAACATTTTTTCTGATCTTTCTCAGCACTAGAAGTCTGTCAGTGGTTTTTCCAAACACCACTTAGTTCCCATCTAGCCAATCAAAAATCACACTTAGAACAAAATCTGTAGCCATTTGTACTGGACACTGGAAAGCAAATCTTGAGCTAAGTGTCTTAAGTTTTAATTTTTTTCTTCTACAAATAGCCCCTGATAAATATTGGTGACTCCATTACCACCTCCACAGAAATTCCATCCTGATCATGAATTCCTTTATGAGTCTGTGGAAGGTGCTCCCTTTGTATTCTAATTGACCACTATCTTTGCTGAATTCTGCAGTGCAGAACTAACTACCTGAAGTTCTCCACAGTCACAAGCACTAGTTGCCGATTTTCATGTGGCTAACTTCCTAGCTGCCAACGCTGACGTTAGAGAATACCACTGTGTTGACTGGACTTGAACTTGACCCTGCCATGGCTTTGACCCAAAAATAAAAGCCCAAATTCTTCTTAATTCATCTCACTAAATAATTAGGTGTGGTGGTACATGACTTTAATCCCAGCACTTGGAGGCAAAGGCAGAATTCTTTGCTTCTTTGTTTTTTGTTGTTGTTTCTTTGTTTGTTTACAAGGTCTCACTCTGTAGTCCTGGCTGTCCTGGAACTCACTATGTAGACCAGGCTGGTCTCAAACTCTCAGAGATCTGCCTGCCTCTGCCTCCCAAATGCTGGGATTAAAGGTGTGCATCACTAAGCCCTTTGGAATTCTTGTGAATTTGAGATCTTTCTGATCTAAGTAGTGAGTTCCAGGACAACCAGAGCTAGACTCAAAAAAAAAAAAAAAAAAAAAAAAGAGTCAGGGTTCTGTTTGTTATGACAGAAGTCTCCTTACTCATACCATAAACAGCTGCTCCCCAGTGTGGTGCCTGTTTTTGGAAGCTGTGGGTCCTTTTAGATGTAGAGCCAACTGTTGAATGTAGTTTATTATGGACACCATGTGAAGGGTATACCTAGGAATGGTTCTTACCTCCCTCTTTGCTGCCTTGTCTGATATCATGCGAATAGCTTCAGCTGCATGCTTCCACCTCTCTGAGCTTGGGGTGCTAGCCTTAGGGCACAGTCTTATCTGCTACTTAACAATTGATAAACTGGAGGGGAAGGCTCTCTGGCTTTCTTGCTCACACTTGAGCTTGGCTCGAGACCAAGTAGCAGAGAGGTGGATTGTTGGTGCTCTTGACCACTGGGCAGAATGGCTGGACAAAGTCAGCAGGATCAGCAATGGCGTCTGCTTTGCTCTATATCTGTGTTTGTCTCTTCATTGCACCCCTTAATAAACAAATACTCCAATTTAAAAATGGGGTCCATATCTACACAGAATTCTCAACAGAAGACTCTCAAATGGCCGAAAGAACACTTAATGAATTGCTCAACATCCTTAGTCATCAGGGAAGTACAAATGAAAGCAACTCTGAGATACCATCTTATACCAGTCAGAATGGCTAAGATCAAAAACACCGATGATAGCTTATGCTGGAGAGGATGTGGAATAAGGGGAACAATCCTCCCTTGTCAGTGGGAGTACAAACTTGTACAGCCACTTTGGAAATCAGTATGGCAATTTCTTGGACAATTGGGACTCAATCTACTTCAAGACACAGCCAACAATTCCATTCTTTGGCATATACCCAAATGATGCACTTTCATACCACCAGGACATTAGCTCAACTGTGTTCATAGCTGAATTATTTGTAATAGCCAGAACCTGTAAACAACCTATATGCTGCTCAACTGAAGAATAGGTAAAGAAAATGTGGTACATTTATGCAGTGGAGTACTACTCAGTGGTAAAAAAAAAAATGACATTATGAAATCTGCAGGCAAATGGATAGAACTAGAAAAAAAATCCTGAGTAAGGTAATCCAGACCCAAAACGATGGTGTGTACTCACTTATAAGTGGATATTAGACGTAAAGCAAAGGATAACCAGCCTAATGTCCACTACCCCAGAGAAGCTGGGTAACAAGGAGAACCCTAAGAGAGGCATACATGGAGCCCCCTGGGAAGGGGAAATAGACAAGATCTCCTGAGAAAATTGGGATCACAGGGAAAGGGAGGGGAGAAAGATAGTGGAGATGAGAATATGAGGGAACAGAATGGTCAAATTGGGGGAATGAGAGGGAGAGAAAGGAAAGAGATATCTTGATTGAGGGAACCATTATGGAGTTAACGAGAAATCTGGCACTAGGACATTCCTGGAATCTACAAGGATGACCCCAGCTAAGACCCTAAGCATCAGTGGAGAAGGTGCCTGAACTGCCCTTCCCCTTTAATCAGATTGATGACTACCTGAATTATCATCATAGAATCTTCATCCAGCAACTGATGGGAGCAGATGCAGAGATCCACAGCTAAGCACTGGGCATAGCTCCCAGGGTCCAGTAGAAGAGAGGGAGGATAATATGAGCAAAGGGGTCAAGACCATTTTGGGGATACCCACAGAAACATCTGACCTGAGCTAACGAGAACTCACTGACTCTAGACTGATAGCAGCAGAACCTGCATAGGACCTAACTAGGCCTTCTGAATGTGGGTGACAGTTGTGTGGTTTGGGCAGTCTATGGAGCCTCTGGCAGTGGGACCAGGATTTATCCCTAGTGTTTGAACTGACTCTTTGGAGTTCATTCTCTTCGGAGTGATACCTTGCTCAGCCCAGATATAGGGGGCAGAGCCTTGGTGGTGCCTCAAAGTGATGTGCCAGACTTTGTTGACTCCTCATAGGAAGTTTTACCCTCTTTGAGGATTGGATGGGGGTGGGGAGAGCAGGAGGAGGGGAGGGAGTGGGAACTGGGATTGGTATATAAAATGAGAAGTGATTATTTTAAAATAAAATGATGAAAAATAAATTGGTTATTATCCTTTTGTGGCTTCTTGCATCAGCTGGCGTCTAATGTGGGGCACAAACCCACAACCCTGAGATTGAGAGTCTCATGCTCTACTGACTGAGGTAGCCGGGCAGGCAAGGCCACACACCCTAGGCCTGGTTCTCCAAGACTATAGGCAGAATGAGTTCCCACAATAGGAACCAGGAAAAATCTACCCTCTGATTGTGAACTGAGACCCCCCATTAATGCTTCCTATCATGTTTATTGTATCACTACATTGTCAGTATAGGTTTATTTGAAAAGTGCATTAAAGCTTTGTGTAGTGGTGGACACCTTTGATCCCAGCACAGGATCTCTGAGTTTTAGGCCAGCCTGGTCTACACAAAGTCCCAAGACAGCCAAGGATACATGGTGAGACCCTGTTTCAAAAAAAAAAAAAAACCAAAGAAATAAAACTTCAAATTCTTAAATTTAAGGTCCATGGTGAACAGGAGATTTGAGACAAAAGACCTTGACCCTTCCTCTCCTGGGCACCTCTTGATAGGTATGACTTCAGTTGCCTGTTAAGTGAAAAGGCCTAGGAGGTTGGGTTAAAGCTTTCAAGGACCCTCTACATGAGCAAAGGTGTTCTCTGACAGCCCTCAGGCCTTTCCCAGGCTTTGCATTCTCATCACCCTGCTCTTTAGTCTCAAACCATCTCATGTTTTTGTCATCACCCCCCCCCCCCCCCACGACAGGGTTTCTCTGTGTAGCTTTGGAGCCAATCCTGGCACTCGCTCTGTAGACCAGGTTGGCCTTGAACTCATTGAGATCCGCCTGCCTCTGCCTCCAGAGTGCTGGGATTAAAGGCGTGCGCCACCAACGCCCGGCCATCTCATGTATTTTTGACTTATGTG
This sequence comes from Mesocricetus auratus, assembly GCF_017639785.1. Classification (NCBI taxonomy): domain Eukaryota; kingdom Metazoa; phylum Chordata; class Mammalia; order Rodentia; family Cricetidae; genus Mesocricetus; species Mesocricetus auratus. Next base: position 154,953,528 of record NW_024429266.1, on the reverse strand, counting down.
GAATTAGGGTTTTCTGCCCTTTCCTTCATGTTAAAAGTGTGCCGTTCTGTTCTTAGGGGTTTGTTTTGAAAAGTGAAACATATTTTGTTTTAGAATGGAAATGAAATAATTTTCAAGGTCCCTGATTGATATCTATGGGGGATTTATTCCTCTGGTTTCTGTTTGTGAGTGTGTTTGATGTTTTCTCCTCACCCATCTCCTAGGACGGAGCATTAAGTCCTGTGGCATATGGGAGCCACAGCTCGTGTATTCTTCATTTCGTCTACTGATTTTAAAGATATACATGTTTTGTTTTCATCTCTAATTGGTTTTATATAGCTTCAGCTTCACTTAATTAGGGTTTGTTGTAGAAACGCCACATCTGTTTCAGCAGAATCTTGAAAGCAATGGTTGCATGAGTGGTAGGTGAAATGTTCTTTAGTTGTGTGGTAGGACTTAAAGTGATGCACCCCGTGAAACCACTGTGGAGGGAAGTTGGGGGTTGGCTAGTAGAGTGCCGGTCATGCTAGCGTGAGAACTTGAGTTCTGATCTCCAGCACCCTCATAAAAAGTCAAATGTGTGCCTCTTACCTGTAGCTCTGCTGCTGGAGATTTGAAGCCAAGGACATCCCTAAAACTCACTTCCCAGATAGTCTTGCTGAGTCAGTGAGATCAGGATTCAATCAGAGATGAGGGTCCAAAAGTAAGGCAGAGAGCAATAGAAGAAGTGACTTGATTTGGGTGCTGACCTCCATATACATAAGCGCGTGTACACACACACACACACACACACACACACACACACACACACACACACACACACACACACACCCCAATGAAATTCTGCCAGATTTCTGACAGTGGAACTCACAGTGATCCTGGGTGACACTGGATCATACTTTCTTTTGAGGACTGTGGCCTTGGGGTTTCATTGAGGTTTTTTTTTTTTGTTGTTGTTGTTGTTGTTGGTTTGTTACTCGGTTCTGTTCCTCGCAAAGGGTAGACACCTACATTATTGCCTTCTACCTTTTGTCAGAATTGTACACCTGCACAAATTCACACCATTCAAGGATTCTGCAGGGTAAATTTGTGCCTTCCCAGTACACAGTAGAGTACATCATGTACAAACCAAAAAAGTGGGTGGAGAGGAAGTGAGGCGATAAGTCAGAGGGTAAAGCAGTGTACCTGAATTCAGTCCCCACCACCTACATAAAAGAAGCTGCACATGTAGCAAATGATTCTAACCTCAATGCTGAGGAGGTGGAGCTAGGAAGACCCCTGACACTGGCTGGCCAACTGACCCGGCCTGCCCTTACTTGGGGAGTCTTAGGCCAGTGAGAGGCCGTGAAAACAAGGTGTATAGTGCCTAAGGAATGGTATCAGGGTCGACCTTTGTTCTGTACATCCACACAAACATGCTTGTGTACCTGCTTGTTTGCACGTGGACATACAAGAGCCATATAATTGGTTCCAGATAAAAGTCTTCTGGCAGCCTCCTTATATCTCCACCTATAAATACTTCCTTTCCTTCTCAGAAATAACCATGATTCTGATTGTTTGTATGTATGTATATATATACACACACATTTTTCTTCTTGAGCTTCATATAAGTATAACCATGTGATATATACGTTTTGTTTCTGTGTTCATTTTTACATTTATTTTTCTGTGTGTGTGTGTGAGAGAGAGAGAGATCTAGAGAAAGATACCTAGAGAGAGGGAGACCTAGAGAGAGACAAACCTAGAGAGAGACAGACCTAGAGAGAGACAGACCTAGAGAGAGGGAGACCTTGTATGTGTTGATTCTTTTCTTCCACTTTGTGTGTTTCAGGGCTTGATCTTATGCCTTCAAGCTTTGAGGCAAGTGTTCTCACTCACCTGAAACATCCAACCAGCCCTTGTTCTGTCATCTTTTTCTTTTTTCTAATGTTGTTCTTTTGAAATGTATCCACATGTTTCAATGTAGCAGTAGTTTCATTTTTCCCCACTGAATAGTTTCTCGTTGTTTAAATAGAGTGCCATCCTTTTCTGTGGGTTTCAGTGGTCTCTAGCTTTTAGTTCAGCCTGATATATTCTTACACAATTACACATGTAAGCACAATACCTGCTGGTCAAAGTGAAGACAGACATAAATTCAGTTGTGGTAGATCTTGTCAAAAATATTTCCAAGGTGGATGTAGCTTTTACTCTGCCCCTACCATGAGTTCAGACCATACCTCATTGTCAAAATCATTAGGTATTGTTAGTTTTGTATAAAAATATTTTTGTCATCTTGGTGGCTATGCAGTAGTGTCTCTTTGTGACTTTTTTTTGCATTATTGCTGATACAAAATGACATTGAGCATCATTTCAAATACTTTTTGTCCAGTTGTATATCTTCCTTTCCTATGCAACTTTGTTTCCAATTTTCTTTTAATTTAGATTATCTTTTCCTCAAAATTATAGCAGGAGTTGAGTTTTAAATGTTATTTTAATGCTTGGATGGATTGTTCAAACTTCTTACATTGCACAGTACACAGTAGTGGCACTAGTAAGGTCAAGTGTGGTGGTGGGTGCTTAGAATCTCAGTGCTCAGGATGCTGAGTTAAAGGGGTTTGAATCTGAGGCAGCCTAACTACATAATGAGACTGTTATTCCCACTGGGTGAGAATAAGACCACCACCACAATCTTTAAGTCAAATTTGAAGCAAGCTTTATTAACTACTAGTCAGGATGATGGACAATGGCCAGGTCCATTCTTGGTACTCCCAAATTACATTAGTTAGGTACTTATAAAGGCAAACCCAACAAGGCTATGTACTTCCAGCCTTAGTTCAGTAGGACCAAGCATACCTTCTGAGGTACTTCCTCCCTATGTAACACACCCCACTCCCCACCCCAGTCCCTACAATTGATCAGGTACATCCTGGATAGTTGGGTAGTTGGGGCAGCCAAGCTTGTTTACAGAAGTGAAAACATGTAGCTTGTTATCTTACATGAACAACAGCCCCTAGGATTCCAGGAATCTGTCTGTTGACAATTAGGGCTTATAGGTTAGAAGCAATTTTGTTTTATAGATCTCTTAAGCACAGTTATTAAACTTAAATGTAACTTTAGCCATCATAAGACCTGTCATATTCATGTGGTGTGTGTGTGTGTCCAAAAAAAGTTCATTGGGGCCTTAAGAGATGGTTCAGTTGGTAAAGAGCTTGCTTGCAAGCACAAGGGCGTGAGTTTGATTTCCAGAAGCCATGTACAGATATCTGGATGTGCGCTATTGATTTGTAATCTAGAAGATGGGAAGGCAGAGACAGGCAGGTACCCAGGGTTAGCCTTGTCTACTTAGGGAGTGTGAGATTCATTGAGTGACCTTGTCTCAATAAAAACAAGATAGATGGCACCTGAGGCATGACCACAGCTAGAGGTTGTCTTCTGCACATACATGAACATGCATGTACATATACACAAAATTAAAGAGAACACTACAGAGCAGGTTCAGTTATACCTGCTTTATAGGGAGACTGAAATAAGAATGAAACAGAAAGTGTGAGAAATCACCAAGCAGGAAGCAGAAAGTGTTGTCTTTGTTCCAGAAACGAAGAAGGCACAGGCAAGTAGCAAATTAAGAAAAAGAAAATCTATTTTTGAAAATAAATAAATAAACAAGCAACAAATAAATAAATAGAAAGTAAATCTATTCTTGTATCAGATGTCAGATTAGGTTCATTAAGATATTATTATGTTGTGGTTCTCCCCCTCACCCCATTCTCTTTATGTGTCCTTACCTGCTTCCTATTCTTTTGTAGTACAGAAAGAGAATGGCCACATGCATAATACATACTGGGCCAAAGTGACTGATTTGTTACAGAGACACACTAGAGGTCATATTGTTTCTCCTAAGAAACTTGTCTTTGCAAGGGACACAAATGCACAGTAGAATCAGGTTTCTAAAATGAGGGCAATAGAATAAAATGGAGATGTAGTGCCCAATTAGAATTGCCTCCCTGCACCGGTAAGGAGCATGCAGGAAAAATGCCTGGGTTTTATTTTTCATTTCTTCCCCCTCCTTTGTTCCTTAGCTTCTCAGAGACTCACTTTGTTCATCTATAAAGCAGAGAGAGTGATGCCTTCCTTACAGCTTTCCTGTGAGGCTTTGCACAGTGCCTGACCTCCAGTCAGCAAGCACTGTATCAGCTGCAGCTGTGATGAGGTGGGTGATGTTCATGGTGAGAGTGCTGGTGCTGATGAAGGTGCCTCATTGGCTAAGAGGGACCTTTCCTACCTTGGCCACCAATAGGCTCAGTGAAAGCAAGCGGAGGCAATAGCAGTTCCAGGGAGTGGTGCTTCATGCAGCAGGAAGAGCAGTTTAGGAAGGGGAAAGGCTCTTCCCATCTGTGAGGAACCTCTGTAGGTGTCAGTGACTATTGGGGCATTGTTCCTGGATGCCCCAGGCATCCCAAATGACTTGCAGTTATGTTTGATTTGTGTATTTCAAAGTATGTGTAAACTGGACTGTAGTAGTACAGTTTAATCTTTAATCTCAACACTCTGGAGGCAGAAGCAGGTGGATCTCTGAGTTCTAGACCAGCCTGGACTAACAGGGTGAATTACTGGACAGCCAGGCTCATACAGAGAAGCGCTGTCTCAGGGCAGGGTCAGTTGGGAGGAGTATCTGTAAGAACAAAATCATAACAATTTGAGAAAGTAGTGGATTTGACTTCAGGCAGCTTCCCTCATCCTGACTTTGGGACACTGAGACATTTTGGGATACTTTGGGACACTGTTAGTAAATACAGACTTCAAATGTAGATTCACTCCCTCACCCCAATCTGGCCTTGTGTACTTGGATAGGTTGCTTCCCTGAGGTTTCCCAATTTTTTACAAACAGGATTGTGCTACGGTCCCCACAGATTTAGAGAGAGGATTGAGACCTGACATTTGAAAATATGACCAGGCACACAGTTGGTGGCCGTGTTGCTGAGATAAAGCCAGGTGCTTGATGAGTAGTGTGAAAGTCAATGATACTTATTCATGAGCACAGCGAACGGTATGAGGGAAGGTGTGTTTTAAGCACACCTACCAGACCATGTAGACTCACTCAGCCTCCTCATCTGTGTGCTGTGGCTACAAGCAAGCTTTGGTTCTATAATTCTGTCACCAAATGTTCTGCACTCTTTAGAGCAATTGCAGTTGAGATAAATCTGCTGTATAACTAGCCTGCCATTGAGCAATCTATAATTTACCGACATAAAACACACTCACCTGCACATTAAGATGCTAAGTGTGATATTGTAGCCTCATTTTTTCCTCTCCCCCTCATTAACTCTAAAGCCCTTCAACATGCTCTAAAGGTAGGTCAGGCAGTACAAAAGGGCCTGGTTGGCCTCGTGGGCTTTTACTGTTGTTGCCATTTCTTGACCTCTCTGCAATGAATGGCTGTCTGTCTGAAGGAAGGCGAGCTTTTCTGCAGTAAGCCCCCAGAAAGCACACCTGTGTTGCATGTCATTTCCCCCAGCAAATGCACATCTATGTTTCCTACCCTTTTTAGTTACTCATTGTAACTGCTTTTCTTCAGTGCATCACCTGTAAAAAGTTCAAACATCATGTCCCATGCTCCTGTTGTTCTGAGTCCAGGGAGGGTCACAGCAGAGCAGACCAAAAGGTATGTTAGCACAGGATTAATGAAGGTTGCACAGTGTTGAGGCTGGAGATATATGGCCTTGTTAAACAGTCAGTCTGTAATGAGGTTCTGCAAATAAAGATTCCACAGTGCCTGAGTTCCTGTTCAATACACATTTCTGGAACTTTTATCTTGGATGACACCATTGTAGAATGGTGTTTCTCCTGATAGCCCTCTTTCATAGATTTCATTACATGAAACTCTGTCAAGTAACAACTCGAAGGAAACCTGCTGGTTGACAAACCTGTGCATGCCATTATAAAAGCTGGGCGAGGCAGGGCAGTGGTGGCACACAACTTTAATCCCAGCACTCAGGAGGCAGAGACAGGAGGATTTCTGTGAATTCGAGGCCAGCCTGGTCTACATAGTGAGTTCCAGGACAGCCTGGGATGATACACATAGAAACCCTGTCTCAAAAAACAAATCAAACAAAACAACAACAAAAACCTGGGTGCTTTCCACCTTGGAGGGTCCTGTCAAATAGCAACAGTTGTGAGGAAATGTTCTCCATCACTCTGTTTCCTTTCCTTGTTGAAACTGACAACCTTTGGAATTGAGTTTATTTCTCATTTGCTTTATGATTCTCCAGCTGACTTAGGAAAGCCTTGGAGTTGTCAATGGGATTGTTTTCTGTAAGGGTAGAGGGGTCACTTCCTCATATATTTGTGGCAGTTCAAGTCAAAATTCAGCTGGAAAACATTTCAAATTGTTACACCCTTTTCCCCTTTCATTTATAGAAGGAGTCAAAGGTTCTTATAAAGGAGCTGCATCTCTGTGGCCCTTACTAATTGTGATGTGATTTATCATCTGTTTCTGACAATATGTGAAAGTCATTATAATCCATATGCAGGAAGAAACATGAATTGTGATTGTCTGTCACGTCTTGGTTATAAGTTGACATAGTACATTGTTATTAAGTTCTTTAACTTTTGAAAACATCCAGTAAGTTGAAGTTCTTTTGTTTAGCTTCTCTTTCCCCAACAATATTTGTTACTTCCTAATTGAGCCTGGTAAATTAATCTTAGAAGAAAATCGCTGTTCGTTTCCTGGAAAAACTTTGCTGCAGGATCCAAACAGTTGTGCTTAAAAGTTGTATCCTTTGAAAGGGGGTTTCATTTTGATCAGTACCTCCTTTGTTCTATAAAACCACTATTTCTTGTTTTAGAGGCACATGTTTTTCTACATTTGGGTGTGTTGATGCATGCATGTAATGTGACAGTTTTCTTTTTTCCTTGAAAACCTATTGAAGATGTTACTTATAATTAGTAACATGTTAAAACAGTTGTTTGTTTGTTTCCCCAGTATCTCATGTATCCTAGGCTGGCCTTAAATTTACTGTATACTAAGCATGACTTTGAGCTCCTAATCCTTTTGTTCCCCCGCCCCCATATTCTGATTGCTGAGTGTTGGGATAACAGGCATGAACCACCACATCCAATTAATGCATTACTAGGAATTGAACCTGGACTTTGCACATACTAGGTAAGCACTCTATCACCTGAGCTACATTCCCAGCCCCCAAATAAGGAGAGTTTGGTATTGAAAAAAAAGCTGCCCTGTACTGTGGTCTTAAAAATGTCTTTCTAAACTCAAATGTTAAAAATAAATGGCCAATGTGATATGTAAGACTTTCAGATGATAGATCAAGTCGTGAGTGTGACAGGAATTAGAGCTGTTATGAGAGGGCTTAAGAGAATATGTTTTGGTCCTGTCTTGGCTCTGCTCGATGATGACCCAGTGTTCATCCTTCTGACCATGCAGACACAAGCTGCCTGCCATCTTAGGACAGGTTTCCTGTGAGACTCCCAAGTCCATTGGCAACTTGACTTTGAATTCTCCAGTTAACAGAACTGTGTGATACAAACTTTACAAATTTCTGCTTCTTACAAACATCACCACAAATGGACTAAGACTTAGACTATTTATTTTTGTTACCTGTACTTTGAATTTGTATGTTTAGACTGATAGATCAGCATGTGGATGACTTTAGCTCAAAGGAGTTGCCTTCCAGTGTCAGTTACCCAGCCCCTTTTCTACCTCCACGCCTCTATCAACTAGCAAGAAATTCAGTCCACATTTTTAATGAATACCTTAGGGTTTTCCATTCCATATAATTATCAAGTTAAGCTTATTGTACCAGTAACATAATTTTTTTTATTAAAAATAAAAGCACAAAAATTTCATGTGACCTTCATAATACCATGTGTTTACTTTTTATCAGAAAGCTGTGGACGGTTATTTAAATTCTCTAAACATTTTCCTAGCAAGTATGAGATGTCTGAGCTTCCAGCACCCAATCCCTAATACACACAACATATACACGAATATTTGGGGGCTTGATGCAGTCTAGCTATACAGCTCAGTACTTGCTCAGCACAAGTACCTGAGTCCAGTTCATAGCACTGCAAAACCAAAATGAAACAAAAATATCCCTCCGAGATCCTTTGCTAGTAATTCATGAATATGTTCTGAATTGCCTTTTCCTCACTGTGACAAATTAGCTGAAAAAAGTCAACCTAAAGGAAAGTGTAGCTGGAAGTTTCTGTGCCACCAGCTGCTCCCAAATAAACACAGTGAGGCTTATATTAATTATAAATGCTTGAACAATAGCTCAGGCATATTACCAGCTAATTCTTGCATTTACATTAACCTGTATTTCTTATCAGTGCTCTACCACGGGGCTTGGTGCCTTTTCTCAGTACTGTATTCTCATCTTGCTTCTTCCTATGTCTGCTGACAGCTCCTCTGACTCTGCCCTTCTTCATCCCAGCATCCTTAGTTTGGTTATCCCTCTTATGCTTCCTGCCTGGCTACTAACCAGCCAGTTCTTTATTAACTGATGAGAGCAATACATATTCACAGTGTACGGAAGGATTATCCCACAGCAGGAAAGGGCTGTTTTGGCTCAGTTTCGGAGGGTTTTGAACCATGGTTGTTTGGTGCTTTGGGGTCTGCAGTGCATACAGTAGGACATCACAGCAGAGCATGTGGTTGAAAAGATCTCATATCATGGAGACTGAGAAGCACAGAGGTGAGAGGGAGACACAAGGGTCCTAATGTCTTCAGCAGAAAGAATACCCCTAACAACCCGTCTTCCTTTGCCACTCCTCACTTCCTGCAAGTTGCCTTTCCTCCTGGTGGTGCCACAGGCAGGCAACCACATGTTTAGCACTTTGGGGGATGTGAGGATCCAAACCATATCATGTATGAGCACATAAAAGACACATAATATAGGGGCTGGAGAGATGGCTCAGTGGTTAAGAGCACTGGCTGCTTTTCCAGAGGGCCCAGGTTCAATTCCCAGCACTCAAATGGCAGTTCACAACTGTCTGTAACTCCAGTTCCAGGGGATCCGGCATTCTCACACAGACATACATGTAGACAAAACACCAATGTATTGTGAATAGAATGCATACAATTCATGGAAAATAAAAATAAATACAATTAAAAAAAGACACATAGTATTAGCAAAGAATATGCATTGAAAGGGATTATATAACGAGCACCACACTCTTAAAGGCTGCATGTGTGTTATTTGCTTGTTTGTTCCAGTAACTGCATACAGGGAGGAGAAAATAGTTATTTCATTTTGTTGTTGTTGTTGTTTTTGAGACAGAGTTTCGCTGTGTAGCCATGCTTATCCTGGAATTCTCTCTAGACCAGGCTGACCTTGAACTCACAGAGATCTACTTTCCTCTGCTTGCTTCGAGTACTGGGATCAAATGTGAACACCATCACCACCCAGCAGGTTCTTTCATGTTAACTGCACTGTTTTCAGTCATTCCTCTCCTTCGGTTTTATGTTGTTTGTTAAGACAGTTTTATTAGTATATTATTCCAGAAAAATAACTCATCTGTCTAGGTTTTCAAATTACTAGAGTTATATATGACATTCTCCTACACATTTTTCTACGTATAATGCTTTACCTTTTGTTTTTGAAACTAATGACATGATTTCTCCTTTCTCTGCTCATGATTTTGTTTTCCAAAGATCTTTTTCTTGCCAGGCGATGCTGGCACACACCCTTAATCCTAGCAGTTGGGAGACAGAGGCAGGCAGATCTCAGTGAGTTCAAGGCCAGCCTGGTCTACAAAGCTACAAAGTGAGTTCCAGGACAGCCAGGACTGTTAGACAGAGAAACCCTGTCTTGAAAAACCACAAAAAGAAAAAAAAGCTGGAGAGATGGCTCAGATGTTAAAAGTACTGACTGCCTTTCCAGAGGATCTGAGTTCAATTCCCAGCAACCATATGATGGCTCACAACCATCTATAATGAGATCTGGTGCCTTCTTCTGGCCCGCAGGCATACATGCAAGCAGAACACTGTATACATAATAAACAAATATTTTTTTAAAAACTGGACGTTGGTGGCACACGCCTTTAATCCCAATACTCAGAAGACAGAGGCAGGCGAATCTTTGTGAGTTCAAGGGCGGTCTGGTCTACAGAGCAGGTTCCAGGACAGTCTCCAAAACAATACAGAGAAACCCTGTCTCGAAAACCCCCCCTCCAAAAAAAGAAAAGCCTTTTTTTCTTATTGCCTGTAGTTTCTTGTCTGTATTTCTACTTTTAATGTCATTATTCTTACACCATACATTTTAAAATAGCCTCATTGAAATGTGTCACCCATTTCTTAAAGACTTGTGTTTTAGTTTATAGCTGGCTCACTGTATCCATGCATTCAAGCAACTTCACATTCTGTGTGACACTCACAGTGGATGTTTCTATCTGAGTATTAATGACTTTTTTTTCCTTGTCAATATTCTCAAAGCAACACAGTTTAACAACTCTTGGCTATTATAAGTAACCCAGAAGTGACTTACATTATTTGAAAGGTCTAAGTTATGAACACATACATATTTTTAGACTGTTTACATCTTTTTGATGATTATGAATAATACTACCAGAAATACATTGTATACGTTTTCATTTTGGCATGTATTTTCATTTCTCTTGGATACATTGTATGAAATGAAATTATTCGGTCATATCATAAATAACTCTTTGAACCTCTGCCAGACTATCTTCCAAGATGGCAGCTCCATTTTATATTCCTACTTGAGAATCTCATCTTTGCTAGTTGTCATTTTGATTAAAACGTCTTCCTGACTATGAAGTGATATGTCATGATGGTCGTGACTTATATTCCTGATGGATTACCCAATTACACCGAGCACATTCTCATGTGTTTATTGGTCACTTGTGTATCATCATTGGAGGACTGTCTGTTTAAATCCTTCACTTGTTTTTCAAATGGACTGTTTGGTTTTGTATTACCTAGTTGTAGAGGTTCTTCATATATTTTCGATATAAGTTCCTCATCAGATATGATTCAAAAATATTCTCTCCCATTCTATTGATTCTCTTTTTCTTATCTTGATAGTATTATTCTCAGGGAATAAAGGGACCTCTTCAATTTTTACTGTGCTTAATTTGTGTGTGTACACTTTTAGTATCATTGCCTAACCTAGGACTATACATTGATAACTTCTGAGAGTTGTATCAATTACTGTCATCTCTTTTGAGTAAATCTTTGCATATGGTGTGAGAAGGGGGCAGCTTTATTCTTTTGCATATGAATATCTAATACTCCCAGCACTGTTAGATGATTTCTAGACAGTTTTAAAGTTTATCTTTCCTGTTTATAGCTTCATAAGTAGAAAGCATAATTCAGTTGTTTTCTTTCATTCTTTGATAAGTATAGGTAAGGTTGCAGTTTCCTTCTGTGTGGGTGCCTACGCCTATCCTGCAGATTTTTTTTTTTGGTCTTTTTATTGTTGATGTCTATTTTTATTTTATTTTTTTGGTTTTTCGAGACAGGGTTTCTCTGTATTGCTCTGGAGGTTGTCCTGGAATTCGCTTTGTAGACCAGATTGGCCTCGAACTCACAGAGATCCTCCTGCCTCTGCCTTCCAAATGCTGGGATTAAAAGTGTGTGCCACCAACCCCCGGCTGTTAATGTCTATTTTTACTAGAACTGCATTCTAGTTAGTGAATGTGGCCTGGGTTGTCATTAAACGTAATTTTATCAAAGGACAATTCTATTGTAGTTACTACAAAGCCTCTCTTCCAAACTCAGATTGGTTATGCCTGTTTTGGTATATACTAAATAAATTTGATAGAAAGACATATGAAGACTGGGTGTGGTGTGGCTGAGCTGTGGTGTCAGGACACAAGAGGCAGAAGCAAGTGGATTGAGATCGAGTTCAGGGTCAGCATGAACTAAATAGTGAGATCCTGCCTTACAATAACAAACCAAAACAGAAGAATATGTTCACTAACTATATCCTGGCATGGTGGTGCATATCTATAACCCAAGGACACCAAAGACAGAGTCTGTGGGTTTGCTGGAAGTTTGAAACTTGCTTATTCTACATAGAGAACTCCCAGCTATCTAGAGCTACATAGCAAGACCGGAGATCTCAAACTACCCCACCCCCACTCCCACCCCCAAGGCATATTCATAGAAAGCAGTTAGCAGATCCACACCTGGAAGGTAAGGGCCTAAGGTGGTTAGTGTGATAGCAGTAACATTAAGCCTGACTCTGTGCCAGACTCACCCATGGTCTGCATCTGCCCACTAGACATTTTCCCTGCCTCATGGGGTGCAGACTCTCCATTCTTCCTTTTACAGGAGACAGAGTAGAGGCGTGGCCAGGAGAGGCTGTTTGCCCCATTAGTCACAGGAGAAAGAGGCAAAGTGGCTATTGTGCCTGTTTGGCCCTACTTCCCACCCTAGAGACCAACCTGCACTCCTGCCTCCAAAGTGGTCATCCTGTTTGCTTGATCTGGTGCTAAACGTTTGCTCAGAGAGAAACCCCTGGGCCTCTTCGCACAGCTGGTTAAAATGTTGATAGAAAGCCATGTCTACACCTCATTGTTACTTTGAACTGATGACCCTGGGTCCAGAAATCAGGTAGCAATGAATGAAGAACCACTACACTGGTTCTTATGTTGTATATGTGACCAGAGTGATTTCAAAAGACACCCTGTGAAGCATCTTTCCTTATTTCTGCTGGAGACCACTCGCTCTCTGTAAGCCTGGATTTGTGAAATTGAGGGTGTACTTTCTGATAAACCTTGAGCAGGTATCTTTGCCTCCCCTTGTGTTTCTCTTATACAGAGTCTGGTCTTGGACTAATTGGAAATCATTTTGATTTGATTTTCTTTTTTCTTCTGTCTCTCTATCTCTGTGTCTGTCTCTATCCTTCTCTTAGAGAGAGAACATGAGGTTGGGTGCATAGGGAGATGGAGAGGGGAGGATTTGGAAGGAGTCGGGGGAGGGGATAGAATGTTATCAAAATATATTGTATGAGATTTTTAAAATTAAATTTAAAAATATTTATTTGTTGCCATTAGGGATATTTCCCAGGTAAATAGGACTGTTTTTCTCACACTACTGGAGACTGACTGCATAAAATTTCTTTCCTTATTTCATAAAGAGGGTGAGTTTGTTGTTTTGTTACCTTTGGCACAGTCTCTGCAGCTTCATTGCACTAAAACAATTTAATTTATACTGTACAATCATCTTCTTGTGGAGAACTAATAAAATATAAATTCCAGTTTTCAATGTAAAATTGTGGCTAAAGACTTTGAAAATGTTATGTGATACTTTTACGTTTGATGATTGCAGAGGATGATGTCAGTGCTTACACATATGATGTGCAAGGTTGATTAGGAAGCTACTCACTGAAGTATTGTTTCCCTCAAAATGTAAACTCGTTCTTTGTATTTGGCTTCTAAGTCCTCACCTGCCAATGCAGTAAGCAGTAATCTGGAATGAAGCTTTAAAAAAAAGTTTCACTTTTTCTGGCAACCAGAGTGGTGCCCCAACCCAGGACTCTGCATTTAGATAATTGGAGGAGTCCTAGATCCATTTTACAGGTCCTCCCCCAAAGTAAAGGGTGTGTGTTTTGTGCTAGGCTTAGTGTCACAAGCCTTTGATCCAAGCACTTGAGAGGAGAGGCAGGCGTGGTTCTCTTGGAATTTGAGGCCAGCCTGGTCTACATAGTGAGTTCCAAAAAAGCATGAGCTACATATTAAGATTATGCCTCAAAAAACAAAAGAAAGAAAAAGGAACAAACAAGTGATTAGAAATGCTTTGTAGGGAAAGTGTTGTAATAAATAGTAACAGCAGATGACATACAGTGATCCTTTTTTCTGTATGCATGGGCTGTAGACACTTAACTTTCGTGTCTTCACCAGTTTAAAAAACCGGAACAGAAATAGTGATAAAGGTGATACCTGATATTGACCTCTGACCTCACATGAACACACACATGTGAACATATACATTCATACACACAGTGACTACTATCATGTGGGAATAATACACAAAAAGTTCCCACCACAGCATAAGGAGAAGTGGACTTGCATACACAGAGCCTAATTCCATGTTGAGTCTTCCAACCATAGGTGACCACAGGAAGAGGAGCATTAGAAATGCTGTCTTGCCATTCCCTGGGTTGTTCAAAAGATCATATTTCCAGGAATACAGTGTCAGGTTCCTGCCTAGCAATTGAGGAGAAGCATACTTTGTTTTCCTCATTAGCTCTAACATTTAGCTGGTCCTGCATCCCAGGCAAAGTTCTGTTTCCAACTATCTTACCAGGGGGCCGCCCTGTCAATTTTTCTCTTACTTTTTCAAATACTTTGCTATCATTTACTTTCATCCTCTGTCCATTTTTTTCTCATCATTCTTCATCTCAAAGTTTTAGATTCCCTATCTCCTGTCCATACTTTAGATAGGCTAGTGTTTGTTTGTTGAAGACAGGGTTTCTCTGTGTAGACTCACCTGTCCTGGAACTCATTTGTAGACCAGGTTGGCCTTGAACTCAGAGCATCTGCCTGCCTCTATCTTCTGACTTATGGGATTAAAGGTGTGTGCCACCAGACTAGTATTTACCTCTTGACAGTTCCTTAGATGTGACCCTGGAGGTGGCAGGTGGTTCCTTCTTTTGAAGTCAAAGGCATACTCTGTGGTGCTATCCCCAACTGCCAATAGAAAATATTTACTCTATGGAGTTCTAGGTCTCTAAACACTTTCCCCCCTCACTGAGGTGGGCTGAGGATGCTGAGCTAGCAATAGGCCTGAGATCAAACCCCTGAGTTTGAGTGCTAAGGAGATGACTAACAAAATGCTGGTTGCACAGGCATGAGGACCTGAGGTCCCAGCTGTCTTCCAATAGCCAGGTGCAGCAGTGTGCACCTTCAATCCTAGTTCTGGGGAGGCTGCGCAAAGGCGTCCCAAGGGGGGTTACTGGCCAGTTAGTCCAGCTGAACTGGTGAACTTCAGGTTCAGTGATAGACCCTGCCTCAAAAATGAAGCTACAGAAATGATTGAAGACGCACCTTCGTGCCCCCCCAACACCAAGAAAAGTAAGTTTGAATACAAGGTGGTAAGCCCCAAAGAACTTGTTTCTAAATGGGATTCTACCTTTAATTTTTTTTTTTCGAGTCATCTGCTTGACGGGGAATCCTTCAAATTATCATTCTCCACTCCATCATCTTTAACTCCAAGAAAGTTATTTCAAATGTAAGAATTATTTCTGTGGAATTCCTTTCGAAGTTAGGAGAAAAGCCAAGGAAACTTGGGAGACATTTGTCCCTGTTCTTGAGAGTCACCCACCTTTCCTTATCATACCCCCAAGCTTTCACCCATCTGTCCACTCAGCTGCCAGTCCTTACAAATGGGGCAACCCGATTTCCCGCCTTTCCTTGGCCAAGGGATCTCTAGGACCAATCGGGTGGTGGGGACTTGACATGTCCTGGTAGGGGAGCTAGCTGGGTCCCGCCCCCTCCCGCCCCCTTCACAGGTGCAGCCCTAATCCCCCCCTGGCCTAGATATCCGGCAGCCTCTAAGAACCCGGGCTCTGTGATGTAATGCGCTTTTTTCACACTCCCGGCTTAAATACAGATGGAAATTGTTGTCATGTGTTAGAAATGTCGCCAGTGATATAAAAGGCGCAAGCTTGAGCATCTTCTCTCCCTTGTCGCACATCAGCTGCTCCTCCAGCCAGAGCCCGTGCCCTGGAAAACCCACTCGGTGGTCAGGTGGCCGAGGAGCCCCCAGATATCTTAGGAAAGGGTTCAGATCCCACTCCCCACCCCCGCCTCTCCATACAGCCGCTGCGGAGCCGAGGACCAGCGTGGTGGGAGGCTCTTTCAGGCGCACAAAAGGAAGGATTAATCTTGGCGATTGGCTGGGCTTTTACAGGCAAGTACAAGTCCACAATCTTCCCCCGGCCGTCCCCTGCCCACCTCTGGATTCGAACGCTCGGCCACTGGAGGAAGGCTAAGATCAGGCGGACGGCGACGGGGGGCGCCTGCCACCGGAGGTTTGCGCTTGGGTTGTGGGAACATCCATGGAGGTGAAGATGCCATGTGTGGTGTGTAGACCAGGGAGGAGGGAGACTGGGCCAGCTTGGGAGGGCCAGATGGCCGAGGCTGCGTTTTAATTCAACGGGCAGGCAGGCCCCGTTTGGCTGGGCAGGGTGGGAGGAGAAGCCGGGAAGGAAAAAAAATCAGAGGTCAGTGGGTAGGGAGAGGCTGGGCTCCAGAGCAGATGCCTGGCGAACAATAGGGCTTTTGAAGGGGATGCTGGAGGAAGTGTGGCGTGCGCTTTGTATTGCCTCCTCCGCATTGCAGGTTGGAATCGGGCAGCTAAATTTTAATGAAGTGCATTCCAAAGTGTGCTAGTCAGCCTGGGCTTGGGGAACCAGAGCGGGGGGGCGGCCCCCAGGCTTTGCTGAATGGGGACCAGGGTTGGGAGGGGGAGGGGGACCGCCGAAATGAGTTCCTGATGGATGGTAAAGGAGGAGATGAAAGCTTGCTCAGTGTGGAGGGCAGGAGAAGGGGAGGGGGAAAGCCTTAGGCCCCCGTGCATATTAATAGGCTCCAGCAGGTGTTGGTAAATGCGTGTTGCAGCATTGTTCCGGCGCCCAGGCTGGAGTAGGCGGGGAGACAGAGAGCTGCTTCTCCTGACGGTAGTAGGCAAATGCCTTTGCACTTTGGAAGGTCTTTGTAAGCTCTCAAGAAAATAAAGAAGGAAACGACCACCGTCCCCTCTTTCCTTTCCCCCAGTTTTAAAAGAAGGAATGTGCATGCAGAAGGTTTTTTAAGTTTGCTTCCTGGAAATTAACATGTGTTTGTGAGAGCTCTGTCTCATCTAGGTAAGGTATGCTTGTCTGTGGGCATCAGTAAATAGAGGAATCTGGAGTCTGGCTTGTGAGTGCTTGGGATCTGAAGGGCTGTTCTCCCTAGCTGGTTCTTAACGGGCCAATCCTGAAAGGCTGGGATCTTTATTTGTTAAAGAGGCAGGAGGGTGTACCTTCCTCTTCTCAAACCCTAATCTGTCTGACCTGAGTACCAAGGGGGCAGTGAAGTGTGCAAGGAAGCTGTCTCAACCACAGAGTTGGCCTTCCACACAAAGGGAGTGGATTTGTGTCTGAACTAAATGGTTTTTGAGGGTATGTGTTGTTTATTTGTAAGGATTAGGAATAGGCCCCTTTCTCTTCCCAAGAGTTGACTATGCCTAGAGCCCTCTCCATTGAGAATCATTTAGGAGGCTTTTTAGTTAGGACTGTGCACTGGTCAAATAACCCTTGCTGGTTTTGTTGTTTGCTTGCATGCTTGTTTTTACTACTCTTGACTAGAACCTATTCAGTGTTTTCAAAAGCTTCAGACGTAGTCATTGGAGGTTCAGATGAAAACTGAAAGCTTTGCAGAGGAAGGGGTGGGTGACTTTTATGTTGAAAATATTTAACTGTGGTATTATATATAACTGCACATTTTAACATAGACTAACATTGCCTTTTGGGGTTCTGAGAAAAATGAATTTTTTGAGGAAAGCTTACATTTTATCATTTATAAGACCAGTCAGTGCCTTCTGAAAACTGTTGTTTTACCAGAACTTTGGAATCCTGCATTGAACAGATATACGTTTGGATTCTCTTCATGATTGGACTTGCACAGTACCTGGTCAATAAGGCCTAGCTCACCACTTGCCTATGAATTTTAGTGCTGTTGAAGCTTGAGCAGATTAATGGTACCAACACGGTTTTGACTCCTCCATTTCTCAGCTGAGCAAACAGAAACAGTGTGCCTGTGACCCAGACTGCTTTTCTGCTTTGGGCTTTGGGAAAGAGGATGGGGCCGAAGGAAGGGATTGCTGCTGGGACCATATCTGACCACCCCCATCACCATTCCTACTGCACCCTACCCCACCAGGTTAAATGTTGGAGTATTCCTGTTTTGCTTCCCTCTGTAGTCTCTCAGGCTACAAATTTCAAGTTATGTTTCTATGGCAATGCCTTGAAGAAAATGTTTGATGTTGTATCTGGCCCGCTTGTGTTTTTACTATGGAGGTAGAATTGACCTATTATACCCCGCCCCCCCATACTTAGACCTAAGGTTTACATACTGGTACTTGGTGAGCAGAGAGCAGGGGCAATTGTGTTTGTTACAGAACTTTTCCCAAGAAGACTAGAGCTTCCATGTGTTACCTAGGGTGTATCCCAGGGGAGCAAGTATCCACCAGATTGATTCCACACTGAGCCTGTTTCTGTGATAGCCAGCTTTAGATAGGCCATTCTGATGCCTAAGATAACAAACAGTTCATGAGTTATTGGTACCAAAGAAGTCATGGCTGTCACTGGTGTGCCTCAAGAACATTTCCAGTAGTGTATTCTACTTCACTATTCTCATGAGACTAGAAGTAGAAGAAAGAATAAAGAAGAGGGAGAAAGAATAAAACCTTTATATTTGCAAAGAAGTCAAACACTGATTAGTACTAAAATGAGTAAACAAACAAATAAATAATAAATAAAACATTGTCATTTCTCTTTGCTCCTAGGCAGTGTCTTCAAAGCAGTTAGGGTGACAACAACTCAGTGCATGATATGTATGTACTACTAATATGTAGTTCAATGTATTTCTCTAATTTTGGCTTATTAGCCTTTCCATGGGAATAGAATATGCAGAGACTTAGGCCTAAATGTAAGAGTATTTCAAGTGAATAATGACTATACAGGTGCAAATATCAGAAAAAAGCAGAATCAAAGACAACTCTCCAGTCAAGTGTTTTGTTTTTATTTTCTTTGCAATTGTATTTTTCTGGCAAAATTCAGTTTATTTGGTAACCATTATTCTCCCAGCATGTTTATTTTCTCCTTTAAAAATGTTTCTTATGTTGATAATCAGACCCCAAATATTTGAATGTAAGCACATCTCTCACAGTCATACTGACACCCTCTGGCACCAGACAAACTGTCATAGATTTTTTGAGAAGTCTGGAAAGAAAGACAGCAGTGCCAGCCATTGACTTGGGAACTCTGCAGATGCCCACAACCGGGGCATTTATGGCTGAGCAGTGCCTCCCAAGCACTGCAGTGTGTTGTTTCTCTTTGGTAACCTTTTTACCTCTGCTCTTATACTCATAAAAATGTTTCTTCTTCCATTTGTCCCAAGAGTCTAGTGAGTTGATGACTGAACGCCATGTGGGTACTCAGTTTGGTTGGGTGTATTCATTCCCCTTATACACATCTTGGACTCTGGTTGCTCATTTTGATTCTTTCTTCCAAGGAGACTGGCATCTTTGAAGTTACAACAGATGTCAGATTGAGGCATAAAATCAATGGGAAAATGTTGTTTGACATTTACTATGACGTTTGAAAGAGTCCAAACATGAGAGTAAAGAGAGACCCCAGGCTAGAAAATGACCCACTATACTCAACCCTCTTCGATATTTGTGGTTATCTGACTGGAAAGGAAGGGAAAAAGTCCTCAGGCATAGATTTCTTTTCTTTGTGATATACAACCTTGTTTATGGAGGTTTTTTGTTTTTGTTTTTGCTATTTTCCTTTCTGAATTCCAGTTCTAAGTGCCATGCCTAGTACATAATACATATTGAGTAAATACTTGAGTGAGTGGATGCACCAGGAACCCTGGGCAGTCATTTTGAAGTTTGATCTGAAAGCTAGAGTGCTGTTGCTTCTGCCAATACATGAAAAATCATTTCAAAAACAGAGAAGGAATGATAGGTCCTCTGCATTTAAAGATGCCTGTTCTGCAAGCTAGGCAGTTGATCCCATATTCTATAGGAAATAACGAATTTGTTTCTGCTCACTGTTTAATTGATCTTCAGGGTAATACTGAATTATTGTGTGGGGTGTATTTCTGTTCCATAGTAAAGATGAGATCCATGTGAATCTACAAATTTGACAACAGCCATGTGAAATAACTTGCCGAAAAGCAGTAAGTGTCACAATTTTCTAATTAATTGTGGAGCAATGCCAAAGAGTGTTGCTTTAAAAGTACTAAGTATAGATACGGCCTGAAAGGAAGCTAGTCTGCAAACATTTAGCTCTTTTTAATGATGCTTAGCACCTGGGTTTATGGAAGCCTTTGCTACTTCTCTTTATGACTTCTTGGACCCTTATATCATTATTGGCATTCTCTATTGAGTGATGATACTACTTGGAAGTAGCGCATATGTGGGTGCCTACTCTGTGTTTTTAGATATCGAGGACTGTAGCACAGTGAGCAAAGCCAACTAGATCTTCCTGAGCTTCTCAAACTGGAGTTAGAACCCATGTTGATTTAGTCCAGTCAAGGTAGAGAAAGGAGGGTAAGGTGGAAATGATTATTGAAAAGGAAATGCTTTATCTGTATGAGGTTTATTCCTTAAAGCTATTGTGGTGATCAGAAAAAAAGTTGACTTGATTGTTTACAAATAAGGTCAGTCACAAAGACAAATAATAATATACAATTTCAGCTGACCTCAGTATTATACCTTAGGAGTGTATGTGTATGCGTGTGTGCATGTGCGCATGTGCGTGCACTCTCAGATTTCCGCATTAATATATAAATAGGCAGCTTTTATTTCTGTTCAGTCAGTGCCACTGTTTTCTACCTGAAATTGACATCCTAATTAATTAAAGTATCCTTGCCAGAATTTTGGTAGCAAATGCTCTATGTAAAGGGCAAAGTGCTATAATGCTTTTAATTTTCATTTTAACGCTGGGACTTTGGGTTGGCTTCTCTTTTCCTCCCTTATTGATATACCGTAACTAGCCCAGCA
This sequence comes from Mesocricetus auratus, assembly GCF_017639785.1. Lineage (NCBI taxonomy): Eukaryota > Metazoa > Chordata > Mammalia > Rodentia > Cricetidae > Mesocricetus > Mesocricetus auratus. The sequence goes on along the minus strand of NW_024429266.1, from coordinate 154,932,812 downwards.
CACGAGTTCCACTTGACTTTTCTTGTTACTATCAATCACATCTGGGCAACTTTCCATGTCAGTACACGTTTGCCTACTTCCTGCTTTCTAGCCATTATTGAAATCTGTGTTTTTAGGCTGCTTCATGCTTGAGCTGGCTCATTTAGTCATAAGATAGATTGAAACGTTCAGCAAATACTAATTTCATAATATTTCTATTCTGAGAACCATTGGGATGCTTAGGACTTACGATCAAGCTGAAGGATGAAGGTCCAGCATGGGGTCTGGGTTACAGTCAGGGAGTTCGGCGATAGTGAGTTATTTAGTATGCAAAATGGTGCAGATATGATGGGGGAGGAACAGAGGAGAGGGAGACGTCCAGGAACATGGGAATTGGGTGTGTTGCAGTTTTGAATAGGGTCTTTAAGGCGTCGATTTAGATCCCACAGGAAAGGAAACATGAAAGTTGGGAGTAAGGAGAGGACCTATGTACTGGGTGATGGACAGTCCAGTACAGACACTGCAGCAGACGTGCTAACTGCACTTCTAGAGAAATAGCCAAGAAGATGAGAATGGTTAGAGTCGAGAAGATGGGGAGAAGTGTGGAAAAGCGGCATTTTAGGGCTCAACCACACTACTCCAAAGGAAGAGTAGCCATTGCAGAGTCCTGACTAGAGTGCAGACCTGCTCTTGATGGTGGGAAGCCTCCCTATAGGCAGTGTGCTGAGCTGTCTGGAGGAGCAGGAGCAGGGAACACAGCTAGGAAGCTGTCACTGTCTTCTGCTCAGAGGAGAGGTGTGCTGAAGGCATGGATGTTTTTTGGTGAGGATGAGAAGGGATAAAGAGTGACTCTGAGTTTTATTTGTTTGTTTTGTTTTTTTGTTTGTTTTGTTTCTCTGTGTAGCTTTGAAGCCTGTCCTGGAGCTTGCTCTGTAGAACAGACTGATCTCGAACTCACAGAGATCCCACTGCCTCTGAGTGCTGGATTAAAGGCATGCACCACCACCTCCCTGTGTTTATTTTTATTTTTTATTTTTGGTTTTTGTTTTCTCAAGACAGGGTTTCTCTGTGTAGTCTTGGGTGTCCTGTGTAGACTAGGCTGTATTTGAACTTGAACTTGAACTTGAACTGCCTCTGCCTTCCCAGTGCTGGGATTAAAGATATGTGCCATCACTGCCCAGCTTTATTTATTTTTTTATTTTTTAAGGGTAGTTGTTTGAGTTTGATGGTTTGTTTGGTTTTGCTTTTTAACTTGATCATTTGGGGGAAACTGAAAAGGTGTCATCTTGTGGTTTAGGTCAGGAGTTTACCTAGGACTTAGTGAATGAGAGATGCCTTATTAGACATGAAATGTGTCCTCAGGGGTTTATGTAGACGGTGATAGAATGCACGGCATCCTATCTCCCCATAGCTACATGGTGTCTCTCTGGAGGCTTCTATCTGTTTCCTCCCCCTAGAAGTCTATGATCTAGAGTTTATGGAAACCTCCATTATGCCATGACTTAGGCTATCATTGGAGGTTAATCTTATGATAACACTGTTAGAGCTATAGCTTTGTACCTGCTTGTGACTTTCAGGAGACTTCCTGGAGGTTCAACTCCTGAGGTGTTTGCTATCGCTGTGTGAAAAGGGTGTGTATATTCTATGCATGTGTGCATTTGTGTGTGTGTGTTCATGTGTTCAGATTCACATGCATTCATGTGAAGGTGTATGTAACCTCTGTTGTCATCTTCGGGAATCCTGTCCACCTCCTTGGAGACAGAGTTTTTCTTTGGCCTGAAACTTACCAATTAGGTTGGACCTACTTGAGCTCCAGGGATCCTCCCGTCACTGCCTTCCCAGCAGTAAGATTACAAATGGGTAACACTGTGCCTGGCATTTCTATGTGGGTTCTGTAGATCCAGCTCAGGTTTTTGTGCTTGCAAAGGTAGCACTTTCTAACTGAACCCTTCCTCTAGCCTTAGAGAATGCGTATTTTAGGATTAGAAATACATCTACAAAGGAATGTCATGATGCACATTCTTGTCAGTGTGTGTAATTTTTTATTTTGCTTCAACTTCCTTCAAATTGAGTATAATCAATCTTTAAAAGTTGCACAGGTTGCTAGAAGAAATTGCTGTGTATAAGTATGGTCTATATACATATAAGGTCTTCACTCGGACCTCATGTCCTCAGTCTAAGAGGTTTCTGTCCAGGTTCTGGAATTTGCTCCCCTCTGTGAAAGTTTGCCTACCATGGGCTCAGTGGTAGCACAGGCCATATTTAGCAGGACAAACTAATTGCCTGAGGACTTAGCTTTCTGCAGGAGGATGTAACATACTCAGCATTGTTCAAGCAGCTAATTAAAGACTAATGGGGAGACAGCCAAGTAGCAGTTTTAAAGCACATCTCCTGTAAAAGGGGAAATTTTAAATTATGCCATTATATCATCCTCAGAAAGAACAGTGCATTCCGACATGTAGACAAGTTTTAGTTGCTAGTGCTAAATTAAAATAGTTGGCACAGCCAAGGTAAAGTGTCCAGTGAATTCAGATTCCTTTAAAAATTATACAAGGTTGATTGAGGACCGTCTTCTTAATTAATGAAACAAATACTTAATGTGTTTTAGCTGTGAGGAAGATCATAGATTAGGGCCTAGGAGACAAAGTTGCGTGACCTTTTTCCTCACTCGGGATCCAATGACATTGATGGTTGGAAACACATCTGTCACATGAACTATGTAAAAGTGTTTGGGGGACAGTGAGTATAGTTGATGTGGCTGGGATTCAGGTCAAGGATGATTTTTATAACACAGGAAGCTCTGCTGGTGGCTTTGAAGGCCAGAGAACAGAATGACAGAAGGACATCTGGAGACTCCTGAGTGAAGGCCCAGTCACATGCCCATCTTGAAGACAGAGAGGCTGGTATTTGTGCAAAGTCAATCATTGTGGAGTGCGCAGTTTATAAGAGCTGTGAGGGACTGTCATGGTAGGGACTTTGTGGCTCTCCTATGTCCTGCCAGAATATCAGTCTTAGAACTTCTCTTGAGGGCCTTGGGAATGTTGAAGAAATTTAAACAGAAGGAATTGCTTCCGTTTTGAAAATGACTCTGGCAGCCACCTAAGGTAGAGGCCATCTCACCAATCATCTAGCCAAATACGATCCATTGTGTAGGGAGAGGTCTCACGGACCTGCAGCATTGACCATGCCTTTTGGGTGTGGTCACAGGTATGTGGGAGAAATCAGGGATAAAAGAGGAGACAGGAGGGAACCTCCCTCTCTCTTGAATTCAGGTCAAGGTTCAGAATCCATAGAGGGCTGACCCTGGTTCTCAGCTTCTCATATAAGTTACTTCTCTCTATCTGAATAAATATCCTACCACCTTTTCCCAGCATCCTTGGCATGACTCGTTTCCATTATCACCATAGCTTGTTTTGCTTTTTGGGTTGTGGTTTTGTTTGTGTGCTTTTTGAATGTAGTCTTTATTTGGGGCATGGGCTTCTTTTTCTCTTCTGCTTTTGTGCTGTAACTGTAGGATATTGTCCTTGTAGCATAGACTGTGTAGCCTACCCATACTGAACTATTTAATTGAAGAAAGTTCGTTAACCCTTGATTTAAAGTTTAAAGTTAATGTAGGCACATTTACAAGGAAGCTGTGGCTAAAATAAAAGCACTGAATCCAGTTATTCAGTAAAGTTTGAAGGACTTAGTGAGTAATGAAATGAGAAATACAAGGGAGAGGCAGAGTTGGAAATGACATATCAGTTCTAGGAAGAGTAACCAGGGGAATTGAAAGGTCACAAGGGACATTGGAGTGGAGATGCCCAGCAAAGTGGGAGGTGTTTGAGTCTGTGGCTGCCTTGAGCAGGTGTGGAAGATGGTAAGTAGGAATTTAGGCCTTGTTAGTGCGTATAATCTCAGAAGTATTTCATTGTTTATCTTCTTCTCTGCTTCAGAAATGAACCTGTCTCTGCCAACATTAATCTTGACTCACGTTAAGCCTCACACCTTTAGGAAGCCATCCCTGTATGTGATGTCAGTCACAGCATGTTAAAACAGCATGCAGGCAAGTTCATAGATTTCAGTCCACCATCACCAACTGGCAGGCAGTGGTGAAGCAGAACATTGGTTGGAAGGGTGTGGTAGGGGGAAGCAGCTTCACTTGTAGAGAGGAAGGGACCAGGGAGAACTGGATCTTTCAAAGGCATTCCCCTGGGACCTACTTCAACCACGTTCTGCCTCCTCTGTCCCTTGCCGCTCAATAATGTCATATTAATCCACTGATTTATTAGCGCACCCATTAATTAAACACTCCCAAAGACCTACCTCTGAACATTGCATTGAACACAAAGCTTTTACACAGGAGCCTTCTGATAAGTTTCATACATACCCAAACCTTAATATTATAATATAATATAATTATATATTACATAATATATAATTATATAATGTGATCCATCCCTGCTCCAAACCCTTCATGTAGAATCATGGGGACCCCTGATTGTCTAGATGGTTTTCTTTACAAGCAAATGTTTATTTCTCTACCTAGAATATTAGTCTAAAGCTAAGTTCAGTATCTCATACATTTTTGTGATTCTAGAATCTATCATGCAATCAGTTCAATGTGTTAATATTTATTTTGTACTTACAAAACTTTATTCTAGGGTGGAGGAAGACAAACATCTTTCTTCTAAAATCTTTCATTGATTTGTTCAACAAAAACTTGTCTAATGCATTAAATATTGTCCCAGACAGTCTGCTATATTTCTGCAGTATAGTGGTTGACAATTGTTGCCCTTAGAGAGCTTTGGTTTTATTGGAAGAAGAAAGGCAGCACATTACCCCCACCCTTTTTCAGTTCCTAAGACTATAAACCATAATATTGTGGAAGGATTGTGAGTTTTTAGTCCAATTCCATCATTTTTAGAGCTAGGCCTTGGGTTGCCGTCTTACTTGTATGATCTGATCTACTCTGAAGGACATAGGATACATTGTTTTAATGTGAACTTTCCATTCTTGGCCCTGGTTAGTGCTGATTTTGAAGACTGTATTTTTTTCCCTTCTTTTGTTAATGCATCCTTGCCAGACTTACTTTTATTGCAGATGCTCTGCTTTAATGAGGTCAAATTTAGGGAAGAATGCTTCACCCTTAGTCCATTCTCTTATCTCATATGACATGCTGCTATCTGTATTCTTGAAATGTGACATGGAAAATTAGGGAACATGGAGTTTCTGGCAGTTTCCCATTTTCATCATTACATGAGCTGAAAGCATCAATTTTCATTTCATGCTTTGAATTGCTTGTAATAGGGGTTTTCAGTGAATCTTTGGTAGGCAGATGAGACAGAACTCCGAGACCGTTCAGGGAAGAGAACTGCTCTGGAGCCCAGGAGACCCACATGTGTCTGGAGAAGAGAATTTTAGATGTATTCCTCATGCAGCCCTAAAGGACAGCTGGCCTTGCCATGCACTGAGGATTCTAATTGTTCCTCATGCGTTTCCTTGTGTTGTTATGTGTGATCCAAAGATGTGGAGTGGGGCATGGTTTATTTTTTGCAGCCAGCATGAAAGGAGCAAGGTGCTGAGCACAGTGGTGTCTTCCATGTGTAATGGTCTCAAAGATCCTTAACTTTATAGCAGAGAATCCCCCCCGAAGGGGAATAGGGAGGGGACTCCAAGGTAGTAGATGCAGTTATATTATAATTGAGGTTTGACTTCATTTGTGGTCAGTTTGACTTTATTCATGGGGAGGTTGCAGTTTCCTTTCTATAAAGATACTTCCTCCAAAGGCAGCTTTTGTGAGTTACCAGATATGTGGAAAACCTACCCAAGATGCCTCTCTGTGTTGTGTTTGCATTTTCTAAGATGCAGAATGAAGGTGTTGGAGTGAACTGTTGTGCTTGCCAACCAGCAAAAGGGTGTTAAAAAAAAACTCTGTTATGTTTCTTGCCAGTTTGAAAATGTGTATGTTCCAACATTTGTCATTAAGAAAACTTAGGTTAGTTTGAGATGGCTTTAATCTAGAGGGATTGTAAGTGTGCACATGTGTATGTATGTGCTTGTACATGTGTGTGTGTGTATGTATGTGTGTGTGTGCATACACATATGCCTGCTTCTAAGAAATGCTAGGTTTTTATTGTTGTTAAAACTTCAATTTTTTGAAGTGAGTTTTATTCACATAAAAATTATGTGCAACTGGGGATGTGGTGCTGAGTTTTGGCAGTCACATATAGTCTTGAACCTATCAGTTCATTCAAGGAGACCATTGGAGTCTACCAAAGAATCCCTTCCTCCCCATCCCTTAGTAGTCAGTATCCTTGCATTCCCAGGCCTCCATATCTGTTTTCTGTTACCAATATTTTTGACTTATCACAAATGCCATTTGAATAGAATCATTTAGTATTAAGCTAATGAATTCAGCTTCTTTTGCATAATAGAGTTAAGACTCATCCCTGTTGTTGCTTGCATCATTAGTTCCTTTGTATTGCTGTGTATTGTTCCATTTTATGAATGTACCACAGTTCATTTATCTATTTACCTCTTGAAGAACTATTGAATTGCTTTCACTCAAGGGATTATGAATAATGTCATTAAGGGGGTTCCAGAAAGCAAGAGAATAGGCTTAGAGATCCTGGGCAAAGAACCACATGAGTGCTTAAGGGATTTCTGTCAAATTGGATTTTCAGTTGTTTGGGAAATACCTAGGAGTGAGATCTCTGGGTGACATGGTAAGTTCATGGTTAAGGCTAGGAGAAACATACCCACTTCTACAGTGGTTATACCTGGTGCATCCTCAATATGGTAGGCAGTGTAAGACTCTCTGTTGTATGTCTTTTCTAGCATTTGGTTTGTTTGTTTTTGAGACATGGTCTCACCGTGTAACCCTGGGTGGTCTGGAGCTCAATATGTTGACCATACTGATTTGGAACTTTTATAGATCTGCCTGCCTCTGTCGCCTAAATGCTGGTATTAAAGTCTTGCACCACCATGCCTGGCATTTCTCTAGTACTTGGTACAGGTTGAACATCCCTCATCAGTAATCTTAGTGCTGAACTCTAATAGGTTTTTAGTGTTTGTCCATGCTATGGAAATTTTGTGATTCCATTGTTTTTCAGAGTTTGGGTTTTCAGATGAGAGATGTGCACGGGGTAAAGGCTATACAAATACTTCTGAATCCAAAGGACAGGAAACTCTGAAACAGACTTGTCTCAAATATTTCAAATAAAAGAATTTCAAGCTATATTGTAAAGTTAAATATTTTCTTAGTCTTTTAAAAAATATAGGTGGGTGTGAATGGTTTTTAATGTGTATTTATTCAGTGTTTGTGTATGCGTCCATGCGTCCACACACAGAAGCTTCCCAGTGCATGTATGGAGGACAGAGGACATGCAGGGTTAGGTTCTCTTTCCCACGATGGGGTTCTAGGCAGCGAGTGACTTTACATTTTGAGCCATCCTCCCAGACGTTTTTCGTAGTCTTTCTAATACTGTGGTAGTAATTTGTCCTAATTCCAGACAGTTATGAATGCTAAGCACGCCCACATGTCCTTATTTGCCACCTGCGCATCTTGTTTGGTGAGCTGTGTGTATGAATTCTTTATCCATTTAAAAAATTGTGTTGCTTACAATCAAGAGTTTTAAGGGAATACACAAACTGTCAGTCAACCCTATTCATTAGTTTGATTTTTTTTTTGAAATATCAGATAGAGTCTGGAAAGACGCCTCAGTGATTTATAAGTGTATACTGCTCTTTCAGGGGACTTGAGTTCAGTTGTCAGCATCCATGTATGACAGTTCACAACAGCCTGTAACTATAGTTTCTGAGTATCTGATACCTCCTTCTAGCCTCTGTAGGCACCCATATGTGTGTGTGCAGACATTCATACATACATATATACTCACTAGTAAAAAAATACCAAGATGGTTCCCCACTTCTTACTTCATTTCCTTCCTTCAGTTTTGATGGTTTTTTGTCTGTTTTGTTTTGGCTTTTTTTCTTTTTCTTTTTTTATTATTATTTATTTTTAAGTTTAAATTTAGATTAGAAACAAGGCTTTTTCACAAGTCAGTTCCAGGTCCCTCTCCGTTTCCCTCCCCTCCTCCCGTGCCCTCCCCCAATTTTTTTTTTCCTTTTAAGTTTTGCTAGATGTTGGACCTACTTGGGCTTACTCTGTCTCTGACTGTAAAGATGACCTTAGCCACCCATTTCACATCTATGAATCTCTTCCTTCATGTACAATAGTCTTAGTGCTTAATTGCTAACTTGATGTTAAGTAGGATGGCATGCATAGACCCTCACACAAAACGTGTATTTACTGAGCGAATCAGGGAGTATTACTGATTTCTATGAACTTCTTTTTAGCCTGTCTGCCTTCCTTATAACAGATGTATGAGGTTCCTAAAGGGAAGTTCTTGGTGGCCTTTGCTTACCACTCTTCCACTGCAGCTCCAGGGTCTGGCTCATAGCTTGTAGTTAGAAGGCTTGAGTGAATTGTTGGGTTCTAGTATGAAGAATGATACTACTGATGTTTACTCAGGGGGTCCATTGCAAATGTGGCTTTTAGGCACTGAACTAAGTCCTAGGGGTGTGTGTGTGTGTGTGTGTGTGTGTGTGTGTGTGTGTGTGTGTGTGTGTGTGTGTGTGTATTTCCATTTATTTTAGTGTTGGAGTCATCCATACCTTTTAGCTAACAAACTCATTTAGATTTAATTTTAGGGAGTCTGACAACAAGATTTGGGAATGTAGTGTGTTTGCATACACCTTCTCTCTACTTAATGCTTTTCTAAAGGACAAAGCCGTAGCCTGCACCCACCTGTAGGTTTCTGTTTGCTGGGATATAGTATCTGCAAATAGTGTACTTGTGGATAAGTTAATGATGTCTTGGCTATGCTGAAGGGGGCTTCTTGACCAGCTGTCTCAGGGTGTGGGCCATTATTTCTTGGCTGTTTTTAGGGAGTTCAGGCAAACCTTGGCTGATTTAGTTCCCTCTTTTGCAACAGCAGCGAGGCCATCGGGGTTCCTTATGACCTGACCTCATTTTCAAGAAATCGCTGACTTTGGCAGGGTCCTGTCAGCGCCTCACCAACTCCAGCGCTGGCCTCCTGAAAAGCATTGACTCAGCTGGTCTCAGCTGAGTCAGCTGTGAGGCAGAAGTAGGTCATAATAGCTCATTCTGGAGTCTGAGCAATACTTCCAAGCAATCTTCCCCTTTTCCAAGGGAAGGGAGAAAGTTAACTTTAAGCCAGTTTGCTTTCTTTCAAAAAGTGTCTTGAGGCCCGTGGGTAAGGGAGGGAGGGTTGGGGACTGTCAAGGAGTCCCTGGGATGTGTTAATTATTATGTTCTGTTCTGTCTGGTTTTGAGCTTTACACCACTGTTGCTGTGGAAAGCTCTGCAAATTGAACTGCCTTTCATGCTCTGGTGATCCAGTTCACCTTTCCAGAGCCAGAGAGGCAAGAATTTCCCCTTTTAGGAGAGACCTGTTGGTGGTTAGAGCGGCTCTTGCCCGAATGCATCTGCAGGTACTTCCTTCAAACCTTGCTGAGAACATCCTTCAGGAGCTCAACTCCACAGAAGTCTCCCCTTGCTAGAACATTGAGAGTAGCTCTTGGCATGCTAGATGGTTCTTGAACTAACTACCTGCTTCATGTTTCCTGTGTTGCTAGTTAATTGTTTGTTAGGTTTGTTGTTGGTATAGCTGTTTTTAAAGACCTTACAGTCAACATACATTAGTGTGTCATTAGCAAGAAACCCACTGTTAAAAGGAAGCTAAACGAAGCAACTTCTTTTAGAGGTCAGAAAAACACAAATATTATTTGCAGTGCAACTGCATTAAACAAAGCAGCCCATTCCTACTGTAACATTACTTCATATAGTAACTGCATTGCAAGAAATATCTGGGAACTGAGACTAATGCTGTCCTAAATTAGGAGGAATCTCAAACTCCCTTCTGAGGTAGTTAAAAGGAAGACTAAGAGAGTAGCAATAGAGGCCGGGAAAATAGAGTGCTTAGTTAACACATATACTCACTGTCCAGGGTCAGTCAGTCTTAAGCCACATGTAGCTGTTGGGACATTTCAGATATGAAACATCTGGATTGAGATCTGGTGAGAGAGTAAGGTACACTGCACATTGTAAAGACTTGGTGTGAGCAAATGAAGGGAAGGCACAATGCTAATGATTCTTAGACTGACTTGACCTTACAGTAGTTTGAATGTGTTTACTTCGAATAAACTAATTGTTCAATTAATTTACTTGTTTAGCTTGGATTCTTTCTTTTTGGCTCATTTGTTATTTGTTTATTGAGGTAGAATTTCTCTGTGTAACATCCCTAGATATCTGGAAACTCACTTTGTAGACCATGCTGGCCTCCAGTTCAGAGATCTACCTGCCTTTTTAATCCCTAGTGCTGGGATTAAAGGCAGGCACCACCACTGCCTGGTGAATTCTTTCTTAAATATTTTTTAAAGTGTGTGTGTGTGTGGGTATGTGCCTATGAGTGCAGAGCTGGAGTTCAGTCAGTTGTGAATGTGGGTGCTGGGAGTCCAACCCAAGTCCTCTGCAAGAGTTGTGTACACTCAATCACAGAGCCATCTCTCCCACTCTTGAATTATTTTTAATGTTATCTGTGTGTTTTAAAATTATTTGTGGGTCCATGTTACATCTCTATGAGAGAGAGGTACAATACTTGTGTGACATTCCCACTCATAATTTCAAAAATTCAAGAAGTCAAAGTCATAGCCTATGCCAGTGTTCACTTGCTGACTGAAGTGCATCCTTCTCTGGAAAACCTTGCATCCCATGAATCAAATATTTGAGTATTGACCATAAAAGAGGCTTGGAACCAGTAATAATTGTGTATTCGCCATGGATGTCTGTGCTCATGATGGCCTTGGTATGAAGTTCAAATGGGAGAAATGAGGTAACAAGGTCAGAATGCAAAGGGAAAGCCCAACAATTTCCTTAGCAAAGCTTACTCTCTGCATAAGTTATATTTGACCTGGATTTCATGCTCAGAATGCTCTGGCATTATCCTCATCAACCCCCAGAGCCTGTCTTTGATGTTACATGCCTAATAGCAGTTCCAAGGGCTCTCACCTGCAGCAAGTGCTTTTGTGGTGTGCTTACAGATACCCACTCCATCCCTCTCAGTTCCCAAGAGCACTGAGGGAGGTTTCTGTGTATTGTTGCCCACTGTGATGCTTGGGCCTGTCCTGAGCCTCTTCTCTGTGCCTGCTGTTCCCTCCTCCTATCCCCAAATCTGCCATATAGACTCATAAGTGACCCAGACAAGACCTTTATTCTTTGCCCACAGAAAGCATGCTCTGTTACTGAACAGTCCGTTATTGAGTATGTAGCTGTGTGGGGTGCCCTTTCTAGGGTTAGAGGTATTGCAGCAGAAATGCCAAATTAACTCCTGCTAAGCTTGATTTAAGGAGCAGATAGTCTACGAGGGCCTCTTGTATAGTTTAAGACACCCAATTGCAATGAATGGCCAACCTACAGAGAACTTGCAAGTTATAGAGGCCAAACCACTTATTTAGCAATCATCACTGCAATCTTGACTCCACAGGGGTGAACTGTGTTTGTGTACTGAGGTACTCATTGTTCACCTTCATGAATTCAGTAAACATTTCTTAACAACTGCCATCTTTGAGGTACTTTCTTACATTCTTGACAAATAGAAGAACGAAAGACTGTGGTTTTCTTGAGTGTGAAATTGATTTAAAAAAAAGAAAGGGGTAAGAAAAGGCAGAGTTCAACAAGATAAGGGTCTTGTGGGTGTAGGTGGGAGATGAGTGGCAGTTTTCAACCAGGAAGGTGAACCAGATGAGTTGGAGCAAGTTTGTTTTCCTTCTGGAAATCAGGGTGTTGGTGAGTTGGTCCAAGTTGAGTGAACAGTCAGTGAGAAGTCAAAGATGTATGCCTGGCTTGTTTGATGATCAATAAAGGTGGGCAGTGGGGCTGGGGCAGAGTGGGGCAAGAGGAAAGGAAGGGTTAAAAGATGAAGTTGTAGGGAATGTAATCAGATGGGAACTTCAGCTTTTTTTTTTTTTTTTGGATTTTACGAGACAGGGTTTCTCTGTATTGTTTCGGAGGCTATCGGTCCAGCCCAGCCTCGAACTCACAGAGATCCGCCTGCCTCTGCCTCCCGAGTGCTGGGATTAAAGGCGTGCGCCACCACCGCCCGGCTGGGAACTTCAGCTTTTTAACACGGGATTTTGAGTACAAATCTGTAGTCCAGTTTGCTTGTCTGAAAAAAGTGACACGACACAGTAGAATCCTAGACTGCTGATGAGCATCCCTGGCAAGATGCTGAATCCTTGTATTGAGAGTCTCACTTGTGACTTGGCACTTCAGAGGACCACTCAGGAGGCTCTGACTGGCAGACTGTAGAAAGGCAAGCTTAGGTGATGAAGGCAGAGTGCATTTTCATACAGATGTGGAGGAAGCCAACAGATCTGGGTGTGACCTCAAGGTAAAGTTTGATGTGCTGTGTAAAGGACAGGGAGGTTGGCATGATTTTGCCCTCTGCAATAAAGAAGGGTGTAATAGTTGTCATTTACTGAGCTGGGGCAGATTGCATTGAAATGTATGCATTCATATTTAGAAATCCATGTATGCTTTGTAAGAGAAAAGGGCGGAAAGAAAAATTAGTGATGTTTTAGGGACCTCTTGTCCCCTGTTGGGTTCTGAAGTGCTTGGTTATACCTTTTGTGCAGTGTTGTCTTAGTTCGCTTTGTTATTTGTTCTTTGTAGAAAGATCTTTCTAGGTTGACACAACTCCAGCGTTTAGTGCAGCCGTAATCATCCTACACCCTGCTTAACTTATGTAAGAAACATGACTTGCGGTGATGAAACCTAGCTCATTAGGAGCCTTTATTCCACCAAAATTGAACTTCAAGAGGCAGCTCTGGTGTTTAACTTTGAGTCTCTTCCTCTCTTATGGTACTGTTAGATGACAACTATGCTCTTGAAGCAAAAGAGAATCTGACAGAATGCAAACATCAAACGGGGATAAAGTGCAAGTTGCAGGGAAAGGAACACAAATACTTCTTATAATCGAATCCCAAGTTAAGTCTAGAATACATTCTGGAAAGAATATCTGAGATAGTTATCAGTTGTTCTCTGTTGCTCAGTGATAAAGACTTTTGCTTCATTATAGGTACTTTTTTCCTTGTTTGGGGGAGTTTCATTAACAAGCATTTTAATTTATTTTTTGGAAGAATTTACTCAACATTAGACTCAGACTTAGTCTTGGGATGGACCAGTAAATGAGACAGAAAGAACAAAGGCTTTGTTTTGAGGGAGCTGATAATCATTTTTGTTTGTTTGCTTGTTTGTTTGTTTGTTTGTTTTTCGAGACAGGGTTTCTCTGTAGCTTTGAAGCCTGTCCTGGAACTCACTCTGTAGACCAAACTAGCCTTGAACTCATAGAGATCCACCTGCCACTGCTTCTTGAGTGCTGAAATTAAAGACGTGTGCCACTGCTGCCTGGCTTGGAGCTGATAGTCTTTTGAGACAGAGCCTCACTATGTAACTTTGGCTGAATTAGTACTCTATTTAGACCAGCCTGACCTCAAACTCAAAGAGTTCCTGTCCCAGCCCCCCTCTCCCGAGTGCAGGGATTACAGGCTTGCACCACCACTTCTGGTTGATAATCATGAGAACATATGTGATCATTACAGTTTTGTAATAAGAAAAATTACATTAATGAATAAAGAAAGAGTACAAGTGACTTTGTCAAGTTTCATTAGCCATTATTTTTTTCCTTTTACAGTGCTAGGAATGATATTCAGGGCCTTCCAAACATTCTGTTTTTTAACTACACCCCATCTGTCTTTTCTTTCTAACAACAACAACTAAGAAATTAAAACCTAATATTTTATTCCTTGAGAATTTCAAACACTATATTATGATTGTAGTCACATCCTCTCCCAGCTACTCCTAGATCTACCTCGCTACCTACCCGACTTTGTCTTCGCTCTCAGTCTGTCTGTTTTAAATACAAGGTGTGGTTCCTAACATGGAATGCAGCCCATACATCAGAGGTCACACCTAAAAGAAAATTGACTCTGCCTTTCTCATAGCTATCAAATGCCAATAGCGCCTCCATAGAGTGGGGAATGTGGCACCTGTTCCACATGTTGGAGTGTTGTATGACTTGAACTTGCACAGATTCTGTGCATGCTCTCACAATGCTATGAGTTCTTATGTGTATCTGTCTTGTCTGTTTCATTGTAATATGCCACCGTCTCTGGCCCTTAAAATCTTTCTTTCCCCCTTCCACTAATATCTTTGATCCTTGAGGGAAGGTGTGTGATATAGATGTCCCATTTTGGACTGAGCACTTTCAAGTTTCTTATTCTTTATACGTTGATCAGTTGTAGTCTCTATTAATTACTTTCTAATATGTGAAGACTCTCTGGTGAGGTTTGAGAGATATACTGATCTTTGGGTCTAGTGGTATGCCATTAGGAATTGTTTTAGTGCTAGTAGGTTTTCTCCGAGAACCTCTGACCTATCTTGCCACCGGATCTTGGACTCCTTAACAGTGCCAGTCATATGGAGTGGGCCTTAAATCCAGTAAGAAAGTGGTTGGTTATCTTCATAATATGTGTGCCACTATTGCACCATTGGGCACATCTTGCCAGGTGGGTTACTGTAGCTCACAGGGTTCACACAGCTGGGTGAGACTGACGATTGCTTTTCTTCAGAAGTGGTGCATCATTACAAGGAGACAGCAGGCCTAGCACCTTCCAGGGCTGTGAAAGCCAGACAGCTTTTTTCAATACGGTTTTGTTGTTCTTCTTCTTCTGTTTTTTTTTTTTTAGACTTATATATTATGTATGCCAGAAGAGGGCACCAGATCTCATTACAGAGGTTGTGAGCCACCATGTGGTTGCTGGGAATTGAACTCAGAACCTGAAAATATTGCATCATTTCCCCTCCCTCATTGCTTTCATGCACCCCCATTACTACTTTCTCTAAAATTCGTGCCTCTTTTTCTTCAATAATTATTGATATTGTCTTAGTAAGGTTACTATTGCTGTGATGAAATACCATGGCCAGTGTAACTTGGGGAGGAAAGGGTTTATTTGGCTTATACTTCCACATTATAGTTCATCACTGAAGGAAGTCAGGATAGGAAGTCAAATAGAGCCAGAACTGAGTGTTTTGACTGTCAGATCCTCTTTGTATTTCAGCAGCAAGTTTGGTTAGGTGGCATCTGATAGCTGGTAGAAATGTCTATCCTACTCACCATAGAGGGGAACTGTACAACATTCACATATGTATTTGTCTTGGTTTCAACCACTGGGTGACAGAGGTGATGTGGTAACCTGGCAGAAACTTTGCTGGAGGGTCCCACTGATGTCTTCTTGACCTCAGTGCCATTGTGACACTGGATTTTGTTAAGTTTCTGTTACCTTGTCTCAAAGACACCTACATTTACCTCACAGAATCTGATAGTGAGGCTGGGCAGTACTTCAAGACTGTTCGCCTTATGGCCATTCACATTGACACAGTTGTCCATTACTGCCGTGGGAGATCAATGCCAAGTGTATCTTGTGTTTTGAGGACTTCCAGAATGCATCAGATTTAAGAGAGCTTTCAGGGGGCATCTATTCTTATTGGACCAGGGAGACTTCACATTGTACCTTATGATCAAGTTTTCATACAGGGCTAATTGTGCTCAATAGCACCAGTTCTTCAATTTCTGGTGCTGGATCAGTGTTGCAAGTGGGATCTAGAACTTGAAAAAAAAAGTTTCCTTATGTTTTCTTTCTTGGGCATCTTATAGCTGGTTGAAAATCCCCCCCCTCCTCCAGAGGATGATGGTATGACGACTTCCTTCTAATTTTATCAAATACAGTATGTCCAGAAACAAAACAGAACCATGTTGCTGAATGTGATTGCTGGCAAAAGGGGAGCTACTTCATCTCAGGATAAAACTGTGAGCTTTTAAGAAGCAACATGATGTGATTCCTTAAGGAAAGCAAATGGGATGCCTAGCCTGGCTGCCAGAGTCTTTGGACTTGGTGGCTCAAGGACATTGCTAGTCGTTTGAGAGAGCTGAGGTTCCTGACTGCAGCAGAACCTTCCCTCCCTCCCTCCCTCCCTCCCTCCTTCCCCCCCTCCTTCCTTCCCTCAGCTTGCAGGGTTCTGGGTAGAGAGCCAAGGTGTGGTGGGCAGTGTTGCATTCCCAGGAGAGTCACGTTGTCAGGATATTTATTCACTCACATGACACAAGCCAAGTGCATGCATGTGTGAGATTGAGACAGGTACACTGAGACAGGTGTGATGCATCATTCACAAGAAGGAATGCAGGGGATGGGGGGGGGGGAGCTGTGTGCCTGGGCTCAACCGCCTACAGACTGTACCAGGATGGAGACTGCTGGGAGAAATAAATCTCCTCACATCACTACCTCACTGAGCTGAGGGACCTACTCTACACTGCCATTCCTTAAACATAAGCCGACTTTATCCTGGGGCTCACCTGCAGAAGCAGTGTACTTTTCTCATATTGGAAACAGACTGGTAGCATTGAGCTTAAGCAGAGTGTAGACTATTACATTTGGTGGAGAGTTTAAATAGGACACTTCAAAGACAGTTTTAGATATTTTGCAAATGGTGAATTGGGGTAAAGTAGGAGAAGCATGCAGTTTAAGAGCACTATTAGTAATCATTTTATCACTTTACGATAATGTTTTAAGAATTGTTTTAAGAGGCTAGAGAGATGGCTTAGCAGTTTAGTGTACTTACTGCTCTTCCAGAGGACCCTGGTTTAACTTCCAGTAATTGTATGGCTTGTCACAACATTTTGTAATTCCAGTTCCAGGGGATCTAATGCCCTCTTCTGGCTTCTGTGAGCATCAGGCATTCACATGGTGTATAAACACACATGCAGGCAAACAAACAAGACATATGTAAAATTTAAAAACTAAAATGCAATATTTTAAGTAAAGATAGATAAGAATCATGCCTTTTCTTTTTTCCTAGGATGTCTTTGACTCTCAGCATGGTTCTGGTACTGATGTTACCTTCATGAAACTGCCTTGTCATAGTTTAAATGAAAATGACCCTCATAAGCTCTTATAAAATTTGGTCTTCAGTTAGTAGAACTGTTTTGGAAGATTAGGAAGTGTGGTCTTGTTGGAGGAGGTGTCCCTCCGATGAGCTTTGAGGTTTCAAAAGCTCACACTATTCCCAGTGCTTTTTTTCTCTTGATTCTTATGTGGATCAAGATCTGAGCTCTGCCTGCCGTCTGCCATGTTCCTGCCATGATGGTCATGAACTCATCCTCTGAACCTGCAAGTTCCAGTAACACTTTTCTGTAAATTGTCTCAGTCATGGTGTCTCTTCAGAGCAACTGAAAAGTAACTTAGACCTAAGTTCATCCAAGATTCCTTTTATATCAACCACTTTTACTTGAAATTACTGAAATTTTGTTTTGTTTTGTTTGTTTGTTTGTTTGATCTTTGGAGCAGGAAGATCATGTATCCTTTGCTTCCCTATGGTTTGGTTCTGTCCTCGACTTCTGACCTTAGAAATTATGATTGTAACTGACATGAAGAATATCTAAGGTGACTTCTTGAATTCAGTTCTTCAGAAATAACTTCTTCCGTGTGTCTTGTAATATGTGAAGGCCTTTTATATATTTCTTCATTTAATAGATATTTATTGAATATTTACTGCATACTAACACTATTCTGAATGCTGTTATATAAATTAAGCAAATCTTTGTTCTTGGTGCATATATTTCTAGTCCTCATGACAACTTTTCAATACAGATATTGATTGGCTCAACCATTTTTCATGCGGGAAGAGAATGCTCCAAGGATAATCCTGGCAGCAGATGATGAGTGTGGTCATACCTAGCACAAAAGAATGTTGAATGGATTCAGAAAAAAAGTCAGCTTATTACAACCTGACTTTAGTCAATAGGAGGCTTCCTGGAATGTATGAGTCCAAAATTGGCTCTTAGAGGAAACCATTATTTAAATTCAAGGGCAGGAATGTAATACACATTTTCTTTGATTGGAGCAAGGCAACAAGATGACACAGAGAAAACCAGGTTAGGGTGAAAATCAAATGTTTGCTCACTAGTAAAAGCAGCATCCACTAAACTTTGGGACTGGCAGAGGTGCCTAACTTAGTCTGTTAGAACTGGAATCTGTTATCCAGAGAAGAAAGCATAGTGGTTTATTATCAATACCTGCATGGGAATGATAGGATCACCACTAATTTTTATGTTAGCATGCCAGGCACATCATAATACTGATACGATTATGTTGATTACATTAGTGTCCTGAACTAAATCTTCAGAAAACCTCTATTAGAATTGCTGAAGAAATTGCTAATACATGTTAGCCTGATTGTTTTGAGACTTAGATAGGAGAAAGAAACAGAAAGTAGAAAAATGTAGGTTAAAATGTTGATCATGTATTTTTTGATAGTTATATAAAACTTGTGATTATTAATGCACCACACAATTAGAAAACAGTTAAATTTAACTTACATTAAAGACCTTTTAAAGACTTCTTTTTTGAGATAGATTTGATGTACAATGTCTTGCATGTATTTAGCATGTGAAATAATTTGAAGCCATCACCATGAGGGATCAAAAACCTAGGTCCAGTTTTATATGCTTTTAGTCCTAGCTGCTTGAAAAGTGGAAGCAAAAGGATGACTGATACTCAGGTGTTAAACCAAGCAATACAGCAAGACAGGGAGACCAGGGGAAGGGGACAAAACCACATTCACATTTTGTTTGTGTAAGTTTCCTTGTACCTATTTATAACGTATGTTACCTACCCTGTACTTTTTCCATCCCCACACAATGATACATGTTTTCTTTCTTTTTAAAATTTTATTTTTTGAGCTTTATTTTTATTTTATGTGTTTTGTCTGCATGTACTTCTGAGCATCACATATGTGCAGTGTCCTCAGAGGACAGAAGAGGGTGTTAGATACCTTGGGACTGTAGTTGTAGGTAGTTGTTAGCCATCATGTGAATGCTGGGAATTGAACTCTGGTCCTATGGAAGAGTGGTCATGGCTCATAACTGCTGAGCCATCTTTCTAGCCCCAATACATATTTTCTATTGCTATGCATTAGGTTGCTTTTCTTAGAAACTTTACACAAAGTCATGTAATATGTAATCTTTTTGTGAAGGAACCAGTCTGGCTTATGTCAGAGCATTAACAGTGAATTATGCTTCATTCACTGGCATAACTGTTTGAGATCCATTCATGTTGTAGCATGTAGCCATAGTCCACTGTTTAATTACCAAGTTGAATCGTGCTCCTTATGGAGATGCCATAATTTACCTACTTTCTCTGCGGGTGGACATTTTTGTTATTTCTGTTTTGGGGAGCTGTTATAAAGAACATCCACAAGTAAGCTTTTTTATGGATTTGGGCTGTCATTTCTCTTAGTATTTAGGAGTAGAATGGCTAGATGTTAACTTCATCTGAAATTCTTAAGCAATACACCAGCATTTCCATACTGCCTGTTGCCTTTTACATCCCCACTTGGCACTATGTGAGACTTCAGTTTCCACATGTATTCAACAACTGTCGATTTGTCCAATCTTTTTCTTTTATTGTTATCGTTAAGATTATGTGTGCCTGTGAGGAGGTATACCCACACATAAGTGAGTACTGGTGCCACTAGAGGCCAGAGGTGTCAGGTCTTTGTTAGCAGGAGGTACAGGCAGTTGTGAGCTGTCCTGTGTGGTTTCCAGGATCTCAGGTCCACTGCAAGAGCCATATGTGCTCTTAACCACTGAACTGCCTCTTCAGCCCCTTGGCTAGTCTTTTCAACTTTAATCTTTTAATAGTGTCTAGTGATATTTCATTATTGATGACAGATGATGTTGAGTCTTTTCATGTCTTCATTTGCTTTCATGTATCTTCTTTTTTGAAGTGTGTATTGAAATGTTTTGCTCCTTTTATGCTGGGTATTTTCTTAATGCATTTCATATATATATATATATGTGTGTGTGTGTGTATATATATATATATATTCATATAATCTCAATAAAAGTCCTTTATCAAATATTTGGTTTGCAAGTATTATTTCTCAGGCTGTGCTTTGTGTGTTCATGCTTTTATAGTGTCTTTTATAAAATAGAAGTTTGAATTTTTGTTGCTCTCCATATTAGCCCTTGTATCTATATGTAAGGATCATGCTTTTGCTATCACATTTCATGAAACAAAGGGTCAGGAGAGTTTTTTTCCCCCCATCTCTATAAATTTTTTAGTGTGTGATTTTGCTTTTCTGTTTCCAATTCATTTTGAATTTTGGGGGGACTAGGAATGGGAAACAGAATTTCAGTATGTACTCTGACTGATCTGGAAGTCACTAGGTGGACCAGGCCAGCCTTGAACTCACAGAGATGAGCCTGCCTCTTCCTCTGCCTCCCCAATGCTGGGATTAAAGGCTTGTACCACCATACTGTTAATGTTCTTGTTGGTTCTTATTTTTGTCTTTTGTTTGTTTGCTTCTACTATAGAAGTTTAGTTGCTTTTCTACCATTTCTTGAAAATGTTTCATTTCTCCACTGGATTGTATTTCTAGCTCTGTCTGCAAGAGCAAGTGAGTCGTATGTGATGTGCATATGCATATTTGGATTGTCTATTATGTTCACAGAGTAGGATAGCATTGTCTTGGTAATTGGGAATTGATAAGTCTTGAAATTAGATAAAAACCTCCATCTTCAAATTCATTTTGGTCATTGGATATCTTCTGCAGTAAAATTCCTCATAAGTTTTAGAACCACTGTTTGTAGTACTACAAATATAAGGTAGAATTTTGGTTAGGACTGTATTGAATATCTAAATGTAGAGAATTTACAGTTAAAATAAAATATATCCATGGGGCTTAGGGCCTAAGTAGTACAGCTTGTCTGCTCTGTGCAAGGCTTTTGGTTCCATCCCTAACACTTCAGGATGAATATAATTTGCCCCCAAATAAGGTGAATCTTTAGAGGTCTTGTTTCTTCCTTTTAATTTTTTTGGTTTAATATTTGTGTGTGGGGTGCCGTATTTGCATGAGGGAGTGCTTGTGGAGGTCAAAGAGCAACTCTCAAGAGTCTATTCTTTCCTTTTACCTTGTGGTAAGATTTAGCCTTCAGTATTATGTATTTTTGATGCTTCAATAAATGCTTCTTAAGCAGTTCAGTTCTGACTACAAATTGTAAGTGGATATAAATACATATGTTTTTGGACACTATTCTTGTGATCTGTAATATTACAGATTGAATCAGATTGTCTGCATCAATCAGGGGCTAGAAATCTTTCTCTTCAAAGTCCTTTAGCAGATATTTTCAGCTTGTGGGTTGGATGGTCTGTGTGGAGGTGACTTCTCTGCCTGCTGTAGGAAAAACAGTAGTGGTTAATACATAAGCAAATGGGAGTTGGGAAACTTCCCCATCAGGCTTAGTCATGGAAATTTCTCCAGGATACCAGCCTTGGCCACAGGTAACTGTGCCATCTGGGTTGCTCACCTTTTCCAATCTTACATGTCTTTTATTTCCTTTCCTTAGTCATGTTCTCTGGGGATTCTTGTCATGATGTGTTGTGTGGGATAGAGGAAGCAGTTATGTGTCTCTCATTTATAATTGTAGGGGAAGCACTCCATCTCAGCACTAGGTGTGAGTGCTGGGATAGGTCTCTTATAAGTCCCTTTTCAGATCAGGGACCTTCTGAGCTAGTTACAGTTTGCCAGAAGTTGTTACTTATTTTCCCTGTCTTGTTTCTTCCCCATCAGCACTGGAATTTCTCAAATGGTTTTTCCATGTTCATCAAGAAATTACATAGGGTTTCTTTTTTAGCTTATGACTACAATAATCAGATTGATATGATAAGCTCCCTTTGTTTCTCTCTTTGTGCTGGAGATGAAACTCAGAGCCTTTCTTATACAACAGAAGATGCTGGGAATTTGGGCAACCCAGAGCATATATCATTCCTCCTCCGACTGTTCATTGCCAGGTTGTAGCATGGTCCCATTGTTGCCAGATTTTCTCAATTTTAAAGAGAAACTGGAAATTTGGTATTTTTTTCCCCTGTTACTTATCACATTTTGAAATTGTCAACTAAATTCTAAACTTGAACTAGATATACATAATATAGAGTTTACACCATCTTTTAAAAAAAGATTTTTTACTTTATGTGTCTGAGTGTTTGCTGCATATATATGCTCTCAAGTGTGTGTCTACTAAACAAGGAGATGGGGAACTGAAGTTACAGGTGGTTATGAGCCACCATGTGGGTGCTGGGAACTGAACCCAGGTCCACTTTGCAAGGGCAAAGTGTACTCTTAACCCGCTGAACCATAGCTCCAACTCCAGAGCCTGCCATCTTAATCATCAAGTGTGCATAATTGTTCACAATATTAATACATTCACACAATTGTGTAACCAAACTTCGGTCATATTTCTTTGCATCTTGCAAAACTAAAACTTTGTACCCAACCAACAACTTACCCTTCCCCTCCCTTTGGTGACTGCAGACTGCCAATTTCATTTGTCTTTACAATTTGATTCCTGTGGAGATCCCATGGTAGTGAGTTCATAGAGCATTTGCCTCTCCATGCTGCTTTCAGACACTCGGCCAATTGTCCTTTGGGCTTATTGATGTTGCATGTGCCAGTATTCCACCTGGAAATCCACAATTGAAATGTACAAACCAGGTTTTGTTTATCCTTTTTTTAAAAATTCATAAATGCTAGTTTGCTTAACTGCTAGTTTGTTTTGAGACAGATCTCACTCTGTAGTCCCAGCTAACCTGGAACTCACTGTGTAGCCCCAGATGACCTCAAACTCACAGAGATCTGACTGTCTCTGCCTCCAAAATGCTAGGATTAAAAGCTTACAAAAACAATTTTAAAGCATTATGCATGCTAGCCAAAACATGACTCCCCCAACTAGATTTTGCACTGGTCTATATGGATAATAAATTAACATGAGAATTATTTAACTCGTTACTGTATGTTGTTAGAAAGTATAGAAGATCTACTACCCCGTGTAGTCACACTGAAAGGGCCAAACTACTTGTACTTGATATAGTACAAATTTATGGAGATTCATGAAGCTTTGTGTATGGCGGGTGGAATTTGTGCGTGCCTGTCTCTCTGTGGGAGGTGTGGAGGTGTGTGTGTCTCTGTATGGCTTTTCCTTCAGATATGTGCATACATGTGTGCCTGAGTTGAACTTTGTGTATCATTCTTCAAGCACAGTGTCCACTTTGTTTTCAGAGAAAGAATCTCTCATTGGCTTGTAACTTGGCAATCAGAATAGGCTGACTGTTCACTAAGCCCCAGGGATCCACGATTCCTTGCCTCCCCAACTGTAGGATTACAAGTGTGCCCTCAGCACACCGAGCTATTTTGTTTTTAAGTGTGAGCTCTGGAGAGTAAACACAGGGTCCCATGCTTGTATAGCTGGCACGTACTGATTGAGCTATCTCCCCAAGCCCTCTCATAATGTTTCTGGATACTGAGCACCCGTGTATAGTATTAGTCTACCTTAAACCCAAAAGTAAACTTGGCAATCATCATTCTCTCTTGGAATCTGTAACATACAGAACATCATCCAGGCCTCTGCCCAGAGTAGGCGCTAAATGGCTCTAGATTGGCTGAAGCTTTATCAGTCCTGAGTTGTCTGCTCACTAGTAACCAAAACACTGATCTGGAAATTTAGTCTCTTGTTTGGATCAGCCACAGTGGGCACTGTACGGAGCATAGTGTATTGAATTAAGATCTCTGCTTTTGTGCAGGGATAGGTAGTCATGTTATTTCACATTAAGGTTCTGTTATGCACCTTGATTTGATTATGGCTGAGGGTTTCCCTCCTAGCCCATAGCAAGGAGTCACCTGGAATGTTTGGATAAATACATAAAAGACATTCCTGAGTACAACCAGTAGGGTGTGTGTGTGTGTGTGTGTGTGTGTAGTCAAACCTTTTTGTTTTAGATGCTATAAAGAATCAGAACTAAAAGGGAACCCAGGGGACAAGGTTGGGGACCATTCCTGCCTTACTATCAGTAAGCACTGGCAATCGCACCCCTCTTCCTTGGCTGAGTGAAAAGCTGAGCTTCCATGCATGCGTGGTCCTTCCCCAGTCCTTCGCATTAATTGCCTCTCTGGCTATGCCCTTTCTCTGGTACACAGGTGCCTTTGGGACAGTGCTTTTGGAGACTGTTATATGCATGTTGATGTGGATGCTGCTGACTCCGGGATTTATGTCCTGATGTCCCTTTGAAGGCAACATTTAACTGCTGAAGAGATTTGCTGGATTTGTGTTCAGCCTAAATTAAATGTAAATATAACATACCAGTGGGATATGTTACAGCAGAGTATAAAGCTTCTTTGCCGCCTCCTCATCTTCCTTCCTTCTTTAGTTAGCCTCTTTGATCTGATGAAATTATTGGGAACATGATTCTCTTAATGCTCTTTGAAACAGGCCCTTTTCTGAGTTTTGTTTTTGTATATGAGTGTGTCTTTGTTAAAGGTTTTTTGCTGTTGTTGTTGTTTGTTAATTTCTTTTAGATTGTGGTTGTTAATTTCTTTTAGATTTAGATATCTCTGCATCAGCATAGCTTGCCTGGTTTTTCTGGGGCTGGATGAGCCATGTGGGGGTGTTCCTATTTGCATTTCTCAGAGTCAAGGTTCACTTAGATGGAGCAGAGAAGAGCCTCCACTTTAAGCCTTGGGAATTCTCTTTAAGTGAGGTACATCTAGGCAGAGACAGAGACTGTCCCAAGGTGCATTTGAGACATCCAGCAACATGCTGCAACTTGTAGATTCCTGTTGGGTCATTGTGTACACAAGTGCCCTAGATTTCTGCTGCTGTCTCTGAGGTCCTGACCATGCTGCTAATGGAAAATAGCCATGGTGTGCTCCAAGTTGGCCATGGTATATGCAAGTGTGAGCACAAGTGTGAAAACTAGCATCTGATCTAAGGTCCAAGTGAAACAAGAGAAAACCCCCATGACCTGGAAGTGAACTTTGACCTCGGAGTTAATGCTGCTCCTTCAGCCAGAGCCGCAAGGACTTTGGAAGCCAGCTTTCTGATGTTATTGCTGTGAAGTGCCTACAGTTTGCCTTTGTGCCACTTATAGTTAAAGTGACCATTACAGAAGCTCTTTGTGTTTTGTGGAGAGAAAACACAAATCAGCAAAATAGAGGAAATAAAGTCACCCTGCACCCTGGTACTTAGTCACTGTTACTGTTTGTATGTTGATAGCTTTCCTGTGTTTCTTCCTCTGTATGTAGATAGTATGTTCAGATGAGTGCCATGGACATCTATTTTAGTATAACTTGCTTTATGCACTGCTTTTGAAAACACACACGTGATATTTTTCTCTTGACAATTACCATACCCGCCACCACTCTGTTCCTATCTGCTGTGTCTCAGTTTTCACTCACCTGCTGTGTACCCTGCTCTGGACATAGAGTGTGTCCATAGATGGGTTCTGTCCTCTTTTCCCTCCCTCTCATTCTGACCCACCCCAATACTGCGCGTGGGTGTGGGTGTATGTTGTGTGTGTTTGTGTTGTGTGTCAAGTATGTGTGCCATGTGTGTCGAGTGTGAATGCAGGTGCACATATTGGGAAGCTAGGGAGGAAGTCAGGTATTTTTCTCTGTCACTCTTTACCTTGAGGCAATCTCTCACTGTACTCGTTAGCTTTTTTCAACTTGTTACAAACTAGAGTTACAGAGGAAGAGGGAGCCTCAAATCAGGAATTGCCTTTATCAGATTGGCCTGTGGGCATGTTTATAGGGCATTTTCTTGGCTAATGATTGATATGGGATGGCCTAGCTCACTGTGAGTGGTGCCATCTCTGGGCAAGTGATCCCAGGTTGTATCTTGCCCTGACTTTCCTCACTGAAGGGCTTTGACCTGGAAGTGTAGTCAAATTAAACCTTTGCCAAGCCATGCCACATTTGGACCCGGTGTTTTATCATACAAACCAAGAAGCAGACTAGGATGCTAAACCCAGAGCTAGGCTGACTGCAGCAGGCACCTATAATTCTCTGTTTCCACCCACAGAATTGGAGGAATAGGCCAATGTATAACCACACTTAGCTTTTGACTCTCCTCTGTGGCTCCTTCACCCCCATGTAGGAAACTCGTAAGGAGAGTGGTATTGCTGAAACTGTCCTCCAGGAGAAGGTGCAGATCTCAAAAGTCAAATTGATCAACCAACTAAGAACACAAATGGCTACTGCTATTTACTTAATTATTGTATAGCCTTGCAGAATATCCTCTGGTCATGAGTATTCCTGTGTAGTTTCTAATTAGTATTAGTATGCTCATTTAGCTGTATGAGTTATCAGGAAGACAATGATAGGCCCTTGATAAGATTGTGGAATTTATTTTCTGCTAGAGTTATCTTTCATGTAATATAGGCTGCAGCATCTACTAAGAAAAAGGGAATGAGAACAATGTTTTAGATGATGTGCCTTTTTTTTTCTGACGATCAGTTGTCATTAGAAATGTTTAAGTCTTTACTAAATTACTTGTATGCACTCATGGACATGTGTCTGTATGCACATTGCTTGAAGGCTTCTGTTGGCACCTTTGAACATCAAGGTTTGCCAGCCTTGTCTTAGAGGTTCAGCTGGCCTTGACTGTAGGTCTGTTTTCATGTTCTCCAGGGAGCCAGTACTCTGGCTGTGGAGTGTGCTGGCTCATCTCTGTTTTTATAGTGTCACTGCACTTGCTATAATGCCTCTGGAGTCATATTGTGTTTCTACCACTGATACATTGGTTGGCAGTGAGGAGCCAGGAGATCTATTCTGTCACATGCATTTAATGATGATAAAACATTAGTGAGGCTATTTGAGAGCATTTTTGACAAGTGGTCCCTCTGCTAAAGACCTTGGCTGCAGGTTAGAATACTATTAGGAAATCAAACTGTTAAGCAAATAAATCTTTAGGTTGCTATTGAACTTGGGATGAGGCTGTGCCTACTTTTAATTTCCCAGTGGACTTGTGAATAGCCATTACATAGTCTACTATTTTTATTTTTTAATTCTTTAGTCTTCATATTGTTAGTATTGTAGTTTGGATGACAATCCTTAATCCGCAGTTATTTCAAGATTTCTGCAGATAGTTATTTATAAGAGATCTTTAAAAAAAACCTCATTCATTCTTTTGCCATATAATTGTCTCTTTGCCTTGGCTGGATCTATTCAGTGAAGAAGAAAATTCAGAATTAGACATGGAAAGAGGCCAAAAACAGGGGCAGAAGATGGCAGTGGAAATACCCAAATCAGGACACTTGTAAAGCACATTGCAATTGTAAAAGGAAAGAATCTTTGAAATAGATTTGTTCTGCCCCTAGCCCTCTTCTTTTCTATGAGACTTTTCTATTTTGCAGCTTTGTGTAAGCCAGGGGATTGCTCTATGTTTATGAGGTCTCTTGTATGCTTTGCTCTCCATTGTGATGGGTATAACAGTGAGAAAGGTAGACCATCTGTGTTGCATCAAAGATAGGTTCCTGACTTTGAGCTCTAAGTTTCTCTATCATTTCTCCTTGTAGCCTCTGCTCTTCTTTAGTTGGCTTCTTTTGGCATTTTGCACAGCCTGGTTTGAGAACTTGTGGGACAATGAGGGAAAGAAGAAAGAACAGACTTACAGATACACATACAGAAAAGCTGGGTGGGCCATGCTTTCTGCTGGAGGCATAGGGTCTTAGTCACTGTTCTGTGAAGAGATGGCATGAAAAAGCAACTCCTGTAAGAGAAAGCATTTAATTGGTGCTTGATTGTAGTTTCAGAGGCTTAGTCCATTATCATCATGGTGGCAGCAGGGTGCCATGCATGGCACTAGAGCAGTAGCTGAGAGCTACATCCTGATCATCAGGCAGAGAGTGAGAGGCTCTGGTGTGGGCTTTTGAAACCTAAAAGCCTACCCACAGTGACACACTTCCTTCAATAAGGCCACTCCTACTCCAATGAAGCCACACCTCCTAATCCTTCTCTTAGTGCCACTCCCTGGTGATTCATACATATGAGCATATGGGGACCATTCTTATTCAAACCACCACAGGCACCAACAGCCACAGGGGTTTATTTACTCTTAAAGGAGATGTTTGTAGGGGAGCAGTCTCAGGCTCTAGTCATTCCAGAGGAGGAAAGAATAGTTGATAATTTTTATATGCACTGTCAGCATTTGTTCTCAGACCACAAGAAGGCTCTGCTAGTTTCCATGGGTCTGACTGAAGCATTAGGGTCCTTGATATGGCATTGCTCATGTCAACAACACACATTTCATTTTGGACTTACTTCGCTCTCCACTGGGTCTCTTGTAGCCCAGGTTGGCCTCAGATTCTTGT
Source organism: Mesocricetus auratus (assembly GCF_017639785.1). Taxonomy (NCBI): domain Eukaryota; kingdom Metazoa; phylum Chordata; class Mammalia; order Rodentia; family Cricetidae; genus Mesocricetus; species Mesocricetus auratus. Next base: position 154,904,510 of record NW_024429266.1, on the reverse strand, counting down.
TCTCCTGCCTCAATATTCCAAGTACTGAAATTACAGTCATTCGTCATCACACCTGGTTTCTCTGCCTTAATTTTTTAAAAAGCATTTATTTATTTTGTATATGCTATGCATGTGTGTTACAGCGTGTGGGTGGGTGGGGGGTCAGAAGATAACCTGTAGAACTTGACTCTCTTCACCAGGTGGGTTCCAGGGGTGACAAGTGCCTTTACCCTCTGAACCATGCTTTTCTCTTCCATTTGAAGCCCAGTGAAACAGGAAGTTAGTGGAAACCTATTACCTTATCATATGGGGTAGAGGGGTCCTGTTGTGGTGTGGGAGAGAGGAGAGCAGATAAATGGGTTAATAATTAAGAGAGAGCTAGCCAATAAAAAGCCTGAGTCATTGGCCAAACAGTTTATAATTAATGTAAGTCTCTGTGTGTTTATTTGGGACTGAGAGGCTGCAGGACCGGGCAAGACAGAAACTTCCATTTACAGAAGTCCCTAGTAGGTAACTAGGTGAGAGGTCCTTCCTGGCCATCTTGATGCTACCACATGCAAATATGGTGCTTGGTGTCCCCTATCCACCTCTGTTCCTCCCTTATTCACCCCTCCTGGTTTGAGTACATTACTAGGCGGTTATGAAAGGCGGTTATGTAAAGGATATTGAATAACTCCTAGTAGTAAACGAAGCTAGAAAGCCATTCTAAGAAGGATTCTGCTTAGCCATTTAGCCTTTCCATCTGAGAGGTGCCCCCTGCTAACTGCACACATGGTAGTAGAGAAATATATTCGTTCTTGGTACTGTAAGGTGAGCTTGCCCATCCTGTTGATGACTTCACTCATGAATATGTGCTACCACATATGGTCTCTGTAAGTGAGAGATCTGGAGTTGAATGGCCAGGTGACTGGGGCCAGTATTGTGAGTTTGAAGCTCAAGTGTGCACACAGTTGGTAGAGCTGGAGGGTATTATCTCATGGTGTCTCATAGTATGCTTGGTCAGTTTTCCTGACTCTTGTCGAGAGGCCACAGAAACTTCTGGTTGCTTAAGTGACTTCATGACGTGACATCTGTTTTTGCAAAACAGGAAACCAAACACAAAACATTGAAAGTTGAGGTGTCTTTTAGGATTTCACTTCAGAAAATGCCATCATCATATCATATCCCCTCCCCTCAGTGGGAAGAGACTACATTGGAGTGTCAGAACCTAGAGACAGTCAGGTACAGTGCTGCCTGCTCCAAGTTGTATGGTGTTTCCAGTGTATGGTCTGTTGTTTGTTCCCAACCTGGCTCATACCTGTCACATATTACTGCAGGCTTAAATTCAACTAAGAGTGATGGAAATCAGTAAACCGATGAATAAGGAAAAAGAGAGTGGTCATTTGCCTAAACACATTAGAATCTCGTAAGAAGTCCCAATAAAGGATGGCTGATTAAAAATTGCTGTGAAATTAGGTTTAGGTAAAGTTTGTAAAATTTCAAAAACAGCCATAAAGACTTAAACACACTCAAAATTGCTTTGCAACTGTTTTCATTTCAAATAAACCTTGTCTGGAAATCATAGCCTTTGAATTGTAAGCATGATTTATTCCAAGAAAAAACATTATATGCTCCCAAGCAGGGAGTGTAGATTGAAAACCAAATTCTTCTCATTGTACTTTATTAGAGAATGAATGTATGTGTTAAAGTGAAAGACTTTGAATTCATATGTAGTTTTGTCTGATTTCTTGCCCTTTTGCGTCTGATTTCATTAATTCATCATTTCCTGGTCTTAGATATGTTGGAAAAAGCAGATTTAGCATGTGACATAGTCTCAAGGTTCATATCTAAGACTTATTGCAAAACTTAGAACCACTATGTTCTAAGTGAAAGCATTGCCACAACTATCAACTCTTAAGATGGGTGGTTTCCTACCTTTTCATGTCCCAGGAATTAAAACACACTCTATATAATCAGTGACATTTTGTAATTTACTTGACAGTATATAGCTGCATCTTAAATTGTAGTTAATGCCTTAGATTTGATAATACATGAAGTGTTTTGTGGTATTATGTCCTAGAAATATGTTAAATGTCTGAATTCTACGTTTTTGTTAAAGTGGAGGTAGGTTTCTGCCCAATTGTGGCTTTGCTGAGTGTGTTTCAGTTTGTTAATAAAGTTGTGCAAAGCAGTGCTAACTCATATTTGACTCTTCTTACATGCTGGTAAGAAATGTGACATCTAGGTGTCTCAATCTCCTCAATTGTGTATTGAGAGACGTGATACAAATTAGTGCCAGACTGTTTCATCATGCACATAAAAGTTTGTCTTTTTCCACAGGAACAGATTTTAGTTCCTGATCTATTAGCACACTTTCTCATATTTCTTTTAACAATGGACAGAAATGGAAGTGCATCAAACCTGTCCAGTAGAACCTTCTAGCAAGATAGAAGAAATAAACTCTGGTTTTGTGTTACATAGTAGGTTGACGACAGACAGTGATAATCTATTACTGTGTATTATCATTTTGTACTGTGCATTTCTAAAGGCTGGAAGAAAGGATTTTGAATGTTGTTTACCATAAAGAAATGACAAATGCAACTGGATATGGCAGCTACAATCCCAGCACTAGGGAGGAAGAAGCCATAGGGATCAGGAGTTCAAGGTCATCCTCAGATATATGTGGAGACTAAGGCCAGCCTAAGCTAAGGAAGGAAGGCAGACAGGCAGGAAAAAAGAGAGGGAAAATCCTTTAGGAGGTGGGTCTGTTCCTATTCATTTGAGCACTAGATATGTTTATCTTGATTTGAACACTATACAGTATATATCTGTCTTTAAGCATTACACCATGACTTACAAATGTATACAGGCTTTTCAATTTCAAAAAGAATTTTCCAATAAGCAAAATGGAATAAAAATAACCAACCTCAGTCAGACAGTGGTGGCGCATGCCTTTAATACCAGCACTGGTAGATCTCTGTGAGTAGTTTGAGGTCAGTCTGGTCTACAGGGCAAGTTCCAGGACAGTGTTCAAAAGCTACAGAGAAACCCTGTCTCAATACACAAGAAAACCCCATACTTTTTAAATAGTAGTCCTCAACCTATGGATCGCAACCCCTTGGGGGAATCACATGTCAGATATTTACATTATGATTTACAACAGTAGTAAATGAAATAATTTTATGGTTGGGGCTCACCACAACGTGAAGAACTGTATTAAAGAGTCACAGCATTTGAAGGTTGAGAAGGTTTATAATAAGGAAATACCTGTGAGAGTAAATTCCCAAGATGTTCAGTTTCCAGAGATAATAGGTTTCCCAACCTACTAAGATTATAACTAAACATCAGGGCCTTTTGAGTTCAAGGTAAAGCCTTCCTGGAGTTTCACATCTTACATTTAAAGTTTTCTGTCTGATGGTTTTCGTTTCTCTTTGTATAGCTATGTAATAAAGTAAAACTTTAGAGTCCACTGAGGTAGTGGATTGTTCTTTAAGGCTCAAGTCTTTGCTGGTTTCTTCTTCCTGAGTTCTATAGAGACTTTTGGTTCCCATGTGCTAAGCATGGGTATCATAACTGGTTGCTATATGCTGAGGAGCGTGGTGCTGGGGGTAGCATTCAAAATACCTAACCCTTTGCAACCAGAGTCTCCCACATTGGGAAGAACTACTGATGGACAAAGAAAATCATGTTTCCTTAGTAGTGTTAGAAGATCCATTAAAAACCTCATATATGGGGGCCGAGGATGAAGTAGAACTCTGCCTACCATGCACAAAGTCTTGAGTTCGATCCCCAGCAGTTATAAAAGACAACAAAATATGAACAACCCCCACCATTGAAGAGCTAGGAAGAACATCACTTGAGCAGCTTGTTTTTAATCTTTTTTCAATATGTCTGTTATTACCCTGATAACATTGTGTCTATAAGAATTGCTGATGGCCGGGCGGTGGTGGCGCAGGCCTTTAATCCCAGCACTCGGGAGGCAGAGGCAGGCGGATCTCTGTGAGTTCCAGGCCTCCAAAACAATACAGAGAAACCCTGTCTCGTAAAAACCAAAAAAAAAAAAAAAAAAAAAAAGAATTGCTGATGGAAGGATGTGTGACTTGAACCTTTTCAAAACACAGGCTCCATTTGTACTATGTGAACATGCATCCTCAGGAATCACTGCCTTGTCATTATTTGGTCACACCTGACAGAAGCAACTTAAGGAAGGGTTTATTTGGGCTCACAGTTGAAGGTTTAGTCCACCATAGTGGGGAAGATGTTGTGGCAAGAGCTCAAAACAACTCTCCACAATGCATCTATAGTCAGGAAGCAGAGAGATGGATGTTACTGCTCAGCTCACTTCCTCCTTTTTATTCAGTCTAGGACTTCAGCCCATGGGATAGTGCTACCCCATTTCAAGGTAAATCTTCCCACCCCAGTTAACGTCATCTAGGTAATTCTTCATAGACATACTGTAGTGGTTTGGAAGAAAATGCTCCCCAAAGGGGGTGGCACTGTTAGGAGGTGTGGCTTTGTTGGAGTAGGTATGGCCTTGCTGGAGGAAGTGCATCACTGTGGAGGTGGGCATTGAGGTCTCATATGCTAAGCCACACCCAGTACCCCAGACCACTTCCTGTTGCCTGCTGCTGAAGATGTAGGACTCTCAGCTCCAGCGCTATGTCTGCCTGCATTCCTTCATGTCCCATCATGATGATAATGGACTAACCCTCTGAAAGTGCAAGCCACTCACATTAAGTGCTTTCCTTTATAAGTGTTGCCTTGGTCATGTTGTCTCTTCACAGCAGTAGAAACCCTAACTCAGACACATATCTAGATGCTGCCTCCTCAGAGATTTAGGATTAAGTCACTTTCTTTGATCCTTAGACCAGTTTACTTATCAGTTCCTCTCTGAACTAAGCCCTGAGACCTCTTCCTCCCAGATGACACCTGTGTTTGCCAATTTTCTAATAGATTCCTGGCCCTTCTCAGTAGGTACAGTGTTAGGCACTCTCCTATGTCAGCACACTTTAGTGCCTGCTGAGATCTTGGATGAGGTGGGTTCTTTGATGGCTTTTCATTTCCCCTCCGGTACTATTTCTTTCATTTGTTTCTTTTCCTGTCATTCTATACCCAACCACAGTTCACGCTTACTCCAGCCCTATAAGTTAACTATAGGTGGCTAGTTCCTTCAGAATCCCAAACTGCTATTAACATGTTAGCTAGCTATTGTAAGCTCTCCTTACTATAGGATGTGAGTGAAAGGAGTATATATCCCTGCACTATTACCATGGATATGTTACATTTAAAAAAGACCAATTAAACCCAAAGGTATGTGACTTTCCCAGAAATGCTAAAAAGTCATTGCTGGTAAATGCTGAGAAATCCCTATATGTTGTTCTTGACACTTTTTGCTATCACTATGGGAAGATGATATTTCAAAAAAGCATTACAGTCATATATGTGCATTTAGGTAGGTATGTGTGTGCCCCATGTGCATATGTGTGTATTCCTATATCTACAGGTGTAGGCATGTGCTTTTCATGACATTTTGTAAGTCAGAGGACAACCTTGGTGTTGTTCCTCACTTTTCCACTTTGAGTTAAGGTCTCTTTACTTACTTATGTATTAATTACTGCTGCTGTACACACAAACACACACCCACTCGCACATATATGTGCACACTTGTGCATATGCCAGACATGTTGGCCTATGAACTGATGAGGGTATTCTTGCCCCTGCTTCCCTGTCTTAGGACTGCAGATGCTCAAGCTGTATAGTCAGCTTTTACAAGACAGGTGTCTTTGCCCACCGAGTCCTCTCCCCAGTCTCTAGATGAATGTTGTAAACCTCTCTTGGCTTCCGTTTTCTGCTCTATAAGAAGAGAATAGCTTTCTCTACTTCATTGGAACTTGGGACAGATTTAAAAAGGAATGGATTCAATTACCCGATGCAGCATCTGGCACCATAGGAATATTAGACTGGTAGGAATAAGAAAAGGTAAAGATAAATGTTTCCTTAGAAAAAATATAATTACAAATGTTAATACTTTAAGGTACTGAGTAGATATGCTCATGTAGATAACTGCTATTTTGGAAATGGATTATAGTATAGGTTTGTGTTTAAAGTAGGTTATTAATTTGACACAAAAGCTGTCCCTTCAGAATTAGGAGAATAGACTGGTTGTGGTGACACACACCTGCATTGGAGCTGTTCAGGGGGCTGAGTAGTTCAAGGCTAGCCTCAGAACATAGCAAACCCCCATATTTCAACAGCTAAACCAGGACAATAAAAAGGGACATAAGGGAAATGCCCTTGTCTTCTGCTCGACTTGGAGTTATTCTTGAGGAAAACTAAGATGGGTCCTAGCATATGAGTTCACCAGGGAAAGTGAATCCAAAAGATTTCTATGGTATTGCATTGTCCCTGTGTGTTGTGTTAATCTCCACATGCCTTAGTTAGGGTTTCTATTGCTGTGAAGAGACACCATGGCCACAGCAACTCTTATAAAGGGAACCATTTAAGTGGGGTGACTTGCTTACAGTTCAGCGGATCAGTTCTTTATCGTGGTGGGACTGATAATGTGCAGGCAGAAGACATAATGCTGGAAAAGTAGCTGAGAGTCCTATATCTTGTAGACACCAGAGAGTGGTGTCTCACTGGGAGTAGCTTGAATATATATGAGACCTCAAATCTTACCTCCACAGTAACATACTTCCTCCAACAAGGCCACACCCACTCCAACAATATCCTACCCTTTAATAGTGCCACTCCCTTTGGGGGCCATTTTCTTCCACACAATGTGTGCTGAAAGGCTTTTGAGCTGTCTGGTTTATAGAGTATATAGCTTGCTCATTTGGTTCCACCTCAGGAGAGAAGCAATCCTTGAGAGTGATGTCCTTTAAGCTTCTTGCTTTAGAATGTTCACTGTTCTCTGCCATTATTCCCTTTGCATTAGTGAAGCGGAAATGGTTTTCTATCACGTAAAGCTTTTGTGCTTGGTAGTATGCGCAACTCCGTAGATTAGTGGCTAGGCTTTCCTTACAGGAATTCTGACCAAATACATCAGGATGCTTTGCTGAATATTCATTTCCTTTTCCTGCTCCCTCTCTGCTCAACTCACTCACTTACTTGATCACTCTTTCTTTCATGAGTGTCAGCAATTGTAGCCTCTGTTTCCTCAATGCAGAATAGACCAAGTGAAAGACTTCTGGGTTTTATGGCACCATCACCATGAATTGACTTTTTCCTTCCTTTCTTTTTCTTTCTCTAATTTCCTACTGTCCCGTTGTTTCCTTTTCTTTCCTTTTTTTCCCCTCTCATTTTCAGTGCTTCGGTTGAAACTATATTCAAGGAAAGCTCAGACACCATATCCTTTATAGCCAACCCATTGAAAATGTTGGCCTAAACCCATGTATTTGTTGGAAGTGGGACCAGTTTTTTTTCTAACCATGAGAGTAGAAATTGGGGTAGTGGCTGAAAGGGAATGATACTTGGAAAAAATAGGACCTGTCACCTGTTTGATTATACACATTGAGTGTTGGTGGCTTGCCAGCCTTCTTTGGGGTTCTGCTGGCTGTGCTTTTCTCAAATGATCCCATTTGGCTTTGGCAGAATAACATTGTGGAGGAGAAGTCATTGGTGAGGAGCTAAAATCTATTCCGTTCAGACACCAGTAGCATCTTCCTCTAGTTCCCAGAAAGATGGGGATGGCAGTTATCTCTCAAGGATGAGAAAGTCTTTATATCTGAGATTTGTGTGTATCTGTCAAGAAGTGACAGAAGACTGAAGTCTGGGCCAGACCTGGAGCAGATACAATTTTATTGTTATTAATTGATTCTTAGGTAGAAGGCAGTTTGGTACAGGGTCCCTACTGAAGGTGAACTATAGAACTATAGAAGCCAAGACATGTTCTGAAAGGAACTTGTCTACATTGTTATCTATTACTGATATTAATTACTGTCCAATTTAAGGCTCAAAAGCAAAATTATAAAGGTGATTGTTATTGAAGGAAAGTCTTCCAGTTGAATGGTTAGAGTGGTGACTTCAATTGTGTAATGTTTTTGAAGACTCCATTCTGCTTGGCAAAAAGTTCTGGAAATACTGTATGAGGGGTAAGACAAACTGATGAGGCCATTAACATGGGTCAGTATTTCAGTAAGCATGTAATTATCATGAAAAGAGGAGAGCTACCTTCTTTGAGAGGTCATCACCATGACATTCAACCTAGTAAATATATTTCTAATGCCATGTGCATTTCCTTAATGGAGGCAACTTACAAAGACAGGTTTATGTTCTACCACAGTTGCTGTGAACCATGAATCCAGGGGTGGTAGAAGTGGGTGGTTGTATTTCAAGGACTCTATTGAGGGTACAACTGGCCCGTTGCTCTCCCTGTAATCATCAAAGATTTACCTACATCTGAAGCATGTCTTTTGCAGTGTTGTTTTAATCCTTTAGTATGGATGGCTCTCCATAGGGCAGGTCCAATAGAGCGAATGTACAAACAAGATATGCTACCACTGTTTTATCACCACCTCATATTAGGAGTGATATAACCTCTTTTGTCCTGTGTGGTGTTTGCCTGCCTGCTTCCTTCCTTCCTTCCTTCCTTCCTTCCTTTCTTTCTTTCTTTCTTTCTTTCTTTCTTTCTTTCTTTCTTTCTTTCTCTCTTTTTCTTTCTCTCTTTCTATCTGTTGTTATACAAATCAATTTTTGTATTATGTGGGTGGAGAATGTACAAGAGTCCAAATAAAAGGAGTTAGGGCTTCTTAAGGGCCATCTAGAGAGTCTGGAGGATTGTTGATGTCCATTCTGAAAAGATGCTGTTCTACTCAGATAAAGTGAGGGTTCTTTGGACAGATCCTCCAATGCACTGGGAGACCATGCTCAAGAGCTTGACTGGAACCAGATCATACATGCCCTTTGAGGTCAAATGAAGAATTTTATTCTTTGAATACTTAAAGTAGTTAATGACAGTCAGATTTCTTTTTCTTCTCCCTTTTCTTTTTTTTTTTTCTTTTTAAAGTCATTGGTCTGCTTTCTGTGAGCAGTATGAATTATAGGTAGGGAAGCCAGCTGGAAAGCTGTGATAGTTATCCAGGCAAATGATCATTTCGGGTGAGAACATTGGCAGTGAAATAGTAGTGGATGGATATGTAATATATTTAGGAGGAAGCTTGTCAGAATTTAGAGTGGCTGGAGCTGTTGTCCAGCAGGACCTCTGCTTCTGGCATCTAGAATGGGATGGACTGAGGTGACATTGTCAGATAAAGGGAACCAGGAGCTCAGAGGATGTAGCCCAGTTGGTAATATTTGACCAGCATGGATGAAGCTCTGGGTTCATTCCTCAGGATAGCATAAAGCAGACATGATGGCACATAGCTGTAATCCCAGCACTTGAGAGGTGGAAGCAGAAGGATCAGAAATTTGAAGTCATCCTGAGTTACATAATGAGTTTGAGGCCAGGTTGGTATTCATGAGATCCTTTCTTTTTTTTTTTTTTTTTTTTAAAAGTGTGTGTGTGTGTGTGTGTGTGTGTGTATGTGCGTGCACACACACACTTGAGTTTGTGGTGGAGAGAGAAACAGAATTGGTCCCGAAATTGGAGATGTCACTGTGGAGAGTGAATAAATGTATCAGGTATCTAGGAGAGGAAGGCAAGCTTTGGTAGGAAAAATGTAAAAAAGCATGGTGGCCTTTTTTCCTGGGGGGGGGATGTGCATTTGTTCAGCTGTGCTCACCCATGTGGAGGATAGAGGCTGATGATGGTGAATTCCTTTATCTTGTCTCTACCACATTACTTGATACAGGATTTCTCAGTGAACCTGAGACATGCCTAGGGATGTGCCTGCCCTCTGCACGGGGGTATCAGATACACACTGCCAGACTCAGATTTGATGGGTTTTATGAATTGAAGTCAGGTCCTCATGCTTGCTCAAACAAGCACTTTACTTACTCAGCTATCTCCCCCAACCAGGCCTAGTACATGTTTAAACCCTTAAGACGGATATTGTTTTCATTTGTGTGCGAATAGTTCCTGCCTGGCAAAGCTCACTGGAATTCTTGGCATTTTCCTCTTATCTTATCTTTTAAAGCAGCTTGATACACTCTTTTGAATCACAGTTTGTTTGTTTGTTTATTTATTTGATTCTGAGGTCCATTTGGGGTGTCCAAATGAATTCACTTTCATCGTAATTTAACCCCTTTCTTGCTTTGTCTCTTGCCTCTGCTCTCGCCCTCCATCTCTCCCTTTTTCCTCCTACCCTCCCTTCCTTTCCCTCTCCTCTTCCTGTTCCCCCTCTTCTCTTTCTCACACTTATGTGCACTTGTATTTCTCTGCTCGTGTTTTGAGATAGTGTTTCATATCGTCCACACTGATCATAAAATCCAGCCTTCTGCTTCTCCTACTGCTACTCCAGAGTTCATGGTAGGCACTGTCATGCAGTAGTGGGCTCAAACCTGGGGTCTTGTGCATGCTGACCAAGCACTTAAGCAACTTAACCACATGTATGTAATTGTCAAAGAATTAACTTAGACATGCCATAAAACATATGAGAGTCTATTGGACTGCTGCATAAGTCATTCTTCTTTTCCAGGAAAAGAAACAGGTTAATTGAAATGATACTTTGTTCCAGGCTCTAGGTTTTTGAGGAAACACTACCTCCTCTCTCTTATCCAGGAGATCTATACTAAGGCTTATTCCAGCCACCCGCTGCTGTCAGGCAGTGGGTCAAAACTGTGCTCTGTCCATGAACCACTTACCATGTTCTCTGTGAGGAAACACAACAGGGGCCTTTGAACTTGGCATGTCGGTTGTGAAGGTTAGAACTCTCCAAGTAGGCATTGCTCAACAGCTGCTGTGAGGAGAGAAACTCTAGTGTCTGTGACTTTATAGATGTCTGTCTTTGTTCATGGCTGATTTCCAAGCTCCTAAAAAGGTCTACTGTGGGGTAGATCCTCAAGACATGTGTTAAAAACATTCTAACTGAAATAATCAGACTTTGTGAAAACAGTATAGAGAGTCCCCCATCTTCCTCAAGCTACTGATAATGTTGACTTCTCATATCGCAGTGGCACCACGATCAAAACCAGGAAGTCACTATTGACACAGTACTAGTAATTAACCTGTAAACAGTGGAATTCCACCCCTTTCTTTTTTACCAACAATCCTTGGTCCTACATATTAGTCAGCTGCCCTCTGTCTGATCTGCAACATTTTCAGTTTCTTATGACCTTGACAATTCAGAAAAAAAGTGCTGTAGTTAGTTGTCCTGTAGAAGGGCCTTCCAGTCAAGGCCATGCTGTGATGGTGATATATATGTGCTGCAGATGACTTCACGAGGGGCATAAGGTTTTGGCAAGCCTGATGGAAGGGGAGAATGGATAGAGCAAGGGATGCAAGGAGAACTCTAAACCCGGAGCCCTTTGTTGCTGTCTTGTTCCTTTGTAAGTTCAAGTAATAGTTGGCCTTAGCTGAGAGTTGTCACCCTCATCTGGTTGTCCCACAGCATTGCTCTTATCTTTCTTCATCCATAAAAGGATCGTTGTGATTTACGCCCAGCCCAGCCTCCTTATACTGCCAACCCTGCTAGTCAAGCTTTGGCTTCTTAGGTATCAGACCTGATGTATTACCATCATCTTTTAAAAAGAATTAGTATTTTATTTTTTGTGTTTGTGTTAGTGCCTGCATGTATGCATGTATGTGTACAACTGTATCTCTGGTTGTAGAAGACAATGTGCCAGATTCCCCGAAAGTGAATTTACCGATAGTTGTGAGCCACCATGTGAGTTCTGGAAACTAAATCTGCCTCTTCTGTGGGAGCAGTAAGGGTTCCTAACCCCCAACCATCCCTCCAGGTCCCTACTTCCCCCCTGTCATTTTTTTTTTTTACTAGACTCAACCAGCCCTTCTGTAGTCTTGGGACAGAGTCACTTACTGCATTTCTCTTTTTATTTCCCTTTGTCTCAGTTACTTTTCTTTTGCTGTGAATAAACACCATTACCAAGAAGGCATCTTATATAGGAAACCATTGAATTTGGAGCACACAGTTTTAGAGGGCTAGCGTCCATGAAGGTAGTATGAAGGCATGGGGCAGGAACAGCTGAGAGCCTTACATCTTGATCTGCAAATAGGAAGACGCTTGAGTCTTTTGAAACCTCAAAGCCCACTCCCAGTGACATACCGCCTCCAAAGAAGCCACGCCTCTTAATCTTTGCCAAACAGTTCTACCAAATGGGAACCAGGTACTCAGACATACACGTTTGTGGCGCCCATTCTCTTTCCCACCACATCATTGGGAAATACTACATGCCAGACTCTTGGCCATGCCTTGCAGGTGGGAAGCCATGCAAACTGGTTAGTGGGTAAAAAGTAGTTCCTGGTGGGGTGGGGGTGTTCTGCTTGTTTTGCCAACTGCACACAGGCTGGCGTCATCTGGATAGAGGAACCCCAGTTGAGGAAATGTCTCCTTCAGATTGGTCTGTAGGCAAGCCTGTGGAGTGTGTTCTGGGTAAATCACATGGGAGGGTCCAGTTCACTGTGGGCAGTGCAACCCCTGAGCAGGTGGTCCTGCATTGTTTAAGAAAGCAGACTGAGCAAGCCCTGAGGAACAAGGCGGTTAGCAATTAGCGGCACTCCTCCAGGTGCCTGCCTGGTGTCCTTGCCCTGAATTCCCTTCATGCTAGTCAAAGTATGCCCCCCCCAAAGAGCTGCTTTTGGTCATGGTGTTTTATCACAGCTGTAAAAACCTAACTAAGATGGGGTGGGGGGACAGACACTATATTTGTCCTGTAAAGATCTGCATAAACAGATGTGAACAGTCCTAGAATGCCCAAATAGACATTCAGTATATCTGTGCTGTTAAGCTTTGTTTGGTAGAAGAGGTTGATGGGCATGAGAGGGGGGACCTGAAAATAGTGGAAGTAATAATGAAAACATGTGTTGAAAGCACTGCTGTAGGCCAGATAGTTTTCTTTTCCAGTCTGATCTCAATTTTACAACGGTACCTCAAAGAAAGTATTCCATAATCTCCATGAAAAATTCCAAATGAGACCAAGAATTAGTAAGGTCCAGACATTTGCCTCACATGGGGGGCGGTGAGCTCAGTGCAGGCATAAACACTGTTCACCCATACAAAGCTGTAACCTTATTCCTGTTAGAAACCGACTAGAAAGCCCAGAGACAAGACACAGCAGCACCTCCCAGCAAGGATGTTCTTTCTTACTTCATCTGTGTTTCCTGCTCACTTGAGTTAGATGATAACTGGGGACTGACTCTCTCCACTTGTGCTGTTGATGTGAGATCCTGGTTAGGCACAGGTGTGCCACCATGAAAGTCTGTGCTCTGCCACTTCTCCAACGTCTGCAACAGTAAACTATAAGAAAGTGTGTAATAATAACAATTAATGTGTTAGTGGCCATGTTCAAGAGGCACAGATAGGAGAATCATGAATTCGAGCAAAGCCTGGACATACATAGTGAGTTCAAGGCAGCTTGGACTACATAGTGAAATTCCACCTCCCCCCCCAAAAAAAGTGTTGAATGAATAAAGAGGTGATATTTAAAGAAAAAGATGCTGGAGTCAAACTGAATTATTCTGTTTGGTGCTAGGGCCATAAGCTCAGTGCAGTATAGCTAGCTAGGACCTTTAGAAAGAAATAAACACCAGTGATCAAAATGTAGGATAAGATACCTACCGCAGAGAGTGAGTTCTGGGTGGCCACTCTAGTTTAATATGGAGAATGCCTCTAGCTACTGAGTCTCCAAATACATGACTTAACAGAGTTCTATCCTGCATACCTCATAGATTAAGTCAGACTTAAGTTTCCATCCGTCTCTAGGTGCTTACAGAAGAGAGAGAGCACCAGCATTGTTATTTTAGACATAATCGGCATGGCGTGTTTGGGAGAGTGAAACATTGATAGAGAGAAGTGTCATCCTCATTCCCTTTGCCTATTTACCTGCGAGTGCAGTGCAGCTGTTCATGTTTGAGGCGAGGCTTGGGCTGCTCCTAGGTATATGAGTGCCTAAGCAGGCAAGCGCCAGTCTCCAGTCCTCGTTACTTTGAAGTAGAAAATTGAATTGATGAGTGTAGTATACCAAACAGTGAATTTATCTCTTATCGATTTCTAAAGCATAGCCAGTGTGCCCGGAGGAGGTCTGATGGTTTTCATATGCATCATGTCTGGAGTGGCTCTGGGCATAAGTTTGTTTCTAAACTTCTTCCTTTAAGCAGATTACAGCTTGCACACACCCTTATCGAGTGGAGTCAGGGCCCAAGAGAAGCTAAATTTGTTCCATGAGGTCCATTTTGCTAGAAACAACCAGAAATAGACAGGAACGGTGATGTCACCAGCAAGCCCTCGTTTTCTTGTTCCTTTTGGTAAGGAGTGGATCGTTGCAATAAACCAAAAAGTGTGCAGCTCAGAGATTGACAGTGCCACCCCCCCCTTTGTTGGATGTTTCAAAGCATACCCCATTCTCTCACCCTGTGCTAAATGGATGCTTGGGAGTAGGTTCAAATATTTTTTTCTCTGAATTACGGGCTTCAGGGTTTTGTCAAGTGGCTTTTTGGTTTGCCTTTGCTTGGAGTTGTTCTTTTCCCATCACTCTGCAGCTTATAAAACTTGATGAAGTGAATGTTAATGTTAGGGACTGGACACGTGCGTGCACATGCTCACACACACCCCACTGCCTGAGCAGGGCTGCTCTCCCAGCCCTCTTCATCAGCAAAGGTGGGTGCTTCAGGGCCTCTAATTACCAGCTTTCTGCCTCCTAACACTCAGCCTTAAAGAGCCCTCTCAGCAGGAGACTCATGTACTACAGACTCTCCACTCCACCCACTGAATGACCTAATATAATTATTCCAAATTGAAAGTCACCTTTTACTCAGGCAGGACTAGCTTGCCACCCTTTTAAAGTTGCCACCTTAGACAAGGCTCTTCTGCATCCCACTACATCGCACCAGAAGCAGGATGACCTGGTTTTCTGATATATGCCTTTGGGGGAGTTATACCAGTTTTTCTGGGGGGACCCTGAATGTGAAATCCACCCTTGGTCCTTGCGTAAAAAATAAATGGAAGTAAGTTTTCCCCATTAAGTATTGCTTTTACCTCCTGGAAGGCAGGCCCGCTGCAGCTCCTCGATATAGATTCTATTTCCTCTGCTTCTTTAAGCCACATGGAGTATTTTGTAAAGTACAGCAAACCATTGCTTTTCGCTTCCTTTGTAAGTGGACTTGCTATTCCAGGCAATGATGTGAGCATGCTGGGGCCAATTCCAATTTAGTTACATTGATTATTCCTCCTGAATTCCCCATAAATGACTGCAACAGTCCACCTGAAATTAGAACTGAAATTGTATGTGAATCAAAAAGAAGATCTGGCCAGAGGTGGTAGATTCAAAAGGCAATCTGGGGTGTGTGTGTGTGTGTGTGTGTGTGTGTGTGTGTGTGTGTGTGTGTGTATGCACTAGGAGATGGGGCGCGCGTGCATGCACTAGGGGATGGGGCTATCCCGAGTCCATTTTGGGAAAAAAGCTTTTTTTCCCCTTGCCAATGAGATCTTCCCAGGCTCAAATAGACATGGTGCCCTTTTGACATTAACAGTTTATAAATGATAGTGATATTGGTTAAACTAGATCATCCACATCTTTGAACTTGGACCAGACAGAGACTTTGCTTCATTATTTCTTAGCTTTGTGAGCTTCAAAGGGGAAAACAAATAGTCACCCATCTCTGGAATGACATGTAGTGAGACAGCATCAGCTTTGAGACTGCAAGGTTGGACCAGGATAGCCCTACAGATAACTGTTAGAATATCAAGTTATCCTGGTTTTATCCCATGGAAGGAGGGCCAAAATCATCCCTCCTCAAAAGAGAGAACGTATCCCCAAGATGGGCCTGCGTGGTGGGCTAGGATAGCACAGTGCTTTCAGAGTGGTCTGGACCAGAACAGAGAGTGCAGCTCATCATAATCACCTAAGAAAATGGCAGGTGCTATTTAATAGTCATAAGTGAGTTGACTATGAGTTAAGGTTAGGCCTTACTGCTTTTCTGCCTTGTTTTAAAGTAAACTCAACACAGCCATTTCACTGTCATTTCCATTTCTAAGCCTGTAGCAACTCAGGGTGAGGACCATTGAATACCCTTACCTACTGAGTGTCCTGAAAGTCCATTTATCTCCCAGCCCACCTTGTCTAAGGCCTTATGGAACAGGGCAGAGAGTGTGAGTAGCATGCCTTGAGAAGGCGGGAGTAGGCTGAGGGACATTCAAGTTCACATCCCCTGCCTGTGGTCGCATAAGAGGAGCAGCTGCTACCCAGCTCGCAGGTGCCTGATGATGAGGCAGCTATCCACAGAATGCTTGCATGGACTTAGTCTGTGACTGAGTAGGACCTGAGGAGGCTCGTCAGGCAGGGAAATCAGCGGCTGCAGGGGTGGGAAGCCTGACTGTCTCAGGAAGCATCCGAAGTGCTAGCCTAGCACTCTGTGTTTGCTCCAGTTTGCTCCAGGCAGCCATGTTTTCTGGGCAGTCCTTACTGGTGTGCTGCTGAGCACATGCTTAGGAGCCTGTGCAAGAGGATGGAAAGGGATGCGAGCTGCTAGCGTCCCTCAGGCTGTCTCTACTTGGTGGCAGGGGTCATGAGGACGCCTCGCTGTGGCTCCAGTGTATTCAGAGCCAGGATGCTTTCCTCTTTGTGTCTGTTTCCCAGTCCCTCCTTCCTCTCTTCGCCGGTTTGCTGCTACTTGGGAAGTGTGGGCTCGCCCCACCCCTCAAGGAGCCTGTGTTTTGAACATCTCTGAGAATGGTGCTTGCATAAAGCTGAGCTCATCGGCTCAAACAATGGACTGAAAAGTGGGAGGTCCTTTTATGCAGGGTTCTATTGTAGAGCCATCTTTCCCTCCTGGCCTCTGGAGGTCCCTAGCTTGGGAGGAAGAAGAATGAGGAGCCCACACCTCTCTGGCCTCCTACACCAGTGTCTTCATTTTGAGACAGGAGGTTGCTCTGAAATGGAGAGAGCTAGCTTTTACCTGGATGCCCCTAAGTGCCCTGTAGCTCCAGTTTCCATGGTTTCTCTGCCCACTCACAGGAAATGTAACTCTTAGCATGCCTGTCTGCCAGAAGCAGTTTCCTCCCAAGCCACCAGCGTCCATCTACATCCTTGACAGTGTGAGTTCACATAAGGAGACTCACGTTGACCCTGTGAGGAGCTCTTGATTGGGACTTTTGGAGTCACCTATTCCTCAGATGAACACTTCCCAGATTTTGCTCCTATAGTCAAGGAGCTTCATGGTTGGGCACTTGTACAGTGTGTGGTGTTTGAACTCCAGGCTCAGTCCTGAGACTGTGTGTAAAATAAACATCATAACTATCGTAGGGTTTGCTTATGACTTGCCTGCGTGTAGGCCAGGTGCTGTTTGCAGGTCTTGAGCTCTGTTAGCGCTTTTGATACACATAGCCAGCAAGAATGTTAATTGCAGTCAGCAGACACATGAGAGCATGGTGAGAACCATATAGTATGTTAGGGTTGAGCTGAGGCAGTCTAGATCCTTACCCCTGCCTGTTCAGATGCTCTGCGTAAAACTTCTCCACTAACTGTAGAGCCAGATGTGCCTGAGATCCAAGGATCTAACTTTCACAGATTTAAAATTCATCTTACATAAGTCCTAGAAGATGCAGATATATGAGACCTACTACGTGATTTATAGTCTGAAGTAAATCAACAACTCAGTGTCATATCCATTAGAGTTTTCGCAGTGGGGACTAGGCACATTTATATTCAGCCCTTCCCATTTAGTGATTGAATTAACTTGGCAAGGAAGCCAAACTTCCCTAAGCCTCAGTTTTCACATCTTGAAAGGGATTTGTTTTGTGTAGAAAATGGACTTGAAGCAGTTAGCACAGGGCCTGACACATAGTAAATGCTAAGCTAGACATGGTAACACAGGGTTGCAGTTTCAGCACTGAGAGGCTGAAGCAGGAGTATCACAAGTGAATCTCAGCTGGGCTCTCAAAAGACAAAACAAAACAGATAACACCCAGTCCCCAAAGAAGGCTGATGGAGCTGTTTTTTGCACACGAGTGTCACCTTCCGTATTCGGTAAGCACTTCTTCATCTCTATGGATTCAGCCACACTCTTGACTGCACTTTGTCAGTTCTCTAATTGTCTGCTTACATGCATGCATTAAACACATGTAAAATATACATCTGTCCTGTGTTTACATGCTTTTCAATGCTACCTGGATAATCATGTACACCCCAAGAGCTAATATCACACCATACTGTGTTCTCTTTATCTGTGGCTTTGTTTTCACTGAACCATTGAAAGTAAGTTGCAGACATGAGTCCACTTCAGCTTCATCTGCCTTTTTTTAATGATTTTCTTCCAACCTACGGTTACTTTGAGGCTGGTTTCACACTTGTGCAGAGTAACTCATTAGGTTTAAAGGGATGCACATCTTAAACGCTGGGTCTGGATTTCCGGTATTTGTCTACTTCTAAGATTTGAGTCTTAAACTTCATCACAGTTGACCATCCCAGTAAGCTGAAACCAGTGTACATATTACTGTTTAAGTCCTTAAAGAACAGACATTCTGGACCAGATGGGACTGGTGAAAAACATAGGGATGGTGACATATACACCTGTAAAGAACATACAAGCCAAGGGCTTCTTAATCACGGAAATCACCCCATCATATTTTTGTTTCCATTGCCTATTATTATAGAGAATGCTCATCATGGTACTTAGGTCCTCAATCTTTCTTCCCTTTAATATTTTTATTTTTTCTTCCTTTTTCTGCTCTTTCGTTCATTTCATTTCTTTCTTTCTTTCATTTTTTATTTGATGGTCTAGGTGTCAAACCCAGGGGCTTTCACGTGTCTATTATGTGCTCTATCACTGAGTGCCAGCCAGCCATTTACCTCTCAGTATTTCCAACAGCTTTCGTTTGGGAGTTATCTTAGTACTGTGGGTGTGGTTCTGATGTAGCCTAGTAACATAGAGAAGGGCCTGGGGGAAAAACAAAACAAATATTCCACAACACAGAGGTGTCACTCTCTGCCTTTTACCTTCTGAGGAAGGATCTCTTGTTGGCCCTGGAACGGGTATTTCACAGCTGGCAGCCAGCAGCCATGGAGCCCTGGGAAGCTCCTGTTTCTGCCATCTTACTGCTAGAATAATAGATATGCATGGGACTAGCACATGTGTGAGCCCAGAGAATAGCTTTTTGAAGTCACTTTTTTATTCTACTTTGGCACACAGGTAGTAGGGACTGAACTCAGGTAATCAGACATATATAGCAAACATTTTGCCTATTGTACTTTCTGGTTGTGTGTGTGTGTGTGTGATAATCGTTTTATAAATGAAGTGGCAGTCATTCATTAGAGACAGTTTAGAAACTACAAGATTCTGAAAAAGAAATTCTTAATTCCATGATCTAGCAATAATTATGGTGGGCATTCAGCTATATTTCCCATTATTATCTACAGCTGATTCTATAACTCCCATTAAGTGTAGATTCATGGTAATGCAATGTCTATATAGTTTTATATCTTCTTGATATATTAGATATATCAACACATCATGACAGTTATATAATCTGTTTTTCTCATATTTTTGGTTATTGAACAATATGTTCTCAGGAGAACAGAAAGTTATTATGTACAATGGCAAATTTCTTCTGTTTATTCACTTTTCTTTCTTTTTTCTCCCTTCCTTCCCTCCTTCCTCCCATCCTTCATTCTTTCTCTCTCTCTCTCTTGTCTCTCTCTCTCCCACTTCCCCCCAGAGAAGCAGTGTCTAAAGCCTGGGCTGCCTTTAAATCTGATATCCTCTTGCTCCAGCCATATGGGCCACCATGGCCAGCAATTTCTCCTTTTTAAATGGCTATGATAAATGTTTTAATGTGTGTTCAGATTTCTGGTTATTTCTCTAGACAGGGATTTCCTAAAGGAGCACAGTGTCTTCAGTGCTTGGGACTGGACTGAGGGCCTTTTATATCTGTAAAGGTGTTCTAACACTGAGCCACTTTCCTAGCTCTTTGGAGTTTTGAGATAGGATCTTACTCTGTAGCTCAGAATGGTGCCAAGTTCATGACTCTCCTGCCTTCACCCAAACATAGGCATTTAAAAAATGTTCCTGGTTTGTGTTGCTTGAGTATCTTTTAAAAAAACAAACAAACAACAAAAATAAGCCAGGCGGTGGTGGCGCATGCCTTTAATCCCATCACTCGGGAGGCAGAGGCAGGCGGATCTCTGTGAGTTCGAGGCCAGGCTGGACCGACAGCTTCGAAAACAATACAGAGAAACCCTGTCTTGTAAAACCAAACCAAACCAAACCAAATTACTTTGGTCGTTTGCCCTCCAGAAATTGGGGAGCACTCAGGACTTTATGGGCTGGCTGCTGTTAATCCAACAGTGGGAGGAGGAAGACCACTGACCCAAATCAGCATGGCCAAACTAATTAAAGCAAGCTTTTTTAGTCATGTACTCGAGCTGCTTCTCCCTAAGGCAGCATTCCAAAGGTCAGCATTGAATGAGAGGAAGACAAGGCTTTTCAGGGGTGTGGGATTTACAAGTAGTAGTGGGTTTTGGCAGGGGGTTACAGGAGCAGAACATAAGCATAGCAAGTTATTCCTAATGACCTGAAACAAAGACATGCTTGCAAGCTGGGCATCACAAGGTAGTCAAAGGTGGTCATACAACCTCTTGAAACAAATGTAGGCTTGCAAGATGGTTATAAACAACTTTTTGAAATAAAGACATGATTGCCATTTCCAAAACAGACAGTACAGAACTATTTGTAGTTAAGGTTATAGGTGGGGCATAGCCCAATCCTAGATAAACTGATTTGATCATAAACAGGAATGAACCTAGTTTGTCTTCATGTCTTTTAAGCCTAAGATGGAGGCAGGTTGGCTCTTCACTGCATCACTGGGAACCACGAAGCTAAGCCCTGCCTTGCTGCTGCTCTTACACATCCATCCTTCTCCCACAGGCTGGTGATTGTGTCCATCAGCCTGGCTGCATTTGCTGTTGCCGTGAGGAAGAACGGAGGGACAGTTACAGTAAAGGTGCCATTGTGTACTGTGGATGAGACTCTGGATAAATGAACAACTTTACCTCCCAGCCGCTCTCAGGCAGCTTGCTGAAATGCACTATCAAGTCAGTGTTTGTTGAAGGAAAAAAAAAAAAAACAGTGATAATTCTATTTTAGGTCAATATCTACAATATCCAAACTCCTTTTCACGAAGCTAGGATTGTAGCTCAGTTGGTAGAGTACTAGCACAGCATGCACAAAGCCTTGAGTTCAACCCCGAGCCCTGCACACATCATGATAGGTCATATATCTCTAACCCCAGGGGGTGTGGACTGGAGATAAGAACTTCAAGGTCATCCTTTGGCACATAGTGACAAATAGTGAGTTTGAGGCCTACCTGGGCCACATGAGACCTTGTCCCCTAAACACAACAAAATGATCTTTTTCGTTATGACAGGGGTCATTTAGAAAACAAATAAAAATCATATAACTATCTATTTTTCAGGTTTACATACATTGTCCTGTTTTGGAACCATGAGCTTTTCTTTCTGTTGGGTACTGGATTGGGTACTATGGGTATAGCAGTAAGCAGTCTTCAATTTTCATTATGAAGCAAGAATGTCGAACTGGATCTGATGAGGGACTACTATAATCCTAGCACCTAGGAGGCAAAGGGAAGGATCAGGAAATCAAAGCCAGTCTCGCCTACAACAGTGAGTTCAAAGCCTGCTTGGTCTGTATTAGATACTGCCCCCCCACCTGCCCCACACAAAGTATAGTATATAAACCCCAAAGAGATGTAAAATGCCAATGGTGATACATACTTCTGTGGAGCATAATAAAGCAGCATGAGCTGACAGAGAATAAAGGGCACATTGCTATTTTAGAGGAAGCAGTCCAGTTGCAAACATAAATTAAGAAGTCTTCTGTTGGTTGTGATTATTAGCTTAGCTACTGAATGTCTGAGTTGTCCTGGTGTGCAGTTTCTGACTTCCCTCTGAGCCTATCTGATTGCTAAGCGCTTTCAGTGTGTGATTTGATCGCATGTTTTCCATCGGTTCATGAGGAAGCAACGATGCATTTCCTTCTTGAGTGTCTGTGCTGAGAGAGAGGGAGAGCTGCTGCCGTAGCAGCAGAGCTGATCCTGCTTTGTTTAAAGCCCCTTAGAGCACCTAGCCAGGGACCAAGAAGTCCCGGGTTATTCCTTCTCTAGGTTCCTAAGCCTAGAAGGAAAATACACTTGATAAACCAGACTACTCTATAAACCATTGGTGTGTGTGCTCTGTTTCTATTAAGGACCACCTGTTACGTCTCCAGAAAATGCTCCATGCTGGGCATCTGCTGTGCATGCTAACTAGCTGTGCACACCCTGTCCAAAGCAGCGGGAGCCAGTTCCATTGTGTTTCCAGCAGCCTGCAAAGCTGTGCCCTGCTTTTCATCCCAAGTTGTGCTGCGGAGTTACTTAACATATGTTTCCTTACACTCCTGTTATTGAGCACATATGCTTTGGCCCCAGTCACAAATGCAGATACAGGTTAAAAGGACACAGCCTTCCCAGGGTGTGGTATTCTTGTTCCCTAGAGAATGTATTCCTTTCAGGTGGCCCCTTGGCAGCATGTGGAGAAAGTTAACTTTCTATTTGGTGGTAGTTTATGTGTGTGTTCATATGTATCTGGTTTCCTTAAGAAAAGTGTGTGTGTGTGTGTGTGTGTGTGTGTGTGTCTGTCTGTCTGTCTGTCTGTCTGTCTGTCTGTCTGTCCAGATGGAGAGAAAGTGACTGCTCTGAGTTCGTCTATCTAGGACTAAATTGAGTTCCGGGTGTATGGTTAAATGAGATTGCAGTCTCTAGCAGATCTTACTGATTGAAGAGAATCACATTGATGCTGTGATTAATTTTTTAGTCCAATTACACACTTCTCCTCTTACAGGCCTTAATATTTTATCTGCCAGATTTCTGAGAGTATAACATAGCGTGAGTCTCCCTCTACGTGATTGATTTTTGAGTATACGTTTCAGAAAGTACTTGGCACACAAGAGAAGTGCTTTAGGAGTCTAGAGTGGGAAGGAGCAGAAGAAAAGTGCTCCGTGCCCTTCAGCCTGGGCAAAGGATATCTAGCCCCTGGGTTTGTGTTACCCAAAGCATTGTTCCTGGCTGCCATGTTTGTGTGTTCTGAAGCCATTCGTCTCCTGATTCCCAGCAGTGCGTCCTGGTTTTCCTGTGTGTTAGTGAGGGTGTCAGTGACCCGACTGTTGCTGTGGCAGTGACTGTCTTTCACTTTAGACTCACGGTTTCATTCCATACTCCGTGAGCAGGAAGTGGAAGGAGAGGGCTTGGGAAGTTGTTTTGAAAACATTCGAATCTGATGCCAGTCACCTGTATTTTTCTTGTCTTACTGTGTAGCCAGCCTTAGGAGGTTCTTATTTGGAATCCACGCATCATCATTGCTTCCCCTTTACGTCTTCTCTCTCGCCGGGTGAACATTCAGCCATGAGATGCAGGTGGATAGTACAGTTTATAGAGAATCATGAGCATAGCACGGCAGATTGATGTAGTGGATGCTGTAAGAAGCTGTCGGGCATGGTGACACAGTAGGAAAACTCCAGAGTCTGTGTAGCACAGGTTCTAAATGGTCTTAATAATAAAAACCCAGAGTCAGAGGTTAGGGGAGGAAGCTGAAGACCAGAGGAGCAGAGCAGCCAGCCACTAGAGCTCTTACCTCTACGAAATCCTCAGATGGAAAAGAGAGCGAGATCCAGACTCCTCTCACCTATATTCCTCCGGCTACCAGGCTGTCCCTCCTTAAGAGGGTTGAGCAAGGCTTTCACAGGGAAAAAAACGTCTTCCTCATTTCAGCAGGAGTTTATTGGAGAGAGGAGGGAGGGAGTGATGGCAGTCACAATGGCATACCAGCATCACTGTATGTGACTTACTTGTCAGTGCCCGGGAGAGCTGATGACACAGCGCCACACTGTTCGTTCCTGTGGCAGTCTCGGGGTTCTTTTTAGAGGCTCCTACTTAGGTGAAGCCAGGATTCCCAACTTCATCCCAGGGAATTTCAGAATGAGGCAGTCTGGAGCAAAGTTGGACTGTATCATAGATGTAAATGCAGACATTAGGGAGGGAGAGATGGTCCTTGGCAAAGGATTGTATGTGCACACCAAGACATGTCTGTAGGTTCTCAAAAGAGAGCCAAGCTGCTTGGTGGTACAGGTCTGTAACCGAGCACTCGGCAGATGGAGACAGGAGAATCAGCAGTTGAAGGTCTACCTTGCTTGACTACATTCCAAGTTCAAGGCTGAGAGATAGAGACAGACCAAGACAGCACTGACTTAAGTGTCTTGACGATAGCTGTCCATACCATTTGGATAGCTTCTCAGGGTGCATTGTTTAGAGAGTTTCTAAGAAACTTCAAGTTTTTTTCTTTTCTCCCTCTCCCACTGTCCCCTTACCACAACCCCTTTCCCTTTCCTTTCTTCCTCCTTCCTCCCCCAGTAAGTGAGGGCATAGGGTCATTCCAGAGGATCACTGGACAGGATCTCAGGCTGTTAAGACAGAAACATGGTCTGAAAGGGTTGAAATAATCTCACTGTACTGATCACAAGGGGATTAGGCATGTTTTGATTGTAAAGACTTTGATAATTCTTGTCTGTGAGATTCTCAGAAATGTGTAGTTTTCTGTAGCCAGGACAGGAGTAAATTAAATTCAAAATCATACCCTCTGGCCATTAGCATGGTTTATTGCTGTTTGATACTTCAACTAGATTCTGGGGTAAGGGACTTCTTTCCTGTTCCCTTTAGTTTCTTCTGCCTTTCTGTCCTGCCTCATATTTTTAGACAACACTTGGAGTTTAAATGCATGGCATCCATACCTTAGATTAGAGAAAGTGGGTTCTCGTCCATTGTGTAAAGATTGAGGATGACAAGGCTGTGCTATCCTTAACAACACCCTTGTTGCACTTACAACTCTTTCCATTGAATCCTAACTCATGCTGGTGGTAGAAAAGAAAACTTCCTGGCTACTCAAAGAGACTGTCTTCAGACATTGGCTAGATCTAGGTGCCCAGGGCATGCTAGGGATTTACCCTGAGTCTCTGATCTGATGCGATGATATCATCTAACTACATTCTGATTGCACATCAGGTGGGAATGCATTGTTTTACACCCTAGCCCCTGGACTTTAACAACACATTTTTCTCAGTGTTTATAACCCAACTCCTGCTGTTGCATACAGCCAGATTATCCTAACACTGTGACTGGAGAATAGGCTCTGTGCCAGGTAAGGTTGGGCTCACATGGCTCTCAGGACCTGGGAGCTGGTAGCAGGAATCCAGACCATAAAGACTAGAGTGAGGTGCCTTATTTGTAATAGACTTTTCAGCCTACACTTTGAAAAGAATTGGCTCTTTTTGTGAACACAGAGATCGCATCACTGTCTTTTGTAGGGGCCCCCAGGAGAGGACCCTTCCTTCTTCTAGTTACCTGAAGTCTGCAAATATTAAATAGGAAATTCCAGATGTAACTTTTAGGTCACATGTCCCTTGAGTAGCATGCTCTGAAGTTTCACTTCATCCAGCTACCATGTAAATCCTTCTTTGGTACGGTATAGCCGTGCTGTATGTCATACTCACTAGTTAGTCACTTTGTAGTGTTAGATTTTCTCATAATGGTATTTTAGTGCTTGCTCAAGGAACTGTGATACTAATGGTGCTGACAACTGGAATATGACAAAGAGAAGACAAAAGTGTTTCTTTCAAAAAGGTAAATGTTTTTGGCTTAATACAAAAACAAAAAAATTATGTCTTGAGATTGTACGGGTGGGGCTGGAGGGGATAGTTCAGCCATTAAAGGCTAGGCTCAGGGGTCTATAATACAGTAAAATCTTTCAAAAGAGACTCCATTTATGAATTATAGTTGTTAGTGTTCTATTTCACTAATATTAATCATTGACCTTTATTATGTCTAATTGAGACATTAAACTTTATCATATTAATTTTAGACATTTTTGTGGATCTTGGGCAATATCCCATGTGAATAAATAAGGAGGGACTTCAGACCACATAAATACTTTTCTTGTTGTTTTAGCCAATATTATCCTGATATCTGACTTTAATCCTAGCCCTGGGGAGTCAGAGGCAGGTGGATCTCTTGAGTTTGAGGCCAGCCTGGTCTACAGAGTGAGCTCCAGGACAGCCAGAGTTGTTACACAGGGAAACTCTGTCTTGAAAAACCAAAAAAAGAAAATAAAAGAAAAAAGAAGAGAAGGAGGAGAAAGTACTGTGCCTCCACAGATCTTACAGGAGAAACAATTAGGGCAACAAAGGTAATCTATGGTGCTGATGCCAGCACATGTATACAACAGACACAAAATCAGAGTGCCTGCTGGCTAAAAGGGCAAAGGTTACAGGAAATGCTGCTGTCCTTAATATGAGGTACCTTTCTTGGGGGTGTGGAGCTACCAGGACCCTCAGCAGGACTTCAGGCACTGGTTAGCTTTTCTGTCTCTCTTCAACGTGTCCCCATGTTGTGAGCATCTCATCAAGTGGGTACAATTCTAGCCCTCAGTGTGTATTCTTAAAAATCCCACATGGTCCTTGGATCTAAGCCAACCTCCTCAGCTGCTGTTGAACCAAAACGACAGCAATCACGATGATTTTGACTATAAGCTGTCAAGAAAAAAAATCTTGAGGTGTCATAATTAAGACAAGTGATTACCTAACTGATCTCTATTTTAAGAAATATTAACTTTCATTTTGCCAAATGCAGACTTTGGCTTTTTCTATCCTTGTATCGCCCACTCGAATTTCAATGCATAAAATAGCTTCCCAGTGAGTGAGTGGTAGTGTTCGACTGCCATTGATAGTCGAATGGAGGGAATGGAGGGAAACATTGGAAATCTTTCCAGACTGGGAAGGTCACAAGGCTGATTTTCCCCTGGTGAAAAATACTTGTGAACTTCTAGGGATGCAGTTGAGTCCGTTCCCTGTTCTTTTCCTTGGATGAAAATCCACATGTGGGGCTTGTGAAGTCTCTCCTTCTTGCAGCCAGAAGCATTCTTCAGAGCTGGAAATTTACCTCTGTCTTTCTCAGATGGGAGAAAGAGGTCCTTATGCATCTTCAAAGTTAACAATTTGATCTTCTCCTGAGACGGTCTTCCCTTTGAAGAGCTGTTCATTCTCAGGCTTTTAGGAAAGGAGAAAATTGTTTTAATGACCTGTTATTAGAAATATCCACTATCATCAGACTTATTTTCATCTTTCAACTCCCTTTCAAATTCATGGGAAGAAGTGACAGTAACATCCCCTGGGAAACGAGAACAGCATGGAGAAGGAGCTGGCCTGGGCTGACTTCTCCTGCCAACCAGATTCAATTTTGCCAGAGTTATTTTTGCCCCTGGCAATCTTCTTCCTCCCTAATTGCAGGACCATATGGTGCTTTGTGGTCCCCCTCTCCTCCCCCCACTCCCCACAAAGTGCACGCGCGCACACACACACATACACACACACACACACACACACACACACACACACACACACACACACACACACACACACGCGGGCAAGCATGCTCGGATAGTAATTGGCACTTCCCCTCCATTCAGTTTCTGTCTTCTGTCGTGTACCTGCCACAATGCTCAGGTTGAGCAGACTCAATCCTAGATGCCTTGCAACTTCCATATCTTAAAAGGGGAGCTGAGGCTTCCTGCAGATGACTTCTTAGTGAGCAGGTCTAAAGACAGTGGGTGAGAAATAATGAAATAAGACTGACTTTTGGAAGCAGCCAGACCCGAATTCAGTGCTGGCACACACTGGCAGTCTTCATCAATCTCAGTCACAGTGCAGTGAACATTTTCTGAGGACTTACTGTGTGCCAGGGTTCCCAGCCCCATGAGCTCACTTCCTGATTTCCTGTATTGATCATGCTAGTACTCAAAACCCTGAAGCTAGTGGCGCTTGCACAAGTCACATAGCTCAGGTAAGTTTCTAACTGCAGTCTTAACAGATCTACACTCTGAAATACTATCTCAATTGTCTTCTTTATCTAATGACTTTTTATTTATTTATTTATTTATTGTTTTATGTGCTTTGGTGTTTTGCTTGGGTGTACGTCTGTGTGAGGGTTTGGATCCAATGGAACAGAAGTTTACAGACAGTTGTGAGTTGCCATGTGGATACTGGGAATTGATCCTAGGTGCCCTAGAAGAACAGGCAATGTTCTTAACTGCTGATCCACTATCTCCAGCTCTATGTTAAGTGTCTTATTTTGTGTACATGTGAGGTGTGTGTGTGTGTGTGTGTGTGTGTGTGTGTGTGTGTGTGTGTGTGTGCGCGCGCGCACATGTGGTAGTTAGGTCAATTCCAGGTATCTTCCTCAGTTATCTTCTGCCTTATTTTGTATTACAATTATTTATTCATTCGTGTATGTGAATGGGTATGTGCATATCATGGTGTATGTATGGAAGTCAGAGGACAACTTGCAGGAGTTGCTTCTCCCTTTCCACCATGTGGATCCCAGGGGTCCACCTCAGTCTGCCAGAGTTGGCAGTGAGCACCTTTACCTGTTGAACTATCTCACTGGCCCTCAGCCCACTTTGTAAGTCAGAGTCTCCCACTGAGTGGAGCCCACCAATTCAGCTAGACTGGAGGACCAGCAAGCTCCAGCCATCTTCCTGTGTCCACATTGAGGATACAGACATCACTACTATGCCCAACTTGAAATGGTACCAGAGCTCGACACCCTGATTTCATGCTCACGTAGCTAGCACTGTACTAACTGGCTCATCCTCCCTAAATGAATTGTTAAATTGTCCTTTTACTGTGTATCTTATGGCATAAGCCAGTCTGGAAACAGGATGACTAGTGATTGTGCTCTTTTTTTTATGTTATCATCAGATTCCGAGGCCCGGAATTTAGGGACAGCTCCGCTGGGTATGTACGACTTAGGGACTTTGGGTAACTTTTCTCTGATAAACCTGCAATGGAGCTGCTAGGCTTCAGTGATCTCAAGCTTTGTCTGTGGCCAGAGAACCACTTCCAAGCTGGTGACCGACCGTGAATGTTCTTCATAGTCAAACTATTGAATTTGTAAAAGTAATACAAGCATCACCAGACAATCTTGTAGCATTTCTGGTAGGGTTAGATTGGATGGATCTAATACTTGGCATGGTGTCATAAAATTTTTCAAGTTTCATTTTCAGTGATCTATCTTAAGTGATGTTAAGCCAGGAAATGGCCATAACGTTATGGGAAAGTCCTTGTTCAAGGGGTCTGAGAGTGTTTTCATAGAGCTGCCTCAGGAACTGTCTTTTGAGAGAACGTTTGGTCTTCTTAAAAGGGCACATGTCCCTTTCTATGAGCTTTTCAGAGTCGTGCATGTTATATTCTTAGGCTCTTTGGATTTTGCAATATGGTTTTGACAGAATGATGTCGCGATGATAGGATTTTTTAATAAGTGGACATTTGACGTTTTGGAATTGTATTTTGGAATTCGTTAATATTTTATCATAAGAGAAACGCTGACAAATTATTGTAGTATGGTATAAAACTGGACCCTAGCAGTAAAAATAATGGATAAGCATCTGAGCATCAAAGGGTACCCAGAGAAAAGTTTTTATTAGTATGCCGCTTCATCCTTGACCATGGCGTACTCTGCCTGTAAACATGGAATGCAGTATTATTGCCCATGTGAAGGTCCTGGGGCCAGTGACTTGCTGTCACCTCATTTTATCACTGTTTCCTTAGGATCCTCTACAGTGTCTCCACCTAGTTGGGTACCCAATAGATTATGGGCTGAACTAAGTCTACTAATTTGGAAGGAGTGCAAAACCACTTAGAAAATAGATACGTTGTCCTTTGTGTACCTGAAACTGTTGTAGGTGTATTGTAGAGGATATCCCAGTGCCCAGCCTAAGTTTGCCTTTCAGTGAAAGGAGACACAAAGTCAGGAAGAAGAGGGATAGTTTTTTGGGCCACTACAAGCTACAAAGGAAGTTTACAGACATGTAGAGAGACTGAGGGTGGGGGGGCTGCTGAACCATAGACACCATTGTGGCACCATAGAGGGGAGACAGACCAGAGAAAAACAGGAAGACTTGCAGAGACATGTATGCCAGGAAAGGGATAAAGAACCCAAATTAAAGTGCCTTGATCAGGATAGCAGTGCACAGATTATGTATCCTAGAGCAGACACTGCGGGTAGTTCATGGTCACCCGAACATAGATCCCTTCTCTAACTTTGTGCTGCCCTCGCTGCCTTTGACACCTTCTCCCCTGTTGCTTTGCTTCCCCTGCCCCCCCCCAAGTCCATCTTTGTTTCCTTCCCAGCTCTCTGTATCCTAAGCTTGCTATGTAGATGGGAGTGACATTGAACTCCTGATACTGCTGCCTCCTCCTCTTGAAGAGGATTACAGATGTGTACCATCATACCTGGTTTACACAATGTTGACCTTCTGACCCACAGCTTTACACATGCTAGGCTAGCATTCCACCTAAATCCCTAGCCCTGCTTTGCAATTTTTTAAAATCCTCGTGTTTCACGTCTGAGCTGCCATGTTTGCACAGTTGCCATTATCAGGTAGGATGAGTTAGAAAACCAAGTGTCTTCTTTGCTAAAGACCTTTCCCTGAAGGACACACCTAATACTTCTGTGTAGATCTTATTGGTTAGATTGTAATTCCTTGACTCTGTAGCTGTGAAGCACACTAGTAAGTAAAACGTCCCAGTGTTTGGCATAGCTGTGGGAATTAGTAGTCCTGTTGCTAAGAAGGGATGGGAAAATGGCATTGAAAACCCAGGCCTCAAACAACAAGTTTGATTATTTGCATTTCAAGGCCACTGTTTCTAGAAAGGAAGGCAGGGGAAAGCAGGAATGAGGTCGGGGCACTGTTATGGGTTTGCTTTTATTTCATTTTTAAAATGAATATGCATTATTTTTTAATGTGTATACACACATGCACGCACACATGCATGCACACACACACACACACACACACACACACACACACACACACCCATATACCAGGGTGTAGGTCGGAGGATAATAACTTGCCAAACCAGTCCTTTCTTTCCACTGTGTGAGTCCCAGGAATTGAGCTTAGGTTATGAGCTTGGTGGCAAGCATCTTTATCTGCAGAGTCATCTTGCCACCCCCATTGTTTGGAGTTTTAAAACTCTCTTAATGAGAAACTATTGAGACATTAAATAGAAACCACAGGAAAAGAAGATAAGTGGTGTGGGCTAGGTTTCTGAGTACTACGGTAAGTCACCTATGGTAAGGAGAAGAGCATTTGTAGACTCATGGGAGTTGCTGGTGGCAAACACTGGGGTGGTTGGTAGGCCAGAGGGTGATGAGTGGCCAGATTTTCAATACATCTTGGACACAGGCAATAAATGAACCACTCTATACAACTGCTGAAGTGTGTACTCATACCAGAAAGTAGCCTAAGAACAAAAGCCTTAGGGCTACATTTCTGGGTTTGAATTCTGGCTTTTCCAATTTTTAGCTCCATAACCTTGGGCATCTGCATTTTAAGACTAGAGAGTCATATTAGCTTTATTCTTGTTATAAAGAAACAGAGTAGTAAGCTAAGTTGCAATTGCTATTATTAGGAATCAACGTTGCAACTTTGATTTGGGAACAGTTTAGGAGTCATGGAACATGACATAGTGAAGAGGGTTTCTGTTTATCCTTCTCCCAGCTCCTCCTTATGATGGTATCTTGAGTGTGCTCCATATTAATTCTAAGATGCTCATTGATGTCTAAGTGGAAATGTCATGTGGGTTGTTGGGTTACCGGCAAGTGTATAGTTCAGATAACAACCGTGACAACAGACTTGACATTCTTCATCTGCATTGGAACAGATAAGTTGATTTTTTCAGAGATTTGTGTGATTCCTGGATTTAGTATAAGAAGAAAAATATTTTCAGAATTTATTAAGGAGAACTATCACTAATGGCCTTATCTATGTGCCAGGCACTATTTGATACTTCATAAGGAACTAAACCAATTTGTTCTTAGAGCAAACCAAAGGCATGAGAATATGCATCTCACTTTTTAGAGGGGCAAATAGAGCCTTATAGAAGCTGCATTCAGTTCAGTAGTGGGGCTAGTGGAATTCTAACACTGTGCTATGTCACCTTGTGAAAGAGTTTTGTGATGTAAGAGAGAGCAAAGTCCATCCTAACATGGGTAGCTGTAGTGACAAACATCTGGTAAGTGACACTTAAAATAGCCCTCTCAACACTGCCTTTTCTGGCTTAACTTTGTAAATGGTTATGGTATTGGTCTTGCTACAGGTATTCACTGCATTTATGCTGTGTGCTGGGTCCTGTTTATTTGTTCATTGCTCAAACATTTGCTGAATATCTAGTCTTGGGCATTCTCACACATCTGTGCTAATAAGTAAGCAAGGAATGGGCATGGCTTGATGTTGTTTAAAAGATTACAATTGTGGAGTTGGGAGAGCATCAACCAGTGACAATGGAGAAAGAAGAAAGACCTTAACAAAAGAAATATGGCAACTGTAGCATATATTAGCCTCTATGTGTGTTCTGGATAATTATCTATTATTTATGTCTATATATCTGAGCTTGTATGTGTATATGTGTATAAATGTTTCAGATATGCCTAACCCATGGCCTATGGGATACATGTGGCCAAGAGAGTTATACATGTGGGCCAACACATTCTGTGCAATTTTGGAGGGTAGAGGGTAGTCTGATTGCATAGTTCAGTTCTTGAGAATTAGCATTATGGTATCATGGTGTTAAAAAGTCAGGACGTTTCTTGATCTAGTCTACTTTTAGTTTTATGTGTAAAACAATTGAAAGTAGATGTTCAACAAAAACTCATACATGAATATTCAGAGAAGAACAGTATTCACTGTAACCAGCAGGTATAAGCAACATAAATGACCACCAATTCAT
Organism: Mesocricetus auratus; assembly: GCF_017639785.1. Lineage (NCBI taxonomy): Eukaryota > Metazoa > Chordata > Mammalia > Rodentia > Cricetidae > Mesocricetus > Mesocricetus auratus. The sequence goes on along the minus strand of NW_024429266.1, from coordinate 154,871,611 downwards.
TGATGAATAAATAGATTGTCATATGTCTGTGGGAGAGAATACCATTTAGTCATGGAAAGTATTGACTGGCATGCTGCAGAGTAGACAAATCTGGAAAATGTACTGTGTGGAAAAAGTCAAGCACAAAGGACCATAATTTTTTTGGTCATTCAATTTATGTGAAAGATATAGATGATGCAAAACTGAATTAGGAAAATCTAGGATCTCGAGGAAGAGGGGAACGTGGAGTAGATTCTGAGTTGGTTTGTGCTGATGAAATGGACACAGACTGTGTAGTGACGATGACTGGGCAGCATTGTCCATATCTTGTCACCGAATCATATACAGTTAAATTTTTGACTTTTGGTTATGTTTGTTTTGTTTTTTAAACCACAGTTTTGAGAGGAATCTATTCTAGACTTACTTGTTGTAGTGTAGAAAAGTATATATCCCAGGCAGACATGAATTAGCCCTAGTGGTTTTGAACGGCAAATGACACTGGTACAGTGACCACATTTCCCTGTAGAATGAGAGCATAGAAGTGGGAACTGATATTTGCAGTGTTTTCTCTGCCAGCCCCGTGCAGAGAGCTTAGTTGGATTATCAAATTTAAATGACCCAGCAGCCTTTGTGGTGAGTGGTGCTTCCTTCATGTTGCAGGATTAGCGATTGAGATGCAGGTGGCTCTGTCCAGTATCCTGCGGAGGCTTAGTGTTTGTGAGCACCAGGTCCATTGGCTGTTCTACACCAAGGGAACCGTTGCACATCTTAAATTTAGCATTGAGATGGATTTTGCAATGTTAGGTAAATTAGTATTCATTGACTTGGAGTAAAAAGGTAAAGCAAAAACAAGGGACTTCTGTCCACTTGATAAAGACCATATTCCAGTCTTCCTTTTTTTAAAAAAAATGTATTTAAGTTAGAAACAAGCTTGCTTCACATGCCAATCCCAGCTCCCTCTCCCTCGCCTCCTCCCCCTGTCTCCCTCCAACCCCCCACCCAATCCCCACTTCTCTCCCCAGGGAGGGTGAGGCCCTCCATGGGGGATATCCAGAGTCTGTCATTTCATCCAGGGCAGGGCCTAGACCTTCCCCCATGTTTACAGGATGAGACAGCATCCATCCTGGAAGTCAGAGAACAACCTCGCATATCATTCCTCACTCCCCAACTTGCTTGAATCAGGGTTTCTAGTTATTTACCACTGTGTATGCCAAACTAGCTGCTCTGCAAGATTTGGGGAATTCTCATGCCTCTACCACACATCTTGCGGTAGAAACAACGAGATTACAAATGTAAACTACCACACTGGGATTTATGTATTGTTTTAGTTTGTCTCTCTGCTGTGATAAACACTGTGACCAAAAGCAACCTGGAGAGAAATAGATTAATTTCATCTTACAACTCAAGGGAAGTCAGGGCAGGAACCTGGATGCAGGGACTGGTACAGAGACCATGGAGGAGTGCTTGCTCTCCTCGGTTTATCCTAAGTGCTGTCATATAACCCAGGACTACCTGCCTAGCTCCCAGTGATCTGGACCCTCTCCCATCAGTCATTCATCAAGAAAATTCCATACACACATTCCTAGAGACCAACCTGATGGAAGCAAATCCTCCCTTGAGATTACCACACTTCCCAGGTGACTCTAGTGTATGTCAAATTGACAGAAACTAACCAGAACATGGGTTCTAGGGATTTAGACTCAGGTCCTCACACTTGCATGGCAAGAGCTTTACTCTCTGAGCCATCTCTCTAGAACTTATTGTCTTAAAGTATCTATATTGTTTCAGCTTACTCCTCCCCTCCCCCAATTAGTCTGTAAAAGAGTAATGTGGGGATCCAGAGTCCCCATTTTCTGTGAGACTCCCAGTTGGCACTTGCAATCTCTCTGAAATATAATTAACTTTGAGAATAAAACTGTGAGTGTGGAGATGTGAGACCCACCATGTCCCAGTGGTAGTATCCTATGCTCAGGAAGCAAAGAAAATGCTAGAACTGAGACCTGGCCTTCTGCTTGTTAAAAAGGTGGCAAAGGGCCTGTGGCTTTTCCCCTGAAGTTTCTGTTCAAAGCATTAATTTTGAATGGTGATTAATAATCATGGACAGTCACCTGATGAAGAGAATACACCTTTTCTTTCCTTTATGCATGAATTATAGGTCTCAAATCCAGACCTCAGAATTCTTTTATCCTTTCTGGGTCCTACTTACTGGTGGCATTTGAAGCTCTCAGAACTAATGTTGATGACTGCTGGTAAAGCTAGGAGCTGTGGATTTGATTGCTGCTTACATTTTTAACCTTTTGAAGATTGTAGGAATATTGAATCACCAATTAATCCACACTGTCAGTTGCAGAAATGCCCCTGTCAGAGGGCTGAAAGAGCTGGGGGATCTGCGGAAGGTTGCCTGGAGACTCCCTCATATTATTCTTTATCCATTTGAAGTGGTAAGAGGGAAGGAAGGTCAAGTGCATCTGTCTGGGCACAGTAGAGTACTGAGCTTTTCAGTTGGCAAGCAGTCCCAGATATGTGCAGGGTGTGATTGGAGTAATTTGAAGCAAATTTCCATAAAGAGGAGAGCTCATTATTAAATTCTTGTTCTTATACTGTCATATTAGCAGCTGCAGCACCTATGAGGTAATTTACATGCTGGTAAAGCATTCTGGACAGATTGGTAGCATAGTTACCGAACACTATTTGTTGCTAGGACAAGTGAAGCTTTTGCCACAGGTGTGCTCATGGGACCCATCTCCCTAACTTTGTTACATTTCAGATGAATTACATGCAGGAAGTATTCATTCCAGTGACGCCCCATTTGTTTTACAGGCAATAATTCACAAGTATGTTAGTTTGTACAGTCATTTTTGGCAAAAAAGGGGGGAGCAAGAGCATCAACACCTTCACAGTAAAATGAGCATCAAGAAGGGTGGAGGGGGAGCAACAGAAAAGGGATTGAAACAGTCAGATAATCAACCTGACAATAGAGTACAATAGCAAACATCACCCATTCATAGTCAGATCCATTAGACATCATAAATCAAGGTACAAGTGCTAAATGTAAGATAGGTTTTTAAAGAATTAATTATATAGATCAAAAGACTCTCTTGTTTTTGCAAAGATCGGGAAGCCCTCTGCTGAACATCACATTTTTCTCAGTTCTTTGAACTCCTTTTGGCTGAGATTTGGTGGCATTACTGTAATTCCCAAGACTAGGTAAGTGATGAGGATGGGATAGTGGGATGTAGTGATCCAGTAAATCCTTACACAGCATGCCAGTGGATTTCTGCCATGGAGCCCGAGGTTGTAATTAGGCACATTCTGCCGGTAGAGAATTGACAGGGTGGCTGTTTCATCCTTTTGTTTCTTTGCATATGTCTTTACAATGCAGTGGCTCTCGATAACTGTAATTGGAGCACCATGTGATACAATCTAAGAAGTTAATTCATTTATTCCAGACAGAAGTGCTCATGCCCTTCATTTTCACTTTCTTTGAAGCTAAGTTCAAGGTCTTGATAAGTCATCCTTCTAAGCAGTGTATTTAGATTTCTCAGATCACTCTGATTCTTCAGTGAGAACAGAATTGTTGAGTATCCTGAGTCGATCGTAGGTCCATGGGTCTAGAAGGCGTTTGGCATTACAAGTGTTAGAGCAGTGTTTCTCTGCAGATTATTCAGGTACTAGGGGTAATGTGCTTTCTTCTAAAGAGAAGAAAGGGAAATAGAAAACCCACTGGGAATTGTTGTGCTCTCTGTGAACAGCGTTGAGTAGGGCTGCAGATTGGATGATGGTATCCTGCCTTGGGTTTGACCCAAGAAGGTATTCAAAGACTTGACTTCAGATAAGGAAGTGGCAGTGGGTTTGAAAGGTACCCCTGGTAGCAGTGTGTGCATTTGACTCTAAGACATTCTGAGTACTTAAAGTAGCTAGGGAGTGGAGCTCAGTGAGAGACAGTTTCAATCATGTAGCACCTGTGGACCTCTAGCATCAAGGCACTGCTACATGACAGATGTGAGGCTGCACCTCCATGACCTGTGGCTTGAAGGGCATCGTTTGCAGATTATTAATGAGCTGCACTGGGAGATTTGCCAGTTTTTGTCTTATGTTTTCCTGGACCTCTGCCAAAGTCTGTGGGTGAGATACAGTTTCCAAGGAGAGCTGCATGATGCTGAGAGTGAGGAGGTGTGTGACCACAAGGAATCCTATTTGGCTACCACTTCAGACCTCCACCTGGGGTGACCTGCACAGCTGCTCTTGTTAGGCAATAAGGTCTACACCCTGGATGCTGTTCCCTGCCTTCAGAGTCACCAGGGCAGCTGAGTAGGATGGGCTGACCTTAGACTGGACAACATGTGGGCTTTGTTTTTACATCCCCAATATTTGCCTGGTCCTGTCCAAACTACCCCTCTCATCTGTGCTAATTCAGTGGTGCTCTGAGATACCTATGGATTTGCTTTAGGAGTTTGTCAGAAGACAGTCACTTCTCCCCACATGCCTGTTACTATGCTATAGGGAAAAGGGAAGTAGTCACACTGGAGGTGTCCTATGGAGTGCCAGGTCCTCAGTAAGAACCTTTTGTTCATTCTCACAGTTGGAAATTCTCTTCTTCTTTGTCTCTTCTTTTCCTCTCTCCCTCTCTAGCTCTGTTTAGCTGAGGATGTCCTTGATCTTTTGATCTTCCTGCTTTTGCCTTCTGAATACCAAGGTTTCAGGTGTGTGCCATCATGTCTAGTTCATGGGTGCTGGTGATTGAACTCTGGACTTCATGTATGCTAGGCAAGTCCTCCTCCGAGTGAGCCGCACTCTAGCCCTCTTCATTGTCTTTCTTGATTTCTGTCAGTGTTGAGCTTCTGACCAGGAAGGAGTACTTCTTTTCTTGTAACATGTTGCTTCTGCTCAGAAAACCTCTGTAGACTGTTAGGAGATACTATCCCTTTGGAAAGAATACAACAAACATTTCCATTGAGTTTCCTGGCTATTTCTATTATGTATAATTTTGTGATTTTAAAGTCTAGATGGAATTTTTGGTTCTAAAAGAATGTTATGAAATAATTCTCCAGGGAACAAAACTTAGTTTTTCCTTTGTCCTTCTTTTTTCTCTTTTCTTCCTTACTCCCACTTTTTTTTCATTCTCCACCTTTCCTACTTCCTCCTTCTTTTTTCAAAGTTCCATTGAACATTTTTTCTATAATTGACAATGCAGTAACTTGAGGTCTTTGATGTCCATGGTTTTCACATTAGGGTTCCTTTGATAGCAGGGTAGACAACAGGTCATCCTAGACATCTGTAGTGTCAGCTCCCTATTGTAGAAGAATTTATACTTGTTTTCTTGAGTGATGCAAAAATATATAGACAGGGTATTAAGTTCTCAAGAATAATTTGTCTTTCCCAGTGATCTCAACAATGATTTCCAGATATTCCAGATAGTGAATGCTTATGCATCTGAATCCTAACTTACACAATGGTTTCCAAGCATCTAAGACAAAGAAAACCACTTAATGTCAAAATTCCTTCTGAAGGTCTCCCAATTTTGTGCATCCTCTAATACTCCCTAAGGCAAGATGCTCATGCTGAGATGTATGTGGAACGGAGACTATGAGAAAGTACCACTCGGCTGCTGGGCACAGTAGTGTGCATCTGTTCAAATGGGCAGCAACTCTGTTCTCTATCTGTCCTTTTCTCTTATGGGTTTTTCTCCCTTTCCATTCTCCAGTTCACCACACTTCCCTTATTTCCTGACCTCACTAATGTTATTAAGGTTTCCTGATGTTTTTCTGTTGGCTTAGTGGCTGCACATGAATTTACTGATATTTTAATTATTGTCTGCATTCTCACAGCCCCACAGTCAGCATCCCATGGCCACTCAGGTCAAAGCCTGGTGGACTTCCAGCTGCCAGCTCTGCCACAGCTTAAATTAAGTCTCTATTATTCTATTTATCAATAAAATCCAGGAGCCAAAGACTGGAGTAAAAATCTGCTAGCTCAGAGAGGTTGAGTAGCAACTAGCTAACCTTGATTTTTGGCTGCAGCACCCCAAGAGACATATCTCCTCCCTTGTCCCAGAACCAAAAGGAAAGCTCAGTCTCTAGTCCCTGCCCTTGCTTTCCTGTGTCTTTTCTATCCAGATTGCTGTCTTCTCTATGGCTAATTCCATATGGTCCCCAACTCGATCCCCTGAGTCAAAGTAAACTTTATTGTCAGTCTGGAGTGTCACAGTGCAATTAGAATGTCCCACAACAGTTACATTAAATGACCCTCACTGCAATTCTAAAATGTCACCTCCTGGATTGTTAGAGTGGCCTGATCCAGAGCATGCCCTCATTCAACATCCCTGACATCTGAACAGTGTTTTGCACTTTGAGTTCAGTGGTTATCCTGCATTGCTCAACAGCTTAAAGTGACTTGTGTGAATGTCAAGCATCCTAAGAGAATGTATGATTTGCTGATTGATCTTGCCAGCCAAGATATGTGCACATTGGCTCTGTTCTGGGCTCCCTGGTCCTAAGCATTTTGCTTGAGAAGACAAGTAAATAGGTCATTTCAATGGCCAGTGGGGGGTCCAACCACATGCCGAAGGAATAAATAGATGCTGTGAAAACCCAGAGTAAGGATTACTAAGCTCAGCCTGAAACCAAAAGAACATATGGGAATTCTCCTGCCCAGAAAAGGATTGGTGGCAGAAGTGTTTTCTGGTGGAGGCATAACAGGTGCGGGTTTCCATGCATCGGCAGTGATGGTCCATGCCACACTCAGCTAAGTTAGTCAAGGCCTCTTTCTTACCTTGGAACATTTATTTGGAAGGGCTTATAGGAACATTGAGATGCCCAGCTTGAGATCCTGACTGACTTGAAAGGGGATAAACCAAGAGGAAATCATGGAAAAAAATTCCAAGAAATCAATAAACTGTGTAAGTTTTACTATACAGAGTCTGTGAAGCCCCTGGAGGACTTTGAATAGGGAGATGTTGTGGAGGACTTGCAGCAGGTAGATGTTGTAGGAGACTTGGAGTAGGTAGATGTATGGAAGACTTGAGCAGGGAGATGTTGTGGAGGACTTGTAGCAGGTAGATGATGGAGTCACATTTGTGTTTGTGGTTGCCTGCTGGGCAGCTGGAAGGGGAACCTCATCCCTGTATCATGCTGAGAACACAGGTACAATTTAGCTTTCTGTGGTGAAAACGTAAAAACAGGAATGAGTTCCTGAAGCAGCATTCTTTTAGTAACACAAATAAGCTTCCTATGGAGTGTGTAACTCACACGCTCACTAGAACTCAATCCTGACCCGCTGGTATTTCCTAAGGTTCCACCAAGGAACACCAGTCCCATGGAGCCCTCTGTGTAGAAAGAATTGGGTAAAGGTAGCACCATTATTCTTCCTGGAAATTCTTGATTAATAGTATATGCAAAAGTTTTGAGAAGGTCTTTGTTAGGTTTCAAAGGGTTGAGATGCCTATTTAATATACCAGAGTAGAACTGGCTACCAGGTTCTCCCAGCATCCCTCAGTCCCCATCTGTTACAGATTATGGCTGGCATGCCCCCACCCCCACCTAAACTTCTGCCGTCCAGTGGCTGGACTGCCCTTCTCCCAGCTGCCCTTCCCTGTATAAACCAACCCTTTTGGTTACCTGGCTCTTTCATCTCTTTTGAGCCTCCTGGCTGCTGTCCCTGCTTCCTCTCCCCAGCTCCTCACTTGGCTCAGGATCCTGTCCACTCTGGACTCTCCCAGATGTCTCTGACTCTGACTGTGCCCTCCCACACATCCACAATAAACTTTTTTTCTCCTCTACCGTATCCAGGAGCAATCATGTCCTTTCCTTTTTATTACTTTTTTTTCTTTCAGCCTTGTGTTGAATCTAGTTCTTTGCAAAACTTTGCCTGTCTATATTAGTAATAACTTTCATAGTTTTATGCTAGAGCCATTGGCAAAGTGAAGGAGGGAAATAAATTTCTGTGTGGGTTCTTCCCTTGTGGTTCTCTCTGTCGTTGGCACCTTCCCATTGTAACAACCATTGCTGTCCTAAGCTTATGTAGGTGTAAAGAAGATTAACGAAAATGATGGAGGAATTCATCTCTAATGCATTAAGTCCCATTAAACTAACAGATGAGATTAATGTCCAGTATAATTCTTTAAAAATAGTAACACTTTGGTGTATATGTCAACAGAGAGATGGTCGTTCATCTGTAAAAATTACTATTCTATTAGTCTGTAATGACTTTCCATTGTATTATCATCCAAGACTTGGTGCCTAAAATTCTTACCTTAAATTACTTGTCAGCATATGGTAAAGGAGTATAGCCCTGTCATAATCGAAGAGCCACCTAGTACAAATCTAAATCATTTAGAAATCAAGTATGCATGCTTACATCAAAATAGTGAATTTCTTCCATCGTTAATGAATATTCATTGTATTATATATTTACTCAGTAAGTAATGTAGTCCTCAAGTCGATATTTTCTGAAATCTGTATTTCACAAACTAATGGTATATTTGCATGGGTATTTAAATATTTATTAAATCAGTTCTTTACATCTGTTGTACTCGTTCCAAAGATGCGGCAATTGGGATTTTAAAGCAACATTGTTTTTAGCCTCCTGCACACAAGAATCTGGAAGACCAGTTGTTAAAACAGGCTGCCAGTCAGTTTCTCTGTCTTGCTGTGGCTGTTGGACCAGGACTTTATTGCCTCTACTAAAGATTTTTGTTGTTAAAATATAGCTTCTATTGAGTATAATCTGAAATAAATTAGAAGGGGTGTGAATGTCTTGATGTGTTACATTAATAAAGTAATAAAGGACCCATCTGTGGAAGTCTAATCTTGGTAGTGGCCAGGGTGTCCCATGTCTGTTTTGTGTGCGTGTGTGTGTGTGTGCGTGTGTGTGTGTGCGCGTGCGTGTGTGTGTGTGCGTGTGTGCGTGTGTGTGCGTGTGTGTGTGCGTGTGTGTGCGCGTGTGTGTGTTTTGTGCTAAGTTGCATTGAGGTTGTGGATGGTGTCACAGTAGAGTGCTAGTCACCAAGTGCACTGAAGTGTTTTCCAGAATAGACATGGTAGTGATAGGTTTGGGGTAACAATGTGCGGGCAGCTGGTTCTCTCAACATCTTTGATTGCTACCAGGTTTCCTAGGCACAGCAGACAGACATTCTCTCAGAAAAATCACAACATCTCAAATTTTTTTTATTTGTTGTAGGGTAATGCCACAGAGTGTATGTAGAGGTCAGGTGACAGCTGTGCAGTTGGTTCTCCTTCCCCACCTTTTCATGGGTTCTGGGGATCAAACTCACGTTTCCAGGCTTGTAGAGTGAGTGCCATCTTGCCCGCCTCTCATACATCATTGTTACTTTGTCTTCTATTTTAAAGATGGGTCTCACTATGCATCTGTGGTTATCTCGGTACTTACTATGTAGATTAGGCTGGCCTCAAACTCACAAGGATACACCTGCCTCTGTCTCCCAACTGCTGGGATTAAAATCATGTGTCTACATGCTCAACCCCTTCACATAACATTTAATAAGCATAATTGCTGTGTTTAAAATAGCTATATAATCGTGATTCAAGTGCCCTTGTGACTGTCTTCTTTTGTATTGGGCTTCTGCCACCCAGAATTTCCTACCCTGCTCTCCCTTACAGCAGACGAACAATATTCTCTAATTTGAGGGTTGTTCATTGTATCTTTCTATCTACTAGAATATAAACTCCATTTGGGCAGGTCTTTGGTTTTATTTTTCTGTTTTTATTGCCTATAGAATGTTAAACTTGGCACACAGTATTTGGTAAACATTTACTGAAAGCAGGATTTTATTTCATGAATATAGCTTAGTATCTTGTGGTGCTGTCAACTCAGATTTGGCTGAATAAGCTACCACTCAGGATCTCACTGGGATTCTTCTTAATTCTAACCTCTCTTAACCATTTCTTTTTAGAACAGTGATAAAACAGTATAAGAGCTCATTTGCTTGAGAAGTTATCTAAGTCCCTCTGTACTTTTATCTCCACAAAAAAATTGAACAGCTACTGTTTGCTTTGGAGTGCTAGGTACTGAGGATGTCATGGGGCAGCTACTACCCTGCTCCTTATATCATGAACGTTGTGATGAATGAGGAAGAAAATGACACTACAGATACATAAGCTAATTATAAATTATGAAAGTGCTAGGAAAGAAAAATGAGTGGCCATAAAGGAGAGACATTTTTAGTCATGGTCAGGGAAGGCTTTGGAGAGGCATGGCCTTCCTTAAGGTCTGGACCATAGCTTCTTGTTATTTTTAAGCATCTAATCAGATGGATTATTTTTTTCAATCCATGTTTATTCAGCGACTGACATAGGCCAGATAGTACTTTAGGAGCTCAGAATTAAATAGCAGCAAGATAGAGGAAACCCTCTGCTCTCACAGAGCTTGTATGCTAGTATAGGAAGGTGTTTTCTATTGCCTGTGACCTACAGTGTTAATACATCTGGTGTCATAGTCCTCCTTTATGCACAGCGAGTCTGTTCCAAGATTCCCAGAGGATGCTTGAAATAGCACCAAACCACAATCAATATGTTTTGTCACTGTATCTACATGCTCACAATAAAAATTAAAGTATGAATAGATACACTGAGAGATTAGCATCAGCAACAACATCTATAATATAAACTATGTGAATGTGGTTTCCTCTCTCCAGTCTTAGTGTTCTTTCTGTGCCTTCTCATGTTGGTTCCTCTCCCATCTCAACTGTGAACACTTTGCACAAGCAGTGAGTAAGTCTGTCTTTGAGGTGCGAAAGCAAAGCTGGTATGAATGCCTTTCCTTCTCTTCAGTTTTGTGGGTGGAAGATGTATCTTTGCTGAGATCTTGGTAACCTCAGCCCACAACTTGAGTGGTTTCCATCTGTAGGTTTCTTGCATACCTGTGGTGGGTCACTACGTCATGAGACAGGACTGTGTCACAGAAGCTGTTCATATCATGGTGGTCTGAAAGAACAGAAACATTTATAAGAAGGTGGGCATGAAGCAGAATGAGGCTGTAATGAAGAAGGATAGGCAAAGATAGAGCTTCACATACTTTGCCTCCAGGCACCTCCAACCTGGCCTTCTTCCATGGTTCTAGACTTACCTATTTATGCTTTAAATGCATCAGTAGATTAAACTATTCATTATGTCATAGCTCCCGATATCTCATTGCCTCTGGAAATGCCCTCTTAACACCTAGAGACATGCTTCACTAATCTCTACACTTTTCTACACACTGTGCAGTGTGTGTGTGTGTGTGTGTGTGTGTGTGTGTGTGTGTGTGTGTGTTATATGCATACATGTTCAAATGTGTGCTGGCAGAAAGTACATCTGTACCTGTTCGTGTGTGTGTGTGTGTGTGTGTGTGTGTGTGTGTGTGTGTGTGTGTGTGTGTGTAAAGCCCAGAGACTACTATCCAGCACCTTTCTCAATTGTTGTCCACCTTACATACTGAGTCGGAGTCACTTGAACCTGGAGCTTGCCATTTGGCTAGTCTAGGCTTGCTAGCTAGCTTGACCCAGGGATACCTTGTTTCCAATCTGCAACCTCTGGTTTTCAGTGGAGATAGCACTGTGTCTGCCTAGCATTTATGATTGGGTGCTGAAGGACATGTGTAATGCAGGAGTAAGAGGAGTTGTCTGGGGAGGGCTGTGATTTGGAATAAAGGGTTAAGGAACTCTTTACCTTGAAGATGACTGTCTTAGTTAGAGACACCATGACCACGGCAACTCTTATAAATAAAACAGTTAACTGGGGTAGCTTGCGTACAGTTTCAGAGGTTCAGTTCACTATCTTCATGACATGGAGTATGGTGGTGTTCAGGCAGATATGGTGATGGAGCTGAGCACAAAAGGAAGTTGACTGACACACTGACAGTATCCTGAGCATAGGAAACCCCCCAAAACCTGCCCCCACAGTAACACTCTTCCTCCTACAAGGCTGTACCCATTCTAAAAAAAGCCATACCTCCTAATAGTGCCACTCCCTATGAGGTTATAGCAGGCAATTACAATCCAACCTCCACAATGACATTTAAGTTAAACTTGGGGGAGATTTGGTAACAGCCCTAAGGCTGTTTTGTGGAACACTGACCATCTGAAGGTTGGTGATGTGACTCAGCTGGTAGAGGCACTTGCTGTGCAAGCCTGGTAGCCTGCAAAGGGGAAAGAACGAACTGACTTCGCAGAAGATTTCCTCTGACATCCACATGTGTTCACATACACCTGTGCGCACACACAATATAATAAAATAGGAAACACTGACCATCTGGTAGAAGAATGTAGACATGAGTCCTTTAAGGAGGGATTCCCCCTGGGGCTTTGTTCCAGTAAGGAAGCCACTGAGAAAGGAAGTCTTGTGGTGTTGTTACACTCACATATAAACTTCGGAATCAGCAGAGTGTGAGTTTTGATCCCAGCATAGCTGCCGTTAAAAGGCAGTAAGTAAGTAATGCATCCTTCCCCAGCCATAGGCGTGAGCTCTGGGCTCATGATTGTGAGAGGTTCCAAGAGGAAAGGATGCCAAGTAACAGCTGGGCCAAATTTTGTGGTGGTAGCATTAATAACAGAACTGTACCATTAGTTGAACATCCATCATCATCATCATCATCATCATCATCATCATCGTAATGCTTTTTCTAAAACCCAGAATAAGAAATTGTTTTTGATTATTTCATTGTTCTATTTCCTCAGCCTCCTTTAAAGGTGTTGAAAGTGAGTTCTCACTCACTTTCCATGCTTGGAAAACTTGAGCATGGGAGTGGTGGAGATAGTAAAAGAGCTGTGAAAAGGAGTGAGTCTTTGTCCCTGTAAACTTTAGTGTAGGGTTGGTGCTCACAAGAAAGCATGCATTGGTGAGCACAGCTTCTGGCTGCGGACCAGAAGCAGTGATCTGCTTATAGGGTGGTGGGTAGGGACCTTTGCTGGTCAGACGGAATGGTAAAGGTGTTTTTCCCCAGGTAAAGGACTTCCTGGTAACATCTCCAGGTTCCTCATAAACTTAGAGAGAGAAAGGAAGGAATAAGAACTTTTACTAACAATGGTCTCAGGCCCTCTCTGTTGTTGCTGCATTTTGCATTGTTTCACTTTCCTCTTTGTATTATTGATGGCGTCACTCAGGGGCCAGCATTTAGAAAGCCACAGCTTGGCTTACATGGCTCCTGCTTTACCTTCAGAAAACAGTAAAAAAAAAAAAAAAACTTGGCCTTTACAGCATTTGCTAAAGTGACTAACAAGAGTTGCTGCCTTCAGTTTCTCATCCCTCTTTTCAGAAGTAACTTGGATTGTGTGTTGAATTAGAAAGACTTTCAGAATGCCCAAGCTCCCTTTTACTAAACTCTCCCCGTTGTTTTAGTGTGCTGTTTTGTCAGGACACACCCACAGAACCCTACTAGTGATGCTGACACTTCTGTTCTGGGCAAAAAGATGGGTTTCCTTGAAGATGAGACAGTCGCTAGTAGGTAAATAGGTTAAGAAGCTAGGATGGGAGGAGAGTGGCCTGTAAGGACTCCAGGGTCATTTATTACCTCCCCTGGCTGCCCCCACTGACAGAGAGCTAATGGTAGTCAGCCCCTGCTGCCAAATGAGGGAAGGAAGGTTGCTCTCCCCTCTCTCTGCCCTTGACCAGCAGCTGCTGTTGACAGGCATGAAGAATTAGATGAAACCCAGTAGTGAGAACCAATCAGCTTCCTGGGATAGGACATTCAATTCACATATAGGGGACAAACAATGTGTTTCATTCTTTTTCTTTTCAAAAATAAGTTTATTTGTATTTCATGATAAATAATTCATTTTTAATGATCAATGTACAAATTCTTGTCTTCAGTAAACAGTATCCATTTGATCATTGATTGGTCTTATCTAACTAATTCACTTTGGGTCCAGTTTCCACAGATGACAAGGGCATACTTTGCAGTTGAGGGTTAATGAGACTCCTGTAGGTTTAAAATGAAGGCAACATGCTTACCTGATGTTGGGGGTGGGAACACACTTGTATGAAAAGAGCTAATTAAAAATCTGTAAGATAGTTTATTATCCTTATGTAATTATTCAAAGAAATTTGTAATAGTAAACATTTCTGTTTGACATGGTTGCTTCTTAAAGATTGGTCACTAAATTTTCTCTTCTCTTTTAGGTCCTTATGCTACAAAGTCTATACATAAGCAGCCTACTTCACTTAATGTAGACTTAATTCATAGCCAATCCCCTTTATTCTTCCAGCGTGTTGTCATTCTCGCTTACAGAGTGCCCTTTTATTGACTTTGACATAGCAATGTGTATTTTATGGGAGCTAAAATAAAATTCACATGTTCTTAGAGTATTTGGCTATATGGGTGAGAACGCTTCAGAAATTACCATCCCATCTATTCCACCCTCTGCCCAGAGAGAGAATCTTGTCATGGAAACAGCAGTGCTGTCCGTTGACCCACCCGGTTTACCCTTTAGTCTGTTCATCTTTACTTGGAAGTGTTCATTGCCGTTTTACTTGCAAGAATCAGTGGTCTGGCTCAAGGCCTCTGGATAATGGACTCTCTCTTGGATATCCTGTTATGTCCTGTGTGTGGAGATCCTGCTGTTTTGGATGATGAGGGGGATGATGGGGTGGGTCAACTCATAGCCCTGGTTCTGGGCCTGGGTGGTAGCTGGCTTGGTGAGCGCGAAAGCTTTCCCTCATCATCACTACCGTTCTGAGTTCTACAGCATGGCCTTGACTAGGTCACCAGATGCAGACTGTAGCAAGGAGCAGGGCAGTTCTCCGGCTTTCAGGTCTTCAGATCCAGGTCACCATGGCCAGCTCTATTGTTTGGCCTAGGCAAGATGCAGGGCCCATTCTCCTGATTGCTTTAGGGGGCATATGCGGTGGGGGTCAGCTCTCCTGTTCTCATGCCTTCAGGTCTGGATCACCTGTGCTCCTGACAAAGGGTCAGCTGTACTGTGCTGTCCAGGTGGGGCACAGGGCCTGCTCTCTTCTGTGCTGCATCTGTGGGGGCCAGGGCTAGCTCTCCCACTCTTGTGACCCTGGAGCCAGCTCTTACCTGCCTTGGGTGGCAATGAGTGAGGGTAGGGGGGACATCTTTCTCTCACCCATGCCACCACATGGCCGACAAGGTGGGGCAGGTCAGCTTTCCTGCTCCCTTGCTCTCAGGGTCAGCTCACCTGCATCCCTGACCACAGATCAGCTGTAGTGTTCTGCCCTGTGAGGTGCATGCCAGTGGTGAGAGGTGGGGCCTCTTTTCCAAGTGTGTGAGTGGTGGGGGGCACAAGCTCTACCCCAAGGGGTGGAGCCAGCTTTCCTGCTGCAGGATCCCCCAAGGGCCAGGGCCAGACATCCCAGGTTCAGGACAGGCAGGACTGGCCCAGCACAGCATGGTTCCAATGACTTCCTATGCTAACACTGGATACAGACATCATCAAAGACCCTAGCTGGCCATGCAGTAGTGACACACACTTTTAATCTCAGCACTTAGAAGGCAGAGGCAAGAGAATCTCTATGAGTTCCAGGACAGCCTTGTCTACATAGCAAATTCCAGGACAACCAGGGCTACACAGAGAAACTCTTGTCTTGAAAAACAAAACAACAAAAGACTCCTGCTGCAATAGGATCATGGACACAGATATGACCTTCTGCAGCAGTTCAGGCCTGTAAGTCACCATGGTCCTGGTAGCAGAATGGCCCTCAGACACCAACATGATCTCTGGTGGCTAACCAGACCCTGGGCATCTGCAGAGCCTTTGGTGTTAACAGGAGCCATGGACCTCATCCCAGACCCTGGTGTTACAGGGCCATGAACCAAGACATAGCCCTAGGCAGCAGTCCAGCTCAGAAGTCTCCATGACCCCAGGTGGCAGCACTGGCCACCCAGATCAGTATGACCCCCAGCAGTGGCATGATCCTTAGACATACACATGGTCTCAGGTAGCTGAGCAGATCCCTGTCATCTGCACAGCCCTTGGTGGTAACAAGTACCATGGATGTCAACTCAGACCCTGGCCATTTTAGAGCCATTGACCGAGACCTGACCTCCAGCAGCAGCCCTGACCTGGACAGCACCATGCCCTGGGTGACACTGCAGGCCACTCAGATCAGCATGATCCCTTCAATGGCATGGCCGTCAAGCACCCTCATGGCCACAGGTTTCAGCCCAGACTCCAGTATGTGTGGTGTTTGGTGGTAACATAACCCACAGACATCAATACAGACCTCAGCTGTGATAAGACCACAGGCTCAGACATAGTCCTAGGTAGCAGCCCAGGCCTGGATGTCACCATGGTACCAGATGGCAGGACAGGGCATTCTGATTGGCATGGCCTCTGTGGCAGTGTGGCCCTGGGGCACCAACATGGCCCCAGGTGTCAGCCCAGACTTCTGACATCAGCACAACCTTTCATGGTCTCAGGAGCCATGGACATCAATACAGACCCTGGTTTGGACAGGGTCACAGACGCAGACATGGCCCTTGGCAACAGCCCAGGCCCCGACATCATCATGGACGTGGTGATTAGCAGACCATTCACATCAACCTGAGGAACTTTGTTCTTATATCCATCTGGAATTGTTCTTGATAATTTCTCAGTCTTAGTACTAAATGTTGTTACCTGTCTTCAAATCCACCAGTGTTATTTATTAAAGAAGTATTACATTCATTCAATGAAAAGGAGTCTGCCATGTGAAGAAAAATATGGTTGATGTGGGATTGGGAGTATTGAGTTTTTCCATTGAGGACATTATGTTCAAACAAATTGGTATATTCTTGTGAATCAATACCAGTGCTAGTGCTAAATGATGAAGGATTAACTAAAGTGATGTTATTTACACAATATGATGACCGGGTGACTTGTTATCTAAAGATAACCCAAGGAGGTGCAGTTAAAGTCACATACATTGTGCAAAAGGCTCTGAACAATGTTGATTAGAAGTGGAAACTTTTGTTAAGGCCGGGAAAATGGACCTTTCTTTGGAGAGTGAAATTAGGCTTTATGTGTAGGAAACCTGTGCTCTGTGTTAGTAGAGCAAGTGATCAATAGCTGGGTCTTTATTACTTTCTTATGTGTGGTGCTGCAGATCAGCTGCAGATCAAACCCAGGCCTTGCTGCAAGCGAAGCAATCTGTCTGCCACTGAGCTACAATGTCTGCTCCAACCTGTCCCAGCACAATTAATAGATTTGATTCCTTCTTCCTTTATTGTTTTGCTTCAACTACAGAGTTTGTGGCAGTAATACCGGTGACGTTGCCATTGTTAGAGCTGATATTTCACAAGTGCATATTCTAACCTAAGTATTTTGCAGGTTTTCTCTTACATAATCCTTACACATCTCATGAAGAATGTGTTATATTATTATCATAATTGTTTCCAATTTAGTGATAAAATAAGGTGTTGGCCTTGACCATCATTGCTCAATTTGTAAAACCTTGAGCTGAGATTTAAATTTATAAAGCCTGAGTTTAGATTTTGTAATTTTTCTACACAAATTCTGGAAGAGCTCAAGATCTCTGAGGTATTTAGGACAATTATATAAAGTAGGCATTGATTTATGAACTTTCTCTGAAAAATGAGAGCAGAGAATAGATTTTACTTGCATCTTTACCTTTAAGGGTAACACACACATACATACATTTTTATCTATTTTGAAGTAGGGTCTCACTATGTATCTAAGACTGGCCTTAAATCCATTGTGTGTAGCCCAAGCTGTCTTCAAATTGGAAATCCTCCTGCCTCAGCTTCGTTAGTGCTAGAATTACAACCACACATCACTGTGCCCAGCTAACACTTATTTATAGTTTAACAGCCTTATTGCTGTACAGTTTACGTATCATAAAATTCACCCTTTTTGGAGTGTATAATTCATTGGTTTACGTCACATTCACAGAACTGTGCAACTATTGCAAGTACTTCATTGCAGAGTATTTTCATTATCCCCCAAATGAAACCATATGCTCATTAACAGTTACTTCTGAGCTTTTTTTTTTCTTTTAAGCTAAGTAAGCAAGCTGCCTCATATTAGAACCATTATTCATTATGTATTGGGCATGCAAAATCACCTAATTTGTGAAAATGTGATTTTTTTTTTTTCTTTTTGAGATTGGTTTCTCTGTGTAGCCCTGGCTGTCCTGGAACTCACTTTGTAGACCAGACTGACCTCAGTTCATAGAGATCTGCCTGTCTCTGCCTCCCCGGTGCTGGGATTAAAGGCAAGTGCCACCACTGCCCCGCTGAAATGTGATATTCTTAGTCATTGTTTTTCATTAACAAGCTTTTGAAAATTGTCCGATTGAAAACATTGGAGATGAATCATTCCATGTTATGCAAACAGTTGTGGAGTGACTTCAGAGAAAATGAAAGTATCTCCTGCCATAATGGATAAAATCAGCTTCAGTCCCCCATTGTCACAGACAACCTTCCCCACTCAGGCGTGGCTTTCCTCACTTCCTGAATTCTACTCAGAAGGAATATGTGTCAAGATAATCCCTAGAGGAGGATTTTTGATAAGGGAGCCTCTCGTGGTGAAGATTCTTTATTTCCTGAATGTTTCTGCTGCTATTTGGAGGGAATCAACAACAGCTGGAGACTTGCTTGCGGGCACATAATGAATGTAAAATGATTTAATCTGAATTGTAACACAGATCTCTTGTGTTTTCCCATGGTCTTAGGCGACCCCTGTGAAATGGTCATTCTACCTCCCCAAAGGGGTCGTGACCCACAGGTTGAGAACTTCTACCCTAGGAGATGATTAGAAGGACTTATAACAAAGAAAGAGCTCATGCTCTCCTCTCTGACTCCCTCCCTCTCTGTGAATACCACCACCAGTCCAGACAGAACCTGCGGTGAGAAGTGTAGGCTTGTTTAACTCTAGCCACCTGGTCTCTGGGGTTGTGTTACAGCAGCTCGTAGGACAAAGCTTTATAAGAGTTAAGGAGATGGTCTCTGATATTCACAGGTATCTACAGCAGTTATCTTCTTTTGTAATGAGGGAATTTAAGCCTTAGGCTCATTATTAGATCAACTGGCTTTATTTTTTGTTGTATTTATTTTTGGTTGATATTTATGACAAAATGAAACTGATTTTCCATTTAATGAAATAAAAAACATTTCCTTTTGTTAAAAAACTAATAAGAAGCAGAGTTCACTAATGATGAACTGAGGTGGGAAGGTCACTATGGGAAGCACCACTCCCTAGACCAGGATTCTGAACTATATAGAAACGAGAAAGTGTGCTGAGCACAATGTGACCAGCTATCAAGCTCCCATTGTTTTGAGTTCCTGATCGTGACAGACTGTATCTCAAACTATGAACCAACATGAACCCTTCCTTCAGTTCCGTTTGTCAGGGAGTTTTATCACAGCAACAGGAAAATGAGCCTAGTGTACCACGGACCTAACAAGTGCAGAGGTCTTAACCGACATCTACCACTGTCAGGATGCAGACTGTTTCTGTTTCTCTTCTCCCTAGTCACCTTGTGATGCCCCTGTGTAGTCACTTCATACTACCCACACTGTCCCTCTGTAGTAGTCTGCCTGTCTTGTGTGTTTTACCTTTTATAGACCATCATGTAAATGGTATTATGCCACATGTAGCCTTCTAGGTTTGGCTTGGTTTCCGCTTGGCACAATAAAGTTGAGATTCATCCACACTGTTGTGTGTGGCAGTTGTTTTTCTGGGTATTGTCGCATTGCAGTGGTATACTACAATTTATCCATCTGAAGGCCATTTAGGTCATTTCCAGTTTGAGATGATTACAAAATAAGGTTTTCATAAACATTTTTGTAAACTTGAATTTCACTTCTTTGATGAAATGCATTAGATTATTGGAGTGTATGGTACATTCATGTTTAACTTTTTAACAAATTGTCATGTTAACTTTTGAAAAAATACTTTGATTTGAAGGGTAAATATTGAGTAGTGCTGCTGGGCTTCAGAGCTGTAAAGAAAGTACTATGAGACATTGGTAACGGAGTAAATGGGGTGGGGACAATGCGCACATCTGTGCTCTGTCTCCATTAGCTAAAGAATGAATAGTATAAGTCTGGTCTTGTTGTCTGATACCCTGGTTGTCTAAGATATGAGGGCAGTTGTGTTACAAGATAAAATGTTGTCTGTATGTAGCATGTTCAACTCTCCTAAACAGTGAAAATGACAGTAATCTTTTTGAAATCATGGTAGATTTTGACAAATAAGACCCAAATTAATATAACAGCAAATAATACCTTTGCTGTTCACTCTGAGTGGGATGATCATGGTCCAGTTAGCAGTTCTGAGAGCATTTGTACAGTTGCTAGGAAGGAATTCCATTGAAATGGCTTGTCTGGAGACCTGCTGGTGTTGGAAACCTGAATCAGCAGGAGACTGCTTAGAGGTATTCCAGGGTTAGGGTCTCTTCAGCTGCCTCAGCTGGGTATTACAGAGGGATGTGTAGAAGGGCTTCTGATCCAGTGTCCTCTCTTCAGCCGTGGTGAATAGAGTGAGATGGCAAAGAAGGCCACTTTCCGATTTCTTCAGCGATAGTCACTGAAGCCAGGTATACTAAAAGCATAAAATGTGCTTAAGAAGCAAGTACCACCTTTTCTGCAACTTTATTCGAAGTGTGTTCTTCTTCACAGCTGAAAGAATTCCATTGACCTTGGTGTTAGCCTTCTGTCACGTGGCAGACCTTGGAATGCATTGTTAGTATAGCTGACTGGAGCCTGTAATTCCTTTATGTGTTTTTGTGGTGAATAAGTTAAGATTGACGATGTTTGAATATAGTGTCCAAGAGTAGAGTGTTTAATAGATTGAAGTAATCATTTTAATCTGTTTATGAAGTGCAGGAATAAATAAATGTCCACCGACACAGTTCACAATGTGAGAGGTATTTACTGAAAGGAATACCAATTCATCTCTTCCATTTCTGCAGCCACCCTGTTGAAGTGTCTAGTGCTAATAGTTCAGTATTCTTCCAACTGGTTATCTGTTACAATATATGCTTGCAAAACATGAGCTTTCATTTTCTGTTCTTGGGTGAAATGCAGCCATAGTCATTTAATTATTCAGTGACTTGTTTATGTCACTTTAGTGCACATTGTTGGCATTCCTTCTGGCAACTGCCTACAGTCTAACCATTCTTACCATTTGCAGTTACATAGCTAAAACTGTTCCCGACGGCAGATCCACAAGGCTCAGTCCCATCTTTTCCCTGTGTGGGACTGCTTTCCTTTCTGCCTTTTGTTTAATTCGTTGCAATCCATGCTACACAAATATATTTAAAAAATTTTTCTCCAAAAAAAAAGCCACAGCCAATAAAAGAACAAATAGAATTTTTAGAACAAAAACACAGACTTGGACTAGATCATTTTTTAAAGCATATACAGAATTTAAAAAATGGAAGGTTTCCAAATAGCAGTTCAAGATGTCTTGCTGTTTAATATAAGTATGTGTAGGGTGTAGCCTTCCTTGCCTGCTGCTTTGGTCTGTCCGTGTCACCCCCCCCCCCCAGCCGCCTGGGCTCTGCCACAGTTGCAGTCCCCAAATAACACACAAGACACTGTATTAATTATGGAGCTGTTGGCTGTTTGCTTGGTTTCTTATTGGCTATCTCTGACTTAAGTATTTAACCCATAATTGCTAATCTAAGTATTTCTCTTACCAGAGAAAAGGGTCCAGACCTCTTATTTCCTATGGCAGCTACATCATGACTCCTCTGTGTCTCTCTTTCCCAGAATCCTTCTCAACTCCTAGTCCCACCTATCTTGCTTCCCTATTGGCCAACAGTGCTTTATTGACATACACGCAGGACTTCCCCATCAAGTATGCTTCTTGTTATTCTGAGAGCTTGAAGTCTTTGGGGGACTGCATCAAATACAGTGTATAAGCAGCAACTCAGATCCTCCTTTCTAATAGCGGTATACTGACTAATCCACAGGCTGTTAGCAGTGGCTCTTCACATTTAGAGTAAATAATACTGAATTGAATTGAGTTCCAAAGACTCAGTAGTCAACCGTGTGTGTGTGTGTGTGTGTGTGTGTGTGTGTGTGTGTGTGTGTGTGTGTGTGTGTCTAGTTGTGTGCACAGGTGATAGCCAGAGGTAGACTTTGGGGATTCTGGATTCTTTTCTATTCTCTTTCTTCCTTATTTTATAAGATGTGGTCTCTCATTGAACATGGAGCTCACGGATTGGCTAAACTGGCTGGCCAGCAAGCTCTGAAGAGCCTTCTGTGTGCACTCTGCTCACCACTCTTATTCTAGTTTTACAGTCTCAGATCTCTTCTGATCCTGTCTTATATTCGGATGCTAGGGATCCAAACCCAGACCCTCAAGTGTGCATGGCAAGCACTGTGTCCTCCCATCCATTTCCCAGACCCAGTAACCACTTTGCAACAGGCACATGTAGGTAGAGCCTACATGATAGGCAGCACCAAATGAAACATATTCACCATGGCAGCAGGATCTGTTAGACAAGGCTAGTTTTGAATGGGAGATGATATAAACTGTTGTCATTTAAATCACGTTAAATAATTTAACCTTACTTACCTTTGTAAGGTCATGTATGGGTTACATTCCCTGTCTGAATCTCAGGATTCTTCACCAATAAGATGAATATAATATTAGTCCTACTTTTGAGGTTTCTTGTACAAATTAAATAAATATATTGTTGATGAAATGTTTAATGCCTTTCCATAAGTAAACATCTAGGCACTAGGAAGCCATTGTTTTCCCCCAGTGTTTGATGGTCTCCTTTTCTCTAAGAGGGGAAACACTGCTTTTATGAGCTTAGAGCTAATAACTGGAAGATATTGCTGGCCTGGTTTCCAGCTCGACAAACAGTAGGTAGCATTTTAGGCTGCAGAGAGCCAGACTTTGTTAGCCTGGTATATTTTTATGTGTCTTCCTAACATGATAGAATTTGTTTTACTTCTCTATTTTCAGGAAGTAACCCTTCTGGCTTTGTTAGAAGCATGGCTTGTAATAATTGTACCCACCCCAGATGGCTCCCGAAATCCCTTTGAAATGCCATCTGTCAGGCGTGTGTCCAGCCAGCAGCCTGTCATTCTGTCACAAGAAAAGAGGAGGCGGGGCCCCTCCCTGTGGCCTTTTCCCCCAGCATCCTCTCTGAATGGATCCTGGGAAGTTGGCCCAGACCCAGAATGGGTTGCTCTGAGCATCCCTGGGAGTAGCCCTCTTGGTAGCCTATAGTGAGGACAGGTTTCGTCTGGATAATAAGCCCTATTTGCTCAAGGGGTGGAGACTCATCCGCCTTCCCACCTCCTCCCTGTAGCTCAAAAGCTGCTGGAAACAGATTTGTTTTCTTGGGAAGACAGCATCTCTAGAAGCTTCACTTTTCCCGTAAAATGTAATTTTTGAAGTTCCTGATTATTTCTAATCCTTTCAGGAAATGAAGACCCCAGGGTGACAGTTGTCTTCAAAGTAATCTGGCAAATTGGATGTGATAACATGTAAAAAAGAATCGGCAAATATGAACCAGAGCAGGCAAAGGGAAAAACAACACTCTCTTGCCTAGGAAGATTTTAAAGACTCAAGGAACCTTTTGTTTGCTTTTATTTTTCCTCATCTTCTTTTGAATGGATTAGGTTGATGGTATTTGAGGATGGAAGCTGAGTGTGAATTTTCCATAAGAACAGACTTTGGGTGGATCCTCTCACACCATGTCAAGGGAGATTTTGTTTGTGCCTTGAAGTGGGATTCCCCATAATGACATTGGCTATTGGCATCTTACAAGTTGCTGACTAAGCAGTTTTTTCTCTTGACTTCAGGACCTCACCCTCCTTTGCTTCTTCCTCGCTGTCTTCTGCTCAGCTTTCTTCCAGAATCTTTCTAGCATAGAAAGTAGAAGGTCTTCTTGTCCAGCCAATGCCTCTCTGATTCTTTTCCTGCACACTCTCCTCAGATTTCTTTCTCAATATTTTGCCTTCAGATATCCCTGGCTTTCTGATAACTAATTTCTCAACCTCTGCTTGAACTTCAGATTTATAAGGTCTCTGTTCCTTATGTTCTCTCCATCAAAGTATCTAATCTCAAATTTAACATGACCAGGGTGAACTTTTTGGCCTTCCCCCTTTCAATGATTTATTCCATGATTTCAACTTTTAACAATGGCATCACCCATTTGTCCAGGTTAAAAACTTTTTAAAAATCTTCATTGTTCTCTCTTACATAACATATCTAATCTACCAGCAAATTACTTTATGTTTACCTTTAAAACTCAGACACAGTTGTTGTAACCTTGCCAGGAGTGAGGGTATTTAAAAGAGAGAGACCCTTGTATTATTAGACTATTGAAACAGTGCCCCCCCAAAAAAACATTTTTCCTTGAAACTTCATGGTGGAGGAAGGAAAAGACTGGCATCCTGCAAAGTGCCAGCCAAAGGAGGAACTTACCTCCCTGCAAAATTCCACATAGTCCTAATTACTCATCCACTCACTTTGGGAGGCAGCCTGGGTCAGTGATGGACATCATCAAACCTTGATGGGAGCTGCTTAGTTATACAAACCTCTTCTAAACTTAAGCCTCAGGGCGGCACCCTGAAGATGGGTTGGGGGTTATCAGACTTCTTTACTCATTCTTCTAAACAGTGTGGGTACACTGCGTTGCCAGCTTCCTGTTTTCCTTGACTACTTGTCTCTTGTATTAATGGAGGATGGTTAAGCATACTAGCTTGTTGGGCCTTCTAAGCCCAGGTTTTGACCCTGAGAATTCCAACAATAGTATGATGTGATGAGTTTATTTACTCCCTGCCCCCATTTCATTTTTATATATATTGGCGGCTTGCCAGCATGTGTCTATGCATGAAATACACATGGAGGCCAGAAGAGGGTGTTGATTCCCTGGGATTGGAATACAACCAGTTATGTGCTGCCTTCTATGTGGGTGTCTACTTCCCCACTTTCAAGCCTTTTAGGCTGCATGGCACTAAGATACATTATTTTAATCCAAAATTATGCTCTGTGCTTGTCTACAAACATACATACCTATTTTCTGTCTCACAGTAAAGTGATCAGTTTTCTTACAAACTTTGCCACATTTACCAATGCTTTCTCTGTGCTTTCAACATCACTTGGCATGCATTGGGACCTCAGACAATGCTTATTAAATAATTGAGACAAACAATGGCATTACATATATGTATACCCATATACGTATTTGTATAATTGCAAATTGTTATAGTTGGATTGGAAATGTAAGACTCTATAAACTCATTTAATTCTAACAACATTAAAATAATATCCACTAACAATTACTGACTGCAAGTATTATCTCAGCAGACTTTCTCACCAAGACTGTGGTGTAAGTACCATTGTTAACTGTCTTCTTACAAAGAGAACACTGTTAAGTAATAGAAACTCAGGAACATGCCTGAGACTGTAGTAGAGCTAGACCATGAATTTGTCCTTCCCATCCAGACCTCTGCCCTCCTGTGGTATATGTTGCTCTTGTTTCTCTCCAGTATTAACTGTGTGCTGGCATCTGGAGCTTGTCATGCCTTTCTGGGCATGGAGCTTGCTAATCAAACATTATCAATGATCCTAACCTGTGATAACTAGGATAGAAGTTTAAAGACGCATACTATTCCTTTCTTCACACAGGACCAGAAGGAGAAACAATTCAGCAAAGAATATAGGAGTTGAGTTCTGGATGACACCAATAGCCTCTTTGCCCGAAGCCATGTAGTGGGTGTGAGACACTATCATTCTGGAAAAAATTTGAAGCTGTCTTCTAAGACATTTGGATTTAGGATATTTTAAATTTTGGGTGCTCAGAGAAGCAGATTCGGGATGAGAAAATTATGCAGTAATTCTTGAGGGTTTTGACCTGAGGAGGCTGTAGATACACAGGGCATGCTGATACTGTTTTATGTGGGTATGGGGTCAGACTGCAAGCTACACATCACTGAAGGTATGAGAACTAGTGCCCGAATATAGTTGTTTGTTTAATTGCTTTATAATTGCAAGGAGAGAGTTCTGGGAAGAAGACAAAACCTGCTTATTATACTGGGAAATTAATGTCACCACCATGGATGTAAACTCCACTCTGAGTCTCATCCCTTACTTGTAGACTTACAAGGTTTACCTGGGATCAGAAATCATATCGTGCTCTAGTTTTGTTTCTCATAACGTTAATCACAGGTTCCCAGCACATACTGTGTGATTGCATCTTACTATTTTCTCTTTTGGTGTATATTTGAATCACATTCACCTCGTTGTTCCCGTCTTTGGTTGACACTGTGCTGACGTGTGATAGATAGTTTTACAGGTCAGAGCCTGGGCAGAACGTCTTCAATGCTCTCTGTGGCCCATGTTATTTCCTGAGAGAAATGGATACATTTATTAGCCGTTGAGAGTGTGAACAGATTAATTCAAGGGGCGTTTTCATTTCATACACAATGTCCTTTATCTGTCCTCAGAGCTCATGGGTGTCCACTTTTTATTGAGCATAATAATTACCTGGAGAGAAGCTGGGAGATGTCCAAGCATGGATTGAGCAGTCACATTTCTACAGGCTAAGTCTATGCAATGGGTATCATTTTCTTCAACAGCTTATTACACTGGAATTTGCTAGATGTATTGTGAACAAGAATTTCAAGGCCTGTGACAACAATACAAACCCATTAGACTCTGAGCTTAGGGTAGATAACTTTGTAGCATTTATTGGAGTCTTAAAAACTGGTAATCATGAACATTGCCTGTGTGCCATTGGATTCAATTTTTCATTTCCTTGCTGCATTAAAAAAATGTTAAAACTGTCTCTGTAATACCTGTTTCCCCTTTTCGCTGCTGGAGGGAAGGAGGGAAGAATTGGGGGCGATGTTCTAGTAGAACACTGCTTTTCCTGGGTCCTTGTTTGAGTTCTAGCCAGGCCAGCTTACTGAGCAGGTTTGTTTAATTACTCAGGTTGGAACTCCCTGTTCTAATGGACTGATGGCATCCTGGGCCTTTGTATTTTCTGCTGCAGGCACAACCCGATCTCCCAGAGAAGGAGAAGTTCCTGGCGTGGATTACAGCTTTCTTACTGTGAAAGAGTTCTTGGACCTTGAGCAGAGTGGGACCCTGTTGGAAGTCGGCACCTATGAAGGTGAGTTGCCCTGCTGACCTGTGGCATCCAGAGTGCCTGCAGTGGTACAGGCAGAGTGTTTATTCACTGCGGAACCCAAAGAAGTAAGAAGAGACTAGTCTAACTTAATGTGGTTCATGCTAATAAGATATGGAAAGCCTTGAAAGGCTTTGCAAATAGTTTTTCTCCTTAACCTTGTGAACTTAAGGACATACATTTTATGTTTTGATGTAGACACTAGTCCTGCTTCACTAAATTATATGTCATCACAATGTGACTTTATGTTGTTGTTATCTTGAAGAAATGAAATTCTATTTTTACCACTAATTAGTTCTACTTGTGAGTGTATTTACACTGTTTATAAAGAAACATCAATGAGTATCACCTTCCCATGCCAGACTGCTGCCTGCCTGACTTGTGTGATGAGCAATGTGACTGATGACCAGAGCTCCTAGTTGTTCTTTGAAAACCATTCAAGTATTCATATGCACGCATACATGTATATACCTCCGTGTGTGTTCATATTTCTATATGTTGGACACAGAGGACACTGTCCATTGCTTGCTTTTGGTGCCTTGTTCTTCTGTGTCTTGTATTTTAATAGATCCTTGCCATTCAATAATAGAGAACTTCCTGTTTGCTTTTCTCAAATCACTTCATGTGAATATACCATGATTTATTTAGTTTTCTCTCTTTGGGTAAAAGTTTTGAGTTATTTTTTTATTTTTGAAGATTTACTTTAATTATTTAAAAATATTCGTTATTTTTGCTGCTTCAAAACACTACTATATTTAAAAGCATGGACATTATCTGTAGCTATAGTGTGAGTTTCTACAAATGAAATTTCTATGTCAAAACCAAACGGGGAAAAAGTTATATTTCCTTACCTGTTTGAGGATTGTATAATAATTTATCTAGCTAGTTCTCTAAGGTCAGTTTTTCATAGCTGATTTCTAAATGTTTTCCTTGTTTTAGTTTTAGTTTTAGTTTTTTTGAGATGGGGTTTCTCTATAGCTTTGGAGCCTGTCCTGGAACTCGTTCTGTAGACCAGGCTGGTCTCAAACTCCACCTGGCTCTGCCTCCTGCGTGCTGGGAGTAAAGGCTACCACCACCTGGCAATGTTTTCTTTTTTAATTGACGTTCAGGTCTAATATTCCATATATATGCAAGGATCAGATCAGGATCAGGACACTTGACAGACACATGGAATCCCAGGGCTGGGATGCTGAAATGGAAGTTAATGAGTTCAATACAAGGCAGGTTACAAGTGATACTCATCATTTAACACTGATCATTCATGTTAGGAATATTCAAAATCCTTCCTACTGACTGTTTTGAAATGCAATTACTGTATTATGCTATAAAAAATGAGAAATTCATCATCTTAGTTAATTACATCCATGTAACTGCTAACCATCTTCTATGTTTGGCACACTCTTCACAGCCTCTAGTTGCTACTAGTCTCCTCTTGTGTCTCCTATTACAGAGCTATTGCATCTTATATGTGCACATAAAAACATGAGATATTTGTCTTTCTGTGACTGATGTATTCAAGTAGCTAATGTCCTCTGCTCATGTTGGAATGTGGGACACCAATAATAGATTTTTATTTTAATTTTTGAGGAAGTCTCACTTAGTCCAGGCTGGCATGATACTCATTATGTAAATAAAGATAACCTTGAACTTGACATCCTTCTGCCTCCAGAACTTTCTATGTCACTTCTGTTTATGGGGTCCTTCTGGCATACCAGGAAAGCACTATATCCTTAGCCCCAGTTTTTATGACTTTTTGTGGATAAATAATAATCCATTGTGTATATAAATTGTGTTTTCTTTATATATTCATCTGTTGATCAACACTCAGGTTGATGCCATGCCAGGACCATGTGAACAATGATAAACATGGGAATGCTGATATGTGTTACACACTGATTCCTGTTTTCTCTTCATAGATAGGTAGATAGGTAGGTAGGTAGGTAGGTAGGTAGGTAGGTAGGTAGGTAGATAGGTATTTATCTATATACACACATCTGGATCATGAGCTACTTCAGTTTCTATATTTCTAAGAGATTTCTATGCTGTTTCTATACTAAATATGCAACTTACATTCATTGTTCAAGAATTCCCCTTTCTCTGCAGGTTTTCCGTGTGCTACTTTTGATCCTTTTGGTAATAGCTACTCTGACTGGGGTGAAACAGTACCTTGTTATGGTGTTGATTGTTGATTTAGTTTTGATGACTTGTTGACCTTTTAAATGTCTTTAAAATGTCACATTTTCTGAAAATAATATCATAGCTTGATTGTTGTTTGGAGTGTTGTTATTTGAGACAGAATACCATAATATGATACAATTAACTAGGTTAAATTGCTAATTTATTCGTAGTTATGCTATGGATCTCTACAAACTCTTAAAATGTGTATTGGATAATCATAAATGAATTTTGAACATTAAGATTAAAAACAAAAGGTAAATGGAAAGATTATTATTGTCCATCTTAGCGTCTGTGCTACTGGAGTTATGTTCAGGAGCGGTCTCCTATGCCAATTCGTTCAAGGGTACCTCCCACTTTCTCTTCTAACAGGTTCATTGTGGCTGGATTTATGTTGAGATCTTTGATCCATTTAGACTTAAGTTTTGTGCATTGCAATAGACATGGATCTATCTGCAGTCTTCTACATGCCAATATCCAGTTATGCCAGCACCATTGTTGAAGATGCTATCTTTTTTCCATTGTATAATTTTAGATTCTTTGTCGAAAATGAGGTGTTCATTGGTTTGTATATTAATCTCAGGGTTTTCAATTTGATTCCATTGGTCTACCTGTCTACTTTTGTGCCAATACCAAGCTGTTTTTAGGACCATAGCTCTATAATAGAGCTTGAAGTCAGGGATGGTGATGCCTCCAGATGTTGCTTTGTTGAGCAGGGTTGTCTTACCTATCCTGGGTTTTTTGTTTTTCCATATAAGTTGAGAATTATTCTTTCAAGGTCTGTGAATAATTGTGCTGGGATTTTTGAGTCTGTAGATTGCTTTTGGCAGGATTGCCATTTTTACTACATTGATCCTACCTATCCAAGAGCATAGGAGATCTTTCCATTTTCTGGTGTCTTCTTTAATTTCTTTATTTAAAGACTGAAAGTTCTTTTGATACAGGTCTTTCACTTGTTTGGTTAGCATTACCCCAAGGTATTTTGTGTTGTTTGTGGCAATTGTAAAGGGTGATGTTTCCCTGATTTCTTTCTTGGCCCTTTTATAATCTATATATAGTAGGGCTACTGATTTTCTTGAGTTGATCTTGTATCCTGCCACTTTTCTGAAGGAGTTTATCAGCTGTAAGAGTTCACTGGTAGAGTCTTTTGGGTCACTTATGTAAACTATCTTATCATCTACAAATAGTGAAAGTTTGACCTCTTCCTTTCCAATTTGTATCCTCTTGATCTCCTTTTGTTGTCTTAATTGCTCTAGCTAGAACTTCTAGTACAATATTGAAGAGGTATGGGGAGAGGGGACAGCCTTGCCTTGTTCCTGATTTTAGAGGAATTGCCCTCAGTTTCTTTCCATTCAGTTTGATGTTGGTTGTTGGTTTGCTGTATATAGCTTTTGTGATGTTTAGGTATGTTCCTGTTATCCCAGCTCTCTCCAAGACCTTTATTATGAAGGAGTGTTGGATTTTGTCAAAGGCTTTTTCCGCATCTAGTGAGATGATTATGTGGTTTTTGTTTCTCAGTTTGTTGATATGGTGGATTACATTGATGGATTTTCATGTGTTGAACCATCCCTGCATCCTAGAATGAAGCTTACTTGATCATGGTGGATGAATTTTCTGATGTGTTCTAGGATCTGATTTGCCTGTATTTTATTGAGTATTTTTGCATCAATGTTCATGAGAGATATTGGTCTGAAGTTCTCTTTCTTAGTTGTGTCTTTGTGTGGCTTGGGTATCAATGTTATTGAAGCCTCGTAAAAAGAGTTTGGCAAAGACCCTTCTGCTTCTATTGCATGGAATACTTTGAGGAGAATTGGTATAACCTGTTCTTTGAATTTCTGGTAATATTCTACACTGAAGCCATCTGGCCTTGGGCTTTTTTAGGTTGGGAGACTTTTGATGACTGCTTCTATTTCCTTAGGTGTTATGGGACTATTAAAATTGCTTATCTGTTTTTGATTTAATTTTGGTAAGTGATATCTATCCAGAAAATTGTCCATTTCCTTTAAATTTTCAAATTTTGTGGAGTACAGCTTTTCAAAATATGACCTGATGATTCTGAATTTCCCCACTATCGGTTGTTATGTCTCCCTTTTCATTTCTGATTTTGTTAATTTGCATTTTCATACTCTGCGGTTTGGATAAAGGTTTGTGTATCTTGTTGATTTTCTCAAAGAACCAACTCTTTGTTACATTGATTCTTTGTATTGTGGGCGTCAGCAGGCACCAGCAGGCGGCCCGGAAATGGGCCCTGGGTTACCTGGACCGGGTGGAGCAGTTGGCTCCCACTGCTGGGATGGAAGATGCAGTGGTAGATCCCAAGCACAGGCAGCTGGTCTAGTCCTAGTTCCATGGGTGGAGCAGGACACTAGGGTACCTTGTCTGCTGCCTCTGCCGGGCTGGAAGCCTCAGTGGCAGAGCCCAGGCACAGACAGGTGGTCCCGCTTAATAATTCTTAATGGTCTCAACTCCCTACCAGATGCACACAGCCTAACAGATTAGATTATAAAATGGCATATACCTTTTTTTGTTGTCTCCAGGAACACACCCCACAATCAGTGATAGATACCACCTTAGGGTGAGATGATAGAAAAATATATGAAATTAAAGCAAGTGGAATAGTCAGTCTAATAGCTGGCAAACAAAACCTACTAAGAAGAGAGAAGGAGGGATACTTCATACTCATCAACGTATTAATCCACTAAAGCTACGGACTGATTCCAAGATGGTGCTAGTGGGCTGTTTCAAAACCACACTTACCAGGAGACAAGCCTTTGAGGCCAGGAGTGGGTGGGTGGGGAGCCTATACGGAGAAACTCCAGAGTTAAAGAACATCATAAATCAAATCTACATAACAGATTATCCTAGAGCATTCCACACAAACACTAAAGAATATACTTCTCAGCAACCCAAGGAAATTTCTCCAAAATAAACCACATATTAGGACTTGAGGCAAGTCTTAACAAATACAGAGCAAGTGAAATCACACACTACATTCTGTCTGACCATAAGAGAACAAAGCTGAATATCAGTAGCTGTAGAAACTACAGGAAGCACGCAGACTTGTGGAAACTAAACAACACACTGCTGAATGACAGTTAGGCCAAGTAAGTAATCAAGAAGGAAATGAATGAAAATGAAAATACAACATACCATAGTCTGTGCGATATAGGGAAGGCAAACCTAAGAAGAACACCCATAGTATTATGTACCTATATCAAAAAAAAGAGAGAGAGGAATATCAAATTAATAACTATGTTGCCCTGGAAGACCTTAGAAAATCCAAAACAACTAAACTCCAAAAGCAATAGACAAGAAGAGTGTGCTGGTTTTCTGTTTTTTTGTTTGTTTGTTTTGTTTTGTTTTTTCTTTTATCAACTTGATACAAGGTATGGTCATTTGGGAAGAGGAAACTTCACCTGAGAAAATGTCCCCATTAGATGCCTTATAAACAAGTCTTTGGGGTCATTTTCTCCATTAATGGTCCGTGTGTGGGGGCTACACCTTCTGTGGGCAGTGCCACCCCTAGCCAGGTGGTCCTGGCTTGTGTAATCATTCTGAGAAAACCAGTAAGGAGTGTCCCTCTGTGTTCTGGCTTCCGTTTCTGCCTCTAGGTTGTGGCTTTGAACACTTGCCCAGACTTTTCCTTCATGGTGGCCATTAAGCTGTAAGATTAACCCTTTCCTCCTCAAGTTAGTTTTGATCATGTCTTTATCACAGTAGTAAAAATCAAACTAAGACAAAAAGATAATCAAAATCAGGGCTGAAGTTAATGAGATAGAAACATAAAAAACAAACAAACAAAACAACAAAAAACAAAGAATAAAACCAAGAGTTGGTTCTTTGAAAAGATTAACAATTTTGGCAGTTTGCTAACCATTTTATCCAAAAGTGAGAAACAGAATCCACATTTATAAAATTGATGACAAGAAGGAAGACATCACAACAGATACTGAAGAAATTCAGAGAATCATAGACATACTTTAAAAATTTGTATTTCCCCCAACTGGAAAATCTAAAAGAAATGGATGAGAAAAATATATGTCCTACCAAAGTTATAACAAGATGAAATAGATAATGAATAAGTAATGAAAACATGGTGTATTTATACAATGGCATGTTATTTAGTCATTAAAAATGAAATTATAAAATTCACAGTTAAGTAGAGTTGGAACCAATCATACTGAGTGTAGTAATTCAGACCCAGAAAGAAACATCACATGTCTTCTCATTTATGGATGTTATCTTTGAATCCAGGTATGTGTGCTTTGTTTGGAATATCCATAAATGTCAGGAGATAAGTAAGGGGTGATGAAAGAGCTTTCAAAGGAAGATAGTTAAAACTCAGTGGTATAAAGGTCTAAAGAATAGTAATGGAACATGAGGTTGGGTATAGCAGGACAGGGCAGAGGATGAACTTAGAGAGAGATAAATAACACTAATTTTATTTCAGAAAAAGTTATAGAGATCTACCACTATAGAAGCTTCATATATATATATTAAAGTAGTGTTGCCTTAGGACCAGGTAACAGTGTTCCTACTAGACACCATAAGCTAACAAATAAAAAGCCTAGTGCCAAGAGTGGGTTAAGTATTTTTGAAGTTGTTGTATAGTTAGGTCACATAGACCCCTAAACATTGCATGCTGTAGCCAATGCTATTGCTTCCCCTCTAGAACTTGATGTTGGGGCTGTATTGTTGGAGATACTATATACGTGAGTCAAAGAATGTGGAAAACTCAAGCTAGTACTCATCCTTTATGCGTATCTTTCATTGTCCTAGAAGGAGGTGTTTTGCTACCAGGGGAGAAAGTAATCATCAGTCTTACCCAAACTCTGATAGCTAAAGTTAACAACTGGCCTGGCAAGACATACCCACTGGTGCAGTAGTGGCATGAACATCATGGGAGTAACCAACCACTTTCTGATTGAATTCAAGTTCCACCTCACTAGATAGAATCCATGTCTGGCACCATTATCTAGGCAAATAACCTGTGACTAAATGATCATAGGCTCTAGGAGAGAGCCTACTGCTATTATTTTGCTAAATAGACATAGTATTAAACCATGATTGCTCTTCATGCCTTACTCTTATACCCATAGATTAATGCATCTCTCAACCCCCATTAGAGAAACTCCTGTTTGTAGAGGATGGCAATTAATACAGGCATCCACACCTGGTTAAAGTACAGAGAATACGATCCTGTAGAATGCTCATTCCTAAATAGAAGGCTCAGGAATCATTGTGAAGGAGCAGGCTGAACGATTGTTAATACCGGTAGTGGTGGGTAATTACAAAGAAACAATACCGTTTGGGGGATCCTTAATTATTTTTTATTTAATCTCCTAGCAGGGAATATGTCTAGGTAGCTTCTGGGCTGAATGGTTGAGGTCTGAGAATCCAATGAAGTGTAGAAAGGGGCTGAGAGAGACACAAAGGACTTCTTGTCTTTGTGACTCTATTTAATAATTTTGTGACCATTGGAGAGCAACTGCAAACCCTTTGCTTAGAAGACAGTGAATTGTCCTCACCTGAAACCAGCTTTCAGTCTGGGGGGGTCTTAGTCCCCAAATGTTCATCCTATATATTTGCATTTGTATAGGCACAGCTAAAGGAATTGGGGTGAAAGGAAAACCAGGATTTAGAACGAAGTTTAGTTTGGAAAAAGAAAACCAAATGTAGTTTATTCAGATGTTTATGTGACAAAGTATACATAGGTAGAACAGGTTCCTCTTCTCTTTTTCTGTCATCAATGTAGCAAGGGTACCATTACTGTGACTGGAACTTCAGATGGAATCCTGAGCTAAACAGAGTAAGTAAGGTCTTCATGGCAGGCAATAGATCAAAAGCCACACCCAGCTCAGATCCATCAGCCTTTCCCAAACCCCAAGGATATCCTAGATGTGACACGTAGCCTGTTAGTGCTGTACTGACTTCCTGGTCCAGCAGAAGGAAAGTAAATATTTTTCAATAACTATCTGATTGTCCTCACATGTGTTTCTATGAATACTGGTTGGTTATGTTAGAATTGAAATTTTCTAATATACCAAATCAATCCTTTCTATTTCTTAATCATTTTTCTATACTTGCTCTCCACTATTTGACCTTTTACTAACAATTTCACATCCATACAAGAAGGCTCTTAACTTTTTAGCACCAACTAGAGTTTGACTTTCACAAGCTGAGAGCAAATGGAATTTTTGTTTTAAATGTGAGATACTGCCCTAGGAGTAATGCTACCAGATTCCTCAGAAGCCTGTCTCTCACCTGCTGCCCCTGGACCATTCCTCAACAGTGACTGTATCTGATGGGATACACTTAGCAAGCTAAAACCTCTTGAGTCTGAGTCTCAGCTCTGTGCTGTGGAACTGTATCCCCTCTGGCAAGTCACTTTCTGCTCAGTCTCCATTTTTCCCTTGGTAATTACAGTGTTTCTATGTGAGTTGAACTAAATGAGAGAGTGATTGCAAAGGGCTTAGCTGATTGCCTGACACAGGTATACTCCCAGTCTGGGTTAGCTTTTGCATATACACACAACTTACATAAATTGCTACACCATGTATTCCCATCTCCTAGTAAACCAGTGAATTATTTCTCAGGTTCCACCCACATTTTTCGCGATCTGGAATTTCTTTTGACCTCTAATTCCAAAAGGCAAGAGCCTGGTGATACAACACAGAGTGCTCCCATTCTCCCTCTTTTTGCCATCTGGTCTACCATGCTGTGAAGTGAGCACTCTGACACTGTAAACTGAAACATCTCTTCTTCTTACAAACAAAC
This sequence comes from Mesocricetus auratus, assembly GCF_017639785.1. NCBI lineage: Eukaryota > Metazoa > Chordata > Mammalia > Rodentia > Cricetidae > Mesocricetus > Mesocricetus auratus. The sequence continues at coordinate 154,835,627 of NW_024429266.1, read as the reverse complement.
CAAACTATACGGGGTAATCTTTAAATATGTCATTAAAAATAACTACTTGATTGCTTTTGTTCAGATAAGTGTTCTTAAGAGTATCAAAGGCTTGTTTTCTAACCCATGGTGCTGTTGGGCCATGGCAGAACTGCTAGACAATGGAGTTGGTCTAGTTAGAAGGCTTTGGGGAGGTCACATGGAACATGCTCTTGAGGGGAATATTGAGGACATGGCTTCTTTCTCTCTTTGCTTCTTAGCCACATGACATGAGCGAATTGCTCCACTGTGGCATACGCCTTTCCCCGTCCCATAGTCTTTCCTGGCCATGGGGCCAAAACGAGGGAAAGGAGCAATCTGATTGTTGATTAGAACCTCTTGATTCTAAGGGGGGGGGGAGTAAAATATTGACATGGCAGCACATACCTGTAATACTCAGGAGGCAGAAGCAGAGGCTGGTGGAGCTCTGTGAGTTTGAGTCCAGCCTGGTCTACACAGAGGGAGTTCCAGAACAGCCAGGTTAGCTACACAGAGATACCCTGTCTTGAAAAACCAAAACTACAAAAAAAAAAACAAAACAAAATAAAATGCACTCTGAAAGGGCATGCTCCAGAAGTCTGTAGCAGGTGCTATTCCCAGCTGGTAGAGGAAACAGCTGTAAAAGGTCAGCCTGTGTGAATGATCAGGTGAACTGCTCAGAGATAGCAATGAAGACCAGTCATCAGCACCCTAGAAGTCATTCCCTGAAAGCAGACTGGCTGCGTTCAGCATACAGGAGATTAGAATACCTTGTGGGTGGGAAGTGAAGCAGCCAGTCTCAGCTTCCCCAAACCAGTGCCATCCATGTAGAGTTTGCTCAGTGTACCACTCTCGGTGTATTTTCAACTATGCATAAAGTAGCCACTAATCTCAGCTATGCATATGGTAGCCACTAACCTGCTGAAGATCTTCAGGCTGAACAGTTACATTTATTTTCTAGATTTACTTTTTGCTTTTTAAATTAAATGTGTGTATGAATGTGCCTGAGTACAGGTACTCAATGGAGTTCAGAACAGATGATCAGGTCCCCTGAGGATGAAGTTATTAGTAATTGTGAGGCACTCCATATGGAACTGAATTCTAATCCTCTGCAAGAACTACAAGTATTCTTAATGCTGAGCCATCTCTCAAGCTCCTGAACAGTAGAGGTTTTGTGGGTTGTTTTCTTTTCATTTTTAATCACTTGTTTCAGAGTTTCTTACTACATATTTTAATCATTCTCACTCCCCTCCCCCAACTCTACCCAGATTAAACCCAACCTCTCTACCACACATTTTTGTGTATCTCTCTCCTACCCCCAAATCCTTCAAGACCAATTTGTACAGCCAAAAAAAAATCTTGAATTGTGGTCTTCCACTGAAGAGTGGTCAACTTAACCAGGGGCTAAGAGAAGACTCTCCTCTGGGCTAATAAATGTCAGTAAGTCCACAGTTGGGATCATTTGCTCGACTCTCCTTGCCATGCTTGGATTTTTTTACTGGCTTGGGTTTACACAGGTTTTATGCATGCTATTGCAACTACCTTGGATTCATACATTGGGACTGGAGAGATGACTCAGTGGTTAAGAACAATTACTATTCTTGGGGAGAACCCAATTTAAGTTCCCATCATATAGCTCACAATTGCCTCTAACTCCTGTTCCAAGAAGATCTGATGTCTCTGATACCTTTGGGCACATACCTCCCCCTCTTATGTACACATACACACTAAATATTAAAAAGAACAACTAATAATTTTTAAAAGTTGAATTTTCAAGTTAACTACAGTAGCTAGTCACTGTATTTCAGTGTCATTTTTGAATAAAAAAATTTATTCAAGGAGAAGTCCCACAGAAGGACCTCTCTCCTCAGTTACTAACTTTGTCCAGCAATCATGCTCTGAGCTGAATTTGGATCCCCAGAATCCTTGGAAAGGTTAAAGCACAAATCCACATAAAACCCGTATGCTGTAGTACCTGTGTCTGTAACCCCAATACTCTCACTGTGAGATGGAAGACAAAGATGAGAGACCCATTGGAAGCTCATTGGCTAGCTAGTCTGAGTATACAATGATGAATACAATAGAGACCCTGTTTCAAAACAAGATGGAAGGTGAGGACCAACATATACATATACCCCCACAGAATTGCATATACATGGACCATAGCAGACTTTCTCCTGAACTCGCTTTTATATGCATGTACACACACACACACACACACACACACACACACACAAACACACACACCACACAGAATGCCCCACTATGTATTTTTATATGGTAGTTGGTGTTGTGCTTAGCTCTGAATTGCATGGGTGATGGTAGTAGTGACCAGTTGGTTGAATCTAGAAATATTTGTGTAACCAAAGAGCTGAATTTGGTGATATTGTTCATTGTCAGAAGGAAAGAAGAGATAAGTGACAAGAATACTCCAAGCCTCTTGTCTTCTTTATCTAGATCTGTGTTGCTAACATTTGCTAAGATAATAAGTAATAGGTGGCTGTGGTAGTCAAAGAGAAGGGGAGAATGATTTTTAGATTACCATGGTCTACATAATGAACCCAGTCTCAAAAAAGAACGAAATAAATACTGTAATTGGACCAGGGTTAAGGAGTAGGCAAGTACTCTATCATGTAACTGTCCCCTCATCAACATAAGCTCCCAACAAACCCAAGACATAGAAGGCATAGAAATTGCTAGTGGAGTATGCTTGAACCAGCTCAAACCAGACCCTTTCCTTTTCCTGGACAGACAAGTTATTAAAGCAAATCAGAGAAAATAAGAATATACTCCTTGGCTCAACTTTCTAATTGTGCTCTGGACTAATTTATTTGATACAGTGCTTGAAAAAGTAAGTAATTCCCTGTTGGCTTTTCCTTTTCCTTTTTTTTTCCCCAGCTGACATTTTAACTCTACAATCCTGGTTGCTGCCTTAGTGCCCACCATTGGGACTTCCCTGGGAGACAGTTTACAAGGGATGGACTTATTCAGTGGGACTGGTTCCGAACATGCCTGTTTCACAAATGCCCCTGGGTAGAAGAGACTGATTATACACTTTGAGCATCGCAAAGGTTTTCCTTCACCCTAGAAGTGCAGTGCCAGGGTAACATTTCAAAATGGAGTTATGGGTTGCATATTTCTGCATGCTAATTAGAAAGGGGATGTCAGTGTTCAATAATGGGATTGTTTTGCTTCCTAGAAGATCTGCAGAAAAGCAGCTGCCAGCAGTATACTTTTGGGGGACAGAGATATAAAGTGAGGTGAAGAGAGTTCATGTTTGTCATTGAGGAAAATGAGGCCGTCTGGAGTCCTGTTCTTTGGCGGGCCCTGGGAGCTGTCTGTTGTGATAAGCTCTGTTGGCAAACTCTGCTGTGGAATGTTCTCTGTTGATAATGAAAGTAACCAAATGAAACCTGTGCTGTCGTTGGCTTTTCTCTGAATTGTAAGATGGTGAGGCTGGAGCTAGGAAAATTTTATTTAATTTCGTCTCTCAGGGATCCTTAGAGATTTCTGAAGCTGAACATGTAGATGTTAGGTACAAGCACATCTATGTTTTAATGCCCTCATCATTTACAAATTATGTGACTCTTATCTCCGTCAACTGAAAATGAGACTACTAGTTCTTTTTGGCTGTAGGCTAACTATAAATACTAGCTTATCTCTTCTTTGGTCTCATACTCAAAGTCATGCATGGATACAGAGGAACATCTAATTACAGGATATTGGTTTATTATCCTTTTTATATATAAATATATGTCTACAGGGTGGGGCATTTGGGAAAAGGAATATTAGAGAGAAAGTGATGGAGGTTTTTAGAATAGCATAATGTTTTGAACACATATGTGGCAAAATAGTATAGGTATATGTTATTCAGGTGTAACTAATGGAGTAGAAAGAAATGCCATGAGTTGTGTCATTAAAAACCTGATCCACAGTGCTGGTATCTAGGATGATCCTAGGCTGGGATTTATGTGTGCTGTCACTACTTGTTCCTTTATACGTTCTGCAAAGTATTACTGGGTGACACTGTGTACCTTACAGACTGTGGCAGCCCTCAGGGAGCACAGACGTGCATAGAAACAGTAGTGGCTACTGCCGTGCATAATTTATAGCCTAGAAGTGAGAGCTGATGCTAAATGAAACTACTTGGTGCATACAGCACAAAATGTAGAAAAGGGATGGTATCTCTCTGTTAACACAGCAGGTTTAAGTATAGCTTTGAGCCAGCCGGTGGTATCAGAGATTATGTCCTGAGAACAAATAATACTAAGGTTGAGGGACGAAGGGAGGAGTGGGTACAAGAGCCATTAGATGATGAGGGGGCCCAGTTTGAGGGGCTACTGAATGAAGCCCTGTGGAGTCAGTGAGAGGGCATGCTAAAGGTAGCTGTAGACCAGTCTGTACAGTGGGTCGGGCCAGAGCCCTCCAGGCCCCAAGGCTGAGGCAAAACCAGGTGAGAGGGATGTCTGTCTGTGTTATACAGGAGAGTGAAGATTTTGTAAGCGCTACCTCCAAAAGGAGAAGGGATCTTTGTCACTTGGGATTGATGTTGCCATCACTAGAAACATTTTATATTTCCCTCAGGGAGTGTCACTACCATCCTGGGCTTTTGGTTATTTTTAAATGCTCACCTCTAAGAAGACAGAAAAAGTTTTCCTAATTTATGCTACGTTAGCAGTGTTGCCCTACAAGAGCCCTCTGTGTTCCTCTCCTATAGAAGGGGGAGTGGTTTTCTCTGTCTATGCATGGCGACCCCGAAGTGCTGCAAAATCACCTGTATACTGGTTGGAATCTTGAATATCAGGCCCACCCTGACCTGTGGGATCAGCATCTGTAATTAATGTTCCTAGACTGTTTGCCCATAGAAGTTTCAGAATACTAATATTTGCTATGTAAAAAGATGTATAGCTTTGCATCTTACTGCCGGTATATAACTTAGTACTTAGAATAAAGGTTCTCTCTAAGGATATAAATGGAATAGCAACTTGGTGTAAATTGAGACGCTGCGCAGAGTTGATTCATTTTTGCTGAAAATCCAGGGATAATACAGTCTTCCTTAAATGTTTTATAAAGCTTCTAAAAATTGATTTGCAGCCCTCATTAATTTATAAGTGTGAGTTAGAAAGTATTTTCTTTGGCTTTGGTCATGGCCATAGATTGTGCCTGTTAATTAAGGCCAGCCTTGCCTTCCTCTTCCCCTGCCTTCCCTTCCCTCCCTCCATATCACCCCTGTTGAGTTTTATTGTAGAACTTGTTCTGAAAATAGCAGAGAGGAAGAGGAACACATTCCTCTTGGGCTGAAGCCCGGGAACCTCAGGAAGTGTCTGTTGGGTAACATGGATTCTGTGGGACAGCCAGGTTCAGGGCTCATAGAAACGATGCAGCTGCCAAGCAATAATCTTAATTAATGTTTTAATCATTTGCAGTGCCTCAGATTATTTATGTCCTTCACACAGAGTCTCTTGTACATGCTGCATGTTCTCTGTAAGGTTTGTGCTTCTACCTTGGCTGGCTTGGCCTACTTAATGATCACACTGCAAATTTTTGATAAGGTGGAGATTCTGTGGAAGGCACAGTTTGGATCTCAGACTCCAAGACACTAGGTACAGGCAATAGAGCCCTGGAATAACTGTGGGACTCTATACATGACCCACTTGCCTGCAGTTACGTGGGGAAGGACATATACATATACTGACCAAAAGTCCAGGGTCCAGACAGATGCATTCATTCAAAGGCCAACTTACAGACTATCTGAAGACTTTTGGAAACTTTATGTTTTACTTCATTCTTGCCATCACTCTGCCTAGCCCCTGAATCTGCCATAGTCTTTTGTGTCACAAAAAGATACTGACCTGGGTTTCCTTCTAAAGTGCTTATGTGGCGAGACCAACAGAAAAGAGTAGGGGCGACATTATCTGCATAAAGCCTAGATTCCCTGGGTGTCCTGGGGGTGTGTTTGTTTGTTGTCATCTTGGCACCACCTAGAGTTACTTGAGAAGAGGAGCCTCAATTGAGAAAATGTTTCCTTCAAGTCTGTAGTACTTTTTTCTTGAATGATGATTGACATAAGTGAGCCTAGTCCATGGGGGTGGGGGGAGTTGATACCCCTTGGCAGGTGGTCCTGGGTTGTAGGGAAAGCAGGTTGAGCAAGCCAATAAGCAGCATTCCTCCTTGGCCTCTGCTCAGTTCCTGCCTCCAGATTCCCACCTTTAGTTCCTGCTCAGATCTCCCTCAGTGAGGTACTGTTTCCTGGTAGTGTAAGATGAAATAAACCCTGTCCTCCTCAGGCTGCTTTTGGTTGAGTGTTTTATCAGAACAGTAGAAACCCTCACTAAAACAGGCTTGATGGCTTTGCACATATGCTTGCTTATCAGTATTTCCTGGGTGTTGGGTGGGGTCTGTGGAACTCCACCTATTAGTTTATCTGGTGTCTATTAGAAACATCTCCCCTATTTAAATGGATGTTAATTCAAATTATATTTAACATGGTGTATGGGGAATAAACCAACACATAATGTTAAGTGAAAAATCTGAGCCCCCTTACATAGCAACATAAAAGGTTTTCTATGAAGCAAAAGAAACATTGGAAAAATGTGAATAGTATTTGTCTCTGGTGGACAAAGTTTCTCAGACAAGCTAGTGTTTGTCAAAATCATCCTGTAGGGTCACTGTGCTACTCTTTTGGATAGCAATGTGGAAACTTCTTGAGAGTCTGGGAATAGATGGTTATTTGGCTACTACTGACCTGCTTTTGTTTTTGTTTGTTTCTTTTAACAGTGGAATTCTTAGTGTCACTTACAATTTTCTGCGCATTTCAAATACATAGTATCAAGTGGTTCCTTAATGTGGAATAGGAATCATTTTAGAGGTTAGAAACACATCATCATCATGAAGCATTTGCCTAGTCTCACTCAGGTGCCAGCTTCAGCATGGTGAAAGCCTTTCTGGAGACCATCTCCTTGTGTCCTTATAACAGGGATTCAAGATGTATAGTGCATTTCCTCAGCATCACAATTTCAGGGTTTCTGTTTTGTTTCTAATGGGAAGAATAATGAGTCATGGATAACAGAGACAGTTAATGGTGAGTTGGGACTGTGGACTCTCTTACAAACTTTATTGACCTGCAGTGCCAAGACTGCCAGTATGGCTGATGCACATATATTCATTATGTTAAACCACACTACATTATTGATGTTTGACATGTTTTAACTTTACGTGGCTCACCTAATAATATGCATGTCATCTGTCTCTGAGAGACTACTTTATAGACATGGGAAACGACTACACAAATCGGTTATCTTGTGGGGAGGTTCATCAACAAATCTGCTAGTTGTTTTTAACTTGAAAACTGGGGACAGGTGCTTACTGGAAAATCCACATGTGTTTGTCAAATTACATGAAACTTTATTTCCTAGCCATTTATTTCTCTCATAAACTGTGGATATCAGAGAGTAAATTCATTTAAAAATGATACTTTTGTGAGCATGAATTCAGTTGAATGTCGCCAAACTGAGCAACAATCTTTAGGAAATTAAGAGTACAGGGTCCCATCCTTTATTTCCCTATTTTCAGTAGGTTCTAACTTGTAGATCTCAGCCTTCATTCAACATCTAATTCTAAAATGAGTGTGATCTTTTGTTATATTGGTAATGGGGAGGAAATTAAAATCAAATTCTGTTGTGCTTTATCTCTGTTTGTTTAATTCACTGTGGAGATTTATTTTTAAGTCAACAGTCTTACTTTCCTTAACTTCACAAATACTCCTCAGGTTAGTGAAAAAGTTGTAAGTACTTGGCCTAGGCACACCTTTAAAGAAAGCATGAGATAGTCTTTGCATGATCTTGTAGAGATGACAGACGAAGTGGGAGTGTGTTTCTTACGTATTTCTAGCTCTTCCTTGTGTGGGGATTAGCCCCTCACACCACTGTGGGATGCCGTCCTTCAAGCCTCTTCCTCCCAACTTCTTGGCCTATAAGTTGGGAATCTGATAGATTCTTTTATTTCTGTGTAAGAGACTGATAGGTGACTTTCTGTGTGAGAGCTTAAGTCTTAACCAAAGTCTCCAGTTCCTAAGACTGACAACTGTGGGTCTTCTATGTTTAATCATGGTGCCCTTTACCCCCTGGTTTATTAAGGTTTATTTATTTTATTCATGTGTATGATTGTTGTGTCTACCTGTACTTATGTGTACCACATGTATGCCTGTGCTCACAGAGGTCAGAAGGGGATGTCAGATGCCTAGAACTGAAAAGGTCCAGTTGGTGCTGGGAACTGATTCCAAGTAATCTATAAGAGCATTGAGTGCTCTTAAATGCTGAGCAGTTGCTTGACTCCCAGCTCCTGTGTTTTTTTTTCCTATATGTTCAGAGTTCACTGATGGCATGGATTGTTACATCTCTCTCAAAAGAAAATGTTTTTATGTGTGCTCATGAAATTATTGATTTAAAATGCAGCTCAAAGAAACAAGTATTATGGTTGAAAAGATGACTCAGTTATTGAGAATGCTTGCTGCTCTTCTAGATGGCCAGATTTGGGTTCCCAGAACCCACATTGGACAGATCACAACCCTCTATCACTCCAGGTCCAGGAGGATCTCACACTCTCTCTGGCTTCCACAGGCATCCACACAAACAAACACAGCACACCCATGTAGACATGCACATACACAAAGAAAATTTTAAATTTCTAAAGTCTCTTGTTATTATTAAACCTTCCTTTCTTTAAAAAAAAAATGTGAGGCTAGAGAAATAGCCAGAGAGGTTGGCTAGTAGGCTTGGAGCTCTACGTGGAATCCCAGAAAGCATAAAAGAGTGGCAGTTCATGCCCCAAGAAGCAGAGGCAGTAGACAAGCCTAGCTTTGGCTGCATGAAACCAAACCATGCTTTCATTCTCCCTTGCCCCCCCCTCCAAAAAAACCATACCTCAGGGAAGCAGATGCTCCATTAAAAGAAATAGAAAAGGAATAGGTAAAAGGGAAAGCCTGGTGGAAAGCACATCCTTTGTCAATGCACCTACCCTATTGGTTGTCAAATATGCTTTCCAAATCTAGATGAGTCTAAAGTACTCAAGAATTTTTTTCATGTTGGGATGTGCCTCTTAAATTTTCATTCAAGACAATATTAATATCACTTGCTTTTAGACATAAATTTGTAGGAGAAAATTGTCACTTCTATCATTATTTCTTCCACTCACCCATTTCTTTATTTAAGTCTGTTTTGGTTTTGTTCAGTTTTTGACTTTTGTGACAGGGTTTCTCTGTTTAACAGCTCTGGTTGTCCTGAAACTCAATTTGTAGACCAGGTTGGCCTTGAAGTCATAGAGAGCCTCCTGCCTCTGCCCCCCAAGTGCTGGGATTAAACGTGTGTGCCACTACCACCCTCCTCATTTAAAGTTTTCATTATTTTTTTAAATTTATTTTTGACTTTCTGAGGATTTCATTCATGAGTACTGTATTTAGACTGTTTACACTCCCTAACTCCCTTAAACTCCAGCCATGACTCCCATTCTGTCTCATTCTCATGACTTGAGTTATTAACTGTTACATATACACACACAAATCGATAAGTCCATGTAGGGTTGCTCATATGTAAATGTCTTTAGAGCTGACCACTGGGGGTTGGAGAAAACTGAGTCTCCCTCCTTCAACAGCCATTGGTTGACTGTTGCTCTTTATCTAAGGGTGGGGTTTTGTGAAATTTCCCATCCACATTGGCATGTCAGCTGGTGTTGGCATTAAGTCACCTTAATATAATTGTGGCTTCATGTCATCCTTGCACAGTGGCCAAGCATATCTTCTCTGTGTTATTTTAATGTTAGTATAAGTACTGTCAAAGGGAGCATTTGATTAATTTTCTCTTATGAGAAATAAGGTATGTGGTTAAAAATAAACCTTTTTTAAAAGCACTGTTTTTCATTTTGAAAGTTCATTGAACTTACTAGTTAGAATTTAGTAATTATACCAAATTAATATGCTAAAATATACATATCTAGGACTAGGCACATAGTTGGTAAAATGTTTGTCATGTAAGTATAAAGACCTGAGTTTAACCTTGTTTGACTTCAGAACCCACATAAAAGAGTAGGGTATAATAGGATGTGCTTGTAATCTCAGTGCTGGGGTAAAGGAAATCGATGGATAGGGCCTCCTTGTTAGCTAGTCTAGCTGAATCAGCAAACTTTACCCCAAGGGGAGACCCTGCCTCAAAAATGAATGTGAATGATATCTAAGGAATGACAACTAAGGTTGACCACTATGGTTTACACATGGTACTTGCACACATATATAAAAGTACACATACTTTCATGTGTGTATATGTATATACACACATAGGAACAAGCATATAAACAAAAATAGAAAACACATTTCTAAATATTTAAGTATCCACTTTGCCGGGCAGTAGTGGTGCATGCCTTTGATTCCAGCACTCAAGAGAGAGAGGCAGGTGGATCTCTGTGAATTTGAAACCAACCTGGTTTACAAAGCAAGTTCCAGAATAGCCAGGACTGATACACAGACAAGCTCTGTCTCAAAAAACAAAAATACAAAAACAAAAAAACCCAAATAGTATCCACTTCATGTATCATTCATAATTGCATAGCAGATGATAGTGAGGCCCATACTAAACATGGGGGAATTGAAGATGGCTCGAAGCAAAGGAAGACCATTAATTGAAGAGAGATTTCCCCCAGGGGGCACCAGTGAAACAGTTTTCTGTTGAAACTTGGCAAGGATTTGTTCCCACCTGGCATAACCCCTCTAGTCAACCCTGCCATTCAGTTTAAGAGGTGCCACGTGGTGCGCACTGCCCTTCTTTTACAGAAGTGCCCCAGGTCCCTCATGAAGAGAGACAGAGACCCCGACCTTTGAGGCCTGGGAGGATCTTGGCAGTAATGAATTTTATCTTCTGTGAGCCTCACTCTTAATTGGATTCAGCCTTATGTGGCTGCCTATATAAAAAGATGACCAATTGAAATTCAAATGTAATGACAACGAAGCGCCCCATTCAGCTCAGCCCCTTTTGTTTTCTCTCTGGCTTCTTTGCATCAAAACCATGTGGCTTCCTTTTCCCTTCTATAACCCCATAACTAGCTAGATAGAAAAGATGTCTTTGATAACCCATTCTAGAAATGAAATACAGCATGTTCTAGCTTTACAGCTTCATTTTTTAATGCTCTAAGAGATTTGAATGTGAATTCTTGGGGCTGAAAAAAAAAGTCTTCATTTTGAAACATGCAAATGTGTCTCTCCATCACCTAGGAAACTATTATGGGACACCCAAACCTCCCAGCCAGCCAGCCAGTGGGAAAGTGATCACGACGGATGCCTTGCACAGCCTTCAGTCTGGCTCCAAGCAGTCGACCCCTAAGCGAACAAAGTCCTACAATGATATGCAAAATGCTGGCATAGTCCACACGGAGAATGAGGAGGAAGATGATGTCCCTGAAATGAACAGTAGCTTTACAGGTAAGAGTAGATTGTGTCCACTCTGAATGGATGTGCCAAAGTGGTGACTGGGATCTTTACAAAAGGTTCCACACAGTGTTTGGGTTGTCACGATTCAGACTCTGAGCATAGAGTGCTGGAGGGAGAGGGGGCGCTTTCCTTGATCTGCACACCAGGTTTGTTCCTGCGAGTCTTTGAACTTCACCCAGACCATTTTTAGTGCACTAGGAATAAATATCTGCTGTCTCAACCTGCTTTCTTTCTTTTGTTAAAACAAAATCCTTACTTGTTGCTTGACTGTTTTCATTTATTATTGGAGGGGGCAGATCATGAGTCATGATCATGGTTGCTTAGTATGAATTGAAACATATCATTTGAGGTTATACTGGTGAGCTACCAGCATCTTCTTCTCACCTAAGTAAAGTTATAATGGAACCATATCAGGTTTCGGGTAACTTGTACAAATTTCACTGTACATCCTCCGGGGGAATGATGGAAAAATAAATATTACAAGGTTCTATAATGCATGTGCGTGCTGCATTACATAGCATGAGTTACTGATATTTGGTACATATTATGAGGAGCGAGGGCTTAAAGACAAGGCCCCTGGACCATGTAAGAACCAGAGGCTGGGTTTCGTATTCTTGGTTAGTGAGCATGTTTTTCACAGTATGTGGATTTGATCAGCTTGATATATTTAAAAATGTAATAACTGTATAAATGGCTATAGAGTTCATATTTACACACAGTACAGACACATGGCTTATAGCATATATAGAGTTGCTAATTGTTATGTGACTTACAAGTCCATCTTGTTTCCTCCATTTTGCCTATATATTTTTCTTTAATGAATCAGAATTATAGCTATGGATGGTTTATCCATTTTCAGCATATTAGATCATTTTCTCTCCATATCGCCAGACTTTTGTCATTATCTAGTTAGACCTAGCCACAGTGAGTGAAAAGGTTGCCTATATGCCTACCTCCCACTGCAGTCACCAAAAGCAATGTGATATTCATGGAAAAGTTGTTGGAGTTTAACATCACATATAGCCTCTTGTTCTTCTCAGAGGTTTTGCCAGACATTCAATTCAGAATCCTAAGAGGTGGCAATAAAATGTTCTGATAATTTTATTATCAACAATAGTTCAGTTCAACCTTTTTGCAAGAAATATTGAGTAAAGGAGAGTGCTTAGGTGTTGTGGCTTGACTTGTGGTGGTTTTCCTTTTACAGACAATGTGCATAGTCGCATTTGTGTGTAAAATGGCTGTATTAGGCCACTTCTAACCTTCTCTAAGAATTTGATTCTATGAAAATTTCCGGGTTTTTTTTTCATTTAGAATGGAATAAACAGTGGCTGACCTTTATTTGCAATATCTAGAAGATATTTGCCATTCTTATGCATACTTTTATTAAATTCCACTGATTTCATTCCTCGGGGATATTTCGTGTGTTGATCGTGGTCTTCTCCAAAATGAAAACAGATCATGCACAAGTGTTACCATTTCTTTTAAAAAACATCTTATACTTTAATATCTTGGTAGTTCAGAAGGTAAAAATAGCAAATCATGATTTAACTCACAGCAAAGAGGAGATCCCCAAAGAAGATCTAGCAGGTCAGACTCGGTGGAGCAGCTTTGCCAGCACAGGGAATAGGCCCCAGGTGTGGTCCTGAGAAATGGATGCCAGGAGTAGACACAGGGAGTACTCAGGAATGGTCCTGAGGAGTGGATGCCACGAGTAGACACAGAGAGTAGACCTCAGGAGTAAGCCCCAGGAATAGTCCCTAGGAATAACCCCAGTAGTAGTCTCCTCACAAATTTGTAACACAAATAATTAAAAATCCAGAGACAGCTATTGGGGTTCAAGCTGAAGATCAGAAAAGCAAAGCAGCCTACCACTAGAGAGTTCTTACCTATACCAAGGCTGGGGTGATCCTCTCCTCAGTGTGACTGCAGTGTGTGCCACCACTGGCTGGCCTCTATGGCACTCTGAACTTCAAGGCAAGCTTTGTTAACTCATAAACACAATATCACCATACAAGTGGATTCCAGGAGTGGTCTTCGATAAACTACAGGGGTATTCCCCAAGACTAGACCCCTGGAATTGGCCTCTGGAGTGTGCCCCATAGTTAGGTCCCAGGAGTGGTCTCCAGGACTAGACCCCAGTAGTGTTTCCAAACATAAGTTTCCAAGAATAAATCTCATGAGTTGGCCCCAGAAAGCACCAGGATTAGTCTTTAGGAGTAGACTTCAGGAGTAGTCTCTCAAGACCTCCAGGAGTGATCTTCAGTAGACCATAGTACTATGCCCTAAGAGTAGACTCCAAGAGTATCCCTGGAGTGGGCCCCAGGCATGGTCTCCAGGACCCAAGAGTAGTCACCTGGAGGTTTATGTTCTTCTACCTGACTTCTGCATACATATTTAGGAGATTTCTTGGTAGAAAACAAGACCAAATTCATGATAGTAGCTGCAGTTATTGGTGGCTTTCCTGTTTTTAATTATTATGTTTCTATTGGTAGAAGCCGGGTCTCAGAAAATCTGACTTCCTTATCACCCCCAGTTGAAATTCTAGCATCTAAGTACAGCATGTGTTCCCAGATCATCGTTGCTAAAATCAGTCTCATATTTAGTTTATGCACAAAACAGGAAGCCAAATGATCCCACCCTTAATACCCAAAAGGCAAATAACATATACTATAAGGGGATGCCCTATGCTGGGAGAATAGCTTAGCTATACAGCACATGCCCAGTGTGCAAGTTTGGGCCTGATTCCAGGCACTGCATTTGGAGATGGGGGTGAGGTATAGTGGAGAAAGAAATTAGAAAGAAAAAGGAAAGGATGTGTTTGTGTGATACAGTAATCTTAGTATGTAAGGAATATATTGAATGAATACTAATCAGAACACTGATGCTCTATCATGCACAAACTCTAAACTCTTGCTTTCAGATAATTAACACTACTGTGATATGTGTGTAGAAGGAGTTGCTTCAAAGCATTTTGCACTGTATACCTCTTTAAGTTGCAGTCCACCAGCTGCTCTGAGTTAACAGCTTCTTGAATAACAGTGGCGTAATGAGGTCTTAGCTCTGTTTTAGACTGGCTTTGCTGATGTTATGACATTCATAGCCAAATGTCCAAGTACTATGTGCCCATTAAAAATGGTACTCACCAGGACATTTAAAAATAATATTGTATTGCTGCAGCTCCTTGCTTGTTGTACCCAATAATCATGCCCGTGTAACATTTAGTGTTGGTAGCAGGGCAACAGGGGAGTAATGACCACATGCATCCTGAGGGCATAGATAGTCTGTGCTTTCTTTATGTGATGACAGCAGACACAATGAGCAGGTACTAATCAGAGTCCTGCTGGTTGAACACTAGGTTGTGGGCAGTCTTCTAAAATGGTCCTTGAATTACAGAGCTAAGAGGAGCCAATGAAGGCAAATTTTATTATGTGTACTCAATGATGATAGAATATACTGTTGGCCAGAGTGCACAGCTATTTAGACAACCATAAATGTTAAATGCTAAATGGAGAAATGGATCATTAAGTAAGAGTGTTTGCTGCTCAAGTTTGAGGAGCTGAGTTCAAATCCTAGTTGGGAATAAACACCCACATAAAATTAAGACTTTAAACAACTCTCATGTTTCCTTAGCTTATGTCTGTCCATTCTTTTTTGTTTGTTTTTGTTTGTTTGTTTGTTTGTTTGTTTCGAGACAGGGTTTCTCTGTGGCTTTGGAGGCTGTCCTGTAACTTAATCTTGTAGACCAGCTGATCTCGAACTCACAGAGATCCACCTGCCTCTGCCTCCCGAGTGCTGGGATTAAAAACATGTGCCACCACTACCTGGCTTATGTCTGTCCATTCTTTAGAGAACTGTCTGAAAACATGGTTCTTGTATGAGCTGAGTCTTCCTCAGTGTGGTGCTTTTTAAAAAGTCTCTTTAAGCAGGCAGTGGTAGTTCATTTCTAATCCATCCCAGCACTCGGGGAGGCAGAGACAGGTGGATCTCTGAGTTCAAGGCCAGCCTGGTCTACAGAGAGAGTTCTACCACAGCCAGGGCTACACAGAGAGAAAGCCTGGCTCAAAACAACACAAAAAGTCCCTTTAAAAATTTACCTCAATCTTGTTTTTTGTTTTTGTTTTTGTTTGTTTGTTTTGCAACAAGGAACCAGGCAAGTAGTTAATGGTAGTTGGTGGTGGGTCTGGGGGTTTCTTAGGCTCATGAGAAGTGAAACTTCCAGAGGAATGTCAGAAATAAGTGTGTGTTAACTTCTTTGGAGTCATTCCTCATTCTTGCTAATTATTCAGCTCATATTGATATCTGTTAATAATTTTAAGATGATCCTTCTGTTTTTGTTTGATTTCCTTTTCTGTTTTTCTAGATTTCTGTTTATCTGTACTCTTACATATAAATTGTAAACTGTTGGGTTTTTTTCTTACTCTTTACTTTTTGACTCTCTGTGGAGGAGAGAGGCTGCCACCCTGCTCCCAAATAAATCACATGAGACTTATTCTTACTTCTGAATGCCCAGCCTTATCTTAGCTTATTCCTAGCCAGATTTTCTTAACTTAAATTAGCCTGTTTATCTTTTGTCTCTAGGTTTTTATCTTTATCCTATATACCTTTCTTTACATCTTACTCCATGACTTGCTATGTGACTGGGTGACTGGCCCTGGAGTCTTCATCCTTCTTTCACTCCTAGTTCTCCTCTTCCCTGATTTCTCCTCCTATTTATTCTCTCTACCTGCCAGCCCTGCCTAGCCTTTCTCCTGCCTACATATTGGCCATTCGGCTCTTTATTAGACCAATCGGGTGTTTTAGACAGGCAAAATAACATGGCTGCGTTTAACAGAGTGAACTGCAACATAAAAGAATGCAACACATCTTTGCATCATTAAGCAAATGTTCCACAACTTAAATAAATGTAACACATTTTTAACTATAGTAAGCTTTTTTAAAACACTTTATTCACTGTATTTTTCTGATATAAAACACCTCTTTGATGGCCACAACTGAAATCTAGGTCCTTTGAACAGAGACGCTGGTGTGAGTATTTACAAGATGGCCAGTGAATTCTTGATAAGGAAAATTGGTGAACACAGTCTCTTTCCAGAGATCATGGATCAGGTAGCTGGAGATCTTGAAGAGAGCATGAAAGGTGGCCTTGCCAAAGTTGCCCAGGGTGGCAGTGCAGCTCCTGGTGATGTGTAGCAGTCATCAATACCAGTCAGCAGCAGAAGTTTCTTGGGCATAGGAGCAGAGACTATGCCAATGCCTCTGGGGGTAGGGATAAGTTGCACCAAAACAGAGCCACTATGGCCTGTCACCTTGCATGCAACAGTGTGGGGCTTGTCAATCTTGTTCCCCCAGTAGCCTCTCCACATAGGGACAGTGTTAAGCCTAGACAAGATGATGACCCATCAGATGGCAGTAGCTACCTCCTTGGAGCACTTAACACCAAGACCAACATGATCATTGTGGTTCCCAATAGTGACCAAAGCCATGAACCTAGTCTGGTGACCACCCTGAATCTGCACTGACATCATCCTTTAGGTATGCGCCCAAGAAAACATCAATAATCTCAGATTTCTTTCTTTTTCTGTTTTTTTTAAATTAAGTTAGAAACAATCTTATTTTACATATTAATCCATGTTCCCTCTCCCTCCCACTTCCCC
Organism: Mesocricetus auratus; assembly: GCF_017639785.1. Lineage (NCBI taxonomy): Eukaryota > Metazoa > Chordata > Mammalia > Rodentia > Cricetidae > Mesocricetus > Mesocricetus auratus. The sequence goes on along the minus strand of NW_024429266.1, from coordinate 154,818,503 downwards.
ATGCCCCTCACCAACCCCCCCCCCCATCCTACTCATCCCCATCCACTCCTCAGGGAGAGGGAGGCCTTCCATGGAGGATCATCAAAGTCTGTCATATCATTTGGTAAAGGATCTAGGCCCTCCCCTGTGTATTTAGGCTGAGAGAGTATCTCTCCATGGGGGAGTGGGGCTCCCAAAGTCCATTCCTGCACTAGGGATAAATACTGGTTCCACTACAAGAGCAGGTCGCCTAACTGTCACCCTTGTTCAGGGGGCCTGGTTCTCAGATTTCTTAATGGGTAGGGAGAACAGGTAGATCTCCTCTGGGGACTTGACCTTCATGTCCTTGACCTGGTGGCCCAGCTTAGTGCTGGGGATCCACTCCTTGCCCTCAGTTTTACCTCCACAAGCCCCATGGCCTCAACCAAGACCATGACCTTGACCAAAGCCACAGTCTGAACCACGATCATGGCTCCTAAAATCACTGCCAAATCCTCCGCAAAAGCTGCCACGACCTCCTAATCCTAGGTCTCTGTGTCCTCCAGGCCCTCCCAGTGCACCCATGTCATCTGTCATTTTGTATTCTCCAAAAGAAGAAGAAGCAAGTTGTACAACTTATCTTGTATTGGTTTGAGAAAGAAAGTGATTTTGAGGCATTAAGCAGTTGCATAGTCTGAGGACAACTTTGGTTTCAGACATAACCTTAAAAGCTCTATTGGGAATCTTAGGCAATGTACACAGTGATTTGTCGCTTATTTTATCTGCATACATCTTGCTAAGCCATGTTAGAAGAACCACCAAAATATCAAGTGTTAAAAACCTCTCTGCTTGATTATTCCAACATCAACAGACTGCCATTTACTCTATCAAAATTTCTATACTTTATTTCAGCTTGACACAAGCTAGGGTCCTTTAAAAAGAGGAACCCTCCATCAGGTCTGCTTGTATGCAAGTCTGTAGTGCATTTTCTTGGTCAGTGATTGATGTGGGAGGGCCCAGCTCTCTGGGGGCAGGGCCACCCATGTGCAAGTGACCCTGGGTGGTATAAGAAAGCAGGCTGGATAAGCCATGGGGACTAAGCCAGTAAGCAGCTTTCCTTTGTGGCCTCTGTTACAGTTCCTGACTCTAGGTTCCAGGCCTGAACTTCTCTCCATGGTAGACCACAGCTGTAAGCTGAAATCAACCATTTTCTTCCCCAGCTGCTTTTGGTCTTGGTGTTTTATCACAGCAATAGAAATGTGACTAAGACCCGTGATCTTCATTGCTTAGTCTTGCAGCATACACCTGTTCCTGAACCCATGGAAAAGGCAAACGTGATAGAATATCCCTAAATCTAAGACTGTGACTTGGAATCACGAATGGATTTGTGTCTGTTTCTATCTGGACCACCCAGACACAGAATGGCCTCCAAGCAGTAGCCTTAATGATGGCACCAAAATAAAAGGGGAGAGAAGTTGGCCAGGGAAGCCCTACAGATGGCCTATTCAGTGGTGCTAGGTTGTGTAGAACTGCTCATCTTGTTGATTTGGCATTCTGCCATGCACCTTTTGGAGAGCCTTCTCGTGTGTTGAGCTTGCTAGCTGTTTATCAGACAGCTTGGGGAACCAGTGTTTTTTATGCCTTATTCTGCTTTCACTCAGAAATGTCTTCAGGGGAGTGAGTATGAGAGGCAGAAAATGACTATATCTTGATTATTATGTTTTGAAGCCCCATGGAGATTGACATTTAATATCATCCTCCTCTATAAAAAGTCAGCAGGGATGTCAACAGTGCTGTTTATGGGTATTTTGATGACATCACCCTTGATGTTTCTGGTTAATATGGAGGCAAGGAGACACATTCACTTAGAGCCTTCTTTTAAGATCCAAGTCAAATCAGTCCACCCACATGATACTGTTCTGGGGTAACTGTCTTGGTTTTCACAGGAACAGTTGCTTTAGCTTCCCAAAGGAGTCTCAGTTCTGACTCACTGCCATAGCTGTCTCTATATTCTAAACTTTTGTATTCTTTCCACCTTAATTTGTCAGTATTTTTATCTTTGCCAGTATCTATCAAATGTCTTCTAATAACTTATACAATACAAAAATGCCACTGAGTCTGTGTGTTCATTTTGATCCCATTCCCCCTCCTGAATCATGAAATTAAACAATTCAGTGGAATGAGAGCTCAGATCAGTTTGAGGAGATTTTGGTATAGAATCCTTAGGGTTTGAGTTGATAAATTGGTTTCTTATTTGACATCTTCAAGATAATAGTTCTTGTTTCTTTTCAAAGTAACTCATGCTGTGTTTTGTTTTGTTTTGTTTTGTTTGGGTGGTTCCTTTTGTATGAGAAATGGAACCCAAGGCCCTGCATGTGCCAGGCATATGCTCTACTGCTCAGCCATACCCCCAGCCATGCTAGCCACGTTGATTCTTTCTGTTTACCAAGTGAAACACAAGCCATAGTTGATAACCAGCAATTAGGAAAAGATAAGTTCTCCTAAGAATGTAGATGCTGGATTGGGCAATTTTTTTGTTTTTGCTTGTCTTGAAGTGATCAAGTGATTTTTGTCTTTGAGTTTGTTTATGTGACATATTACAGTTACTGATTGAACCATCTCTGGAAAGAAGCCAACTTAATCATGATGGGTGATCTTTTTGATGGGCTCTTGAATTTGGTCTGCAAGTGTTTTATTGAGAATTTTGGCCACTGTGTTCATCAAGGATACACAGTATAGAAGTTAAGTAATTGTTAAATGTCTAGCTATAAATGAGACATCTATAACACCCTCACCAAGGCTTAGGGAACCTCGCATATGATCGGATAACTGAATTTATAAGAGCTGAAAAATGGTGAGGAGCGGTGTAGGACCCTAACTTCTGGGCATAACATCACTGTTGCACTCTTCAGATCACAGCAGCTATGATGGCCTGCTCTTGGTCTGTGTAAGATTGAAGAGGAAGTAGCTCATGAGGCCACACACTCCGTGATGCTTGACACATTGTCAGGGTTGATTAGAAGACGTACAGGCATTTGCTCCAGTGGTGTCACCACTGGAAGCCATACAGGTTTTTATGAACACACTGATGAAAATCACATGAGTCACTAGAAAGTAGGGGAGTAAAGTAAAAGGAGGGCTTGGTGTAAAGAGAAAAGGAATTCATGGAAGAGGGGAACAAGAGAGGGTACTGGGTTAATATGATCCAAACACATTATATACATGTATGGAAATGACATGATGAAAGCTATTATTATGCATAACTAACATTTGTTAATAAAATGTCATGTGTTTCCCAGGCTTGCAGTGTGTTGTTAAACAGCTTTGTGTTTCTTTTTCTCTCTCCCTTGTGCCTGATGGAACAGCCGATTCTGGAGACCAGGACGAGCACACTCTCCAAGAAGCATCGCTCCCGCCTGTGAATAGTAGCATCCTCGCGGCTCCCATCACGGACCCTTCTCAGAAGTTCCCTCAGTACCTACCTCTTTCTGCAGAGGATAACTTAGGTCCTCTACCTGAAAACTGGGAGATGGCCTATACCGAAAATGGAGAAGTCTATTTTATAGAGTAAAGTATACCATTTTCTCTACTTGAAAGTACCCTTCTCACTCTCCCTCCCCTCCCCTTGCTCTGAATATCAGCTAAGCCTAGAGAAGTGATCAGCCAGCAGTGTTATTCTCACTACACATGCCTCACTTTAAAACAGTTTTCACCCCTATCATTCTTAATTAATCACTGTGAAAGGGTTTACAAGCGTAAGGTCTGTAATTTCTAAAAGAGGTTAGACAACTGAATCTTGTTATATAATTATAATAAATAACCATTATGTTTTCCCACTAAAATGGTAAATACTTGGCATATTTTTTCTTAGCTGGTTTCAGTTTTCTTGCTGCTGGGTTTTCAGACTTCTTTATATACTCTGAACATAATTTATTGATTTTTCTCAAGGGTAATTGTGATTTTTCTTTTTTTCTCAATATATGTTTTTATTTAAATTAGAAACATGAATGCTTCACATGTCAATCCCAGCTCCCTCTCCTACTCCTGCTCCCTTGTCCTTTCACCAATCCCCCTCCAGCCCCCCACCAAATTCCCATATCATTCCCCAGGAAGGGTGAGGCTCTCCTTGGGGGAATCTCCAGAGTCTGTCATTTCATCCAGGGCAGGACCTTCCACATGTGTCCAGGCTGAGAGAGCATCCCTCCATGTGGAATGGGCTCCCAAAGTTCATTCATACACCATGGCAAACACTGATCTACTACCCAAGGCCCCAGAGATTTCTGAGACCTCCTCAATGACACTACATTCATGGAGTCTGGATCAGTCCCCTTTTGGCCTCTCAGCCATCAGTCTGGGGTTCAAGAGCTCCCCCTTGTCCACTTAGCTGTCTTTGTGGGTTTCACCAGCAAGGTCTTGACCCCTTTGCTCATAAATCCTCCATCTCTGTCACTGGGTTCCAGGAGTTCAGTTCAGTGTTTAGCTGTGGGTATCTGTCTCTGCTTCCATCAGTCACTGGATGAAGATTCTAGGATAGCATATAAGGTAGTCATCAAGCTTATCATCAAGGAGGAACTATTACTGTAGTCTCTCCACTATTGCTTAGTTTGCCAGTTGGTGTTATCCTTGTAGATCTCTGGAGATCTCACTAGTGTCAGCTCTCTCCTCAAGCCTATAATGATTCCATCTATTATTGTATCTCTCATCCTGCTCTCTATTCTTACCTCGACTCAACCTTCCTGCTCCCCTATGCCTTCTTCTTCCCTCATCTTATTCCCCTCTTTTTCCTGGTTCCCTCCCCCACCCCCCGATGTTCCTAATCTGCTCAGGAGGTCTTGGCTCATTCCACTACTCTGGGGTATCATTCATATCTCTTGGGAAACTCCCTGTTTCCCAGACTCACTGGCACTGGGATTATAGGCTGACACTCCCCTGATCCATGAGTGAGTACATACCATGTTTCTCTTTTTGTGACTGGGTTATCTCACTCAGGATGGTTTCTTCTAGTGCTATCCATTTAACTGCAAATTTCAAGATTCCATTGTTTTTTTTCCCTGCTGAATAGTACTCCATTGTGTAAATGTACCATATTTTTTTCTGTTTTCAGTTGTGGGGCATCTAGGTTGCTTCCAGGATCTACCTATTACATATAATGCTGCTATGACCATTATGGAACAGACATCCTTGTTGTGTGAATGGGCATTTTTTGGGTATATGCCTAAGAATGAAATTGCTGGGTCTTGTGGTAGACTGAATCACATTTTCCTGAGGAATCTCCATACTGATTTCCAAAGTGGCTGTACAAGTTTGTGCTCCCACCAGCAATGGACAAGTGTTCCCCTTTCTGCACATCCTCTCCAGCATAAACTGTCATTGATTTTAGCCATTCTGACTAAAGTAAGATGGTATCTCAGAGTTGTTGTGATTTGCATTTCCCTAATGGCTAAGGATGTTGAACACTTTCTCAAGTGTCTCTCAGCCATTTTATATTCCTCTATTGAGAATTCTCTGTTTAGTTCAGTCCCCCAATTTTTAATTGGATCCTTTGGTGTTTTGGAGACTTGCTTATTGAATTCTTTGTAAATTTTGGAGATCAGTCCTCTGTCAGATGCGGGGTTAGGGATTATCTTTTCCCAATCTGTGGGATGCCTTTTTGTCTTGCTGACTGGATCCTTTGCCTTACAGAAGCTTCTTAGTTTCAGGAGGTCCCATTTCTTAATTTTCGATCTCAGTGTTTGTGCTATTGGTGTTATGTTCAGAAGCGGTCTCCTGTACCAATTCGTTCAAGGGTACCTCCCACTTTCTCTTCTAACAGGTTTAGTGTGGCTGGATTTATGTTGAGGTCTTTGATCCACCTGAACTTAAGTTTTGTGCATGACGATAGGCATGGATCTATTTGCAGTCTTCTACATGCCAATATCCAGTTATGCCAGCACCAGTTTTTAAAGATGCTATCTTTTTTCCATTTTATAATTTTAGCTTCTTTGTCGAAAATCAGGTGTTCATAGGTTTGTGGATTAGTCTCAGGGTTTTCAATTTGATTCCATTATGCCAATACCAAGCTGTTTTCAGGATTATAGCTCTATAGTAGAGCTTGAAGTCAGGGATGGTGATGCTTCCAGACGTTGCTTTGTTGAACAGGGTTGTCTTGGCTATCCTGGGTTTTTTGTTTTTCCATATAAAGTTGAGAATTGTTCTTTCAAGGTCTGTGAAGAATTGTACTGGAATTTTGATGGGGATTGCATTGAGTATGTAGATTGCTTTTGGCAGGATTTCCATTTTTACTACATTGATCCTACCTATCCAAGAGCATGGGAGATCTTTCCATTTTCTTGTGTATTCTTTAATTTCTTTCTTTAAAGGCTCAGAGTTCTTGTGATACAGGTCTTTCACTTGTTTGGTTAGCATTACCCCAAGGTATTTTATGTTGTTTGTGGCATTTGTAAAGGGTGATGTTTATCTGATTTATTTCTCAGCCCTTTTATCGTCTATATATAGTAGGGCTACTGATTTTCTTGAGTTGATCTTGTATCCTGCCACTTTGCTGAAGGTGTTTATCAGCTGTAAGAGTTCCCTGGTAGAGTTCTTTGGGTCATTTATCATATCATCTGCAAATAGTGAAAGTTTGAACTCTTCCTTTCCAATTTGTATCCCCTTGATCTCCTTTTGTTGTTTTATTGCTCTAACTAGAACTTGGAGTACAATATTGAAGAGGTATGGGGAGAGGGTACAGCCTTGCCTTGTTCCTGATTTTAGAGGAATTGCCTTGAGTTTCTTTCCATTCAGTTTGATGTTGGCTGTTGGTTTGCTGTATATAGCTTTTATGATATTTAGGTATGTTCCTGTTATCCCAGATTTCTCCAAGACCTTTATCATGAAGGGGTGTTGGATTTTGTCAAAGGCTTTTTCAGCATCTAGTGAGATGATCATATGATTTTTGTTTCTCAGCTTGTTTATATGGTGGATTACATTGATGGATTTTCTTATGTTGAACTATCCTTGCATCCCTGGAATGAAGCCTACTTGATCATGGTGGATGAGTTTTCTGATGTGTTCCTGGATCGGATTTGCCAGTATTTTACTGAGTATTTTTGCATCAATGTTCATGACAGATATTGGTCTAAACTTCTCTTTCTTAATTGTGTCTTTGTGTGGCTTGGGTATCAATGTTATTGAAGCCTCGTAAAAAGAGTTTGGCAAAGACCCTTCTGCTTCTATTGCACGGAATAGAAGAGTTGGTATAACCTGTTCTAGTAAAATTCTGCACTGAAGCTATCTGGCCTTGGGCTTTTTTTGGAGGGGAAGGCTTTTGATGACTGCTTCTATTTCCTTATGTGTTATAGGACTATTAAAATTGCTTTTCTGTTCTTGATTTAATTTTGGTAAGTGATATCTATCCTGAAAGTTGTCCATTTCCTTTAAATTTTCAAATTTTGTGGAGTACAGCTTTTCAAAATATGACCTGATGATTCTCTGGATTTCCTCACTGTTGGTTGTTATGTCTCCCTTTTCCTTTCTGATTTTGTTCATTCACATGTTCATACTCTTCTGTTTGGTAAGTTTGGATAAAGGTTTGTGTATCTTGTTGATTTTCTCAAAGAACCAACTCTTTGTTACATTGATTCTTTGTATTATTTTCCTAGTTTCTACTTTATTGATTTCAGCCCTCAATTTAATTATTTCCTGGCGTCTGCTCCTCTGGGGTGTGTTTGTTTCCTTTTGTTCTAGAGCTTTCAGTTGTGCTGTTAATTCTCTAATGTGGCTATTCTCCAGTTTCTTCACACGGGCACTTAGTGCTGTGAACTTTCCTCTTAGCACTGCTTTCAGAGTGTCCTATAAGTTTGGGTATGTTGTGTCTTCATTCTCATTGAATTCTAAGAAGTCTTTAATTTCTTTTTTTATGTCTTCTTTGACCCAGGAGTGGTGCAATTGTGCATTATTCAATTTCCATGAGTTTGCAGGGTTTCTGGTATTTGTGTTGCTGTTGAATTCTAACTTTAAGGCATGGTGGTCTGATAAGATACATGGAGTTATTTCAAATTTTTGTACCTGTTGAGGTTTTCTATGTTGCCAAGTATGTATTCAATTTTTGAGAAGGTTCTGTGTGGAGCTGAAAAGAAGGTATTTTCTTTTGTGCTTGGATGGAGTGTTCTATAGATGTCTGTTAAACCCAATTGGGTCATAACTTTTATTACGTCCTTCATATCCTTGTTAAGTTTCTGTCTTGTAATCCTGTCTAGTGGTGAGAGTGGGGTGTTGAAGTCTCCCACTACAAGTGTGTGAGGGTTTATATGTGCTTTTGAATTTTAGTAATGTTCCTTTTATGAGTGTGGATGGCTTTGTATTTGGGGGCATAGATGTTCAGAATTGAGACTTCATCTTGGTGGATTTCTCCTGTGATGAGTATGAAGTGACCTCCTTCATCTCTTTTGATTGATTTAGTTTAAAGTCTAATTTGCTAGATATTGGGATTGCTACCCTGCTTGTTTCTTGGGTCCATTTTTTGGAAAATCTTTTCCCAACCCTTAACTCTGAAATGATGTCTGTCTTTGAAGGTGAGTTGTGTTTCTTGTATGCAGCAGAAGGATGGATTCTGTCTTTGAATCCATTCTGTTTTCCTGTGTCTTTTTATAAGTTAAGACCATTAGTATTGAGGGAAATTAATGACAACTGATAGCTCATTCTTGTTTGTTTTGGAATGGTTGGTGGTGGTGGAATTGTGTGTGGCTTTCCACAACTTTTTCTTTTGCCTGTTGGTAAAGTGGGATTACCTATTGCCTATGTTTTTCTGATTGTAGTTTAACTTCCTTGGGTTGGAGTTTTCCTTCCAGAATTTTCTGTAGTGGATATATATCGTTTAAATCTGGTTTTGTCATGAAATATTTTGTTTTGTCCATCTATATTAATTGAAAGCTTTGCTGGGTATAGTAGTCTTGGCTGGCATCTGTTGTCTCTTAATGTTGGTAGAATATCTATCCAGGACATTCTCCATAGTTTCTATGGAGAAGTCAGGTGTAATTCTGATAGGTTTGCCTTTATATGTAACTTGGCCTTTTTCCCTAGCTGCTCTTATATTCTTTCTTTTTTCTGTATGTTTGGGGTCTTGATTATTATGTGTCGAGGGGATTTTTTTTTTTTTTGGTCCACTGTTTTTGGTGTTCTGTAAGCTTCTTGCACCTTCATTGGGTGATTTTTCTTAAGTGTGACTCTTCATTGCTTGTACAAGGTAGGTGAATAAGGATTTGAGAAAATGTAGATGAGAAAGGCTTAAAATGTAATTAAAGTTTTAAACAAATAATATTTGCAGAAATAGAGAAAAAAAACTAGGATATTCCTATAACTGAAAATCAAAGAATCTTCTGTCTCCCCTAACAACAGTAGTGCATTTTTAAACGCAGTGTTTAGAACCTGCTGTCAGTGATGTGCACCACATTTTATGGATCATAGATGGCCAAATCTGTTCAAGCAGCATTACAGTGCTCTAATTGTCTTCCCAGTACACAAACAAAAATGTAGATAATTGTATTATTCTCATTTAAGTGCCCTATGCTAAGTCAACCAGCAAGGGAAGGTCTTGCTGAAAAATGTGTGAAGCACCTCAAGTTTTTAAAATACATGCATGCATCTAAATGAGAGGTTTGTTTTCTAACCAAAGTGTGCATTTCTGTGTGTTTTTAAATTTCATATATATCATAAGTTTTATTACTAGAAAGGGGAAACAAAAATTAAGAGTACAATTATCCTAAGCACATGGACATGAGGACCAAAGCTAGAGTCTCAGAACAGTCACTTTGAAAACCCACCTGGAAAAAAGTTTGTGAGGCATGAGGCTATTCTCCAGCCAGAGGGTGGAGACATCTAAGGCTTTTGTCTAGTTCTTGTTAATAGTGGATGCTTATATTAAACACAGTATTTTAAGCAGCACAGTGGTTAGCACTTTGTTCTCTTCACTTCCTCACCTGTGTGTCTGGGAACCTTGCATCCTCTTTGAACCTCTTCCATATCTGTAAAAGGATATAAGGTAGGGAAACTACCCAGTCTTGAGGGTTGGGGAGAGCAGTGTGTAAAGTGCTTGGGTTGTTAGTATTTAGCCATCAGTCCTTCTCTTATTGCCACATTCATCACTCACGGCCATTGCAGACTAATTTCAACATTGCGAAAAGAACATTGGATATCCCCTTTAAGTTCAGACTTCCATAGTTAGACTTTATAACATACTGCCTTCAAAATTATGCCCATTAGCAAGAAGTGTGCCTAGCAAAGGAAAGTATAATAGAGGTGTTCCCAATATCAAATAATGTGTGAAATGCACATTGTTGGAAAAGAATCAACCTATAATTTTGCCAAGGATTGAATTGATACATTTTAGAAAAGAAAATTAGGTATTCTAACAGTAAATGAAATGCTAATCCCCAAGCTATGGCTAGCTTAAGTATATACTCTGTCCCCTTTGTGTAAGTTAACATAGCTTTTAGGAGGTCAGTGTCATTGCCCTATGCCAAAACATGTGGTTCTGACAAACACGACACCAACTTTCCAGATATTGGTTCAATGGTATTAACTGTACACTCCATTTGAGACCAGAGATGCTCTTTGGTGGCAGAACTCCTGCCTTTTTTTTTTTTTTGGTTTTTCGAGACAGGGTTTCTCTGTGGCTTTGGAGGCTGTCCTGGAACTAGCTCTTGTAGACCAGGCTGGCCTTGAACTCACAGAGATCCGCCTGCCTCTGCCTCCCAAGTGCTGGGATTAAAGGCGTGTGCCACCAACGCCCGGCCGAGCTCCTGCCTTCTGTATGTGAAAACTAGATTTGATTGCCAGAACTTGAAAAAAAAAAACCTATATGTATAAACATTCATACACACATGCCATTTATATGTTAGCCTAAATTTTATACACATTCACATACAGATCTAAACTTTCAATGGTGTTTTCATTCTGAAAAGAACTTGGAGTATATTGCATTGACTAGCTAGCAAGTTAAATTAGAATTAAATCAAAATATGTGTGTGGAGAAAATGTCTCCACAAAATTGCCTGTAGGCAAGCCCACGGAGCATCTTCTTGATTAATGGTTGCTGTGAGTAGATTCAACCCGTGGAGGTGATGCCTGGGCAGCTGCATTATTGTGTAGACTAGTGCAGACCACAGATAAAACGGTGCAGCTCGCTGGGTTTCGTTTCCGTTTCTGCCATGTGTCATCAGTGTCCTTGGACAGACCTCATCTTTGTATTTACATTTTTTCTTCTGTAAAATGGAAGTAGTAACTTTATTGCTCATTACTTTTCCCATAAAGTTATTATGAGAATTAAATAAATAAATAAACTAACTAATTAACCTATGAAATGGGCTACATGTGGCCCTACCGAGGAGAGTGATGGTGGAAATTATGGTATCATTTTGAATTTGTTGTTGTTGTTTAACATGGGTGAAATGGTATAGTTTTCTCTTTAACAATTAATAAGATTTGAGTCTAAAATCCTGGTACAGATCTATGCCTCCTCTTACACTGGTAGCCTGAACTTTAAACTTGGAATAAAAGAGGATTCATGCCGAAACTTCAAATGCTTTTTTCTCTCTCCATTTCTTGTTTTTATTTCTAGTTTTGTGCCAGAACTCTTGAACTTGGAGTTCCCATCTCACCCACTTAGTTGCTCAGTGAATCAGACCCAAGCTGAACTTTGACCTCCATGGTCTTGATCAAGTTGGGAAAGCACAAAGGTGTCTTCTTCCCGCTTTGCTTGTGACATTTCTAGTGTAACTGCAGGACAATACACTTGGGGTATTTAAGAGCTCAAAAGGCTTCAGTCACAGTCTGTTGAGACCTTTTCTCTAGGACTGGCCTGTACCTTCCAGAAGGCATTTGGACAGCATCTCTATTACTCTTTTTCTTTTGTCTTAATAGGCTGATTCTATTTGTAGTAGGTAATTTGGGTTGCCTTTGACATCTCTAAAGCCTAAATTAGGGACCAGCAAGGTGACTTGCCAGTCAGGGTGCTTCCCCCCAAACCTGACACCTCAGTTAGGTACTGGGGACCCTGGCAATGGAAGCAGAGAACTAACTCCTGCAAGGTGTCCTCAGACCTGCACATATTCTATGGGATGAATTTGCCCACACAGTGACACATAAGTAAATTAAATGCCTAACTTAGGATGTTGTAGAGAGCAGTGTGTATGTGTAGATTTGAGGTGCTGTGTGATTGTGGGGTTCCCCACTGTCATGAAAATGGCTTATATGTTAGAATAGTGACACAGTAACCTTGTTAGTGGATTTCAGTATTCTAAGTTGAAATTATAGACAAATATAAACTAAATTAAAATTTGTTCTTTGACAAATGTGAAGACGGATGAATAAGTCTAGACAGCAGTAGCATGCTATTTATCTTTTTAAAAAAGAAAACTGGTATTATATTCTAAGCCTTCAGGAAATCATTGAATATATCTTAGGAAGGGAAATATCCTTCTAAGACATGCCCAAGGCCATTGTCCAGTGGTTTGGCTGTGCTGTTAGAATGCATCTTTTCATTTGTTCCTGAGCAGATAGGAAAGTTTCTGTGATTCCTGTCTTTACTTTTAAACAAATCTCTTGTTTTTGTCTCTGGATTTCAGCCATAACACAAAGACAACGTCATGGTTAGACCCTCGGTGCCTGAACAAACAGCAGAAGCCTCTGGAAGAATGTGAAGATGATGGTAAGGACTAAGAGGTCTTAGGATCAGCAAGTTATGGCTTGGTTATATGTACATGATTTTTTAAAGAGTGATCACAAGGCAAATCAGTTTTTAACATTTAAGTGGTTTTGGTTGTTCAATTTGTGGAAGCACATTGTGGATTTGAATACAAGAGGGGCTTAAATAGAATTCTTTCAGAAGAACAATTCAAGACATGTACATTCCAATATAGTTGTTGAAAAAACAGGCAAGTACATCCTCTGCCTTGAACTTTGAAAAGGCTATAGAGAAACTCCAGGAATATAGCAACCAAAGATAGTTTGATAGTCCACACATGCTAATATACTATGCCCTAACCATGTTATAAAAGCCTTCAGGGAAGAAATTTGGAGATTTTCTTGGCTCTTTTTTTTTTCTTAATTCTTTTTTCTCCAGTTTGTGTTTGGGGGGGGCGGAGCAATGAGAAGATCTCGACGTGTTGGGAATATCTTTGTGACTTAAAGTACAGCCATAATTTTTGAAAGCCTGTTCCTCAAAGAGGCCGGTGTTAGAGCTACCTCTTCATCTTCCAAATGTTCCTTCTGACTATACAAGTTTCTGTTGAAAAAGATTATTTCTCCTAAACTAGGAGGGGAGGTGGATGTAGGCAGAGCAAGTATGTCCATTTTGGCACTGGAAACTCCCAAGTTCTACCAAGATTACTTTCTCTTGAGGACGTATTAAAAGACAAATGGCTTGCCTTGATGCTCATTATACAATTCTGGCATTTGAATTTGTAGTATAATTAATTGTGGAATACATTTTTTCCTATGAGCTAACAAAGCTTTATTAATTTGTCCTGAAGTGCAGAATTGTTGCATATACATAAATGTGATGTTTGGAAAATGCAAGCTAGTGTTGCAAAATAGCATACAGTTAAAAGCCTTGTACTTTGAAAGTTTCCTGTTGCATATAGCTGCAGATTGCATGAAATACAGATTTGCATGTTTGTGTTTATTGGAAATATGCATTTTTCTTGTTTAAGAGGCACAATGCAGGTGCTCTTTTTTTTTTTTTTTTTTTTTTTTGGTCCCTTGCTCCTACAGCTGAAGGTATGACTGAAGCTGTTTCTCATATACTGGGGTAACAGCTATGTGAGTATTTGAGCATTGTGTTATAGGTAACCAGTTTTCAAAGATGAAAATGTCACGTGTATTCTTTAGAATGTACTTTAGTACAGCTTCATAGAACAAGTTTAATCTCCTTGACAAGAGATGAGTTGATGAGCTGGAAGACTGTTTAGCCATTTTTATCACATAGGGTCTTCAGGGTCAGTATCCATTATAAGTACATTGGGGATGTGTGAAAATACATAATACTATAGTTTTATAGTTGATGGAAGGATGCAGAATTTTTTAGGGAGAAAATTTGCTGTGGAATAATGAGTTAATGTTTTGTTAACCAAAGTTTCAACTCTACATTACTAGCATTTCCTTTAACACAAATATACATCCATACCAAATTCAATTCAGTCGATAATTATCTCTTTAACATGACAATCATAGATTTCGTTCATTTAGAATGATATATGTATTGCAGACATATAAACATGTAAGCATACGATGGCACATGTTAGTTTATGTCTTCTGATGCGAGTAAACACAGAGCTGCCTTGTGCTACTGCTTGCTGTTATGACACAGCCAAGAACACACTACTGCTCACACATACTGTGTCTGCGTTGCCTTACACTTTCAGGTACACACAGAATACAACACAGCAGTGTTAAACTAAATTATTGTGAGGATGCTGCACTTTCTGTTGCCTTTCTCCAATGAGTGAGGACCCATAGTGTGTTAATTACCTTTGGTCATTGATCTTTGTCTAGTACCATTAGAAATCTTGACCTGGCCTTTTAATGCTAGGTCAGTGTTTTTAGTTGCCTGGTTTTTTGTTCCAGCCAGCTGTCTCAAAGAGAGTTCAGACATAGGCTAATTAGAATCAGACTCTTGACCCTTCCCCAACCTGTGCTAGTTGTTCCTTGTGCTAGTTAAGAGTAAATGGCTACACACTCAGGAATCCCATTGACCTGTCACTGTCACCTCCATTTCTAATGCATGAGTCAGCTCAATTCGCATGCTTCCTAAACATTTCTGGGACCATTCCCTGTTTTCTTCCCTACCTAGACCATCCCTAGCCAGGTCTCATGTGTCTCCTACCTTGATGCTTTCCTTCTGCTGCTCTCAGCAGCTTTTTTCAATGTCAGTGGAAGATGTCTTCGCCGCCCCACCTGCGTGTCTCTGGCTGCTTAGTAACTGCCTGGTCTAGTCTGCTTGTCCAGCCGCCCTTGCTCTTCTCCAGCCTGCCCTTTGCTTTGCACTCCCACTAGACCTCACTGACTTGCTACCCGACAATTAGATGCACAGTTTTCTCTTTAGAATATATTCATGTTTCTCACAGTTGCTGAAAGTCTTCCATGAGAGACATACATTGTAGACCCTGCAGATGTGACAGTGACTGCAACAGAAAAACATCTGGTTCCCACAGAGCTTAAATTCTTAAATTCATTTTGGTTGACATTCATGCACCTTTCATATTATAGGCCAGATACTATTTCCATGACCTTGGAGAATTCGGCATGGTCATAATTTCAGTTGGATTTTGTTTAGCTTTGTACATGTCTCTTTTTCAGAAAGAGCCATTGTACCTGTCTGACAGACCTCTAGTACAGTGACTGGCATATAGTCACTGGGGAAAAAAATGAACAAACCCTCCCCAAGTATTATTAGGTAATATCTAAATGGGTATTTTGTAAATGATTTATTTAAATCTGACAACCTCTTAAAAAAAAGATCACCAGTCAAAACTTATTGTTCATGCCAGGTGGGCATGGCAACCTGTCTGTGGACTCCACCAGAAGGCAGAGATGGGATCCTGAGGTCAAACTGGCTCCCAGGACTAGCTGAGAAATGTTTAGTATGTAAGATGGTGTAGGGTAGATAGTGTCCTGAGCACTACCATGTAACACCATGGAAAGAGACGTGGACCCCTTGTCTCTTTGTTTATATAGCTCCCTTCCAGTGTTGACAAAAGCCACCCGCTCTCTGTAGCTGGGGAGATTTTCACAACAAAATGAACTTTGTGTGCTGTGCTGTGTTCTCATATCAGTAATAACCCACTTGTGTTATTGACAGCCAGAGGAGGTCAAGAATGAAAGGGTTTTGACTTGTTTTGCTGGCTGAAATAATTGAGCACGTTTTCACTTGACTATTTCTGAACTGTTGGCTTAGAAATAAACAAATGTACAAATAAACAAACAAAAAAAATGAGCTCTGCCCTAGTCCTCCTTCAGTGTAGTCCTCCAGCAACACATCCTTGATATATGTCACCATGACATAGTGGATCTTTCCAGCTCCTATTGAAAGTGGGTGCATTATACAATCTCCTTTCTCAAGTTGATCTCACCTTCTGCCTGTTAAGCATGTTACTTTTAAGTTAAATAATGCTATACTTGTGAGTGTAATTGCTTCTGTGATGAGTTATTGGAGGATTGAAAGAACCGATATTGAAAGGTCTCATGACTTTCTTTGCTACAACTAAGGTCTGTAATAAGCGACTTCCCACTTAAGAACATGGAAACCGCAAAGGTTTTCATCATCTTTTACAAACAATCAAAAAACACTTTACATGCAAGGAAATGAGCTGTATAATTATTTTGCCAATATCAGCTCTTACCATTTTTGTGATTTACACTGAGGTCAGGAGTTTAGTAGCCAAGCCTGTGAAACAAACCACAATGCAGGTAAGGACACTATACTGATGTGTTGGCTGCTGTTTTCTGAGGGAGTTTCTCTCTTGGTGCTGGTGTCTGAATTTGTCTTTCTCTTTTCTGTCTCATTCCTGCTCTTCCTTTGGAGAAGAAGGGGTACACACCGAGGAGCTGGACAGTGAACTAGGTAATGCCTCCTGCCCGCTGCTGTTGCGTGATTTCCCCTACCTGGTGGACTGCTGAATCCCTCTGTACCTTGAGTGTGCGCATGCTCTCCAGTCACAGTTGTCAGCCTGTCTGGCCCATGAAAGGCAGTGAGTGCATGTGATGACAGGCATCTGGCAGAGTTGTTTGTAATACACAGTGTTTACAAAGAAACAGTGTGAACAGAGTAAGAATAGAATGAGAGTCAATTGGCAACAAGTGGTCTTTAGATTCAGAGTTGGGGGAAAAAAAGAAGGGATACTTGCCATGAGCCTCCAACTTTCATGTAATCTGTCTTGGCTTCATTGCCTTTTTTGTGTAGTGTGCAAGGTCATTTATATGAATAATGTAAATAAGTCGAGAAAAACAAAACTCAAGAGACAGATTTGCTGATTGCTATGTGAGCTATGCGAAATAAAATAATTCCAATGAAGAGCTGCATAATTGATGAATCTTATAATTGTATTGTTCTGAAGTCATGGACTATGTACTGCTGACCTTGTCACTGCAGTCAGTGTCTTGGACAGCAGGTGCGGTGTTCATTTGTGATAATTTCTGTAGAGACTGTGTGTCAGTGTAACTCAGCTCTTGACTGCCCTGGCAGTTGTAGTTTGGGAGTAATTTGCATGTGTGTAAAACACTGTTCCTCTGCTTTGCTTTTGGACTGTATTGCATTATATTCCCTGTGAAGTGATAATATTGAGACTTGGATAATCTTGAAGTTAGTTGCAGTCCATCTGAAGCATCCCTGGAGTAGACGGAAAAGGACAAGTACTCTTGGGTAAATTGCAGGAGAACGTGTTGGCTGATTGAAAAGTAGCCCCCACTTGCCTGTTTTAAGCGGATCATTTGACATCAGTGTGTGTGGACTCTCCCAGGATTACTGAATCTGCTTGCATTTTTAAATTGTCTTAATTCCTAGCAATGTGAATGTATTTTACAGTGATTACTGCTCCTGTTTGTTTTTGGTTTTTCTAGATACATGCACTATTTGTTGCCTAGAGTATAGTATAGAATTTAGCCTCATTTTAATCAACATTTAGAAAATATCCTCTTACAACTAGTGAATACATCAGTAATAGACAACAAATACCTGAGGTCTATTTTTTTGCAATTGCTTAGTAAATTGTGCTGTGGTTATTGTGGTGGGAATGGCTTGAGATTTGCCTTATGTGATAACATAATCTAGAACCTGTTCTATTTAAAAAATTATCAACTTAGAATACTAGATAAAAGGGCTGGAGAGATGACTCAGAGGTTAAGAGCACTTATTGCTCTTCCAGGGGTCCTGAGTTCAATTCCCAGCAACCACATGGTGGCTCACAACCATCTACAATTCAATCTGGTGTCCTCTTCTGGCATGTAGGCAGAACACTGTATATGTAATAAATAAATCTTTAAAAAAAAAGAATACTAGATAAAATCATTGAAAAAGACAGAAGTAGTAGCCATTTATTGAACTAATTTCAGCCCTTGCTGCCACCTGAATAGAATATGTGAATCACCAATCTATGGTTCTAGGTTACTTGTAGAGATAACATACAAAGCTATGTGCCATAGCACATGCTTCATTGCTTCTGAGGAACTTTGAATGTTGGCGTTTCTGGAAAGAAGTTTGGAATTTCCCCTTTGTAGCTGTGGAATTGTTAGAACTTGCCCGTAGCACTGAAGACTCTGAGTAATGTGTTCTAGTGATATGGTCCCAGCTGACACTTGGAGATAATTTGGAGCAGTCGCTGAGCTGATTCCTACTGACTCCCTGACATGAACTTGCTCTCCTTACTTGCTTACTGGTTCTGTGACATGTCAACCTCATTCACCTTCTTGCTTTCCACTTTAAAAAGCTATCTAAATTAGTGGCTGGGGTGATGCCTCAGTTGGTAAAGTTGTGTCTTGCAGCACTTCGTTTTTTAAAAAAAAGCTTAATGTAACACTTAAAACCCCAGTGCTGAGGATAGAGATAGATGGGACTTGGTGGCCCGCCAGACTAGCCTAACTGGAAAGTTCCAGACAGAAGAGAGATACTGTCTCGCACAACATGGTGGTGGCTGGTGAAATGGCTCAGAAGATAAAGACACTTACTGTAGAAGTCTCAAAGTCAGAGTTTAATCTCTGGAATTGACGTGAAGGTGGAGGAAAAACCAACCCCTCTGACCTCTACGTGTTCACAATGCCATAATGCCCATAGTGGGCTCCACATGCTTCACAGGTGTGGTCATGTACATGTGCTCATGTGTCTGTGCACTTAGGCACATGCATGCATACACAAATTTGGAAATCGGGTTAGAATGAGAGCTCCCTCGATGCTTCTGAGGAGACTTACTGAGAACTTGCTTTGGTGATCAGCACATGTGGGTAGTGAAGAGAAGAGATAGATAGATAGATAGATAGATAGATAGATAGATAGATAGATAGATAGATAGATAGAAGATAGATAGATAGATAGATAGATAGATAGATAGATAGATCCTAGCCCTTTTATTGGGCTGACCAATACTTTCTTAAAATACCTTTCACTTCATCATAGACGAGTTGAATGCATTCCACTCTAAAACAGTCATCCATATATCAAATATGTTTTTTTCTCATGAGTAGTGAAGGCATTCTACCTGATTTTTGTTTGCACAGTTCTGTTGTGTAAGAGCAGTATGCACACTCAGGTTTGCCACATTTGCTATTGTCTACTGCGTTTACTTCAGATTCTGTTGACAAGCTCACTGCCCATTTTCTTAATAAATACAATCTATTTTTGGAACAAAAGCACCTGTCAGGTTTCCAATGAACAGTGTGAGTCTATAAGTGACAAGGAATGTCTACCCTGACTCTGGGGGACATAGGCAGTCAGTCGGTATGGGGCACAGGTCACTTGATTATAGAGTTGTCGTTTCTCACTCTATTGTGTGAGCTGGGTTAGTAGCTCCATTATACACTGGGTTTGCAGATTGTGTCACATTCTTTATAAAAGTGTCTTTAGAATTAAAAAATGAAAAACAAACACCCACAGAACCTTCCTTTGATCTAGTATCCAGGTAGTGAGATCAAGAAGGGAAAATAGAGACAAGACTTAAAGAAAAGCATCCCTCTGAGAGCTTTCCCATGTACAGGACATTTGATTAATCAATATTTGCTCCACATGAAATCTCCTAACGGAGGAAACACAAGCACACAAGTGTAGACAACCATCCTAGTTCTTTTGTGCTTTACTGCCTGGCACTGGCTATGGACTGCATGCTTTGTAAGTGTTTTACAAGTGTTTAGATGAACCAGGGGAAAGGTGTGTTTAGAGATGTTTGTTACCAAGCAGAGTCCATAGGGCAACAGAGCCAATGTGAACTGTAAGTTACAATACCAGATCTGAGCGATGCTTGAAGGATCTCAGCTCTCTCTACCTAATTCTCATAACAGGCTGAAGAGTCTCCCCTACTTGTCTGTCATCCATCCATAGGCACAGGCAGTGTGCTTTCAGTAATGTTTGCCTAAGACATAATGTAATCAGTTTCTCTATTAAATATTTTCTGACCTTTTTCATTTTCCAAAACCAAATGGCAAATTCTAAGACAAACAGCTTCCTTTTTTTTTTTTAATTGATGACCTATTTCTATTTTAAGCATTAGGAAACTAATTCCTGTTATTAAGTTAATTACCACATTGGAAGTGAGAAATCTGTCTTTTCATTTCAGACTGAGTTTTAGCTTTAAAAAATCAAAAAAATTTATACAATTAGTTCATCTATTTCAGAAATATTTAATTTGTGTATGTGCTTGTGGGGTGTACACAGAGTGCTTGCCAATTGAGCTATCACCCTAACCCCTAAACTCCAAATACCAGCTGACTGACTATTAAACTGTTGGTAATACAGGAGGTGAAGTCAGGGGTGGTTTCTGGTCTACTCTTTGTACCTCCACCAAAGCACAGGCAGTAGCTTGTACATTTCCCTCTGTGTTCCCAGTATCTAACATATCCACAGGCAAATCTAACAGTGGTTCTGTTCATTTTTGCCAAATTGGAAAATCAAGTATACCTACTCTACCATTTAATTTGATGATAATCAGGTCTCGTATTTTAGATTTTGGTAGGTGTAGTCATACTGCTGTCCTTCTCTCATCCATTCTTCTACCCCATGACTGTGCAGCAATTTGCATTTTTTAACCTTCAGTTTTCCAACTCCTTGAAAATGTTTTCCTGCTTCATTTCCATTTAAATGGTAATTTCTAGCTTTGTAAGGGGAAACTGATTCCCAGGTATTTGATTGGCATCAGTCTTTAAGAACTGATATTACAAACAAAGGCTATGTTATGTCATGCATTTTAGTACTAATGTCTCCTAAACTCAGAAACATCTTAAAATCTGTCAAGTGCTTTAAAAAAAAAGTGTGGGGGGTCTTTGCTTGCAGGCATAACCTGTGTGACAAATGCCATAACATCAGTGTGCTCTGGTGTGCAGCCAAATTTGAACAGAACATGAACTTTGAATAATTAGTTTGCATGTGTTTGTGTGCACGTGCATGACTCCACTACACTCTGTGACTGTTGGTAACATATGAGAACCCTTTGCTAACAAAAATTTTAATGTTTGAAATCCCCACACTATAACATAATTAAAGCATAACAAACAGAAGTGTATTAAAAACTCCAAGAGAAAAAATACAAGTCATATGTAAATGGAAACTCAACAGGATAGCAGCAAATTTCACAATGGAAACTCTGAAAGCCAGAAGAGCCTGAAGTAATGCAATCCAAGTCCTAAAAGAGTGTCAGCCTACAATAATATACCCAGCAAAACTATCCACTGTAATTGAATACTTAAGAAAAGCTTTCTATTATATAAATAATCTTTTAAAAAGTTTACAACCAACAATTCAAACCTAAAGAAAAGACAAGAAGCAATATTTTCAGCTAAACAAAGGAATAAGCATACTAGAAACACTGTGGGAAGACATAGGAAGCCATAATTATTAAAGCACAGACTACCACTGAGAACACACCACCACCCAAAATCAACAACAGGACAACTGCAGTTAACAAACATTTTAGGTGACAACTTTAAATGCCAGTGGCCTCAATTGTCTAGTCAATAGACACAAGCTGAATGAATGGGGCAATACACAAAATTCATCTGTCTGTTCCCTACAAGGAATACTTCTTAGTTTTAAAGATAGACTCCAAAGTGCTCTGATCAAATGGACCAGGGAGCAATCAGGTGTTGCTATACTGATATCTGACACTATACACTCCAGACTAGGAAGTAAAACTAATCAAAGGAAATGGAGACACTTCATCCTAATCGAGGTAACAGTTAACCAAGAAGACATCACAATCCTAAATATGTATTCTCACCAAATTCCATTAAAAAATTGCACTACTGGATTTAATGACAGTCATTAAGACCCATCTAGTAATGGTAGATAATTTCCATACCCAGTTTCTCCACTAGAAGGGTCACCCAGACAAAAATATAAACATCAGAATTAACTGATATCATACACCAAATGGACTTAATGGTTATCTACAGATTCCCAAATAATACACATTTTATTCAGCAACACCTGGTAGCTTTTCTAAAACACACCATATCCTGAGACACAAAACAAATATTTACAAATCATAAAGATTGAAATCACTTCATATATTCTGATCACAAGGCAATAAAACTTTCAAATGGAAAACAAACAAAACTCTATTAGATACAGAAACTTGTAGAGACTAAACAATTCATTTCTGAAGAATGATTGGGTCAAAGAAGAAACCAAGAAAGAAATAAAATTTTCCCTCAACTAAATGAAAATGAAAACACAGTAAAGCCTCTGGGACACACTGAAAGCAGTACTAGTAGGGAAATCTAGCTCCTAGTGCTAGTTTAATTGAAAAATGAAAACAAGAGGCCAGGTGATGGTGGTACATACCTTTAATCCCAGCACTCAGGAGACAGAGGCACACAAATCTCTGAGGTCAAATGTACAGAGTAAGTTTCAAGACAGTTAAGGCTACACAGAGAAATTCTATTTTTAAATTAAAAACAAAGACAAAAAAATGAAAAAAAAAAGAACACAAACAAAACAAATGGCTTGACAAAGTAATTAAAACATCTGGAAAAAGCAAACCAAATCCAAACCCAATTGTATTAGTCAGGGTTCTCTAGAGTCACAGAATTTATGAAATGAATCTCTCTCTCTCTCTCTCTCTATATATATATATATATATATATAATTTTTAAATGAATACATACAGTATATATATATACACAATGTATTAATTTGTTGGAGTGACTTACATGCTGCAATCCAGCTAATCTAAAAGTGGCTAACTGAAAGGAACGTTCAAGAATTTATTAGTTGTTGAGTCCCACAAGGCTGGGTGTCTCAGCTGATCTTCTGTAGATGCGGGAACCCTGAAGAAGTAGGTTCCAGTGTCAGTAAAGGAGTGGATGTGCTGACAGGATGAGGACAAGCAGGCAAAGAGCAAGAGCATTCTTCTTGCATGCCCTTATAGCCCTCCAACACAAGGTGTGGTCCAGGTTAAAGGTGTGTCTTCTTGCCTCAAGATCACATCCAAAGAATGTCTTCCCACCTTGGGGTCTCGATCAAAGGTGTGTCTTCTTCCCTCAAAGGTCTGGACTAGAAGTGGATTCACCTACTTCAAACCAAGGAGAATCACAGGTGTACCCCCCATGTTTGGATTGCAGTTTATTACCAATACAGTCAAGTTTACAACCAAGAATAACCATCACACAAGTCAACAGCAAAATAGAACAAAAATTAGAGCAAAGTTAATGAAATAGAAACAGTATAAATAATCGACACATCTAACAATAAACAAAATTGACAGAGAATTGACAAACTAACCGAAAGATAAAACACAGAGGAACCAAATTAAAAGATTCAGAAACAAACAGGAAAAACATTGCAACAGACACCAAAGAAGTTCCCAGTATCATAATGAAATACTTTAAAAACCAATAGTCTAGTAAGCCGAAAACACCTAAAAGAAACGAGTTTCTAGATTTAGCCAGACCACCAAAATTAAAGAGAAGTATAACAAAAGAGGAACTTGAGGTTCTAATAAAAGCCTTTAAGATTAAAAAAAAAAAAAAACAGTTCAGGGCCAGTGGATTCACAGAAGATTTCTATCACTCATTCAAAGGAGATCTACAAACAATCCTCCTTAAATGAAAGAAAGAGAGAGGGGGCGGGAGGGAGGAAAGAAAGGAGAGGAGGAGGGAGGAGAGAGGGAGGGAACAGAACTCAGATAGTCAAAACAATCTTGAACAAAAATAACAATGCTGGATGGATTACCATACAAGACCTTAAGAGATATTACAGAATTATGGCAATAAAAGCAATTTAGTGCTGGCACAAAAACAGACAAGTAGACCCATGGAACAAAATTGAAGACCTAGATGTGAGTACAAATAACTTTAACCATTTAATAATTGACTAAGATTTCCAAAACATACACTGGGGAAAAGAAAGCATTTCAACAAATGATGCTGGAAAAACTGGGCATCCACATGCAGAAGAAAGAAGTTAGTCATGTGCCTGTCACCTTGCAGAGAAACTAACTCCAAATGGCTCAAAACCTAGATGGGAAACACTGAAACTGCTACAAGAAAACAGAGGCAGTGCCCTACATAATATAGGTGTAAGAAAAGACTTTCTGAATAAGACTCCGTTTACCCAAGAACAAGGCCAACTGACATGTGAGACTTCATAAAATGCTTTGCAGAGCTAAAGAAACAGTCAACCGGGTGAAAAGGAAGCCCCCAGGATGGGAGAGACTTTTTGCCAGATAAATATCTAAGAGGATTAATACCCATAATTTATAAAGAACTAAAACAAAACAAACAAAAGTTACCCATTTAAAAAACAACAGGCTACTAGGGAAATGCAAATTGATACAACTTTGAGATTTCATCGTACCCCTATCAGAATAGCAAAGTTTAACAAAACAACTAGCAAGTAGTTAGGAAAGATCATACTGAATGAGGTAACCTAGACCAAGAAAGTCAAATGTTACATTCTCTCTCTCTCTAGAGGCTCCTAGCTCCAAATCTTCAGATATCCAAATCCTCATCCCTCATCAAGGAAGATTCTCTTTGCAGTAGATGGAAACCTTTTTCAGAAAATCCCAACCAGTCAGAATATGCATTGTTTGTCCTATTCCCAATGGACACATCTACAAAACAGACCCTGCACCTCAGGCTCAGGGAACACTATGGAAAGGGGTGGGAAAACTGTAAAGTCCAGAGGATCGGGGAGTTGGCTGTGAGACTGTCTCCCAGGAATGTCTCAACATGACTATCCAAAAATGAGCTGAACAAGGACAACAGTAGACATACCAAAGTGGATGGGAGGGAGGACTCATGAGGCCTCAGCCCTACACAAAGAACTATAGGCAGTCAAGGAATGCTTTCAGTGGAAAAAACAATATTCCTCAGGGAAGAACACATCAATTGGTTACTCAGTACCAAATGGTCAGCCCTACAAACATGTATGCATGTAACATTATGCAGACCGAGCAGGTTATATTTAGGAATATACATGTATACCTCTGTGTGTGTGTGTGTGTGTGCATATAACAACTATTAATGAGAAAAGAGGCTTTCAATTAGAAAGAGCAAGGAGGAGTATATGGGAGTGTTTGGAGGGAAGAAAGGAATGGGAAAATGGTGTAATTGTATTATCTCAAAAATCAATTAAGAAAATAGTAACTACACAATTCTTTGAATGAAAAACAAAACTGTTTCTAGTATTTGTAGTGTTCAATTCAAACCCTCTGACTAGTGATTTCTAGGAATAATGATTCACTTCATAATATAGCGTTACCCAAGCTTGCCTTAGCTACACAGATGGGTGGAGCTTTAAAATTCAAGTTGAAGAAAAAAATAAAACAAAAAATAAAACCTCAAGTTGAATAATTGCTGCTCTGCCTGAAAGGACTGTTTGATGACACAGATGCTACCTAGGTGCTTCTTTCTCCACGCAAAACGGCCTAGTGCAGCAGGCTTTTCCATGATAGATTCATCTAGTGGAACTCAGGAACCTGGCTAATAAATGAATTTCCAACTTCAATGTGAAACTGTAGAAGGCAGAGTTCACTCTTTACCTAGTGTCATTCCATCCTCACATTTAAAAGATAACATAGTCAGCTGTGTTGCTACATGCCCACAATCCCAGTACTCAAGTAGTAAAGGCCAGAAAACTACAAGTATGAGACCAGCCTGGCCTACCTGTGAGACCTGACCTGACACCCCTTACTAGGGGGAAATAAAAGAGAATGATACTCGCACACAGCAGTGAGCTGTCTGTGTCATATTCATAAGTAAAGTTCTGGAAAGACAAACAGACCCACATGTAAGAATGTAGTGACAGAGTGTGCATGTCAGGCACCCATGTCATTTTTATTCACTCAGTTGTGGTGATTAAGAACAAGGAGAAAATAAGATGTAAGTTTAATTTTCTTTTGAGGAAAGTGAAATAAGACCATTGAGTTCAAAATGAAAAGAAAGCGTTTTTAATGTGTTTTTGCTTATGTGGCAAGGTAGTCTGGAAACAACAAAGAAAACTAGAAATACTTAAGAAGTAGTCATTCAAGGCAAGTTTTAAGTGTTTCTGTTAAAATCTAATTTAATACTTGGCTGATAATGAAGGCAGCTGGGAATGCATTTTATTGTTTTATTTTTTAAGTAAAATACCAGTAGATGAAGGATTGTTTTTTTTTTCATGTAGAAAAGTACACTGAACAAAGTAAAAATACTGCGTGCTTCCTTGTGTTAGAATATGCAGTTTTAATTGGGTCAAGGTGTTTGAATGCTCACTCCCCTTTGAATAACTCGGTCATTGAGCTCCTGGCTCTTCAAGAATAGGCTCTTCTTGTTCTAATGTTCTTTTGTTTTTCAGAGCTGCCTGCTGGCTGGGAAAAGATTGAAGACCCTGTCTACGGTGTCTACTATGTAGAGTAAGTATCCATGGAGAAGCCACGAATCACTTTTTGCACTGCTATACAGTTATGCATTAAGTACATGATGCTAAACCCATCTTGGCCTTGTAACAAGGTTGAACATAGTAGCAATACTTTTATAATGAAAATATGAAGAACTTAGTGGATAAGTAAGTCGTCACTGAACCTGAAGAAATTCAGAAAGGAAGTCAGTCCATGTGGCTTTTGTTCACTTCCAAATCACCGAGACCAGTGTACGTGACAGATGCCCAGAGAGTGTTTGCTGAAGACCAGGGTATGGGAGAGCCAGTAAACGCTTGTACTTTCTCAGGGGGGCCTTACTGCCCTACTTTTTTCGTGCCTGGGTCAGAACTTCTCAGTAATGACTCATTTATTCATCCTGCCATTCTAAAAGGGTTAAACAGATCTTAATAATTTATGAAATGCCAAGAGTAAGAAGGAAATGGAAAACTGGGATGAGTTGCAGGATCTGTTATCTGCCCCTCTTGGCCTGGCTCCGGGAGTCTCACCCCTTAGTGTGATCTCTTCACTATGGACTTTATTCTAACATTGGACATGTACTTTGTCATTTTACTAAAACCATTGATTAGCAGGATACTGAAAGTAAATTTAAACAATAACCAAGAGGTAGAGCACTGAAAACATATAAATCTTATCTTTTCCTCTAAGAAAAAATGAGAGATAACTAATGCAGTCCCTTTGAACAGACAAACGTCATATAAATTTTGTATCATCATTATTCTTCCTGCCATGGTGAAGATAAAAGACCTCCTTTCTCTTTCTCATGTTGCTGGCAATAAAAAGTCACTTGGATAATGCTCCTTTAATAGGAGCATATTATACAAAAATGACAGTCCACAATAAGATACAGTGTCTTACTGTAAAACAACTAGAGGAGTTCCATATAAGGAGTACCCTTGACCAGTACAAGTCCTGCTTCTCTCTGCAGAACAGAAAGAGAAGTATTGCCATCAGAGACACAAGCAAAGCCATTTTTATTGACCCTAATAAAGTACATTTCCTTTGTGAGCTCTGAAGTTCTTTTATACAGGTGAGTGGAGAGTCTTCTCCCACGTGAGGCCAGGCTTGCTTTGGTACCCAGCTGCCTTGTGCGTTTAGTAAGAAAGGAAGTGACTGAGCACAGCTTTGAAGAGAAAAGAAACCTGGTCCTGCGGGATAATATGTTAACTTACTCAGGTCTGGCTCTCTTTTAATGCTTGGTCCTAAGGAATCAAAAGGCAAATAGCCTTTAAATAAGAGTTGAAGATAATCTGCACCCTACTAGATAAACCATTCTTTAAAAAAAAATCTGAATTTCAAAAGCGATGTTTTAAATAATAGGTATGACCACAAGCTTCTAAAGAACTGTTATTTTGGCTTTAAATATATGTACATACACATATATGAAACCATCTGTATATGTATATTTATGCTTAGCATAAATATAAAATAAGTAAGGCCATCACTCAAAAGCACACGTGTGTGTGTGCATTGTGTGTGTGCGGGTGCACATGCACGTGCACACGCACCCTGGCCATATCAGTTACATACTCATCTAAAATGTCTGGGTCTTTGTCACTTTGAACACATCACATTTACTTAATTTGGCTATCTTTGTAGTGTTTGTCTACAGACTTTTTGCTCTTTCCTTTTAGTCGGTCCATTAACATAGTTGACAGATGTTAGTGGAGTTCCTTTTACTCCTAGACTTCTATAGACTCTATTGTGTAAAGCCATGCAAGAGTCCTGCTGTTTGTGCCACAGATAACATCACAGCCCCAGTTTAATCTTAATTTTCAGTAATTGCAAATCTGCTTCTTGCTGAATTTAAGTAACTCCTCTCTCGGGTGATAGCTTGAAAATTTGGGTGGAGTCACTGGTAGAGTCCTAGAATTCCAAAGCAGTCATAGCTGAGTGAGCATGTTAGCTCATACTATCGGACCAAGTGAACTACTCAGAGGTCACTCCCCCCTCCCCCAAATGCTGTGTGTCTCTACATACATGGTCCGCTTCTGTGATCTCACCTACTCAAGTTTATCTGTTGGTTGAGCAAAAAAGTTACATGGGAGAGTTTAGAAGTGACTAAATCTTAAGTTTCAAGTTAAGTGTCAACCTGGGCATGATGAGCTCTCTCCATCCTTGCGGCTTCATGAAGATCAGGGCATGAAGCAGCGCTTTGTCTAGCACATTCAAGCTTCATGCACTGCCTGCCTATTAATTGCCTGAAGGCCATCTCAGTTACCAGGTCCACTGCCACAGTGTCATATGCTGTGTTCAAGTGTCCCTTATTTCACTTCATGATGGAGCCAGAGCACAAATGTCATGGCACAGGCAGTTGGAACATGCTGAAGAGGCAGGGAAGAAGTTCTTTAAGTGACTAAGGAAAGAAAAGAAATCACATGTAGAGACTGCTAGAGGTTCTGGTAAATTGTTGTTGATCTTTTCCTGCGATTGTTTTGTGAATTAAACTTCGCCCTAGGTGTGTAGAGATGCAGAAAAAAGCTGTAGACCCGACCCTGGGTTCCAGGATCCACTAGAGGTCTCAGAACACATCCCCTGTAAACAAGGAGTTTCTGCGGCACGAGTAAACATGCAGTTTGCCTTAGGACATTCACTAGGAATTTCTAATACGACGCATTCCCAGCTGACACCCTAGATCTTTGTGTACATAAGCAGCCTGTAATGGAAACCTAAAGGAAACCATGTTTATCCCTTCTTATCTGCATCTCCACACTAGACCCTCTGCACTGCTGCAGTCCAAGTGAAGGACTTGCTAAGCCTTTTGCTGCTGGAATGAGTATTTCCTGCCTGAAAAATGCTTTCCTTTCTTCCCAGCCACATCAACAGGAAGACACAGTATGAAAACCCAGTCCTGGAAGCCAAAAGGAAGAAACAGCTTGAGCAGCAGCCGCAGCAGCAGCCACCACAGCCTGAAGGTCGGCTCCTTTGCTGGAGGCTTTTGCCTGAGCTGGGGATGTGGGGCGAAGCCTGGGCACTGACACCCCCGTGTGGTCAGAGCTGGCCTTGATGACTGACTCTCCTCCTCTAGCCGCCCCTCCTCCCACAGCACGCCACAGTTCTCTGCTGAAGGGGGCGCCCCTGCATAGGCACTCAGACCTCTTGGAAAGGAGCTCAGCCTGCAGGGCTGTCTGGATGTGCGGGAATTTGGGGCTCCTGCAGCACTTGCATGGCAATCCTTGTCTAAATCCGATGTCCCTGTAACATTCTGACTTTACGTGGAGTTTCTGGGCACCAGACTCCTTTTCCATGTTAGAAACTCTGCACAAAAGGATCAGAGCTGGTGATCCTGACTGCTTCTAGGAAGTTAGGAATTCGGATTCATTGTAGAAATAAAAGCAACCCAGGAGAAGAGTGCAACGTTACATTTCCCAATGCTTGCCCTATCCCATTCTCAGATGTTCACTGTGCAGAAATGTTTTGATATATACAAATTGTAAATATCAAAAACAAGATAATTGTGCATAAATATATCCCAGGTGTATTTGAGCAACTTGTTGGTTTTTTTTTCATTTCTTGTTTTTAAACCTGCTTGAAAGTTTATTATAGTTAACTCAGTTTAAATGACTGAATAATGTGTCATTTAATGAGTGTCTCTACTAATATGTAGCCATCCATTTATTAATACTTAGGCTTTTCCTAACTTTTCATTATCATTTTTAAATGATAGGGTTTGTACCTTCTAAGCATTATATATGAATATCAATTATGTGAATATGTAGGAACTTTTGTTCCTACAATACTGGATATAACCATATATATACATATGTGTGTATATATAGTGTGTATGATTCTGGGAATTGAATTCAGTATCTCATGCATGCCAAGCACCTACTCAACCACTGAGCTATATTCCTAACCTTTAGATATAATCAAAAATAGACTTTAGACATGAGGATAGCCAAATATTTCTATAAATGGCCACATCACAAATGTTTTAGGATTAATGATACATATAGTTCCCATAATAACTACTCACCTTTATAATATGAAAACAGGTGGAGATAATATGTAAATACAGACATATCTGTGTGTTGATAAAACTTCATGAACCGTAATGTGAATCTGATAATTTTCATGTGTCAAAAAATACTCAATTTTAAGCTTTTAAAAATGTGAAAGATGTTCATGCCTTGTGTGTATACAGAAGTAGACACTGAGTCCAATTTAGTGGTAAGTCATGGTTTCCCACCTGCTACCCTTAACTATGTAGTCTAAAGAAAGAGTCTGTTTGCCAGCTGAAAGGTTCTCTGCCTTAATCTCCTTTTTAATTTAACAATAGACTTTTTTTCTTGAGATGATAAAACATAACAGTCTCAGAAACTGTTTTGAGCCATGAGCGCATACAGCTGGATGTGTTAGCTGAGGGAAGGTGACTCTGTGGTACTTCTTAAGGGTCATCCACTACAAACTGTTCCTGGGCCTCCAACGCTCATGAGATTAGAGCTAGGATCTGGCAGTGGCTTTCCTTTGGGTTTCAGAGACAACAGACGTTTGTGTCTCAGCAAAATGATGGCACATATTTCCCTCCAACTCACCCTGCAGGACCGGCAGATTCAGCAGACCACGCCACCCTTCACTGAGCCTGTAGAAGTTTCTTTCTCATATGGTTACCTTAAGGTTCTTTCTCATATGGTTACCTTCAAGTGAATCCACACTTTAACAAAAGAAAAACAAAACTTGTTTTCACTTAAAATCTTTAAAGTTGAATTTTTACCAGTTGTCATATTTCTTTAGCAAAAGATCAAACGTGAAGGAGAAAGATCTTGCCATCTTTAGCACAAAGGGAGGTCGGTCGGCTGTCTCAATTGCTCACCACCTGATATTGATTCCTCGCTTTGACTGTTCCTGAGAAGATAAATGGTGCAGCTGTTCAGAGACAAACCATGAAACCACTTCTTTTCTTTTTTGTAGAATGGACAGAAGACCATCCATCCCTTGCGCCTCCTGTTGCTCCTTCCCATCCGCAGAGCAATCCAGAGCCAGCCAGGGAAGCTCCGCTGCAGGGTAACGTGGGGTTTCACTGCATGAGCCCTAGAGATGCACTGCTTAATTTCTTCATTAGAGAGAGAGAGAGAGAGAGAGAGAGAGAGAGAGAGAGAGAGAGAGAGACAGACAGAGAGAGAGACAGACAGAGAGAGAGACAGACAGAGAGAGAGAGACAGAGACAGAGAGAGACAGAGGGAGACACTTGTACCAGGTCTAAGTACAACTTGAAGGAAGTAGTTCTCTCTTCACCATGTGAGGCCTAGGGATCAAACTCAGGTTGTCAGACTTGGCATGAAACACCTTTTGCCAAGTTATCTTGCCAGTCTTAAAGTCTGACTTTAAAAATGAGGTTTTGTAACTCATAAGCCTCAGTGCTAACAACATTGTAGCTAGATAATCCTTTGTAAAGATGACTGTCTTAAGCACTTCCTTATGGGATGTTTGAAAATGTCCCTATCCAATGTCAGGAGAATATACCCACCTCCCACTGGTACCATCATGATCTAAAAGATGCCCAGACATTGTTAAATGCCCCTCAAGAGCAGAACCATCCCAAAGTGATTCAGAGACCACAATATTTTTTAAATTGAGTGTTAGATATTTTGAGGTTCCAGAAAACATATTTGCTTTTGAGTAGTATTTTCCTCTAAGTGTAAATAACTTTATCTTCAATGTCCTTCCGTGCTGCTGTTTGTATGTCGGTATGTCCTACAGCATTTCCATGGGTGGCCCCTTAGAAAGGATCTTTCCTAATTTGGGATCCTGAGTCTTGCTATAGCAAGCCTCATTACTCCTCAGTGATGGAAGAGAGGCAGTGTGTCAGGGGTTGCATTTTCACATTTTCTAACTTTGCCTATAACAAAAATGGAAGGTACCAAGACCTGGTCATTTGTTTTCAGTGTTCTCAGCATCTTGCTGAAATCATTCATTGTGTTTATCATTAGTCATTCATGCCTTCAATAAAAATTGTTAGAGCACCTCATACATATCACAGTATTCAGATTGTAAGCCCTGAATCTGCAAATGAGTCTCCCTAAAGCTTGCATTCTAGTAAGTTCAGTGCATACACAGTGCTCCTTCAGCCTGGGCACAGGAAATCAAGCCAGTCAGTGAGATGTGTACATATTAAAGTAGTCAATTCTAAGAACACAAATAAAGCAGGAAAGGGGGCTGGAAATATTGCAGAGACGTTGCACATTTTAACAATGTGGTCCAAGAAAGTCTCTCTGGCTGTTGATGTCTCTGCACAACTAAAATGTGTACCCTTCCAGCTCTCTAGACTCCTGTCAGCCTCTTCTGTAAGACCTAGGCTGTTTGACTTCCACAGCCCAAAGTGAATTTCAAAGCCCATTCTCCCTGTCCTCAACTTTTCACCAGACGATGGCCTGGGAGCTGTCTCCAGGAGTCTCCACTGGAGGTGCCATCCTCCCCACACCTTGGCAGATGACTGTGCTGGCAAATCCTGCTAAGTCTTGCCTCTCTTTAAGCACAGTTACAGGGCTGCCACTCGTTGAGTTTCTAACAAACCTTGGACTGCACTGGAGAGGTTTGTGAGCGGCCCTCTGACTACTGCCAATTTGAAGGAGCCTTCTTTGTAAGAGCCAGAGACTTTTAAAAACATGCAATTAAAATTTGTGTGTGTGCCCAGAGACCTTTTTAAGCCTTTTAGTTATAGCTAACCAAAAATAACTTTCTAACTGGGTACCAAGGCTGCTAAGCACAGAGCCATGGGGTAACTTCTTTCTTTCTCCCTCTTAAAAAACACAGATATAGATAGATAAGAAATAGAGCAGATGAAGCGGTTATAGCAAGGGCAGGACATGGCAAATGAAATTAGAGAAGATGCAAATGGCCACTGCTTGGAATAACCCTACAAATTTAACGACCTCTTGAATGCAGAGAGGTACTTAGTGAAGCCTGGATACAACTTTGTGAATTAGTTCTGAAATGCTACCTTTTTAATTTAAATTCTTTGAAATTGTCATGCGTGAGTTACCTACATCGTTTCCATTCAGCCCTCTTTTTCCCCCTCCATTTGCTCCCATGACCCCAACAACCTCTCAAATCCATGACTTCCTCTTCTTTCATCATCATTATTATCATCATTATTATATCTGCACACACATACACAGATATAACCTGTACTACCCCATGAGCATGAGTCTCTGAGTTTGGTCCCCAGAACCCACAGGAAAATACTAGACAGGTGATACACACTTCTAATGGCAGCCATGAGGAGGCAGAGACAGGAGGATCCCTGAAGCTCCGTGGCCAGCCAGCCTAACCTAATTGTTGACTCCAAGCCAATGAGAGACCCTGTCTCAATGGACCTGGACAGTATTTCTGAGGCTGAAACCTGAGGATTTCTTCTGACCTCTATATATATGTATACATCTATACATATACAAACATGCACACAAACATATACACATGGTTAAAAACAGAAGAAAAGCTTAGTATGAGTGAAAATTGCTTAGCTAATAATTCGTTTCCAGGAAAATGACTGAATTTGAACCTGCGTGACTCTTGTAGGAACTAGTTTACTTGGGGGGGGGGTTGTTTTGACTTCTGCATTTGCTGCTTTTTTAAAATCACTTTAAGCCAGATGTCCTAAGATTTTTTGTTGTTGTTGTTGTTAAAAGCAATAAACCTTAGCAATGGATACATGGTAGCTATTTCTCAAAATGTTAAAAGCTGCTGCTAAATAATACAAGTCCATTGACTTTGGAATTCCATTTGAGGTAATGACCTTTAATTTTCAAAACAGTGACACTACAGTGTCAAGTTACACTTTGTAACCATATGTACTTCCTGGTATTAGCCATGGGTTTTTGTTTGGAGTCTTTCATTTGAATAAAAACTAAAGTTCCCGCTCAGTTGGTCCCATGCATGGAAGCAGTGTCCGTGGTAGTGCATTATAGGAGACACTGCAGAGTAGGAAAGAAAGCCATGGCACAAAGCAAAGATGGGCTGCTTCCTTTCAGGAGGCCGTGCTGCTTCCTTTCAGGAGGCCGTGCTGCTTCCTTTCAGGAGGCTGTGGCAGCCCAGTAGCTGTGAAAGCCTGAAGACTGCAATCAGGGAGAATGTCCCAATCCTGAGACTGTTGTTTGGTTTTGGTTTGTTTTTGTTTTTGTTCTCTTCTCTTTGCTTTTGGAACTAGAAGGTGGCTTGAGATAGAGCTGTAGCTGAGAGAATGCCCAATGATGCCAATGCACTAGGCTGGATTCCTGTGTGGCACACTGTAACCTAGCACTTGGGAGGTGAAAACAAGAGGATCAGAAGTTCAAAGTCATCTATGTCTGTATTAGTGGTTGGAGGCTAGCTTGGGCTACATGAAATCCTATCAAGGAAGGAAGGAAGGAAGATACTCTCTGTGTATGACAATATGATTATGACATCCACCCCCTAAAGAGAGCAAGCAGGCACACCATCATTCCTGTAATCAAGAGAAGAGTTTTAAAGTGTATTTTTTTGCATATGTATATACATACTATGTATGCACAGCTGCCCATAGGGAACAGAAGAGGGAGTCAGAGTCCCTAGAGTTGGACTTAACAGCACTTATGAGCTATCTGATGTGATGATGAAAACCAAACTTGGGTTCCCTGAAAGAGCAGCAAGTGTACTGAGTCATCTCTCTGGTCCCCAAGAGATCCATCTGTGTCCAAAGGCCTTCACCCATGTTCTTAAACAGCTGTCAGCATTCTCATAGCATCCTTAATTCATTCACAGGTATACTCATGACGAATTTCCTTATCTTTTTCTCCTTCTAATCTAAACCAGGCAAACCTTTTTTTACAAGAAACCCTTCTGAGTTGAAAGGCAAGTTCATTCACACGAAGCTACGGAAAAGCAGCCGTGGCTTTGGCTTCACAGTGGTTGGAGGGGACGAAC
This sequence comes from Mesocricetus auratus, assembly GCF_017639785.1. Lineage (NCBI taxonomy): Eukaryota > Metazoa > Chordata > Mammalia > Rodentia > Cricetidae > Mesocricetus > Mesocricetus auratus. The sequence goes on along the minus strand of NW_024429266.1, from coordinate 154,783,074 downwards.
CTGATGAGTTCCTGCAGATCAAGAGCCTCGTCCTAGATGGTCCTGCTGCACTGGATGGCAAGATGGAGACAGGTGAGTCCACATGGCCATAGCATGCTCCAGGTGGTGAGGCCTTTGCTCACATCTGAACAGGACAGACAGCACCATGATCCCTTTATATGTGTCCTTTATATACCTTGCAATGAGCTAGATCCCCCTGTTACAACACCCCCTCCCTAGTTCCAAAACCTTTGAAAGTACTTTGACTTTAGGGACCTGTTAAGGTGCTATTGCATATAGTAAAATAGTAACTTATTGAAAATGCAGATCCATTTGAATAAATGAATTCTAAACTCAGAACCCCAGTATTCTTTCAATGAGTATTAATTATATTGAGAGAAGACACTGGATGTTAAAAGAAAGCTTTATTATTAGTTAAAATATCCAATCTGGTTTTGGCCGGTGGATGTCCCACCTCCACCCTATTTCACTCAACTTCATATTGAAGTTACAGAAGAACTAAAATTCTGCTTTCACCCTCATTAGGATTTTGGATGGGCCTTAGAACTACAAAAGATAGGTCAGTAAGAGGAAAGCATAGATATTCCCTTAAGATTAGTTGAAAACCAGGTCTAATGGCACTCGTTTGTGACACTCAGAGATCTATGGAAAAAGACCACAAACTGAAGGCCAGTCTGGGCTGTATAGTGAGACCTTGACTTGGAAACTGCCTCTCTAAATACAAAGAATGAGTCGGATGTAACACAGGACCCTCAAAAGTAAATGGAAGCCCAAAGATACTATTCAGCACGTGGTGCGGTGAGCAGGTTTGGGCTAGCATAGTGAAGTGAATAGAGGAGTAGGGAAGTGACTGGGAAGTTAAGGTCAGTGCGCATCAGCTTCCCCTGGCCTTGGTTTCTTATCCATAGTAAGGAGAATATACTGAAATAAGACTGCTACTTCTTGTGTGGGAAGAACATTGTCTATGTGGATTTCTCAAGAGGAATAAAAGAAAGGTCCTCTTTGAAGCCTCTTTAGCTCAAGATAGGCCTGCACTGAGTGATGAATCTCAGGTGGAGGTTCTGAACATTACGTGAATGTGATTGTAGCAGTATTTTTTGGTGCTGTTGTTTGACCTCCAAACTCTTGCATTTTACAGGGGATGTCATTGTCAGCGTGAATGACACCTGTGTTTTGGGGCACACACATGCTCAAGTTGTAAAAATCTTCCAGTCCATTCCTATTGGTGCCAGTGTGGACCTTGAACTCTGCAGAGGTTATCCATTGCCTTTTGACCCGGATGACCCTAATACAAGTTTAGTGACCTCGGTGGCCATCTTGGACAAAGAACCGATTATTGTAAATGGACAAGAGACCTATGATTCACCAGCGAGCCACAGTAGTAAAACAGGAAAAATCAGCAACATGAAGGATGCCAGGCCAAGCAGCCCTGCAGATGTGGCTTCCAGCAGTCCTCATGGTTATCCCAATGATACGGTCTCTTTGGCTTCCTCCATAGCCACTCAGCCAGAGCTGATAACTGTTCACATAGTAAAAGGGCCAATGGGCTTTGGCTTTACGATTGCAGATAGTCCCGGAGGGGGTGGCCAAAGAGTGAAACAGATTGTTGACAGTCCCCGCTGCAGAGGACTCAAAGAAGGAGATCTTATCGTGGAAGTGAATAAGAAGAATGTGCAGGCCCTGACACACAACCAAGTCGTGGACATGCTGATTGAGTGTCCAAAGGGAAGTGAGGTCACGCTGTTGGTGCAGCGAGGAGGTACGTAGGTTGATTTTGTTCTTTGCTTTTGAAATCTGAAGTGCATTGGTTGGCTTACTAGTCTAACTATTTGAGAGTTGTTTTGTTTTCATGTTTAAAGATGTGTTGTTCTTTTCTTCCTTTTTGAGCCACTACAAGTTGAACATAGGGCCTTCAGCATGCTAGGTGAGCACGGTGCCACCAGGCTGTATCCCCAGCCCTGGATCGCTTCACTAACATATCTGAAAACACTCTGCAAATGTCTTCGGTTTGCTTTAGACACTCTTCAAAGTAAAGTTTATAAATTATGTTGCATATGTAAAATTAGAGTGATTCTGTAAAACAAATCACAGTGTCTTTTAAAAAAACAAGTAAGATTTCTCTTTTAAGACTCCTAACCTGGCCTTCAAGATGTACTCTCGAGTCCACTCTTCCAACCTCAGTTATTACTATTCTGCTACGCCCACTGGAATTCAGCCACGCTGCTTTGTCCTTTCCTGCCTCAGGACCTTTCTATTTCTGTGACCCATTTCCTCACTTATATATCACATTATCTAAATTAACCACTGACATAAGCACAACATTTCTCCTGTATATCTGTCTATATTGTGATAGCCTTTATCAATATTAGTTATTATCATTGCTTTCTCTTTCACTGGAACACAAGTTCAGTAAGCCAGCACAAACATCTGCACATTGTTGTTTGTTAACCCCGCTACTGAGCACACCTGACTCCTTTTAGAGTAACGTCATAGAACTCATATCATCTTAGTCTTAACGTTAAGCTTCCTTCTTTCTTCTTGCCTAAGCCTCCCATTTTCTCACCAGCACTCCCCGTATTTCTTAATGTGAAATTCAATACTCAGTATGGAAATGTCTCACTCCTGGGGTGCAAACTTGTAACTAGTTGTAGCTTATTGTTCACAGGAGGCCTGAGATTGTTCCCTGCATCCTCCTCAGCATGACATTTCATGTATAGAATACATGAGCCCTTGGAAATGATCAGTTATCAAACGTGGCTTCCTTGCAACAAAGCTGCTCATTTGAAGCTGCATATTATGTGATCGAAGTGGTTAGGGTCATTGAAGGAAACCCAGAACACGGCAAAACTGTTGAGTCGGTTAGAGTGTTCTAACGTTTGGGAGCAGTCATCAAAACCATTGTGCAGGAGGGGTGTGGGGTGCACAATGATCCCAGCACTTGGGAAGCAGAGGCAGGAGGATCTCTGTGAGTTCAAGGCTAGTATGGTCTACAAAGTGAGTTCTAGGACAGTGAGAGGTGCATAGTGAGACCCTGTCTAACATTTAAAACAAACAAATATCATTGTGCAGACCCATGTACAGTCCAGTACATTCAAGGTCTCTTCTGGTCTCAGACCACTTCGTACCCAGAAAGTTGATCCCTAAAAGTGACCTTGGTTCATGTAGACAAACTGGTGATTTGTAGAGTGCTCTCATACATACATGCACCTCTTGTCTTTACCATTTCCTTGGGATGTAGGAAAGTAGCAGCTCCTAGTAGAAGTGATTTGTTCACCTCATTTCTGGTTCTACTGTCCTAGTCTAGTACTCTGCCCGCTTATCTCTGAACAACACTGATTTTGCATACTTGTCTGGCTGGTCAAGCAGGCATCTCTCTGATCCAAGTCCTATGGATTTTACAGCCAGTCTCCTCTCTAGCTATTTTAATCCTTCTTTCTGTTGAGTGTGTTGTGTACTGGGCTTTTCTATTATTAGATTCACTTTTAAGGGTACCAAAAATTAGTTTTGCGATCATCTACTAACTCAATTCATAATGCATTTGCCTAAAATAGCCAAGAGTTGATGATAGAAATATATATACCCCTTCATGTTAACTGAGTATATCTTTTCTTAATTCCTGAGACTGTCTTTCTGTTGATGCTATTACATTTTATGACATTCATATGGGAAGATCCTGAATATATTGCCTCATTAGTCAACATCTACATGGTTTACTCTGCAACCTGAGTAATTTAAAATCACTGTAACAGCGACAGTCTGTAAAGTACACCATATACCCTGTGTTTGATTTATGTGTAGGATAGGAAGTTTGTACATCTGCAGTTGGCAGGCCATTACCAGCTACTATTAATCTTTCTCAAAAGCATAAAAATATATTTGGTTGTGCCACACATTAGTTGTTTGCATCGAGGCTGACATTTATTCATCCCTCTGTGTGGTGGGGGTGTAAGGAGAATGCTTGATGAAGAAACAGGACAGCAGCTGGCTGAGATGAGGAAGTGAGCGGTCAGTTCACTGACTGCTCGTGAATCTCATTTCTGTCATAGTTTCTGGTAGACAGATTGATTTTCTCATTAAATCCACATCATCCATGATGCTCAGACATCCATGGTGGAAGGTTGGAGTTTCATATACCTTCTAAAATAGGTTTGGATGTTTGTAGCATCTGTTTTCATTCCTAAGTCCCATGTTCATTCTTATGGTTGTCCTTGTCGATTTGGTTCAGTTTACTTTTTATTTTTAGTATTTTTATGTCTGTTACCTCCTTTCCATCCGTAGGGAAATAAGGCAGAGGGTGAAATAGCATTTGTTAATTTCTGGGTCAGTTTCTGGGGTCTGGCTTAGATTTGCTAAGGTTGTTCCCCCCAGGCTGACTAACTGGGGCTGTCACAGGTTGTCCCTAGTCACTCAACTAGACCCCCTTCCTGCTGTTGCTCCTGCTCTGGGATTTGTCTGTAAGGCACAACCCTCCTTCGTGTGCTGTCCTCTCAGGCACATCCTTCCTCCCTCCTCCCTCTGCCATCCAAACATGAGACTGCTTTCTTTGGCACGATTTAAAATGGTATCAGCATTTGCAGTCAGCAGTCTGCTTCCCAGTGCCAGTGTGAATCTACAGGCTTTCTTGAGTTTGGAAAGTCATGCTAGCCAGTGGTTAACTAATAGTGTTTGACATGTACTAAAGAACTTGTCCTATACAGGTTTTCCCATGTTTAATGGGAGCACTTCATATGTATTCTGCATAGCACCTATGCCCCATGGTGTACAAAACTTTGCTTGCTTAGCTAATGCACACCGCTGTGCTTCACTTTCGGAAATGATTTTGTGTTGACTTGAGGAAGTTTGTTTTGTGACAGTGTTTTGTGAATGTGGAGAATGTATGCTGTGCTTTGGAGGGAAAGCATCTATTAGAACGAGAGCTGAACTGGGTCTGTCAGGACCGAGCAGGCCTCTGGGTTAAACTGTGTCCTTATGCTTTTACCTCTTGCCATGCTATTCATTTCCTCATCCAAAAAAGAAAAAGAACATTTTTAACTAGAGGATCTTTGGGCTTCCATTTCATGAAAAGAATGATTCCACTGTTGTGCAGAAAAGACAGTTGAGTTGGAACCAGAGGGAGAACATTTGAATTGAACCTGGCTCCTGCCATCACTGTGTGAGCTTTTAGGCAAGTCTCTCGCCTCTTCTTAGCTTAGCTCAGAATGTAACAAAAGAGAGTGATTCTTGCCTTGACTATATGATGTAGATAACTAAGAGGTAGCTGCTGGTGGTCCATCCATGGTGTTTTACTAATATTGCCAGTTAGCAGAAGTAATTGCTAAAGTTGGTTGGGCTGTTTTTTTTATTAACAACCAAGAAAAGAAAAAAGGAAAAGCAAAGCAAAGATGATCTCTAGCCAGAACTCATAGTCTTAATATCATTCTATCTCTCTGTGTTTTGTTTTAGAAGCTCCATTGTTCGTTGTTAGGTAAGTAGCCAGTGTTGTAAATGAAACCAGGCTCCTACCCTGTAAGCCCTTTTAGCTTTAACTCCTTCTCATATACTTTGTGTGTGGGGGGGGAGTTAAGTTCATAAAGCTAAATTGAGTTTAAGTTTTGAATATTTTTCTAATAGATTTTTCTCAGTTTGTCGGTGATTAGGATCAAGCCAAGGTCTCTTTCTTGGTTGGGTATGTTCTCTCCTGCTAAGCCATATCTTTCCCACTTAAGCTTCTGTAAGCAGATGTTCCCATCTTTCCTAAGAGACATTTCAACTTCCACCTTCTGCACTCTTCTGCTTCAGACTCTGAAGTCCTTAATCTTGGGTGAAGGTCATGACTAGCTTCTAGTAATGACAACAATAATGGAAGGGATGTCTGCTCCACAGTATATTTGAACCATATCATATACAGAGGTTTTTTGTCTAGCCACTAAGGTATCTTTTAGGATCCAATTCTTAAGTACTGAAATTTTAGGATTCCCAGAAGGTGGGAATCTATGTCTTTTTTCTTATACCACAGGTGCTTTACAGTAAACTGCCTCATCTACAGGTCACAGAAAAATATACCCATATAGCTGGGTCAGACATGTTACCATGGTACAGCCATACACATTCAAACACAGACATGCATTAAACCTAGTGGCACCTCAGTTTTGCAGCCAAACTGGAATTAGTGTTTAAGTACAGAGTTCCTCTTAAGTGTGATCCTCTGTAAAATGAAGGTGCCTATTTACTGACTCCTGCAATAGGAAAGGAAATGTGGAGGATTGGGGTAGGGGTAAGAGAGAACGGCAGCTGAATTTGAGTAGTACAGAGCAAAGCAGGGATTCCTGGTTCTGTTGGGGACGCATGCAGCTTTATGTAACTCAGGAATAAACTGACACTGTGTCAGGCACCATCCTTAACGTTCTGCATACACTTGACATGGAATCCCTGGAACCCTCTGAAAATGGTGCAATGTTAATTCTGTTTTAGGAGAAGTTGAGATCTCAAGAGTGTCGTGTTTTCACCAAATTGTATACCTGGCTACGATTTGAACCAAAAATCTGGGCTCCAGAGATTGTGCTTAAACATTATGCTGAAAAGCCTTTTGGCATAAAAAAAAAAGAAAGAAAGTAGAAGAAACCACTCTGGTAGCAGAACTGTTTCTATGTATAGAAACTATCCCACTAGCATAGTTGTTGAGAAATTATTTTATATGTAGAAAGATGAATAATTCTGAAGTCCACAAGCAAATTGATACCAACTTAATTCTCATCAAAGTCACTGATAATATTTATTTCATTAAATCATCCAAACAGGCAAAGTGGTAATCTCAAGTTCAATCATCTAAGCCACAGTATTAGTGTCAGAGTCTGAGTGTGTGTAAGTATGTGCCTTTGTGTGTGCCTGTGTGTGTATGTGTACAAGTATGCTCATATATGTGTATCTATGTGTATGTTTATGTGTGTATATGTGCCTGTGTATGTGTGCTTCTATGTATGTGTGTATGTGAGAGAGAGAGACAGAGACAGAGAGAGAGAGAGAATGTAAGTATGTGCCTCTGTGTGTGTGGGGGGGGGGGGAGTCTATGTGTCTCTCTGTGTGTGTTTCTTCTGAAATGATACAAAACCATCATAATTAGGACCACAGTGTGCTGTCTGCCTGATAGTTAAACTGGGTGATCAGGCGCCTCTCTTTGCCCTCTGGTCTTGGACTGAAGAATGAATTGCAAATTGCACCACTTAAGTGTTTGACTGCCAGAATGTCTCACACTGAGCTGGAAGTCCCTGGGAAGGGAAATTCAGATTGCTTATAGAGTGATATCCTAATAGAGTTGAGTACTACATGTCTCTCAAATGCTGCCCCTTTCCCTTCTTAGATAGCCAGGTTCAGGATATCACCTGATATCATCTCATCCCTCTCTGGCCTCTGCCTGGCACCCTTATGGCACTTGGCTTTGTACTGGCCTCAGAAGAGGACTCAGTGCTCCTGCACCTACTCTGTCTAGAGTGGATTAAAGTTAAGTCAAGGCCCTTTTCACATCCAAATGGCTTCCCATCATTCAGTATAAACTCCAGCCTCATGTCAAGCCCTGTCATGTGATATTCCTTCTCAGCTCTTTCTTCTCCTACAGAACCTCAGGACTCTATTCCTCACATCCTCTGGCCTCTGCTCTGGGATACTATCATATAAAGTGAAATAGCATAACTCACTGTCCCTCCCTGTTCTCTGGGGTTTAGAGGTTTTTAATTCCTAGTGTTTAGACAGTGTCTTCTCCTTTATCCTTAGGGTATACACTCCAAGCGTATACTTCAGTGGATGCCTTGAAGCATGGAATATGTATATTATTATATATATTAAAGATTACTTTGTTAAACACAAAAGAAACCAATAATAGCCAATAATAATGAATAATTAGAACAATATACATGCCTCTCTTGTCAGCATACAATTCAATACCTATGACTTGTTTATTTCTATAAATTTCAAGTTATTATTTTCAGACTTTGAGTGACACAACCCTCAGAAAGTATCACCTCAGGTAAGGGACAGGCTCCTTGTACTTACTTAGGGTCTCCATGAAAGCCAGAACTTAGTCACTACTCTATTCTATTATCTGAATTAGAGCCCAGGGTATGAGAGTTATTCAGAAAAGTCACATGGATTAATGACTCTTCCTTAAGGAACCTGTGCTTGTGCTTGGGTATGTCATAGTTTCTACAGCTCTTCTTTGAGAAGCCTACACCCACACTCACAGATGTGCCTTCCTTTCTTCTGAGCATCTCTTTCTCTTAATTCTCATGATTAAACCTATATGTAACTACCTTTATTAAATCCCAACTCTGGTTCACTAAGTGGGGGGGGAAGCCACAAAAACAATCACATGTATTGAATGAGCAAATGAGATACACCAGGCTGTGTTTCCTGAACAGCGCTCCTTAGCCGAACTTCCTGAGAGGTGATTACTGAAGGGACAGCTAAAGGAAAGGACCAACACCAAACACCGTGCAGAAGACCAGTGGTAACATCTGGATCTGAACCCATTTCTATTTGTTTGCACAGCCTGAGTGCTCTCAGGACTGCCACAAGGACAGAGAATTGTAATCAAGTGCGTCTGTAAGCCAAGATGCCAAAGACTCAATTGGATATATTGGTATTACTGCCTTACACAATAAAAAGAACTCCACTAACTACGAAGTCATCTTCACTCAGATTTTTCCTTCTGTTCCAAGGTATACAGTTAAGAGAAATGATAAAATAAAGGGTATTCAACACCTCACTTCTGGGATAAAATAAACTCTATACCCAAGGAACACTTCTGCAGTGACTGACTATAGGATTCACTGGCTTGATTCTTGACTGCTGAGTCATCTCTCTAGCCCCTCAACCAGCTTTCATATACAGCCCAGGACCACCTGCCCTGGGATGGCCATTGCTCACAGTAGGCTGTGCCCTCTCACATCAGTCAATAATAAGAAAATTCTTCTCATACACATGGCTACCAGCCAATCTGATCTAGGCTATTCCTCAATCAAAACTCCCTCTTCTCAGGTGACTCGTGGCTAATCCAAGTTGATTGTAAAAACTAACCATGTCAGGGATTTATTGACAAAATTTAAACTATACCCAACTAGACTGAAAGATGGCTCAGCAGATAAAGGCGTTTGCTGCCAACCTGAGTACAGTCCCTGGGTCCCACATAATGAAATGAGAGAGCTGACTCCTGCCACTTGTCCTCTGACCTACATACTCACACATACTGGAGCACACATGCATGCTCATGTCCACATATGTCCATATACACACACAAATAAAGGTTAAAATTAAGAACAAACTGGAATGCTAGCTCACTGGCTAAGAGCAATTTCTGCTCTTGCAGAAGACCTAGGTTCAATTTGCAGCACCCACATAGTGGCTCAAAACCATCTGTAACTCCAGTTCCATGTGACGCATTGCCCTTGCCTGCACTGGCTACTGCATGCATGTGTGCACATACATGTACTCAAACACACATGCACATAAAACAATTTTCTTTTTTACTTAAAACATTACAGGCATTGGTGGCACCTACCTTTAATTCCAGCAGTTAGGAAACAGAGGTAGGCAGGTTTCTCTCTGAGTTCCAGTCCAGTCTGGTCTACAAAGTGAGATTTACGTTTAAAATAAATAACAGCTAAAATTCTTGCATATAAAATCTACGTGATATGCTACCTAAGCTATAAACAGTGTACAGTTTGTTAGAACTCCATTGAAAGGGGAAGCTGTTGACATCTTCTCTGATGTATTGATGAGCATGGTATCTCCGACTGACGTTACAGCCTACTGAGGGGGTTTGGGTTTGGCAGCACTACTGGAAAGTTGGGGACTTGTTGGAGCCTGATTCCTTCAAGGCTGTGAGAAGTTGTTCAAGGTAAAATTAGCAAACTTCTTGCACTTCCGTGGTGCTAAGCAGGATAGCTTTCACGTTTGCTATTAAGGAGCCTTCTGGCCTTTATTAGTAATGCAGTTTGAAGTTGTTATTTTGGTTTATTGCCATGGCTTAAAGTCATCAAGGATTTTATTTTGGAATTCTTCATAAAATGTTAGGTCACATTTGCATTTGAGATGACTTACACCAAGATAGGAGATAAATACAAAAATGTTTCTATTTTGGTTGTGCTTCATTATATAATGCATAAGAATTGCTCCTTGTTTTCATGTCTTGAGGAATTCTGTCTTCTTTAATTATATTTTGTCTTAATTTTTAAATCTAAGCATATTGCTTATTTGCTGAAACATTTATAGGCAGTGTCAGATGTAATTGGACAATTAGAGTTTATTCCTTTATATTATTTTTTAAATATTTATTATATTGCATGATATGTCTGGCTATTTTTGCATATGTATATATGCCTGTGCACATGTTCAGTCCAGGCCCAAGTCAACCTTGGGCGTTATTCCTTAGGAACTGTTCAGCTTTGTTCTTGGTCTCCCGTGGGCCTAGAGTTCACCTGAGTAGGTTTGGCCAGTTAGCCAATGAGCCTGGGGGTCTTCTGTCTTCACTTACCCAGAACTGGGATTATAAGTGTGTGTTACCATGACTGGCTTTTTCACATGACTTGTGGGAACTGAACTCAGGTCTCATGCTTGGCCTTTCCAACTGAGCTATCTCCTCAGCCCTGTTCCTTTATATTCATAACGCTGAGTCGTTGACATGCCTTGAACAAATCGTTTTTTTCCTATAAGCAAGTGCCTCATAACCCTTGAAGGTAAATATAATATCCCAAACGTATGCACATTATTTATTATAAATGTGTATGAGATTTATTATTCTCATTGAAAAGTAGTGGCATCCCCTGGCCTTTCTGGAAGAATGGTAGCATTTCATTGGTTAGGCTGACAGCAGTAAAATTACTATTCTGTGCTGCTACTCACAAAACTGCCTGTGAATGGTAAAGACAATGATTTGTTGTCTCTTTGGGGAGGGGACAAATTTATTCACATTATGTGCCTGGCATTGCATAGACACAGGGAGCGGAACAGAATCATTTGCAAAGAAAACAGAAAAAGACTTGATTTTGTGAAGTTTTTGTTCTGGGAAAGGTGCAAAGGGGCAAAAACCCTCAGATGAACAGGAAGGTGTCAGGCGGCGGAGAGCGCTGGGAAGAGGTCAAAGCATGGGATGGGCATTGTGGGGGGAGTCGGGAAGGATGACTCCTCTATGTTAGCTGACAAAACCCAAGAACCACCGGAAGGAAGGAAGAAATGGAAAGGAGGGCAGTGTGGCTGGGGACAACAAGCACTGAGAGTCACAGTCAAGGTCAGGGCTGGGACTTGGAATGTCTGTTCACAGCGATGTCCAGTTTTGCCCAGTGGAAAGAAACGCTTATGCTATCATTGGCAGACAGTCCCTCTGGCAAAAGAGTGCATTAGAGGAATAGGAGAGATAGGAGCAGATAGGGTTGGCAGCGCAAAGTGACAACAGTTAAGACCAAGGGAGATGAGTCATGGGCTGTTAAGGAGTATGGCATGACACGGTAGGTTGAGATTGACAAATTTGTGTAAAAAGCAAGCTAGTAACTATTTTAGACTTTGTGGGCCTTATGGCCTCTGTATTTTCACCACTCATCTGCCCTGTACCAGGTAGCATGCAAATGTGTGGCTCGTTTATGTTCTAAAAAACGCATGATGTGCCCTACTGTTCTAGTTTCAATCTGTTGTAACAAATTCCATGACCGAAAGCAACTTAAGGGAGGAAAGGATTTGTTTGGCCTTTCAGGTCGCAGTCCCATCATTGAGGGAAGCCAGAACAGGAACTCAAGTGGGAACTTGAAGGTAGGCCTGCTTAGTATGCCACATATGTACCACTCATAAGCAAGGAACTCCTTGCAGGCAGGAAGTACTGCAGAAACCATGAAAGAATGCTGCTTGTGGCAAACCCATGCTTACCTAGCTTCCTGTGCAGCCGGGACTGCCTCACTCCAGGAATGGGGCTGCCAACAGTGGTACAGGCCCTCCTCCATCAGTTAACAATCAAGATGGTCACCCATAGGTATACCCACAGGTCAGTCTGATCTGAGTGTTCCCTCAATTGAGACTCCCTTCTTGGATGACTTCAGGCTGTGCCAAGTTGACAGTCAAATCTCCGTAGAATATTTACATGCTCCAGTTTCACTGATCCCAGTTAAAAGAGGGAAAAGAGGCAGTAGTGGCACACGCACTTGGGCAGAGGCAGGCAAATCTCTGTGAGTTCAAGGCCAGCCTGGTCTACAAAGTGGGTTTCAGGACAGCTATACTGACACAGAGAAACCGTGTCTTGGGAAAAGGAAGGGGAATAGAAAAGCCAAAAATGATTCCTGAATTTCCCATCTGTGTCTAGTACTTGCCTAGATTTGGATACTAGAAGAAGAGTGGGCAGAGTCATGCTGTGGAGTCAAGAGTTCCTTTTTAGACTTGTTCATTGTGAAATGTCCCATCAGTGTCCAAGTACAGCAGGAATGCCTGCTCTTGTCTGGAATATGGGCAGAAGAAATATAAATGTATGGGCCATTATTAAATCAATGAATATTCTACAGATGGTTAGGTATGAACTATTACTATACTAGACATGAAATCAATATATTGGCTATGACAATTTTTTAAATTTATTTTTATTTTTATGTGCATTGATGTTTTGCCTGCATATATGTCTGTGTGTGGATGCCAGATCTGCTGGAAGTTACAGACAGCAGTGAACTGCCATGTGGGTGCTGGGAATTGAACTCAGGTCCTCTAGAAGAACAGCCAGTGCTCTTAACCACTGAACCATTTCTCCAGCCCTGACAATTTTTATTTTAAGTGAAAGAGAATATAAACTTATCAGAGTATATGGAAAGTTAGGTACTTTTTCACAGAACATTATGTACATGTTTGAACACACCCGTATATACATGCAAATGTATATGTGGATGACTGTGTTATATAAATGTGTTTCTCATTATGGATCAGACACACAACTTTTCATATACATGAAGACAGTCTTTGTACCCTGGGTCTGACTGAGGTTATTTAGGAAAAGATTAAAATAATAAAGAAGGGGTCAAAATAGAAGCCTGGGAGCCTGTTACCCTTCAAGGTCTGGCTGAGCAAAGGAAGGTGCCAGCAAGAACAGAATCGGTGTGCAAAGGGAAAAGAATGGGAAAATTAAAACTGGGTATTTCAGAATCCAGAATGGAGACATGTCCACGGGGTCCCAGCAGCAGTAGTGGCATCAGGAAGTAGAGACATACATGAAGGTACAGTGCTGCCTGTGGCGTGCAGAGCCCCTGAGCACATGGGAAGCCTTCTACACAAAGCTGTGAAGTTCTCAGAAGGCAGTCAGCCTGAAGTGAGTGGCGAGGAGCGAGGGAGGTAGAGACTGGGCCAAACTGTCATAAAGTAGAACAGAAGAAAGACAAGCTGAGCGTGAGGAATCACAGGAAGGCACTTCTGTTTGTAGGAGGTGGGAGTGCCTTAAATGCTCATGGGGACAACTTGGAAGATGGGGCTCCTGGTTCTTGGAGAACTGAAAGAAGCCTGTGCTTGCTGCTTGCAGACATACTGTCTGAGGAGGGGCAAGTGGGACCGGCACAGGAGGAAGGCTGGCCTGTAGGGTGACCTGTGTAAACTGTGGAGAAACATAGACTAGATTTGACCATGATTTTTTTCTCCTGAAAGGATTTCATATGCACATTTGGGGTTTGCACTTAATACAACCAATTGAGGTTATATACAGCTGATTTTATTTCTGAGCGGGGGGAGGGGAGCGTGTCACATGTGTATATTTAGGCCAGAGTTCTTCCTTGGTATCGATCCTCAGGAGACATCCACCTTGAAACAACATCTCTCACTGGGAACTGGAACTTTCTGATTAGGATTGGGTGGCCTGCCACTAAGCCCCAGAAACCCACCTCTCTCTGCCTCCCCAACACTGGGTTTACAAGCATATGCTACCCTGTCTGGGTTTTTAGAGGAATGCTTAAGATCAAACCCTGGTCCTTATGGTTGCAAGGCAGGTGCAGTACTGACTAGGCTCTCCTCAAACTCTAGTTTCTACTTACTTTGGTAATTGTCCTAGTAATAATATTTATTATAAACCTCCTAACATGTAACCCCTTCCTGGTCCCATCGAAGACTGAAGATGTTGTGTTTAATTCTGGAATTTGAAGAGTGAAAGCATAGTATGCCTAATCCAATTAAAGGAATCAAGAGCAGCAGGTGAATTTCCCCAGAGCGGCGTGTGTTTTCTCTGTGTGGGGTAGTTTTGGCTGAAATGTGAGTCAGAAAGCCAGGTGTGGTGGCACACACCTTTAGCCTCAGCACTTGGGAGGCAGAGGAAGGTGGATTTCTGTGAGTTTGAGGCCAGTCTGGCCTACAGATCAAGTTCCAGGATAGCCAGTGCTACACAGTGAAACTCTTGGGGTGGGTGGATGGTTCAGAGAGGAGATGATTAGGGAGCCTATATGGGTGACAGTGAGCAAATGCAGAGTCCCTGATGCTGCACTGTGACACATGAGCCAAGTAATTCTTTCCTAAAAGTCCACACCCACATTGTGGGTGGTTAAAAGTGTCCTGGTTAGAGGTCAGGGGTGCAACTGCCTGACAAGATTGTCAGATGTCCCTTAGGCGACAAATTGTCACCTGTGAGAACTGGTGAAGTGGAGCTTTGAAGTCTAGGAAGGAGTTGGAGCTTGGAGCAGGTGGTCCATGGGCAGTATTTGATGGGACGCACTCATCTATTCTGTAGCAGTCTCTTGAAGAATTACTTTAAATTTGGATACAGTTAGCCTAACTGCATCAGTTCCAGTATGCCATGGGCCTGTCATATCATCTCCTCTTCTGTCTGGTTTCACTCTTCTCCATGACTGGTCTGTGGTCCACGAGCAACCCAAAGACTGCATGAAGACATTGATAGGGAGGGGCAGTGAATGGATGTCGTACATGGATGCATAGAGACCTGCTGTTGTCCATTTCCTAGGAATTCCTTAGTGCATTGTCACTATCTCAGAATCCTAACAAGTATTATTTCCTGTGTTTTTATTAATATAGGTTGTTTTAACAAAAACCCAATACCTGTGAACTTTTTCTCTCAGTTTTTTCTCCTTTATTCAGTTCTATGTGAAGATTAACTTTTATCAGCAACTTTGGATGTTATGTCCTATATTAAAAGTGTATAGTATAGAAGAAAAGGAATGCCATAATAGCTTCTTCCTCCTCATTAAAGGAAGGAGTAACTTCCTGTTCCTGATTTTGAACATTCAGAAAGATGTATGAGACAGTTTGCTCTGTGAAATACTCTTTTCCTTTATTCCATCGAGGTAAACCTCACATTAGCTAGCAGCATATTACATTAAGAATTTGCTGCAACGAGGGCCTACATGGGTTGGCACCAGGTCCTCTTTGCATATACTATGGCTTCCAGTTTAGTGTTTTTATGGGATTCCTAAGTGTGCAAAGGAGTAAGTCTCTGTTTCTCATGCTTTTTCCTTGGTTCTTTTCCTTCTGTTTATTTTGTCCAATTCTGGTATGCTGGAGTTTTTGTTGTTGTTGTTGTTTTATCTTATTATATTATATTTTATTATCCCTTAGAAGCCTGTTCTTTTTCCCTACTGAGAGACAGAAAGGGGTCTGCATCCAGAGCGGATGGGAGGAACGAGGAGGTGTAGCAGGGGGTGGGAGGAGCATAATCAGGATATATTATATGAGAAAAAAACTATTTTCAGTAAAAGGGGAAAAAAGAACAGAGGTAATAAAAAAAAGAAAAGAACTTGCTGGAATGCTTCCTGAGTCTTCCCATTGTCACTGACAGGTGTAAGCGTGGTCTCCAACTTGTGTGTTGCTCTGTATTTGTTTATAATCATGCTCAGATATTAATCACAGTCCCCATCTGTGAACATAAGTCTTTAGATTTCTTAGTAGAATCATGTCTTCAAAAATAGCATTGGCACCTTAGAATGTGCCTTTTTGGTGCCTAGTTGTTACCTGGGTTTGTTTCTGATTCCTTATTATAATATTGTTGTGTTTTTAATTTTCTTATTTGCTTTTCTTGCCGCATAGAATAAACACTACTCTAATTCATCCAGCAAACTTCAAAACTGTGCTAATCTGTCATGAACGATGACGTGGAAGTACTTGTTCACGTCTTCCCTTCTTCACCTTCTAGAATTCTCACTGGTACATTACCTTAGCCATCAACAGTTCTGCACTATTTTGTGAGCTCCATTTTTAGAGAAAGATTGTTCAGAGGATCGTTTTTCACAGCCACAGCTTAGCAGCCATTAGGAAGTTGCCTTAGAGTGAAAAGGCCCTGCAGTAGGAGGAAATGCCTTCATGCCCCTGTGTAGTGGTCTGCTGACCTCATTCAGCACCCTGAGTTTTTAATTAGACTTCTACTTTGTCCGTTGATCTGGTCATTGATCCTGGCATGATAAACCCTGTAAAATCTATATTTAAAAAAAAAAAAGACTTTCCTCTAGTTGGCATGAACACCAAATCAGTTTAATAAAAATCATTTGGAGATAGAACTGTCTGTCCTCTTTTAGATTTTTTGTTGCTGTTTCTAAATTTAAAAATGGATTATGTTCTCTAGTGACTTTTGCAGTAGATACCACCTACCAAAGTGACAGATGATTGCGTTAAAAATAACAACACTGCCCATGAATTAGCAGAATTCCGGGTTTGTGGAATTAGTCTGCTTTGGTAAAGTGATTTTTGCTTAACAGCCTGGCAAGCTGAAGGAGGAGAAAGGTTGGTTTTCAAGTGAGGCCTTGATACCAGTAACATCTCCCATGCCCCAGCTGTTACAGTCGGTGTCTGCAGATGTGTAGGCTGCCTGCCTCCTCAAGGACCGAGGCAAATTCTGAGAGCCAGGTTTAGGTTTCCTTCCATACCCATTTGTGTTTGCTTTTTGCAATTTCTGTGTTATACACTTTAAAATGCAAATGGCATCAGTTTCTCTGTTATCTTTTGTTGTTGTTGAACTTGGGAAGAAAATACTTAATTTCTCAATCTCTTATTTCTTATTTGTCTCTTGTACCTCCTCAGTAATGGAAGTAATGCCTTGTCCAGTTGTGACAGCTCCCTGTGACAGTTGCCAGTAGCTGAGGCTCAGCCTGTGCCAGGCTTAGGCAGTGTTTTTGAACTTCCTAGTTGTTATCTGAAATATGGGTAGAACGGCACCCTCCTGTGTGGTAACCAGGATGGAACTGACACAGGCTTGTCACATGCTCAGCCCACCAGTGGAAGTGGAGGGCTGTTACTTTAGCCCTTGCTTTTTTGTATTGGTAGATGGTACTTGGGTTAGAGGAAGAAAGAGCATAGACATGTGCTGCCATTGTACTTTTGATGGTGTGTTTTTCCTGCTGTGGTGGAAGGAGGAAAATCAACACCGAATGGGGAGACGTTTCCCAGTGAAGTCTCCAGTGAGATCTTTGAGTACCTTTGGCCTCCTTTTAAATCGTTCTGAGGATGTTCTCAGTTTGCACAGTAAGGAATTGGCAGCTTATGTTCAGTTGCTCAATTCCGGTTTTCAAAACTGCTGTTTTGTGAAATTTACAATCCAAAGAGCACTGCTGCAGGGTAGAGGCCCCCAAGAAGATGAAGAAGGGACAGGAGAGCATGTGGGTATGTCCGAGGAACTTCCTCCTCTGACCACTGTTTCCAGAGACTCTTAATGTAAGGAGAGCCAGAGTTCCCAGGCCTCGGTTCCATTTGTTACTCTTCTGTATGCCACCCTGACTATGGCATTTGTTGATAACACCCTTTCATGTAGTTCTGTCCTCTTAAAGTTAGTCGGAAAACCCAGGGACTGTCAAATCCAGAAGCAAAAGGGAAAAACAGAATGAGCCGGGCACATGCAGAGTGCTTGAGGATTTCCAAAATACCCATGGCCGGCGCTCTTGTTTTTGTCTTTGTTTTATGTGTAGAAAGAAAGAAGTAGTCTCAGAAGCCTTATAACAGCCCTTAAAAGTCCTTTCTGAGTGTTTGCTAGCATTAAGATCTCCCATCTGCATTAACTGTTAGCCTGACTTGCCAAGAAAAACAACAGGAAATAGCTAGCTTCAGACAGGAGAAAAAGCAAGGGGGCCACAGTGATTACCCTGCACAGTGAGCAGTGGCCTGAATGCTCGCAGGGTCAGCACAGATTTCATTTCCTCCTCCTTGCCATAAACATGGTGCTCCATTCTCTGTCGTGTTCCTGGCTGAAATATTCCATGCAGTGGCCTCGAAGTTCTTGGATCTTTCCTGCATCTTAAATACACTTGACCTATACAAGTTATTTGTAATGAGGCTCACCCAGGGTGGGTGGGACTGTGTGTGTGTGTGTGTGACCTGATGCCGGCCCCTTTATTTCTCCTGTAAGTAAATCCAGTGTGGGGTGTGTGTGTGTGTGTGTGTGTGTGTGTGTGTGTGTGTGTGTGTGTGTTAGAGTGTGTTAGAGTGTGTGGACTCATGCCAGCTCCTATATTTCATCTGTAAGTAAATAAAGTTGGCACAATGAGACTTGACTGGTTGAAACATGAACGGTGTAAGTCCCTTTCCCGAAGCTAGAGTTTGGTTTCTCTATTCATTAGAAATTGACAGAGCCAAGGAAACACCTTCTTCCCCAAACCCCTTAGTAATTCACACACTCACTTAGACCACTTCAGATACTGTTTCATCAAGAGGATTTTGAAGACATTTAATATCTCCACAGGCACAAATGGGGCTTCACATGATATGTCCTTTGCTCTCTGGAAAGTCTGACCCCTGTGTAAGTGGCTTCTTTGGCCTGATTCACAGACTCCTTTAATAATGCAGTGCCACAGGCTCCAGTTGGGGATCGTCTTTCTGTTATTAACCACAACCTGTGCTATCTGAACTACATGAAACTTCTGAAAGTTGGATTTGGTGCGGGAGATGGGAGGGTTGTCCATAGTTGTGGTTAAGCAGTCCCATAATGAAGGCAAATGAAATAGCCATATCCTTACAGAAGACATTGGGAATTTGCCTCCCTGTGGAAAAAAAAGGCAACAACAAAACCATTGTGACAAAAGAGGAAGTGATACCCTCATCAGGCTGTTAGGAGTGCGCCAGAGATGCAGCCGTCTTCCCATTAGCACTTGTGTGAGAGTGACAGGGAGCCACTTGGAGCCTTGCAGCTCCTGTTGTAAGCAAAGATGGGACGCTCTCTTATCTCAAACTGGAAACAGTTCGTGAGAACATATGCATTTCCTGGGGCTGGGAGCTTGTAGGGTTTGAGCTCTGAGAAGCAAGCTCGTTGTTGTTATGGGAAGTCAGGACACAAGGTGGCACAGTAGAACCTTGCTCTGTGCAGAGTGAGGCAGCTCCGAGCTGAGCCGAGCCAGGCGGCTTTACCAGTAAATCAAGAAACAGCAAGGATCGAGAGTTGTTAAATAGGCACCGCAGCAAATGATGACATGAAAGGCCAGGTTGCCCCTCCCAGTTGCCTCATCAGCTTTTCCTGCAGCCCCTGAAATATAGGCTCGCTTCATAAGGTCTGCACATTCACGTACTCGCTGGAAGGGTGTTTACTGACCTGAGGTCCAGCTGTGGTTCTGAAGCTCAGCATAGACAGATTAGGTGGACCAAAGGCAAGAAAGCCAGGACAACAAATAAAGATGTGGGCAAATAAAATTATTTTAGGGAGTGTCGTGGTATCTAGAAACAAGCTGGACTTTGTAGGTCAATTATGATAAAAGGGGTCACTTCCTATTGGCTGGGGGCTTGCATCAATCCTGGGGTCTTCATGTTGAGAAAATGAGACGCTGCCCATGCATCGAGTTTCAAGCTTAGTGTTCCAAGATGGGGGAGCTGCCGGTGAAAATGTCCCGGGAGTAGAAACAAAGAGTTCAGAAGTGCATGGCAACAGGACTAGAACATATGGACAAGGTGACTCAAGCAGAACTGAAATGGACCAAAGGCAGCTCAGATAAAGGAGGACTCGGTGGGATACACAGAAGAGTGTGAGAGTCATTGAACTGATGCTGGGAAGCAAAGAGGCATGTAGCCAAGGGACCGTGTCATTGGATCTGTGCTACACAATGCCATCCCAGGTCTCCATGCATATAATAAATCAAAGGACATGAACAATAAGGCTAAGGGTTCAGTGATGAGGCCTTTGTAGTCATTTAAGGAAGACAAAGCAATGACAGTGGAGATGCTTAGATAGAAGGATACATGGTGGGAGAGATAATGAATGCCCTAGAAGCTGCTCCTTCTTCTGGGTTTGGGTGTCTTGTAAAGATAAAATTCAGATTATTCTACTAGATAGCTTTCTCCATCCCATGCCTTACTTATACTACTAAAAATAAACAATCAGGATAAGAATTGACCCAGAGTCAGCAGTACTGGAGAAAAGGGTCCTGATGTGGATTTCAAAACCCAGAAGTGCCTCAGTACCAATTACAGTGATGACTTTCCCTTGGAGGCCAGTGACCTTAAAATAGGGATACATGCAGCATCCTGTTTTTGGAAGAGGAATTCTTACTGAGTTTTTCTCTCAGTGCACTATTTTGAGCTATTGTTTCATAATCCCCTCCCTTCTTCCTAATACTATTAACAGTCAAACTTTGAAACTCAAAGGGTCTTCTATAGAGTTTCCATTTTGAAACAGCACATCTTGCTAGGCTATTCCCTGGAGAAGGATTGTCCCTGTGCTGTATCATGACAGAAAAGTCTTTTTAAAGTGACAGTTCTTCTTTCCTTATATGAAGACAAGGTGTCACAACTCCTCCTGCTTCTCTGACTCATTACTTCTTTTCCCTACACCCCAATAGAAAGAAAGCCTTCTATCATGTACTGTCAAGGAACAGTTGCAAACCAAATAAATCTGTTTCTACTACTGTGTTTCCAACTCTAAGGGGTCAGCTGTATAGCTTTACATTTGCTTCTTTGACCCCAGTCAGAGAGAGATGTAATTGTATTTTCAGTATGCACAGCTTTTAGTGGACAGTGATTTAGGTACTATGACTTAGAGTAATAACTCAGAGGCGTGTTAAGAAATTTGCCTCACAGAGACTCTCTACCTGTAGAAGAGATCCATCTGCCTAAATTTAATTCATGAACATGCGTTTGAGTTACCATGACAAACTGATCTGTTATTTGCAGATGGTAAGTCTACATTTTCCATGAGGCTATATGAAAATTTCTCTGTAAATTCATTTTATACTGCTTGGACAACTATAGCTTTCATCCCTTCATTGTGGTCTCCTCAACTGCTTACTTGCCCCTGTGCCCTTGACCATGTTGTGTAACACTTGGTGTGACTGTTTTCTCATCTGCAAAGTAATAAGGGTATTAGGACTTTGTCAGAAAGCTACTATAAAGAGAAGTGCATATCCATGCTTGCCAGTTGTTTTTATACACAGGTCTCACTTTTAAAGATGTGTATGTATATATGGTTTTATGTATGTATGTGTGTATGTTTGTATTAGAAATAAGGGGAAAGGCAGATTGTCTACCCTTCGAGTTATAGGTATACTTCATATGTGTTTGTTTTTTTTTTTTTCAACTCACTTGCGTAGTAGGCAAGCCCTCTACTGTTAAGCTACAACCCCAGCCCATACTTCATATGCTTTTGAATGAACTGTAGGAACATCCTCCCATTTCAGTGATATTTTTTTCTCAAGTGACCATTTATTTCTGAAGAATTGCTTGAATGTAGTTCATCCATCCTACCTTGGTCTTTCAGCAGTCCATGGTATTAATGCTTCAAGTCTGTGTCAGTTCAAGGCTTCTGACTTACAGGTGAAAGGCTCTGTAACCATTAGCAATCACCAGTCTTGCAAGCCATTTATTTCTCCTAGGGACATATTTATTAGGCTATATGTACTGTGTAATTGAAGCCAACTTCTCTATAGCTATAAAACCTGTACAACTATATTCTTAATCTTCTTTGTAAGATGCCAGGTGACACAGCATGGAAACTCCTAGATGCTAAGTCCATCCAGCCCTCTTTATTATAAGGGTGATGCTATTTCATAGCAACCATTAGTTGACTTCCCAAGGAAGAATGTCTTCATCTTTCTGGGGCTAGTGGGTCTGGTCCATGTGTTCTTGGCAGCTGACACTGTGTTTGCATTGAAAAATTACTCTGCAGAGTTGATGATGGGTTTTGGCTAGAGGAAAGAGGGGAAGAATCAAACAGTCTAAAGTAGAATAATTTCTCATTTTGTTCTATGGATTTAATTTTGTGATGTATTGTGTCTGTCAGATGCATCAGTGGAAATGTACCCTGGCTTGAGCTTTGCTTTGAATCTATGTTGACATACTTATTTAGCCTGAAACAACCTTGAAAGTCATGATCCTTATTCAGTCAATCATCAGTCATTACATGTTGCTCACAGCTTTTCCCCTGTCCTGTGGGCAAACTCTGACTGTCCCTCGATTCCAGCCCACCCCATTTTACTCCCAATGGAATCAGTCTCTTGTCTCTGTTCTGTATGTCATAGGGTTGCCTTCTATCATGGTGATTTACTTGTTTCTGTTCTGTTATGTCTGGGTTGCCTCCTATCATGGTGGCTCATGCTCATTACTCTGTTAATTTGGGTTTGTGAACAGACTGGGAACATCTCCAGGGCAAAGGTCATACCCCATGTTCCTGGGTCTCCCCAGCCATGCTCTGCTAGGCATATGGCAGAACTCAGTAGATCTTGGATGGATGAATAACCTCTTGCCAGGTTCATTCTTTTGATTCAGGTCTTAGCTAAAATACTGTCTCTTCAGTTTACTCTTTTGTTGAGCAGAGTTTAAAGTATCTGGTCCCAGGCCCTGCCTCTTTGTCATTGTCATCAAAGAAGAGACTTCCCACAAAAATGATCTACTGGGTGGTTGTTTCTCCACAGAGTGAGTGCTGTAAAATGAAGACTTCAGCCTCACTGCTCTAAATCATTTCAACTCATGGCACATAGTAGGGCCTCTATGCACTGTACTTAAACTTGGATGAATCTGACCAGTGTTCTTCCCAGCCCGAGCTCTCTCTGGCATCTAAAGTTTATCTGCATATGTCCCTCTTTACATGGTCTCTATCAAACAAAAGAAAGCAAAAAGCT
Organism: Mesocricetus auratus; assembly: GCF_017639785.1. Lineage (NCBI taxonomy): Eukaryota > Metazoa > Chordata > Mammalia > Rodentia > Cricetidae > Mesocricetus > Mesocricetus auratus. The sequence continues at coordinate 154,760,068 of NW_024429266.1, read as the reverse complement.
ATTTGGTAAGGAATGGTGTTCATGGTTTGTTTTAAAAGTACTGGTTTTCCCACTCATAATTTCTGCTTGGGTGAAGGAGCCTTGTTCCCAGCTGTCTGTCCTTCCCATTGGACATCTGCAGGTCATTGGTCCCTCTCTCAGATCATCACCATAAACAGGTTGATATGTTACCTAGCAGAAACTGTGTGCACAAAGCAGCATCTTGCTTCTAAATGTTAGTGTCCTTCAATGCAGTCTCTCCCCTCACAATCATTGATTCTTCTTTTAGACTGTTCCAAGAAAAAGGGGGTGTGTTCACTGGTGTGCACAATGGTGACCTAGAATTTGTTGGAATGCTTAAAGAAAGCCAAAGTGTTTGTAGTAGAATGGCCATGTCTGGAGACTCAGTGAAAGACGAGTGGAAGCCATCATGAAGGAAGTGCCAGCCTGTGACATTGTACATTTTTATTATTTGTTAGATCCTATTTGTATGTCACGGTGACTTCAAAATTCACCCTTTCAGCACCGTTTGCCCAATTTTTTTCATTCCATCAGTCAAGAAGAATTGCTTGACACCTCATTTCCTTTAATCCTGGAGCACTGGGGCCATAGAAGCCCTCTGTCCCAGCAACTCCAGGTTCACTCATCGCTGGGCTAAAATGAAATTTCTGCTTAGATTCCCTGGTAGCTCAGCTGAGCACTGCTATTTCTTCAACATTTCATTCTGTCCTTATGGGAAGGACAAACATTTGTCTAGACAACACTATGCGTCAGCCTAACATGGTAGCTTACTGTCTATTTCTAGTGTTCAGAAGTTGAAACAGGAGGTTCATGAGTTCAAAGCCAGCCTGAGATACATAAGAGATACAGAAAGAGAAGAAAAACAAGGACTGATGATGTACACAGCTGGTATAGCACTGACCTGGCATAAATGGGGCCCTGGGTTCAACTCTTAGTGCAAGAAGGGGAGAGTGGTGCTGGGTTCAACTCTTAGTGCAAGAAGGGGAGAGTGGTACTGGGTTCAACTCTTAGTGCAAGAAGGGGAGAGTGGTGCTGGGTTCAACTCTTAGTACAAGAAGGGGAGAGTGGTGCTGGGTTCAACTCTTAGTGCAAGAAGGGGAGAGTGGTGCTGGGTTCAACTCTTAGTACAAGAAGGGGAGAGTGGTGCTGGGTTCAACTCTTAGTGCAAGAAGGGGAGAGTGGTGCTGGGTTCAACTCTTAGTGCAAGAAGGGGAGAGTGGTGCTGGGTTCAACTCTTAGTACAAGAAGGGGAGAGTGGTGCTGGATTCAACTCTTAGTACAAGAAGGGGAGAGTGGTGCTGGGTTCAACTCTTAGTACAAGAAGGGGAGAGTGGTGCTGGGTTCAACTCTTAGTACAAGAAGGGGAGAGTGGTGCTGGGTTCAACTCTTAGTACAAGAAGGGGAGAGTGGTGCTGGGTTCAACTCTTAGTACAAGAAGGGGAGAGTGGTGCTGGGTTCAACTCTTAGTACAAGAAGGGGAGAGTGGTGCTGGGTTCAACTCTTAGTACAAGAAGGGGAGAGTGGTGTACTTGCATCCATTTGAAGGGAAAAAAGTGACTCTTGCAAGTTGCAGAAGTCAACGATAACCCTAGCAATTGTTCTCCAGTGTGCTGTGATCGCCTTACTCTAAAAGGCAATGCAGATTTTTGTTTATTGTAATATCCATGTGTATATGTATGTTCATAAATAAAGCTTTCCTTGTTGCAGAAGATAACATAGGTAGTAAAGGCACCTGGAATCCCATGAGCCAAAGAAAATGCTTCTATGTATGACTTACTTGCTTCCCAGTGCTTGTATACTGTTTCCTGTAAGTTATTTGTGCCCAACCATTATAAAATTTCCTCAAGAATATCATTCTTCTACTTAGTAATGTGAGAGGAGTCTGGGAACAAAGTTTATGGCCTTGGTATTTAATGGGGGAAAGAACACTCCCATTTGTGCTAATGATTGTGTGGCAGTCACTAGCAGATCACTTGCCTTTTGGTTTCTCTGCTGGAAAGTTTAGAAATCCAGGTCCCAGGCTTTTCTCACTGCATGTGTCACACATAGGCTCACACCTTGAGAATACGCCTCCCTGTAAAAGTTTTTCTGGATTCTCTTAGAAGTAGCATTTGCTGCTGCTTGGGTGCTAAGAGCAGATGGCACCATCCATAAATGCTTTCTTCTGCCTCTTCGGGAAACCTTCTTACCTTGAGTGGACCATATGAGCCCATTAAGACAGGTGCTGCTTGTGCCCATATGCCTCACAAGCAATATGTGGCTTGGTTTATAGAAGACAACCTTCCCTCCTGCTGCCACAGAGTGCACAAAGAATGAATTTGCCAAAGCAAACCAGGGCTATGCCATGAAGAAGGAATAACACTGCCTCCTGGAATCTGCCCAGCACGGGTGGTCTGCAGTTTCCTCTTCCTGGGTAAGACCTGTGTGTCACTTCCAGGGCTTAGAGAATGTGTCCCCAGAGTGACCCTTTAACTGTGTTCTAGGGCTTTTCCCAGCTGCTTTCAATCCTTCTGAACAGTTTTTGCCAAAATAAATTATAAATTGTAGTAAGGAAGTTTGTTCCAGCATTCATATTTATTAGATTTTAAGATTTAATGACCATATGTGCCTAAAACAAATCTTTGATTCCCAACCCCCCCTTTTAAAGCGGTCAAGTGGAATGCCTTGATTTTTGACTATTTAAATATTAATTTGTGGCCATAACCTACTTTGGGCTTCTGTCAAAGGGTGTGGTTTTTTAAATGAAGGTTTCAGCAACTCACTAGCAGAGAAAAAGAAAGGCCTTCATGCAAAGAGGTGTTCTTATTTGTTGAACAATACAATTTGTGAGGCCACACATGGTGACCCATGCCTTTAATCCCAGCACTAGGGAGACAGAGGTAGGCGAATCTCGTGAGTTTGAGGCCAACCTGGTCTAAAGAGCAAGTTCCAGGACACCCAGGGCTACACAAAGAAACTCTGTCTCGAAAAACAAACAAACAAACAAAAAATGTGTCTAGTTAGCTGGGACCTTCTGGAACATTATATGGGCAATTTGCACAAATATACATTACTGGGTTACTCCTCATTCTTTTGTGTTGGTTGATATTTTATTGTTAATAGTAGAAGGGCTATTAGCCAATTTTCATTTTAAAATTGCTTATCTTGCTACCTCAGTGAGATTAGTAATGATGAACGGTGTCCATGATATCAGTTTGGGGACATTCACAGAAGGCAAAACTGTATGTCTTTGTTTACTGTCTCCCTCCTGTAACACCTCCCCCTCTCCGTGCTGTTCACACTCTGTGTTATGTTTTGGAGGCAGTCTCTGCGTCGTCGTTACCTGTAGAGAGAGCTCATTCCTTCAAAGCATGTGAAGTGCTTTGTGGGTTGATTATCCCACAGGTTTGTTAGAAACTCTGGTGGTTTTCAGTTTTGCCATTTATCAGAGTGCTGCTGAGTCTCTTTGTGGATATACCATAGGGAATGCGTGATTGTCCTCTGTGATAGAGAACGACATGCCATTACCTTACAAATGGCAATCTTAAGAGATAGTTGGTGACTACCCAGAATGGAGTCTTACAAAGCTAGCTGGAGATTCCATAAGAAGTTTTGTGGAGGGTCAGTGGATAAGGATCAATCAAGTTTTATAAAAACTAACTTTATTGAAACTTGTTTTATTCCAATTAAATGTGTAAAAATTAGGAGAAAATGTGAACATAACTGTATAATAGTATATAATTTCGAAGTGTATGGAGTGACTCAGTAATATCATTTGATAAAGATTCCTTACAGACAGCCTATTGACCAAGAAAAGCACCCAATTCTTTTAAGTTCAAGTCATATAAAAATTGTTCAGCCCAGTATGAAATCTGTAAGTAAATCCTACCCTACATCTTTTTATGTGTTAACTCAGCAAAATTAATTTTTACTGATTGAAATTGGCTAATCCTAGTCATGTTTTTCGTAGATGCCATCAGTTAGCCAAGGAAGGTAAAAGAACCTGATGTTGGAATAGGACCCAGACAGAGGCTCTCAAAGATTTTGGGTTACTTAATTATCTTAACAATCTTAAAAAGTGAACCTGCTCTTCCCATTCATGAGTGCAGAAACTAAGTTGCAAAGCACTCCAAAGTGACAGGCCTGCCTTTGCCTCACTTGAAACAGTAATACTCTTTCTGCTCTGTCATAGTTTCCATAAATGTGTTCTGAAGTGACTGTTCCCTTGGCATCAGAAACCTGGAGAAATTTTGTCAGTACTTCAGGTTTCTGCTCCCCTGAGTGGGATAAGGGGTGCTGGGATTGTGCTTTTTTTTTTAATGAAGTGTTACATTTTGAGATCTAAGAACTATTCTGTCACATATGGTAACCTTATTTTTGTGATGTGAGGAGTCTTGCCAGGGAGTGGCCCTGACTTCTCTGAGGACCAGTGATTCTCGCCAGGCCTCACTGGTAGTGTGAACATTAGCATTGCTCATCTAAGTAGGGTCCTCCCTCCCCACCTCGACTGCTTCCTGCTACTTTTACTGGCTTAGCACGACTTCAGATCTGACAGGTGACTTCCCAAAGACTTGAAATTCGTCAGGCTACCTCAGCATCACTTCTCAGGTAAGCTGAGATATCTGTGCAGAATCATCACATCCCAATGTATCTTTGGCACTGGTGCAGATGGGCTCTACAGCTTGTGCTGTAACTCCTGTTCAAACAAGGAAAATAAAAGAGGTGGCAGTTGGGGAGATGATCACTTTTCAAACACCAGAATGCGCTTGTTTTCCTTTCTCACCTCCCTTCCCCACACTTGCCTGGTGACAGAGTCCCCATAATCCTGCTTCTTATTGCTGCTCACTTTCCTAGAAGTGATGAGATCACTGGCTCCTTCCAGCTCCAGCCCTCCCACTAAGGACAGGGTCTGAGGCAGCCCACCAGGTTCAGCCACCACCTTTGTCTCCTTTGCGTCCTCTTTCTCCTTTACTAGCTTTTTCCCTCTGCTTTGTGAAATTTTCCCCGTTCCTTCCAAATGGCATGCTTACCTCTCCAGAGCCCAGTCCAAACCCCAGTCTTTTCCAGAAGCCAAGTTAGGGGGCTGCTTAGATGACTGACAGATATCCAGATGTGTACTGATGATCCAAAGGGTATCCTAGACCAACTTGAGCTTGTGCTCCTATTTTATCCTTCTCTGCTGGTGAAAGAACTTTCATCCTTGTGTTGAGGCTGAGCTCATCCAAGCTAAAGAAGGCATTTCTTTGCCTGAAATACATAGGGGAATAAAAAAGGCAGGGGGGGTATAAATTTAACCATGCTGTCCTTTAAAACTAAATATATACCCTTTCCTCTGTCCTGATTGGTCCATTTCCGTTGACAAGTGGATCGTAAGAAAAGGGAATATCCTGAACTTAATTGTAAGTTAAGTCTGTCTCTTAATCCAGAAGAGCATTTGAAATTCTGTCCAAGTGTTCAATTTCCCAGGCCACTGAGGTCTGTGAATTTCTTTTCCCAGCCTCCAGGCTGCTGCAGTACAAGTCAGCATAGCTAATGCAGATAGATCTCCTGCCTCTCGCTCTCCTCCTCCCTCAGCTTTGATTCGATATGAACAGCCTGGTAACTCCGATGCTGGGGAGGACTGTGACAGAACTCTGCAGATGACTAGGTGGCCATGAAACACCTGGGGATTGTTCTTTAAGAAAAGGTAACATTTATATGCTAATGATGTCTCCTCCCTCCCTCTCCTTGTTGCATTTTTTCCTAGGGCTACCAGTTCCCAAGAAGAGTCCAAAGTCGGTAAGCACTTGTCATTTACTTGGTGCTTGGAGGTGGGGGGTGGGGCGCCGGGGAGCGGGGGACCCCAGCGGAAGGAAGGTTCGCTGCCTGGGTTCACCTGACTAAATGTGTTTTAGAGTGGATGTGGGAGCCAGGAGCACGGGCTCATTTAATTAAGTTCAGGGGATATGTTTGATATAGATGGTATTTGGGTTTGCCTTTTAACAATGTAGAGATGTGTAAGCAGAATGCAAAAGCTTTGAGGATTAAAATATTGCAGCTCGGCTTCCCTACACAAATGCTGGTAACTCCTTTGAATGGGCGAGTTTCTGAGCTGTTTCAACTTGATACAAATGCTATTGTTTCCTTTGGGGGTGGAAGAGAGAGAAAAGGCTCCACCTGCTTGCTCACTGGCTTCTCAACTGGTGTTCGCAGCATCGGTTCACATGGCTACGCTCTCTCAGAGCTTCTGTAGGCACTCAATGGTAAATTATTCACAAAACCAAAAGCTTGTGGGTTTGGAGAATTGCTGTGCCTCTATATGTCCATGCCCAGGTGGAACAGTGTTCACTGCCCGGCTCTGAGAATAAGACATCTCCTTAACGGGGAAATGTCCTTTGTTGTTTTGCTAGCTTTAGCAGCAATATGCTGCAGGTATAGGATTCTTTTTTTAAAAAAATCAATGTTTTGCTGTCCTTTCTAATCTGGTTTCCCCGAAGATGCATTACCTACTTGGCATGCTGGCTAATAACCTAGAGGTTGTAGTGTTTTGTTTGGTCATATGCGCTTTTACTCCCAGGGCACTAAGAACAAATTAAAATGCTACTTAAAAACTCAAAATCTGTTATTTGAATGCCTGTGAAATTGAACTATGTGGTAGAAGCTTCCCAACTCATTAATATTAGGCTAAAGAAGGGGCTTCCTTGTAACTTACTTAGATTTGTGAGCGAGGAAATCTGTGGCTTTGTGCCATCCAGAGGAGGACCTTTGAAACTTTGCAGCTTCAGGCGCTGCAACAGAATTTTTTCCACCGGTCTCCAAGCATGGCCGCACCAGGCAGAAGTTTATTAAGGAGATGAGCAAGGGGAAGTGCATGCCTTCTGAAGCCCAACTGCCTAGGTGTGCAAAGAGAAAAACCTGCAGTAATTGATGTAGCTCTGATGGCACGGGGCCGTGGCAATTGGAACATTGACTCCAGGGCTGCTTCCCGTGTCAGTTTGTGTTAATGTCCAGGCAGGAGAGTGCTGGTCACTGCCCACATTGGAACCACAGAGCTGCCAAAGTGTGTGTGTTCGTGCATGTGTTTATCACCATCCCTGGGTCAGAAACCCATTCAGCCTTCAGAAAAATCGAATGCAGCTGGAAGATGTGTCTCCGGGCTTGAGTTAGTGTGAGCCATCCATAGCCATGCTGTGCTGCTGCATGGACCTGTTGTATACACCCCACATGCTGTGGAATTCTGACAGGGAGCCACCTCTTTGCGCTAATAGCATGATTTTAGGGTAGCAGGGTGTTCTCTGCTGTTTGCACCTGTGCAAAAGAGGTTTTGCAATGTTTGTGCATCATCTTCCCTGAAGTATTGCAGAATTACCTGGATGACACCTAGTATCAAACAATGTACAGAGCCCACGGTCATGAAATGAGTAAGAGAATTCTCTGGCAGATAATTTTTGTAGTTGCCATGTCATTAGTGAGCAACAAGCCAATTACTTGGGTTGCATTCCTAGGAAAAAGGCTCTCTTAACTGCTTTGCCCACAGTCTGCTGGCTTCTAATTACCACAAGCTAACAGGGTGGGTAATGTTGGACTAAGGAGCAGGCTCCCAGCTTGGGGCTTGTCCTTACCTGGGTCCTGCTCCAGGACAGGAATGGCAGCTTGCATGACATGCTGGCACACTGGCAGCTATTGCACATGATTAGGGGACTATCAGCCAATGAATGACTGCTGTTGGCAGGAGAACATTACAAACATCTGTGATCAGTGGAGGCTTGTACAGGTGGATGGAAAGCTATTTCCCTTTCCCCAGTTTGAATGTAGGTGATGTCCTGCCAATGGGACAGATGATTATGGGATGTTTTCAGTGGGGTTGGTGGGTATCCACAGGGACTCTGGATGTCCAGGTGCTGGTTGAGCCGCTCAGGTGATGACAGATAGTGTCAGTTCTGCAGGCTGCATAATTAACAGTGCGGCAATTGTACCTGGGTCGTGATCCATGTAGATCCCACCCCAGCTCTGTGAATAGTTTCTAAACCAGGTCCACACTATTGGTTGCTTGCTCTCCCTGCTATACCCCCGAGGTCCTGACACGCTTGGCTTCCTCCAGTGATGGACAGGGTCCCTGTGTTGCCATACTTTTTCTTTCTTTTTTAATGTTTTCAATAATTAGGCAGTTGAGATTTTATTAGAGCAGAAGGGTTTAGCATTTTAATGTTGTTCTACCTCCTGGCTTGTCCCTGTAGCTTACTCCTAATAAGAATTTAACTTACAAGATTTAGTTTAAATGCTAAGTTTGTGGGTTTTGTATACTCTTACGGGGTAATGATAGTATCTTAATAATGTTTGATTAATTTAATACCTGGATTTCTACACCACAGATTTTCTACCACATGGCAGTAAAAAATAAGACACATTTGCTGTGGGATTTTAGGTGTCTCTGGAAAACTTAAGTTGTGACCCAACTTAATCATACTGACTAGAAACTTAATTTTAACTGTTGGTTTAAATCACACACAAAAATCTTGTGTGGGAGCTTTAAATTCTAAATTGCACAACCAAATAAATTGTAAGTCATATCTATTTGTGTTCCTGCTGAGTCATACCCCCCCTTCTCCAACCTTTCTGTTAATCTGTTCATTTCTTCACCTGTTCACCACTCTTCTGTCCATTTGTCCATCCATATGTTTATCCTCCAGGTACTCCCATTTATCCATCTTTTCATTCAGCAAATTAGTAGTGAGGACTTCTAAGCATGGAACTTGAAATGAGGTGTTGGAAGTACAAATGTTTACGGACTGTCTTCCAGGTGATAAAATAGTGCAGGTTTCCAGAAATTGAGACAGAAAATATCCCTGACTCCCAACAACTAGGGAGAGAAATAGATACCATATCAACAGACAGACCTATCCAGACCCTCTCCCTCTGGGGATTAAAGTCTGGTGAATATACACATTGAAAGCTGATGCAGGAGGACCAAGTGCACACATTATGCTGCCATCCAGCTGTCAGTTCCAATGACCTAAGTTGAATAGTCTTACAAAGCCAAGACCGAAGCTAGAATAAAGAACTATGGCTGATCTGTGAGACCACTTGGAGTTCTCTGGCAGGGTGGGGACACCCAAAACTTTAATAACAGTGACAAGGTGGTGTCTTCAAGACTGCCAATAGAAAGTTTCAATTCCATCCTTTTACCTGCGAGATACTGAGGGAAATTTGTGGAACTAGACATTAAAACATGTGAAGGGGACACAGGATCTCCCATGTGATGTATGCTTTGAGGAAACATAAGACCTCTTAGGACAAGCATGCATTGGGGGGACACAAGACCTCTTAGGACAAGCATGTATTGGGGGGAGCACAAGACCTTTAAGATGAAGTATACATTGAGTGACTCCTGCCTGAATCACCCTCTGTGATACTCACTGCCTCTCGCACTGCACTCCTAGTCTTCACAGTTCCAAAGCCACCACGTAGATCTCATCAAAGCTTCTTCAGACCACAAGGAAAAGCAGTGAGAACAGTAGATGAGGAACGGAATAGATTGACTTCACATTGTCAATCAAATTGTCCCACCTCAGTGAACAGTCCAATGTAGCCTCTGGGAGCGTAAACTTTCTGTTTTGCTAAATTTCTTACATTTTATGTGACTCAAATTTCATTGTTATATCCAACCAGTGTTCTCCTACCCTTCTCCATGAATTCCCTTGACCTGACTTTGAGGAGAAATTTGACTTGGAAACTGATAAGAGATACAGGAAAGAGGCAAAAGTGAAAAGCAGCCTATGCTTTGGCCTGGACCTGATGTCTGATTTTCAGACTTCTAATGACCTTGATCTCATACCTTAGCAGCACTTGGATCTGCTCCTATTGTCCATGCAAATTGCTGCAGTGGCCTTGGGTCCTGGCAGATCCATCAACTGTAAATAATTTGGCTTTAAAATGGATCAATTTGTCATTTTTAAGCCACATGAATTCTTTTCATCATCTAAGCTCCTAAGTGCTGTCTGTATTCATTTGCTCTTCCAAGCAAATATTTTCAGTTCACTTTGTAAGAGCCCCCATTTCTAAATCATTCTGTGAAATACTGATGAGATAAATTTTTCCCTATTTCCATTTATAAAAACCATTGAGCCTTCCCAATTTTCCTGACATGACAGTAAGTAGGATGAGAATCATTCATTTTAGGGAGATAGGTACAATTTCATTCTAAAAGGTTTTGTGAAACAAGTTCATGGCCAAGGACTCATAAGGAGATTTTAAAATTAAGCCCATTTCTTCTTCCAAGTTGGCAGAGATGTGAGAATCAGAAAATGAAATTCTTAGTTCAAAAATATCAGCCTAGAGACAATAGTTAGAGTTGGTGATTTCTGTCTGAGTATGTAACACCCTTCCCAAGTATTAACTCAAGCTGGTGTGTTGTTAGGGTGAATGTATTGTTTCTAAGGTGGTGGTGGGGAGTCCTTTGTTTCTTAGGTATCTTATTCTTCTTCCTGTCTCCCATTGGACCTCAGCAGTGCCTCTCCCTCATCACATCTCTGCCCCAGTGGAAGCTACGTCAGGTGCACAGCAACGAACCTCAGACTGGCCTCTCTGCTTCCAGTCATTTCTCTACATCTGTTCCCTACCCAGGAGCCCAACCAAACTTCCTGGAAGTACATTAACTCCTGATTCATTACCATTTTAAGTACATAAATAGATTCTTCCTCCAGAGCTGAGAACAAAGCCTGTCCTCAGGGTGTCATATAAAGCACTTGCATGATCTGGCTTCCAAGTTCATGTCCAGCTCCCCTATTCCTCCAGTGTCACACTAGCTACTCATTCTCTGAACTCCAAACTTTCCAAGCTCAGTTTTATTTTAGGAGTTAACACATGCTGGGTCCATTACCAAAATACTCTACTTGCCCATCCTTTAACCAGCTATCCCAAAGGACATAGTTTTAAATATATTCTGTATGTTTGATTCATTTAATATCTACCTACACACATACACTCATACTTGGGTATCAATTTCAGGCAGCTAGGTAGCATCTTTTTATTTACCTGTTGTGTATCTTAGTGTCTGACACAGTGTACATTATCCATTTGTATTTGTTGATCGGGTTGCATAAATATGTTGCAGGTGGTTGCTGTCAGGCAGCCCTTGTCTGGAATCCTGTTTGTTAATGTGCTAGATGTTTCTCTCCATCCATGTGCTGCACTCACAGGCTTCACTTAATAGGGTTAAAGGTAAAGCCTTATAACTGCTTCTCTTTGAACTACTGTCTCACTTGAGTTCAAGGTAGCATGCACCTATAACCCTAGCACTCCAGAGGCAGGAGCAGTAGAATCAAGAGTTTGAGTTGCCTGAGCTACATAGTAAAACTTTCCTCTCTCTCTCTCTCTCTCACACACACACACACATACACACACACACACACACACACAAACACACACACATGGGAACAAAACTATAAAGAAAACCAGATGAATGTCATTCATAGTCAATACAGATCTAATTTTGTGCTGTCTTGTTTGAGAGGTTACTTTTCTTTCATGCACAAAGCCTTCTGGTAGACAGTCAAGAAAAGTCATACAGACTGACTCTGAAGGGCCAGGAAGATAGCTCAGTTGGTAAAATTGCTATACAAGCATCAGGAACTCAAGTTCCTTCGCTAGGATCTGCATTAAATTAAAAAGTATATTGTGATGCATGCATATAATCCCAATACTGGGGAGATACAAATGGGCAAATGTATTGTTTGATGATCAGCCTAATCAAAGACCCCAGATTAAAGAAAGACTCTGTCTCAAAAAGCCGAAGTACAAGGCACCTAAGGGACAACACCCGAGGTTACCCTCTGGCTTCCACATACATACATATGTGCCTGTATGTGTGCAGGTCCATATATATATGATCACATGTGCACACATGCATGCCCCAAATGACTTCAACTCCAGAGCTCTGAAAATGCTACTTTTCCTTTGACCATTTTGGGCTCTAATCAAGGATGTCACAGAAAATGAAAAAAATATATTTTGAAATGTTTGCACATATACACACAGAGCACAACTCCAAAAACCCTAAGATTTTCATTATAGAATGCATCTTTAAATTGGGGAGAGATGATCAGTTTTAAAAATGAACATAGAACAGGGAAAATCTTAGCAAGGTGAAAACCCAGAAAGCTTCCAGATTACTGGGCCACAACCTTTTAGTATGTTGTCAAATTAAGCTGTGAGTGATGGTTCTGTGGTTTAGTATTTGGAGCACATTCTCCAAATTTTTGGATATCTCTTTGCTAGTCTCCCTTAGTCAGTATTCTGACTGAGAGGTGACATTTGATGACATTAGAGGAACTCAGAGGCACAGTGTGACAGGGATGCAGTTTTGTTCCTTCATCCAAGACTGTACCTATCATCTCGTTTTACATCAGACTCAGATGATCCTTTATGGCTATGGGAGAAAGGCCACTGTAGATTGAAAAGTGGCTAACATGTTTTCAGTAGACTCCCTTTATGGCCAAGCAACTCTTTAGCTAAACCTGAGGTTGGGTGCTCTGTGTCTGGAATAAATATCCTCTAGGGCCTTAGAAACCCATTTGAGCAACATGTGTGATGGTATATGCACGACTTTTCTCATTGAGGTGAGAAAATTCTTGACATAAGCAACTTAATAGAAGAAAGATCGTTTTGGCTCATGAGCTTAGGGGATTTCAGTCAGGGTAAGGCTGCAGGATTGGCTTAATCTCTGTCAGTGGTAGCATGAAGTGAATGATCACATTATGGCGACTGACAAGAAGCCGAAAGGTCAGGCTAGAACCAGAAGGGTGTTATCATCTTCAAGGGCTATCCCAGGAGACCCACTTCTGGTAGCTGGGTGGTGTTGAGAGGCTCCACAACCTCCCAACACCACCACCAACTGGGGACCACATGCTCAAACCCTTGACTCTGTAGGGACCACTCACTGGGCATAACATCTAATGGATGTGTTATATAATGGAAATGCCCAACACTATCACCAGATTCTCAGTGGGACAGGGAGGAAAAGTGATCTAGTGTAATAGGTTAAAGTTTGGTTTTCAGGGACAGGGACCCAAGAAGTCAGCAGGACACACACTGCAGAGTACCCCCTGAAACAGCTGCATACATGTGAACACTCTTCCAGGTGTGCTGTAGCATGCAGGCTTAGGGGGTAGGGATGTTAAGTGGAGGGTGAAGCTTTCAGGATATTTCAGCTGTGAAAAAAACTCTGTGTTGCTAGGCTCATCCTACAATCAGGCATCTGCCACTGTTTTAAGGAGCAAAAAATGGGGTAAGCATTTGAAGGGGCGTGTGTGAGTGTCCAGGCAAACTCAGCTCCTGTGTTCAATGATTTGGTTTTGTATTTAGAATATATCTTAACAACACAAAAGCCATAGTCCATATTAATTCTGTGTACTAGAGTTCACTTCAAGATAGAAGTAACCTTTAATTTCCTTACTTGTAAGACGTTGCCTGTTATTTTAAAAAAATGTAAGTATCATTGAAAAGTATAAAACTTAAAAATTTAAAGGAAGAAACTTACCCATGGTATCCTTATTTTTCCAAATATTGTGCTGTATGCTCATACCAACAATGAGCTGATGCTGTGCATGTTTTGTGATGGAGAGCTTGTAAGAGCTACACTAATGAGATGCGCACATTCAAAAGAGAGCTGCTGCTATGCTCCCCCTCAGCGTCTTCAGCATGTCACCCAGGGAAGGGTCGGGATAGGTGTTGCCTTTCAGGACATGATATGAGGCCATGAGAGCTGATGTGAGTGTATGAAGGAAGGACCTTAAAAGGTGCAGAGTGCCTATTTCAAGTCTCAGAAATGCTAGTCTGTCTAGCACAGAGCTAAGTACTTTATCATCTGCAGAAAGAAAGTAGTGTTGTGTTTGCCCTGTGCTTTCCTTTGGTATCTTTGTCAGTGTGTGCCATCCTTCTGCATGTGAGTGAGCTAAGCCTCTCAAAGTTCTGATAGTCTTTCATCTTTCTCAACTATGGATCTTTTTTTAAACCTGTAATCAGGTCTCTAGCAGTGAAGTCAAGATCTCAACTCAATCTAGGAGTTGAGAAGATGGCCGTCAATAAGATGCTTGCCACGCAAATATAAAAACCTAAGTTATGTTCTCAGAGCCCACATGTCAGGTACAGCAGCAGATGCTTGTAATCCCGGAAAGGGAGGTGGGAGGTGGAGACAAAGGTCCCTCCCAGGGCTCGCTGCCTAAGGAGCCTGGCCTACCGGGTGAACTCGAGGCGAATGAGAGACCCTGTCTTAGACAAAAGGTGGAAGGTTGCCCTCTGCATTCCATGTGTGTGTATGTGTGTGTGTGTGTGTTTATATGCACAAGCATGCCACTACACATAAATATACACATGCAAAGGAAACAAAGCAAATCTGTTCTTTCTGGACTTACTTCATCTGCTTATTTCAATAAAAGGACTAAAAGAGGAAAGGACCATGGTCACGTCCAACAGGGAGTAAAAGATGGAGGGCACCTAGGGGAGAGCAAGGAGGACTGGTGGCAGGGCTCCAGGGGACCAGGACACATACCAGGATCTTACAAAGCTCTTTAAAAACAGCTCTGCGGTGTGCATCATAGAGGATGGGAATATCCCCCCCCCCCGCCTGTCCACTAGCTCCTGATAACTAGGCACAGAAGTTAACTGACATGGTGTCTTTTGAAGATGAGGCGGAGCTCAGCATTGTATTTGCAGGGGTGAAACCATTACCAGGGTTTTGCTTGTGCTCTCTGTCAATTGAGAGAACATTGCATAAAATGCAAGTCTGTGCTGAGCTGGTTTCAGCGATCAGGAACTTGACTCTGCCTTTGAAGTCAGTGAAGTTCCCCTTTGAAAAGTACTTAAACTTCGGACAAGTTATCAGTCTAGGAAGGCTGACCCTCGCAGGGCAACACATAAACATACTTCAGGTTTGCTCTTGATTTTTTTAAATAACAGTAGTCTCAGTTATTCAAGAGGTAGAAAGCACTGCCTTTATAATTGATGAACTAAAACCTCGGCTCTCCACACGGGAGTACCAGGGCACTCCAGCGCCAGGTGTGCCTTCCTAATGCTCTGACCCAGTTCCTGCTGGAACACGACCGGTGGAAACCTGTAGAACAGAGTAGGCATTTTATTACTAAGTGATACAGCATATGGAGCCCCAAGTAGCATTTTTAGCCCTGATTGTATGACTTGCAGATATTACAGACCTACATCTAAAACACTTAAATAGTATTTAGAGTCACATATTTTTGTCAAGAACTGAGGGTGTCAAGATAGATGCATCTTACAATAAATAAGCCCAATGCCTCTTCCTGAGAGCTTACAATGAAAATCAGATTTGTTTCCCACTACAGCCCAGAGAACAGCATGGCTATGGTTATGTCTCTGTCTAGTCTGCCCCTCTGTCTTCTTGCTAATCACTCGAGGATTTATCTGCATTCAGCACTTACTGGAGGAGCCAGAGTATCCTTTGGGGGGGGGGGGAGGAGAGTCTGGTGTGTGTATGTAAGTGCTAAGCCAAGGCAGGCTGGGGAGAGGTGCCCACTGGAGAAGCCTTTGTGTGTGTGTGTGTGTGTGTGTGTGTGTGTGTGTGTGTGTGTGTGTGTGTGTGTGTACACAGTGCTAAGCCAAGGCAGGCTGGGGAGAGGTGCCCACTGGAGAAGCCACAGTCACCTCCTTTTTTGGCCCTCCCACTTGCTTTCTTGCAGCAGCCTCTGGAGAGGAAAGACAGCCAGAGCAGCTCGCAGCACAGTGTCTCCAGCCACCGGAGCCTGCACACGGCATCCCCGAGTCACGGCACACAGGTGCTCCCCGAGTATCCACCTACAGACACCCCTGCTCCAGACCAGACCGACAGCTCTGGGCAGAAAAAACCAGATCCTTTTCAAATCTGGGCCCAGTCCAGGAGCATGTATGAAAACCGACGTGAGTATGCTTTCAAGCCCTTCCCTGTGCTGTGACCTCGTCTTAATAAGAGAGGCGTAGGGCATCCAGTGGAGAAAGGTAGAGTACAGGAAGCCACAGCCTCTTAGAGCAGGTAGAATCCCCTGGTTGCCTGCAGAGGCTAGGTGATGTCTCCAGCTTGAGGAAGCCTGGGTAAAAATGGATGTTTTTCCTTCTGGTTCAAAGAAGTGGTTAGTAAGAGCTGCTGTCTTTTAATTCTTTTCTGGATTGAGAAGATGGCGTGCTCTGTTGGCACTGCTGCCTGGTGAAGCTGCTCCCCCACATAACAGAGCTTAATTGTGATTGTGGGTTCATGAGAAGACGTCAGGTACTTTCTTTGTGGCCTTGTGGTTCTTCAAAGAAAAGAAAAGAAAAACTCAGAGAGAATGGTTGTAGCTTAATCATCTACACAGTGGTTAGGTGTGTTTCTTTGTTTTACTATGATCGACTTGGAAAGATGGACTTCATTCAGAACTTCTCAGATCTTCAAAAACTAAAATCTCCTCCTTGTTTCCCTTCTCTCTCTTTTAATGGCATGATTACTGGGGACATTCACCATCAGCAGTCTTTGTTATTTTACCAATGCAAGTCCCTTTTTATGCCCCACACTTGGCATACTCTGTTGGCCCTTTTGGCTTTGCTGTCACTGACATCTCCTCCCTGAGTTGGCTGAGTATGCCCTGAAATGGGCAGAGTGTGTTAGGAGGGAGGATATTACTTGATGACCTGGGAGAAGCTGAGAGAGAAAACAGCATTGTTTTGCATGGCCACCTTTAGAAGGGAACTCTGCCCCTAGCCACGCTGATGTCACCTCTGTGGAGAGTTGAGGCTCAAAGACTTGAGCCTCTTCCTCCTCTCACCAACCACTCTGGCTTGGCTGTGCAGCATACCTGGCTGAGTGAAGGGTATCTGGGGTGACTCAGATAAAGGAAGAGAGTAAGGCCAGAAGCCCTCAGAAGGAAAGCTGGCCAAACCCTTAGGTAAAACTCAACAATCAGGGGCCACATGAGAGTCTCACCTCTTGCTGATTATCAGCTGTTAGAGGTCCCTTGAAGTTTCATCACCATCAGAGTAAAACATTGGGCCATTGGATAGGCTGTTAGACCGGCAGAGACTCAGCATGCTGACAGGCCAGCTAATTTGAAAATGGACCCCCATCCCCAACCCAGAAAGACACCATTGAAAGTAATCTGGAAGCCAGGCTGAAGGAAATTTACTACAAATGCAGCAAATGCTAACTGCAAAGTAAAGCATCCTTTATCAAAAAGTGCCTGGGATGGGAAATGCTTCCAATTTCGGATTTTGAAATATTTGCTTATCCATAATGAGACAGTCTGAGGATGGGCCCTGAGTCTGAATTACACACATAGCCAGGAAGTCACTTTAGACCATATTTGATTTTATCTGTGGTATGGAGTTTTCTTCTTGTAGTGTTATACCGGTACTTACACAGCTTTGGGTTTTATAGTATGTGAGGTTTTCAGATCAGGGACAGCCAAGTGGTATAAACCTGGGCTTCATACCAGGAATCCTATATAATTGTAATGATTTCTCTTTAAACACCACTGAAGGAATGCCTTCCAGTTGAAAATGTTCCATATTCCCTTTACACTTCTCTCTAACCATGTGGCTTCTTCAATCAATGACCCAACTTCAGGGGATATCGAATGATTGCTTTATTGACCATTCCCCGCTTTCTTCAGTACAGTACACATTATGATTGGGCTTTCCATGTTCAGTCATTTTGTGATCAAATATATCATTCCCTGAAGTATGGCAGGACCTCCTGGACTGACAGGACACTTCAAGCATGTGCTCAGTGGTAGGCTCATCCACCCTAAAGCAACCGTGTTTCATGGGATTTGGATATTTTAGTTCAACTTTTAAGAAAGTTTTCACCAGGAGAAGAAATTGGAATGTCCAGTATGGCCACGGTCAATTGCTATAGGCATTGACATTGCCCGAGTGCGGTCAGACTGAAATATTGAGAATGGTCTCTGTTTTGCCCCCTTGCTTTCTTTAGCATCTAAGCAATCAGATACAGCCCCATGAGTGAGAATCAATGCCTCTTTGGTGATTGGAGGTTCTGTAATTGAGTGATAGTAGCAGCCTAATGGCTGTTAAGATCTGCATAGATTTTTTTTCTTCTCTGCTAAATGAGAGTAATGATGACTCTCCCCTGGCCCTACCTCCAGTAATTATTCTGTCTCTAGCACAGATTTTTCTCTTCCCATGGTACCTGCTGATGAACCTACAGCAATCTTGGCTTTGAATTAGCATTTTGTGTAATCTCGAATTCATCTCTCCCATTGCCCTAAGTTATTTTGTATGTTGTTTTTTAAGAACATTCTTTTAAAAAAAGGAGTAGTCTGGATGAATGGAATTTCCTCCCCATCCCTTGATAATAAAATAAGCAAATACTATACTGAAGGAAAATTGAAGTAAGTCACAGTACATTAATTATACATATTATTCCCTTTCTGTTGAAAATACCTTTCCTTCTTATTGAATGGCATTGTTAAGGGCAATGTAAAGATGAACACACAGCTGACCACTTTGCCTCACATGTTCTAGGTGTTTCACAAAATTCCATCCTCTCTTATTGGCTGTCTGCCAAAACAGCAGTGTCAAAATGATTTAATCTGAATTAGAGAAGTGTTAATGAATCCCTTTGAAGGATTTCAATGTTAATTAAAGACTTGAAGTCCTTTAAAGAAGCCACCTTGCCTGTTGTGTATTTTCTTCACATAACATACTAGTTGGATCCATGTCTTTAAAAATGACATGATTGGTCTTATTAGCAGATGTTCACACAGTGCACAGCAGCCTTTACTATAAAGGAAACTCCAAAGCTTATAAAAAGTATTTGCCTGCTTGTGGTATAGCTTGCTCAGAAAGCAGTCAAAGCTGTCGTCTTAACCAGCGTTATAAACCTATCCTTTAGGGAGTCGTGCTTACAAGTCTGACAGTAGGATTTGGGGATGATTATAACAATTTCTATCTGTGTGTTCATTCAGATTCAACAGATTCCATGCCTAGAAATCACCAGGGCATGCTTCAGTCTAAGGATGGATTCTCTCAGGAACCAATACTCCCCTAAAAAAGTCCTGTTGTGTAGTGCTAACACACGTACCCATACATGTTCTCAAAAAGCGATGAGGGTTTAGGTAGCCTTCTATAGTTCATGACTTGACTGAAACAAGGCCATTCAAGAATGTGGTTAGACTCTCATTAAACATCAGGAACCTACTGTGGTAATGGAAGTCACAGGAAACTCAGTTTTCAATTACCTTTTGACAAGTACAGCACCATGAAAAAAAGTGAAAAACAGAACCGAACCACAGTCCTTTAAAATCCATAGCCGTCATGACCTTTATTGTGAAGCTGAATTGTACATCCCTTATCAATCATAAATTAAAATGAACCAAGAAAGAGCATATATTAAGCTTTACACAATTGTGAAATTGATATTCCAGCTATGTCACCTTCGCCTGCATCAGGATTGAGCAAGGGTGAAAGAGACAGAGAAATCAATTCCACGAATTTTGGAGAATGTCAGAGTAAGGATATGCTGCAAACTTTTGTTTCTCCATTATCATCTATCCTGTTTGATGTTCCCATCTGTCTGGGGAGAAGTCCACAGAAGTGAGGGAAGATAAAAGTGCATGAAGGAGTGTTTTTAGGCTTGTTCTGGCTGAGCATAGACCAAATGCAAGATGAGATTAGGAAGTGATATGTGTGCTTTCCAAGTCTGTAGATACATTATGTGTCTGTAGCAGTGGAGACACCAGGGCCTGGTGACCCCACTCTCTCATGAAATACCAAGGAAAGTCATTCTGCTACTTTGTTAAGTGACCATTACCAATACCAGAAGCAGATTAACTGCAGTGATTGTCCTCTAGGTGAGGATTTAAGATGCAAACACCTGAATTAGAGCTATAACTTCTGCAAGACTGGCCTCACTAAAGTGACAGCAATAATAAGAAATGTGACAGTAGTGTCAGAAAAATGGCCCCACCTTGCTGCTCTCTAAAATACGATTCTTCTGAAAGTAGAGAATGAAGCATTTGGGGTAACTATCTCTAAAATCTCAGTACTTCATATATAAGAAGTAGTAGCGCAGGAGATAAAATTCTGACTATCATGGGGTATTTCAATACGAACTCATTAGCCAGGGTTATATTTATTTGGATAGATAGTATTAAGTTGGTGAAAGGGTAAAATTGTTAATATGCTAAAAGTCAAGTAGCAGAAGGCTTTCCTTGTCCCATGTCTGTGCTGGTGTTTATGTCTGTGTTTCCTGGCTCATTGTTAGTATATTTATATCCCAGTTGTCACGGGGCACCTTTCTTCTCAACAAAAAACTCTTTAAATAAACTTATAATTTTCCAGTTGGTTCTTGAAAGGAAGAAAAACTTTTTCCTGTGGCCTAACTTGGGTAACTGACCTAAATCTGTTGGGTCTCCCCTATATACCATGTTAGCTGACACCTCATTGCACATAAGGCAGAATGTGCTATATTTTGTTGTCCCTGTAGGATGGACAAATGATACAGTAGTAAAGTGATGCAGAGGAAATGTGCTCAGTAGACATCAGATTGACTCTGCCAGCATCCATGTGTACCGACTGAAAACCACCAGTGGTCTGGGGTGCTAGTTTCCTTTGCTGAGTAAACAAAAAACAAATAAAAAAAACAAACAAACAAAAAAGAAGACAGAACACTGACTTAGTTTGTTATTTCAATTGAGGCACTTAACAGTATGTATCATGCTGCAGAGATACTCAAACAGGAATGAATATATACATAAATGTGTTCAAGGAAACATTAGTCTCCAAATGTTTCTGTAGGAGTCCTGTGATGTAACTGAGTTCATCTTCCTTGGCATTTTACAAGTTAGCCTCAGCAGTTTTAATATAAAGGGTCGTATACAAACATCGAGGTAGAGCCCCAGTCTTAAAGTAGCTCCAGCAAAATATTTTGTGAGCCCTATGCCTTGTACTTACCTGTTCATTTGTTTCTCTTGGATTATTCATTTACTATGCATCTTAGGCTACAGGCAAGTCACTCAAAAGAAACAATAATTTCCACTGTGAAATCTACACAGCCATTTTCACCTCTCCTGTTCTGTCACACAAAACTGGAGAAGATGGGACTTAAATTTTCAGGCCTACATACAATTAATGAAACAAATAAGAAAAAATGGGGAACAGTAATTTAATGTCCCCTTTAGGATTCACTGCAACTAAAGTATATGCATTCTCTTTAACTAAAGGTTGTATCACTTTATAGACAATAAAACACCTTGTATGTACACTAAAATACTCAATAAGAATAAAGGGAAAGCAGCCCTTTTATCATGTCAGCGAAGTAACAGTGCAGTTATATAAAATGACTTCATGCACAATAAGCATTTTCTTCTGGAATTTACTGAGAGCTTCATTTTAAAGCACTAGACCATTCCTGAGTGTTAGACATCAATAGCAACTTACTGGATAATAAGTTAATACATACTTGTTCAGATATCATAGGCAAATTGAGGGAAAAGCTGTAATTTAGTGATAAGATGTGGTTAATTGTTCAGAAGTTTCTGTCATCACTTGACATTAAGGGTATAGCAGTCTGGCATCTCTGGGATAATAGTACTGAAATCATATTAAACTCTATATTTACAAGTCCAAGGGTTATTTTGTTTCGTGATTGTGCCAGGGATCAAACCCAAGGCCTAGAGAAGGATAGGCAAACAATTTCCACTGAGCTATCCATCCCACGGCCCTTGACAGTAAATATATCTTATTCCTCACAAAACTGATCTCATATCAAATTAATTACTGGTGTCACTAATCTTGATTATGTTGGGGAAGAAGAAAATGATTAAAAATAAATTAAAATTTCTTTTTAACCAAAGCCATAATGCTTGTCCTTGAAATAAAATAACAAGTCACTTAAAGGAGCTTTTAAGTCCAGAGAGCCGACTTCTCCTCCGGGGACACACTCACTTCACATGATCCTGTCAGTGAATCCTTGCTTTGTAATGCAGTACATAGCACATAGTTTTACTCCTGTTGCAGCTATGCTAGAGAGAGGTCCTTGCTGACTCCTGGCTTAGCTGTCCATAACGGTGTAAGCTAAACTGGGAATTACCAGGAGGTCATAGTCCTTTGAAGAACTGCGCAGCTCACCTTTCCTGCTGCTTTCTTGTGCCCATGATTGTCTGCTGTGTCACCTTCCCACGACCTTTTCTTTAGTTGCCTGTGCTGGGAAGCTGTCGTCTGTGCATACATCATCCATCGTGGTCCTGTAATTGTGCTCATTTTAGACATGTGATCCCCTTTACTAGAGAAATGATCTTTCTCCCTTCTTCCTTCTCCGCAGTTCCAGATTACCAGGAACAGGACATCTTCCTTTGGAGAAAAGAGACTGGATTTGGATTTAGGATTCTGGGTGGAAATGAGCCAGGGGAACCTGTGAGTCTTTTATCTGCTTCTCTCCCTGGTGCTGTTTGCTAAGACTTCAAAGCAAAGTGGTGGCAATTGGCAGATCACCAAGATGGAGTCCTGCTAGTTGTGGCCCTGGCCCTTTCATCTTGAGTAATATGGATCTCCTACTGCCTTTTGTGGAGCGGCGTTTGTTTGTTTGTTTGTTTGTCTTAAGGAAGAAGGAAGTAATGTTTTCTAAAGCTTGTGTTTGTGATGGGGGTTGCAACAGCTGGGCCCCTCCACTAAAAAAATGGAAAACAGAAGGCCAAGTGGGCATTATCTAACAGAACAGTGACCTCATCCCTATGGTCAGTTCTGTGGTATCTGCAGCAAGTAGAGGGTGTGTGTGTGTGTGTGTGTGTGTGTGTGTGTGTGTGTGTGTGCGTGTGTGTGTGCGTGCGTGCGTGTGTGTGTGCGCGCATGTGTGTGCGTGTGTGTGCGTGCGTGTGTGCGTGCGTGCGTGCGTGCGTGCGTGGTTAAGTAGAAAGTATAGGGGTCTGTATAGTAAATAGCTAGAGCACGGGCAGTGGTTCAAGAAAACAGCACCCCGTCTTTAAATAACAGAAAAAGAACCCTGCACAGTGATCAGAAAACACCGAATCCCCTTCCTGGGCCTCAGTGTCTTAGAGTAAGTTCAATTAAACATCACAGGGTCCTTTGAAAGGAATCCAAAAGAGAACTACTGTTGATGCCTCTGGAAAAACCTAGTATTCATTGAGCAGTTACTATATGTGATGTGCTATACTAAAAACTGTTAACATATATTATCTCCTTTATCCAGAATGTATTCCAAAATAAAAACTCCATAAAAGGTTACTTAACTGGCCCAAGGTCATAGAACTAGTATAAATGCAAGGACTGACAAGGCCCAACCCCTTCATCTTTTTAGCCATTTTTGTTCACACCCCTTATAAACAAACTCTAAATGCCATGTAAAGAAAAGGGTAGCAGTATTGTCTACTGAGAGGACAGAGCACACACCAATAGTCAGAATCACATTTGGTGAGTGGCAAAACAGCAAGCCTTTGAATATAAGCTTTCCTTCATCTTCTAGTGCTGAAAGACAGCGGAAATGGGCCTGTCAGGCCAGAGTTTGCTTCATTTGCCCCTTATTTGCTATTTAGAGAGATTCCCTATGGGTAAGCAGACAGTACTAGGCCCTTAAAGAAAATCAGTATTGATAGACTTAGCAGGACTTAATGAAAGTGGGGTTCTCGGGTAGGCAGCAAAGGAGGAAAGATCTTATAAGTGAGTGAACTAAAGTGCCCGTTTCTCCAGAGTGGAAAAAGAAAAATTACATGATTGACAGACCACAGATAATATCTATGTTAAAGAGCCGTACAAGAAATAGTTATCCTTTCCACTTCTTAAAAACTGCTACAGTACCTGGCACAATGCCTTATACACAGTGGGTGCTCAATAGTTGTTTGTGGCATGCATGTGGATATGAATGAATGAACTGAATTATTTCTAGAGATGTACAAGCTATCAGTCTTGATAGTAAAACCAACAGGACAATGTTTCATCCATCATCTAATTACTCGACAGATTTATATCGGTCACATCGTACCACTGGGTGCTGCTGACACAGACGGCCGCCTGAGGTCTGGAGATGAATTAATCTGTGTGGATGGGACACCAGTAATTGGAAAATCACACCAGCTTGTGGTCCAGCTTATGCAACAAGCTGCCAAGCAAGGCCATGTCAATCTCACAGTGAGGCGTAAAGTGGTGTTTGCTGGTATGTTTTTCATTCATTCCTTCAGACCATGCTCTGTCGCTCTCATGTCTGCCTCCTCGAGCTTCTATTTTAGCAAATGTTTGCAAATGTGATCAAGCTCAGAATTTCCAGATGGTTTGCTTCTCTCCAGCTCTGCAAAAGTGCTGTCAGTCAGAGGTACTTTAAAATGCTGTTTGCATATGCTCCAAAAAAGACTTCCAGAAGAATGCCAGTTGAATATATATCCCCCGCCTCTTGCCCCCCTCACCAACCAGAGCTGAGCCTTCTGTTCACTGGATGATAATCCTCAATCGAAGGGCCCAGCAGGAGCATGAGAGGAGGTCAGCTCCACATTCAAAGAACAGAAGTTAGGTTTGGGCCGTAGAATGAGCTTGTTCCTCCTGACACAGCGCCTTGCTGTGGCTTCACTGACAAAGCTGGAGAGCTGGCCAGTTCTGTGTCATCTCTGGCTCCTCTGAAGTTCTCAAAATACCCTTTCAGGCTCCACTCGAGGAGAACGCTGCTCCACATGCTTTCAGGTGCTAGCACCCCCTTCCTGACATGCCTGTGGCTGAGAATGTGTATGTCCATATCTGATCCTGCTACTTTAGGAAAGCCGTTACATGTGTGTTCTTTTTTGAAAGCACGTGTCTTTATTGTTCACCTTTGCATGCAGCCTCCACTCAAAGCCTGGACAACAGAACCCAGAAGAAGAGATTACCTGCTTGCTGTGTCAATTGAATTACTGAAGAAGTATGATGTGAAGCCTATGAGTTCTCTCTAGCATTAATAGCTACCAGATAAAATTAATTGGCACTTTAAAAAAAACTAATGTAGCTTATTTTAAGTGATATATAATTGATTACAGAATGAAGTTATTAAATTCCAGTATAAGAACCTAATGGTAGTCAATTGAAAACAGTCCTCCTCCACAACAGATTATGTCCTTAGAACTCATTCCTGGTCCCCCAAAACATTCTTAGCATGCTACTCCATGCAGCCAATGGTAGTTAGCTGGTTTGGTTTTGGATTTGAGATAAATTGAAAACTATTTGATTTCCCTGTCTTAAAGTAGTAAGGTGATGTAATTTACTTTGCTGCTTCAGTTTTATTTGAAAGACTTAAGTGTTGGGCTATTCAGCAAGTTAGTCCTACGCAGACAGCAAGAGGAATGGGCATTGACAAATGCTGGAAGAGGAGCAAACAGAGTTGTTATTTAATGGTGAAAGTTTCACTTGGGGAAGCTGACAATTGTAGAAATGGATGGTGGTGACATTTACATAACAGTGTGGATACACCTATGCCCCTGAGTAAGAACCATTAAGCCATTAAATTTGTGTTTTCCACAATTAAAAATATCTATGAAAGTAAAAGCTTTGTGGAATAAATATAATCATAGCCACAAATCCACCATAGTACAAAATGATTTTGATGCACCCAGGTCCACCTCAGGTGTGGGCTATCTAAAAATGCTGTGACCTGTTAGCTGACAAGGCAGTGAGACTGCAAGGATGCCTAAAGTTGGGAGGAAGCTAATGCCTCTAGCTCTGTGATTGGAATAGATATTTACATCTGGGAGCTGGGGAGAGCAATTATGTGTACCTCCCACGAGGTCCTCATGAGTCCATCTGTGTGAACCTTAAAGGTACAACCCCTAGCAGTCTCCTACCCAATGAGAAAGTCAGCACTGAACAAAAATGTACCTAGGAGGGAAAGACAATGAATGAGTGGGCCTAGGAAGCTAGGATGGCAGCCTTCATTGGTATAGCTCATACCAAAGTCTGCTCACAGTTCCTTCCTACATAGGAGAAAGGTAGTAACTGGATGTTGCTGTAGATGCATGGCATTGTGAGTTGTGTCGTTGTACTGTCCCCTACATGCTATTTACGACTCCTCCTTGGGTGTCGATGTGCAGTCAGCCTTCCTGGAGACAAACTGTTATATTAATGTTCCCACAGCAAGACTGCTTTCCACACCTGTGTTGCAGTTCTCTGAGACACAATGCCCTCTTTAGCATCTTGGTTTCCCTACAGATGGAGAAGGTGGAAGTGGTGGCTGGGCCTATTTTCCAGGAATATCAAATGGTTTAGACCCACATCTCTCTTGCAGTCCCCAAAGCAGAGAATGAGGTGCCCTCTCCAGCTTCATCACACCACAGTAGCAACCAGCCCGCCTCTCTGACAGAAGAGAAGCGCACACCACAGGGCAGCCAGAACTCGCTGAACACTGTGAGCTCTGGCAGCGGCAGCACCAGTGGCATCGGCAGTGGTGGTGGCGGGGGCAGCGGCGTGGTGAGCACTGTGCTGCAGCCCTATGATGTGGAGATTCGACGTGGGGAGAATGAGGGCTTTGGGTTTGTCATCGTGTCCTCCGTGAGCAGGCCTGAAGCGGGCACGACCTTTGGTGAGTGCTATAAGGGACAGGCTGGTCTTTCTTCTACCAGGAGGGTTCGGCAGTTAAGGATATGAAATTCCTTAATGTTTTTTCACTTTAGATAATTAAAGTCTTAACTGGAGATGAAGTTCATTTGTTAGGTTTTGTTGTGTCTCCCTGCAACCTCTTTTTAGCTTTGGCTTTCTAAATGTACACATCCAATTTATGTACACATAAGATGTATGTCAAATTGGAATAGCAACCCCTTGGTAATGTAACAGATTATACATTTTTTTTTGCCAGAGAAAGACTTCAGAAAGTTCCTGAATAGATGATATCAGTACTAACAATGGCCTCAGAAAGTCATGAGGATTTTAAAAACAGCAGTTTGTTCATAAGAATGCCTAGGAAAAGTAGAGGTGCAAGTAGTAAAAATGACCTGTGATACTCCCCCGCCTCATGCAGGTCCTTTATCCCTACCTCAATACTGATGAAGTTTTAAATGGTATTTTATTGTTGCTTTAGAAACTGGCTAAACTCTGAGTTGAGAGTCATTTGATTTGGAATCTTATCCAGGTCTTGGATTTCAGTCAAGTATGGATAATGTTTTGTAACCTTCTCCAAGTATTAACTTTCTCCTGGGTGCATGCATAAGGATGAATAGGAACCCAGCCGAGTCCAAGAGTCTCTTTCTTGTTACAATGGATATGCACCCTACTTCCTGATTTCAGTTCCTTGTCATCTCTCAAGCACATTGGAAGGTGATAGGAGACAGGAGGGGTTATTATGTGGGCTTCAAATTTTATCTCAAGTGGCTTAACCCCATTGGACCTCGTGGCCAGTGGTCTAGGTTACTCACTGGCTTACATTAACAAGGGGCTACATCTCTTTAGCATTCTGACCCTGTAGAACCCACTCTGTCTCCAGTTAGTCTTGATGAATTGCTTCTTGCTAAAGGGGACAGTCAGCATGTTCTGCACATGTGTGACTGCAGTAGCAGCTACCCATTACTAACATGCTCTTCTGAGCTCTAAAGATCAAGTCATCACAGCTTGTCAAAATGTGTGACCTGACATCGAAGCACCAGTTTTTATTTTGTTTTTATTTTGCTTTGCTTTCAATTGACTTTCAAAGACATTTCTGCTGACTTTAAGAGTAACAAAAAAGAAAAAAAACCAGGAAAGAAATCGCAAGTGATTGCCCTCCCCCAGTCTGCAGTGTACCCCCTGTTGCTCTCAACTTTCTTATAGTTCTCATTTTCAGTCTCCAGAAGGAGAAAGCAGGTATGTCAGGGACAGGCTCTGTGCTGGGTGATGAGTATTGAATGCTTTCACTCACAATTTGATCTCTGATTATTTTCCCATGGTTCTCACAATCAGCAAATTGAACTTTCCCTAACACCTTGCATGAGACTGCTGAGCTCTGCAGAGCCTTTCTTCATGCCTGCTGTTTGAGACCTTTGTCCTGCAAGTTGCCCTTGGAGCTGAGCTGCACTTCCTCAGGATCTTGAGTCTGATACACTGTTCCTGGTTCCTAGAGATTCAGACAGCTCACTTGTTTTGTGAATTGAATTTGGAGTTCCACTTAGTGACACAGACTCAGTCGACTACTCCATTCAGATTCAAAGGAATCAAAGTGGGTTTTTTCAGATAGTTTTCCTTCAGTAGAAATCACAGTGACAGAGCCTTCGCAGTTGACTTTAGAACGCCCCCCCCATTAATTTTATACTATTTCCAAAAGGTGGCTCAACCATGAAGCTGTTTTGATAGTTCTGAGAAAGCCAGTTCTAAATGTCTGTATAAAAACATTGGAACTTGCTATAAAATACCTGGTTGTCCCTAAGCACTCCCCAAAGACAACTCCCCCAATAGGGTGCCTCAGGCACACAAGAGACAAAGTTGCAGACCCCTCCCCCTGTTTCATATCCTGTATGCATGTGTGTAAGCCATGAGTAGAGAGGAGATAATTAAAGGGAGAGGACTGGGGAATGCCTTGAGGCTAGCTTTGGTTTGCTGTCCTGAGCATGAACTGGTGCTAGATTTTCACTGGGTCCCTTTAAGGGAATTTGTTTGTGAGGCAGGACGTGAATGAGAGCTAATGAGCCCACCAGGGCCTCCCTGAGGGCTCCCTGCTTGGGCTGATTGAACAAAGGTCCCCACTTGGATCAGTGTGTGTCGGTGCTGGTGCTCTCCTGGCTCACCTCCTACGATTTTGTCGTTTTCCAAAGCTTTCATCTCCGCACAGAGACAGAGCAAAGGTGTCGGTCTACTTTGTGTTTTCAGATTGAACTTTTGATGCTAGCAGACTCTTAAATCTTACCCAGAAGTCCAGTGATTATTTTTGTAAATGGAGAAAGAACAAAACATTGGCAAAAATCTGACAGGAACACAGAGTGGGTAAAAGCATCTACCCCAGCTCTGGGATTTAGGTTTACAACCCCAAATAAACCAACAGCCACCAAGTTATTTGGGGGTCTCCAGACTCAAGTTACCAAATACCCCAAATTTTAATTGTTTTAAGGAGAGAAGCTGGAATTTTGTCATCATTTTAAATTAGAAAAGGACCGTGGCCTTGAACTCTAGTCTCAGGACTGTGGCTTTTTAAACACCCTGAGTATTGCCAATGTTTTGACCATCAACACAGCGCTCTCCTCTAATAACATTTGCTTAATGCTTTAATTAATTAACACTTAACCTTCTCTTTCCCTTTTCAACCCTTTTCTCCTCCCTTCACTATGTTCCCACATAACTTAAAACAAAAATTAAAACGCAATACCAAAGCAGGCAATGCATGTGTGGCTATGCCTCACAAAATAGGTCGGATTATTGAGGGGAGCCCTGCTGACCGCTGTGGCAAGCTGAAAGTAGGAGACCGGATCTTGGCAGTAAATGGATGTTCCATCACCAACAAATCCCATTCTGACATTGTCAACCTAATCAAAGAAGCGGGCAACACAGTGACCCTCCGGATCATCCCCGGGGATGGTAAAGTATACTGTTACCTCTCTCTCATTCCCTTCTCTCTCCTTCACTCCCCCATTAGTGTTTATGTAATTGTTTGACTTTGATAAAAAGGCATCCTTATCCATCCCTAACTGAACATGCCTGTAAAATGAACCAGAACCATTGTTACTAAACCATTTCTCACTCTCTGACCTAATTAATCCTATATCTCTGTAATACCATCTTGATGCAGATTTTTAAAATTCCAGAAAATCTTCAACTTTCTCCGTTTATTTTTCCCTTTGCTCTTCTTGTTTGCAGAGCTATTGAAAAACTTTACTATGGGTAGTAATAACGACCTGATAGTCTAATTGGAAATTTTGGCTTTTTTATTGGTTTTGTTTTTTAAACAGTCACTGAAATGTGACATCACAAAACCTGCCGAGTGACAATGAAGAGCCAACACTTATTTTATTTTTCAAAATAAGTGACAATTTTAATACTTTAGATTTTATGAACCGTTCCTAGGTCATAGTCTAATTGCTTTGTCTATCATTTTTCATAAAGAAAGATTGGATGTCTATATTTTTGACTGATTATGTACATTAAACTTGAAGTATCCTTGTTTACGTAACTAGTTAAACTAACACTTTTGGTTCTTTTATGTAAATGGCAGTAACAAGTGCACAGAGCAGCCCCCACAGTGAGAAGTCACTTAGTATAAAATACCAGTGTGCACATTTGCAAAAATGCAGGTGATGTGCTGATATTGGTAAGGATGGATGAGTTGCTTGCCCCCTTAAAACCTGAATATTGGCCTCATTCTAAGCCAGCTTTATGTTAGTAAGAAACTAATACTTATCCCAAAACATTTAATTAGTCCCCTCCCCATTATTTCCATATATAAAATAAATTAAATCACTTTCTGAAACATGAGTGTTTCCCAAGATAAAAACCACTTATGACATAGATCAAGAGAGTCAGGCATGTTATTTCAAGTGAATATTTTATATGCTACTTGATAAATGCTAAGTGATACTTAGGATCCAGAAGTTGAGGGGCAGAGCTGGTGCTTTTCAGTAAAAGTAAATTTCAAACCAAACACATATTTAAAAATTGTGGTGCTGGGCGTTGGTGGCGCACGCCTTTAATCCTAGCAGATCTTTGTAAGTTTGAGGCCAACTTGGTCTACAAGAGCTAGTTCCAGGACAGCCTCCAAAGCCACAGAGAAACCCTGTCTCAAAAAACAAAACAAACAAACAAAAAAATTGTGTACTCTTCCCAGGCAGAGGTGGCACACGCCTTTAATCCCAGTACTCGGAAGGCAGAGGCAGGAGGATCTCTGACTTCAAGGCCAGCCTGGTCTACAGATTGAGTTCCAGGACAGCCAAGGCTATATAGAGAAACCCTGTCTTGAAAAAAAAAATATTGTGTATTCTCAGAACAGAGAACTCTCCCCCAAATACACTCTGCCAATTATGGAGGAGAACGTGTATCTTCTTGAGTGATTACCTGCATCAACTTCTTTAGATGCATGGTTTGTAATTTGCCGTCGGGTGCAGGGGCCATTCCACGGCTCTCTGGAATGCTGCTGCAATGTACAGACGTGATCACAAAGTGGCAGGGCCTAGATTTCAAGTGTAACAGATAAGGGAATCCAGACAAAGAAATGAAAAATGGTTCAGAGAGTCAAAGGGTAGTATGGAGAGATGTTTAAAAAAAAAAAAAGAACTGGGCATGGGAATTCCCTTACTGACTCTGTCCCAGGCAATCAAGATGTGAGAATGAGAATTTCTCAAAAGGAAGGCAAGCAGGCAGGGGACCACCTCCTTAAAGAAAATGATTAAAGTGTCATATCAGGAAAGGCAACTCATACTACAGCGTGTATACCAAAAATCGATTGAATGATATACAATAAAGTCTCTGAAAACCTGAACACCAAAAAATATATAATATATAGCGGAATGTCTACTAATAACCTACAGTTAAAAGTCCTTTTAAAAACTAATACTTAAATGTCAGGTTCAAGAAGACAGTCTAGATCCTATTTTGATTAGAAGATAGTATGTGTTTGTTTGTTTGTTTGTAAGGCTGAATAGGTTCTTGAAGGATGCGGATTTTATCCATGGTGTTTCAGGAAATCATTGCTGTGATAATAAAACTCCCTACCAGTGACCTGAGTGACTGTCCAGAGCCAGGTGAAGGCAGCCACACATGGCAGGAGAGGGACGTGTGCTGTCCAAGCCTTGAAGGGTCTGAAACTGGAGCCTGAGGCAAGGGAGTTAGAGCCCAGAGAATTTTGCAGCCCTGTAAAGGAGACAGTGGTGGGGAGAAAACCTGCCAGATCTGTTTCCTCTGTGTAGTTTGTGGGACAAGTTTGTGGAGGGAAGCAGGCACCTCTTCGGGTTAGGGAACCCTGGTCTCCTTCGGATGTTTTGCTGGAATGTTCACTGTACCAAATAACCTGAAGACCAGTTTGCTGTTGTTGGTGGTGGTAGTTTTTTGTTTGTTTGTTTGTTTGTTTTTGTGGTATCTACAAAGAGGGTGAAGCCCTTAACCACAGTGATTCCATTCTCTGTCCTCAGAGACCCTAGGCTTGCACAGTAAGCTCACTTTGTATCTGGGCAATGCATAAAAGCACCTGAATGCACGTCTTTGGCTTGGTTAGTTTGTTTATTTTCTTTTCTTTTTGTCTGGAGACAAGGTCTCACTGTGTTGCCCAAGATGCCTCTAGCTTGAGATCCTTCTGCCTCAGCCTCCTGAATGTTGGTTATTACAGGCATGAGTCACCACCCTAGCTGCATTATTCAACTCCTGCTGCCTAGTTCTCTGTTCCTGTTATTAGATGCCTCATTCTTTCTCTAATCTCCCTTACTTGACTCACCCCTTTCTCGGCTGTCCAATAAACTTCTAGGACAGTGGTTCTCAACCTTCCTTTAATACAGTTCCTTCTGTTGTGGTGACCCCTAACCATGTAACTTTTTCATTGCTACTTCAAAACTTTACTGTTGCCTCTGTTATGAACCATAGTGTAAACATCTGTGCTTTCTGATGGTCTTAAGTGACCCCTGGGAAAGGGTCGTTCAACCTACAAGGGGTCATGACCCACAGATTGAGAACCGCTGAGCCAGGACATCACCTTTACTTTCACAGATCTGGTACCTAACAAGACCCTTTACCTCTCTGCCTTTTATATGTTAGCGATCAAGATGGGTGCCAGGGCAGAGGAAGGGCCTCTTCTAAGGTGGTGAGCAAGGGATAAACCATATCATCACAGCACAGAAAGACCTAGAAGATAGCTGAGCATCCTGAATCTGAGCTCGAATTATCCAAATTAAACCATACCTGTATTGCATAGAAACACCCATACAGTTTAAGTGGGAGTAAGACTTTCTTCAGGTAGAGTAGAACATGACTGAGCTTGGCTAATACAGAATCAGGTTCAAGATAATTAAAACATGTATGAGCTTAAAAATGTAACTGATACTTCATTTCACTGTAATTCAAAGTATTTGCTTATAGATAAGACAGAGCTTGGCAATATAAATTCTGTTGTTTCCTTGGTAGAGGGAGGGGAGTGGTAGAAAGCCCCCCAAATTTTTCACATATGCTTAGAATTCAGGTTTTCCAATGCCATTTTCAGAACTTATTACACATGTGTTTGCATGTTGAAGTATTTATGAAAAAAGATTGTATCCTTTGTTGACTTGCTTGGCTTTTCAATATATATTTCATAAGGGAAGATAAAAATATTAGCATGAGAATAAGGTTAGCATGGTAATCACTTGTCAGGGGGCTAGGTTGAAACCTGAGGTAGGAGTTCCTGTCACAAGAGTAAGGGCTTAGGCTAGCCCTCCACAGTGCCTCAAGAGCTAGGATTTGCTTTTCATGATGTGCGGTGGCTTTGAAAACTGTAATAATAGCCATCTTCATTTAATAAAGGGTAGAGGCACTGTCTAGATTGTCACCGACATGCTCAGTCAGCTCGTTGCAGTGTGACTCTCCCTCATACCATTGCTGTTAGACCACAGGGAAACGTGTACTCTTCTTTACAGGCCCCTTGGTACTTTTCTCTTACATAAGGCACATTTTGCTCTTATACAAGAGGGCCGGAGCTATGATGTATTGTTCAGAATGGGCTGTATCACTGTATTTTTAAAAGTTGGACAGTGATTTGGCAGATGTAATCTTGGTTTAATTCCAAATGAAGACTTCAATGTTTACGAAAATAAGCATAATTTTATTGATATTATAAAAGCATACTGGAAATCAAGCCTATTTAAACTATTTTGGTACTCTGAAGATAGCTTATAAAATTCTGTAGACAGGAATATGTCATATTTCAAGGAATCATTGGTGGTGACTAGTAGAATTACTGGTATTCATGTAGTGAAATAAAAGTATTGTTTATTTGAAGGGAATGTACCAACTGGGTATGATTTTCTTGATAAATATAATTCCCAGGCAAAATGAAGTGCATTTTTGAAAATGAACTGTGAGGCAAGCATTGGGTTCACTTTCCAACATCTCCACTTACTAACTGGAAGACCTTGAATGTGTTATTTATCTTTCAATGCCTCAGTTCTACATCTGTAAAGTGAGACATTTATTGAACCTGCTTGTTTCATAGACAGATAATCATAGTGGACCTATAAGGTGCAGTGTTTGCTCTACATACTGTAAACTAAACAGTAAGGCAAACAATGGGATAAGGAACATTCATCAAACTCAGAGTAGCCTATTAAGTATTAATATGTTTTAAATGTTGAAAGTTAAGCTTCAACACCCAAAGAATTGAAGGAAAATTATTGATGGCATTCTGTTTATATGTGTAGTACATGATTTATCATATGCCATCAAATCATGAAAACAACAGAAATACAAAATTTGCTTGACAATATGATTCAGTATGTGCAGAAAACATTCTAAAGGAATTCATTCAGCAATTATAATCACTTTAATTATAAGGAAGCATTCTCTTGTCCCAATTATGATTTCACCATGGCCCAAACACCCTTGTAATTTCCTGGAGAATCTTTATATAATGAATGATAGTGAGTACTATGAAGTGTGGTAAGAGACCAGTGGCCATGGTCATAAATATTCCCATGAGTCATACTGACAGGCTGTGTCATACCTGCATCTTGGACTGGCACAGTGAAATTGTTTTATGGAGTACCAGTTAGACTTATACGTTGGTTCTCCAGGTTAGTGGCCCTGGAATGGTAGTGATATAATGAGCTAGTGCAGTCTTCTAATAGCATTCATTAAAACTCACCAATATGCTCTTAATTGTTAACAATGATGGTGGTAATGAGTAGTAACAATAAATGCCCCCACATTATTCTGACTAATATTTATGAGTGAAACACTATCCTGTTTTCTACTTACAATCATTGCGACAATTCCCTTAGAGACTTCCATTGTTCCTCTTGTGCAAGTGAGGAAACCGAGGCAGCAAACACTTATGTCATTTTGTCTAAGCCCTATGCAGTCAGCTGCAGAGTGTAGGATGCAGTCTGACCTTGCAAACACTGAGCCGTGTGCCTCCAGTGTGCCTTGAGCACCAGCTCCCCACTCAGAGGGCAGAGGGCACATGGTATCCATACCAGACAGACAACAGCCCAAGAGGTGCTCCAAGACACATTCCCCTTTGTTTCACATATCACTTCCCAATTGGCCATACTCTTTCCCTGATAGCTACAGAAACATTTGATAAGAACAGATTATGAGGAATGCCATCCTGAAACATGACTAGGATACAGAAGCAGTTCTCTGGATCCAGTTACACTTTGTAATAATAAGAGTATTAAGTTTTAGGGGCTAAACTAGGAACTGAAGAAAAACAAAAACAGATTCAACTTTGTCATTTTGCAGAGAACGTAAATAACTTTAATCATCTCCCAGAGAAACTAATAAAATGTCCTCACTAGTAGCGAGGCCCAAAGGAAAGATACACACTGGGCACTCACTCACTGTATACGTGTAAGGCACTCTACTAAACCCTTTCTACCCTTTCATTCACAAGAAGGAATCGATCTCCTTTTACCGTATAAGACAAATAAGGCTCATACCTAGTGAGGGGGAAGCAGTGGTTTGAATATGGGTGTGAAATCTCAAAACTCATATGTACCATATAATGAAAAATAAAGCACTAGGAAGTTAGATACCAGCTGATTGCATGATAAAGGAATGAGAACAGAAGACAGACCACAAGCAGTTAGCATAAGTGGGCTGTCTTGTTCCCAGAATGTAGTGGAGAAAGATATGGTCCGGGTTTCTAGGCTTAGAATACCTAAAGTATTTACCCATAGAAACCTATTGTACATGGTAAATAGATATTTGTATTCAGCAAATGCTAAACTGCTTCCTGTCAATCATAGGCCTTGTGGGAACTTTGAGTTTCCAAGGTGCTCCATGAACTAAATGGCCATGTAGAGGCTAATACTAAAACTTCACAACCACTGTTAGTATTTTCCTGACTAAAAAATACACACTATTTCAGCATCAATTTAAAAATAAATACTGAAAGTAGGACTTGCTTGTGGGTAGCTACTACCCAGCTTGATCTAAATAGAGAAATGATTAGAGATTAGTTAATGATGAATAAATGTAGAATGACTAGCCATAATAACAAGTGATTATATTTTACATGCATGTTGGTGTGCAGAACATGGTTGTACTCATGAGTATTTTCAGGTTCTGAGCCTCTAAACTTCTAGAGATTAATGAAGTTGCTTTTGAATTTGATTAGTGGAGAAGAAAGTCAATTTGCATATGAATATAATTGTGTTCATTACATTAAAGTGGCCTCATAATTTATATGATTTATTTATAAACACTGGTTATTCTAATGCAAGTCTTGAAATTAATCTTTCAAAGAGATACTAAGTGAAATTTGTCAAGTCCCATCTTTTCTGTTGGGCTTCATTAAAAGCAATGGCAAAGAAAGTAGATATATGTATTTAACAAGATGGTACAGCATTTCTGATTGCTAGTGTTCAGATGAGGAAATCAAATAGACTCAACCAAATATAGCTGATAAATTGCAAGAAATGTTAGCAGAGTTATTTATCATCACCCTGTAAAATTCCTGAACTGCAATGTGGTATAGAGCTGTGATGGTGCATGCCACCTTTCAGTGGCAGGACATGAGTGATACATCTGTGTAAACTACATTATATTTGTGGGGAAATTTCTGGTAGGGAGGAGAGTCATGGGATATACATGGTCTTCAGAAAGGTTCATTGGCCACCTGATGGTTTGGAAATGTCAGTCAACTATTTGAAATATAGACAGAGAGGTCACTTTTTCATCTCGAGCCAGGATTTCTGCATCCCTCCCAGTTGGTTGATGTCTTCTCTAAGACCTTCATGTCTTTATGCTCTGCCTTACAGAGTCCTCAAATGCCACACTGTTGACCAATGCTGAAAAGATCGCCACCATCACCACTACTCATGCCCCTTCTCAGCAAGGGACCCAGGAAACAAGGTCAGATGTGGCTTGGGTTCTCTGTTGTTCCTGTTGCTGTTGTTGTCATCAGCATTGTTGAAGGGATAAAGTAGCTGCCACCTAATGTACACACGCCTTTGATTTTTCTTTCTTATTTTCCCCTTGGGTTGCTGTTATATTTGTGTCTCTCATTTTGGCAGGAATACCACCAAACCAAAGCAAGATTCTCAGTTTGAGTTCAAAGGGCCGCAGGCTGCACAGGTGAGGGCTGCATCTCCTTATCTGTACACCTTCTTCATTTCCCTCCAACTTCCTGAAGCTATTTTTATGGAAAAATCCTAAAGGAACCCTTATTTGAAAATAAACAACCAAAAAAAGAATATAAACAACCTTTTTGTGGGGTGTTTTAACCAGATGTGTGCTCAAATTTGATTGGCTAGAAAATGACATTTTATTTTTACTGCCTTTGAAAAATATTCCTAGGTACTCTTTTCTGAGGGAGAAGAAAGAAAGGCTGTCATAAGACTCAGTGATCAGAGAAACAAGGCAGCTAGTGTCTCACTTCTCATGGTTTTCAAAGCCTGTTACTGCCAAGAAAGTGTCTTTTTATATAAGATATTACTCTAGCTAGTGAATTTCAGATAAGACCCCTAGAGTGCAAGTCTTGTCCTCAGGTTGGAAATGCACAAGTGACAGCCAGTGATGCAAATTTGAGGAACATGGGTGATCCTAAGGTAAATGTTTCTGCTGGCCTTCTTCTCCAAGCAGAATGGAAACTGGGCCCTCATTTATAAAGGCTAACTTAGGGCACTAATAGCATTTACCAGATATAGGACATCTAGAAACACAGCAGCCAGTGGTTGTCTGATGCAATGAAGAATTTTCCTGCCTCAAATGTCAACTGCAGTCTTACCGACTGGGTGTTGTAAATGTATGCATGCAGATAGGCATGCTCGTAAATGTTTATAGATTCCGGAAGTCCTAACTCCTCAGATGAATGACGATTAATAGAGATGATTAATAAACAAGAGTCACTGAAGTAGGAGTTGCAGATAGAGTCTGTGCCTTTTTGCAAGTCACTAAGAGAAATGGATGTGGATTTGAATCCCCCCAGAATGATTGCATTCAATTTCTTCAAATAGGAAC
Source organism: Mesocricetus auratus (assembly GCF_017639785.1). Classification (NCBI taxonomy): domain Eukaryota; kingdom Metazoa; phylum Chordata; class Mammalia; order Rodentia; family Cricetidae; genus Mesocricetus; species Mesocricetus auratus. The sequence goes on along the minus strand of NW_024429266.1, from coordinate 154,722,055 downwards.
AAGATTTTTACACTGTGGAACTGGAAAGAGGAGCCAAGGGATTTGGCTTTAGTCTCCGAGGAGGGCGAGAGTATAATATGGACCTCTATGTGCTGCGCTTAGCAGAGGATGGTCCTGCAGAAAGATGTGGAAAGATGAGGGTAAGTAGAGAGGGGTCCAGAGTGGTTGTACATCGTCATCTGTGGTCACTTCTTGACATTCCCATAGCTTTCAGGACACTGAATGTATGGCTCCTGTCATTTCTTCCTAAACATACTTAAAGTGGGTACATTCTGATGCCTGTCCCATTGTTCTTGTGTGTAATCTCTTATGGTAGGCACGTTCTACCACAAGAAACTGGACAGTGCAGAATGCAAAGCAGGTGGGAAATGCAAGTAGCCCTATAGATTCTGAGCCGAGAGCTCATTCATTCTCTAGATGGTTACCAGCTGCCTTCCCTTAGCCTCAGAGATTCCTAGTCAACACTGAACCCCAGCATGGGGCCATCAGATCCATGGCATTGTCACTGGGAGTTGCTATAGTGGTATCAAACCTTTTGAAATTGTGAAACATCATTATCATCTACAAAGTTTACAAAAAAAAAACAACTGTCAACAATAAATCTCACAAAGTTTTGAGTAAGAGTTTTGGGTTGGCCGGGCGGTGGTGGCGCACGCCTTTAATCCCAGCACTCGGGAGGCAGAGACAGGCAGATCTCTGTGAGTTCGAGGCCAGGCTGGACCGACAGCCTCCAAAACACTACAGAGAAACCCTGTCTCATAAGACCAAAAAAAAAAAAAAAAAAAGAGTTTTGTGTTGGGCTACATTTATATCCATCCCTCATGTCACAGGTTCAGCATACCTAGCCTGACAATTTGAAGACACATACCCAGGGCTCTCTGTTCTCTTTAGCTGTTCAATGTTTGGTACTGTCTGTGTGGATTATATGATGGAGAAGAAGTAAGTCATCACATTTAAATAAGTTACATAACTTGAAACACATAGGGAGCCACTGCAGCAAATAAGAGATCATCAGGAAAGGGAGAAAAGTGAGCTGCCTGAGCAGAAAGACACACACACACACACACACACACACACACACACACACACACACACACACACACAGAGCAAGAGTGAGGAACTCATTACTATGTTTTTCCATTTTCAAACCAAAGTGCTTTGGCTTTTTGTTTGTGGTTTCTATTTTTATATATTATTCTGCTTCATGTGTATATATCATATATACGTATCCATAGGCACACATGTGGAGACTTTTGGGGTCAATTCTCTCCTTCCTCAATGTGGGTCCCAGGGATCAAATTCAGTTCGTTAGACTTTGTGGCAAGTGCCTTTGCCTACTGATCAATCTCATTGGCCCCAAACCGAGCCTTGTCTTAATTGAGGAAGCATAGTTTCCAGAATTAAACAGTGAAAAATGATGGCTATTTGGAAGAAACAGTTCCTAATAGCATGAAATAGTATCACTACCCAGCTGTGCAGAGCTCCTAGGACAGATTTATCCCATGGTTCCTTGAGCTTTGTAGCATGAGGTTGTTTTCATCCCCTCTGAAGTTGGAGAGCTGAGCTGCGGGAGACTGAAGAGCCATAGGATTACTTGACAAGCTCATGGCATGGATCCCAAAGCCAGTACTTTGCCTTTTCTTCCTTCCAGAATGTAAGCTGTGTGTGATTGCGATTCTGCCCTGTTTTGTTCATTCTATTTTTGCACAGTGCCTAGGAGGGTGTGTGGTCTCCCAAGACTCCTGTGGAAGGTTTTTCCTCTGAGTCCACTGATATGGTTGTGGCCAGGTTTTGGTGCCTGTCAGCTTGTGGCTGGAGATCTCTCACCTTCTTTACTGATGGGCTGTTGTTGTTTTGGGGGGTTTTGGTTTTGGTTGTTTGTTTTGTTTTTTTGAGGCAGGGTTTGTCTTTGTAGCCCTGGCTGTCCGGGAAATCACTTTGTAGACCAGGCTGTCCTCAAATTCACAGAGATATATCTTCCTCTGACTCCCAAGTGCTGAGATCAAAGGTGTGCACCACCACACCCAGCTTTTGTCTTACTTTCTTATCATGGAACTACATAGAGTGATATATTAGATTTCAGATCCAAATGCCTACAGAAATAAGCCTAAAATTAAGAAAAGCATATTTTGCCTCACAATTTCAGAGGTTCCTGTTTGGGGCTTTTTTGGAAGGTGAAGCGTTATAGTGAGGTGACATAGCAAAACTCCTTACCTCCCAGGAAATAGGAAAAAGTAAGAGGAAGAGGCCAGGGTCCCTGCATCCCTTTCAAGGACACACCCTCAGTCACCCAACTTCCTTTCATTCTACCATTGATCAGTAGCATCACTGACTGTCACAGGATCTTTAGGGAACACATTCACCACAGTGGAACCCCATAACATCAGAGAAAGCGAATGAGAGAACAAATAAGGACAAGAAAGACAGAAGACAGTTATTGTAACTCTTTGACCTTATATCCTATCACGTTTACCATACATACTCATTTGATTCGAAACAACCACCAGTTCTAACCCACATCCAGTGTAAAGGAAATTGCACACAAGTGTCCCTGCATGGAGCAGAGATCCATGCTGCTCTGTCCTCCTTAGTAGCTCATATTCTCCTTACAGCTCTTTTGCTTCAGCTAGCACTGAACATGATGTAATATGCCACTTATATAGTGTTCCTAATAACTGCCTTTCCATCATTAGAATCTAATTGCCATAAGAATTTTGAGTCAGAAAGACTTTCATAGCCTAGGAAAAGCCGGTGTGACCATTTCACTTTGTCTCTTGCTTTGACAGATTGGTGATGAAATTCTAGAGATCAATGGTGAGACCACCAAAAACATGAAACATTCTCGGGCCATAGAACTGATAAAGAATGGTGGCCGCAGAGTTCGTCTGTTTCTGAGGCGGGGAGACGGCTCAGTCCCAGAATATGGTGGGTCAAACTATGAAAACATCCCTTCCTTCCCTGGCATGACTCCATGAGTTTGTCTCCAGAACGGCAGCAGGAAAGTCTTTTTGTTTCCCTATTCACCAGTGTCTTACCAGCCTCTTGCACCATGTGGTTATTTGCCTCGCTTGTTCTGAAACCTCTACACATTTCATCCTTTGCTTGCTTACATGGACTGGGGCATGGCCTAAGACAAGATCTTGATAGCCCCCTTTCTGATAATCAGAGAGAACATTCTGTCTAGTCCGACCAAGAGCGAAGGAATGTTTGCTGAACTGTGCCAAACTGTTTCTCAGATCCAATTGTTAGCACAAATGACTACACAGTCCTTTAAGGAAGCAGGTTGCCTGACTGGTGTTGAGGCACAATATCTAGTTGGGTTTGTTTCTTTGTTTGTTTTGCTCTGTTTTGTTTTTTTGTTTTGTTTTTTGTTGTCACTTTACTGCAGAGGTGTGAAATTCTGAGATATTGGGGGGTTTGCTCACTTTGTTTAGACTCTGTATACAACAGTTCTCTGTCCCTCTCAACTGGTCTTTTACCCCAAGCCAGACCACCTGAGCCCACACTATCAAACAAACAACAACAAACAAATGTTGATCTATTAGCCATATGTTTTTAAATGATGAAGGATGAAATAGATTCCCAGTGCCCATCATGAGGGAAACTTGTTACTATACCTTTCCTATGAGGAAAGCCAGGTGATACGTAGAGTTCCTCTGTCGTATCTTAATCATAGTTTGAGTAGACAGCAATGCTCTTTACCTAGCTTAGTGTTCTGATGGCAAAATAGTGTATATTGTGATAATTATGTCCTATTTATTTGAGATTCATGTTTAAAATTTTAAAAAATTTAAAAAAAGGAAGCTATGCCCTAGATGTAGGGCTTTTTTCCCAACCAAAGGTCTACAAAGGTTTCTATAGAAACTGTGATTGAAAGATCCCCATATACATTGGTCCCCTTTATTCGGGATTTATCTCTTATCACCCTCTTTTCTGAAGGTCTTTCTGCACAATTCCCAGATACATTTGGGCTCAATGAGAAGCTCAATTTCAGATATAGTTCAAGGAGGAGAGTGGCTCCTTTGCAGGGCAGCCTTCCCAGGTGTTGGACATTGGTACAGGTGCACAATACGAGGGGTCTGAGGTAAGGGGGAGGTGGGTGTCCAATCAGAGGGAACCCTAATGACGACATCCGGTGCCATGGCTGCACACTGTGCTTAACTTCTGACCATTAGGTTTATTGATACCACTGAAACTGTGTAACATGTCTCCCTTTTTCTGTCTTCCCTATGCTTCTGTTGGATGTGATATCTCATTTGAGAGTCATCGTCAGTAACCTGTGTATCTTCTCCAAACCTATGTCTGTTGCACTGAGGATGAAAATCCAACACTAACAAATGTTCTTTGGGCTAAAAATAAAGATCATTGAAATACATGGTTTTCCACAAAGGGTTGAACATGCCAGGGTTGTGCTACTGTAATGTTTCCATGCGTCATTTGGACTAAATCTCTCTAATTCTATTGATTAGAGTTACAAATGGGTTATAATATGTTAAGTTCCAATATTTTTCTGACTTGACTGGAACCTGCTTCTCTGTGAGGCTATTTTTGTAATGAGTTTTTTGTACTTAATTTAACTGCCGCGGTATTGGGGGTGGGGAGGGTGGGAGGGGACTTTGTTCTTTTGTTGTTTATTGTTAATGCTCTCCTATGCCAGCCTGTCATTGTTCCAGTTGTTTGAAAAAAATTCACAAAACAAAACAAACAAACAAAAAAAAACAAAGGATGCATCATCATCTGGTCATCTAACAGCTATCTAAAATCGTCATTGTTCCAATTGCGGTCTCTGCAGCCTTGGGTGTTGCCTTAGACTGACTGGACAAATAAACTCTCTTTGCCCTGTGTTAACAAATGAAGATTTTTTTTCTTTCTTTCTTGTTATAGGGAATCTAAATGTTCAACTTTTTCTCTTTCTCTCTTTCTCCTTCTCTCTGACTGTTCTTGGTGCTGGGTCCTCCCTCCTACAGCGATGATACCTCCTAATATCGCTGCATGTATGAGAAATGAAAAGCTCGGGGAGGCTTGCTTCTACCTTATGGGCCATAATCAAACTACGGTTTGTAGCTCAATCAATACTAGGTGTTTCTGTGCTGTGGCCTAATTTCCTCATTGCTTCTGCTTAGCTCTATTTTGATATGTTTGGCAATTCATTCTGAGCACCCTGCGTTCTTTGAATTGTAAGTACATGGCTGACCCTGTTGAAGTGTTGCTCTCCCTTGTCTTAAGAATAGAGAAAGACCGTAGGTTAGATTGACAACTGTCTAAGTGCTTCTCATCCCCAAGTGTGGAATGCCTTTGTCTTTGTCCCTGTAGCACTATTAGCATTTAGAGAGAATGAAGCTCATGTTAGAGCTCTTCCCTGGTGGGTAAGGCTTTGCTGCACAGGAAGAGGAGATTTCCTGGTTGAGGTGTCTCTCAGCAAACTCCAGCCTGTGAACCAAATCCTGGTTATAGCCGGTTTTGTAAATAAAGTCTTATTGGCTTATAGCACAACTATTTTTAAAAAATGTTTTTGCACCACAGTGATCAAGTTAAAGAGGGATTGCTGACCCAAAATAAGTGATAGCAGACCTCCTCCCCAGTAAAAAGAACCAAGACTGTGAGGACTCATGCTCTAGGCTCTAGCTCTCCCTCTGCTGAGCTCATCCTGGGTTTGGAGAGATCCTTCATGAGACAGACCGTTTGGTTCCTGCTGTCCTGGCTGTCTCATGGAAGGTGTTGTCAAAGCCCCGTACCCCATGTTGCATCTCAGCAGCTCGGGCACCTAAAACTTGATGGTTTTATCATTGCAACAAAACATCCCACTTTGCAAAGGCTCTCATAAATTCAAGATGCTGCCTTAAATGGCTGTAGTGTCAGTTCAGATAGTTTAATGATGAATGGGACTTGTCGTGGGTTGTCCAGCCTTTAGATCGGTAGATGCCTAAGTGAGCTAAGGAGCGTCCAATAGCTCCATGGCTCTTGCATATCATTATGGTTGCTTTTTACATCATAAAGAAAGGTGCTTTTAAATGTAGAGATTTTGTAAACCCAACCCATTTCAAGCACCTAATAACCTATCCCTCTCACTTTTGTCTGGCAGAAAGCTTTTTTTTTAAGTACAGTTCCTTTTTTTTTTTTTAATTTACTTGAAAGCAGACAAAACAATTAAATGTAAAAGAAGTAGTTTAATGGACCCGCAAGCAGATACCAGATTTGACAGTTAACATCTGCCCTAGATAACCCACTTTGCCCAATACCCTGAATCACTTTTTAAAAGTAGAAGTATGTTTTTTGTATGATTACCACCCAGATACGTCAACGACTATTTCTAACCCCCAGAAAACTTTCCTTGTGCCCATCCAGGTCAGTGTCCGAGATTAATTTTAAGCAGAACAAGTATTCACCAATAAAATGGTATTGGGGGGAAACATAAGAAAGGTGGAGGCCAGAAATGGGTTGATGGGTGGCCAAGAAAGAGTAAGTGTGGGTCAGGCTGCCATAGTTCTCAGACCTCTAGACAGAGCCTTCCGTTATAATGGCCTGTCTTCGGGGTATGGGGAATAGTCAGCTAGATGTTGAAAGCCATAGTGCTAGTTTTTAATCCTTACTAGTTGCAGTAATACGTAAATTAACCAAGATTCAATTGGCTTGGAATCTGCTTTAACAGTTGTTTGTTTGTTGTGACTAATGAGTCAAGTGTGGGAGGGAACCGGGGCCAGGAGCCACAGGACCTTCATGTTAAACTGTTATTCTATTTCTCTTCCTGGCAGACCCCAGCAGCGACCGGAACGGACCCTCCACCGGTGCACAAGGTGTTCCGGAAGTGAGGCCCGGACCGCCTGACCGCAGAACGCATCTAGCCTTGGAGTCCAGTTACCCACCCGATCTTCACAAATCATTACAACATGGGGAAAAGCGGGCACACGTGAAGGATCCAAAAGGCAACAGGGAGCACAGCAAACAACCCAATGAACACCACACCTGGAATGGAACTTCTAGAAAATCCGACAGTGGGGCATGCCGGCCCAAAGACCGGCCACCCGATGCTTGGAGAGAGGCCCAGCCGGAGCGGACAGCCACCAATGGCCCCAAGAAGAGGTCTCCCGAGAAGCGCAGGGAAGGCACCCGCAGTGCCGACAACACTTTGGAAAGGAGGGAGAAGCACGAGAAGAGAAGGGAGATGTCCCCAGAGAGGAAGAGAGAGCGGTCACCCACCCGGAGAAGAGACAGCTCCCCCAGCCGCCGCCGGAGGTCCTTGGAAAGACTCCTGGATCAGAGGCGGTCCCCAGAGCGCAGAAGAGGGGGCTCGCCTGAGAGGAGAGCCAAGTCCACCGACAGGAGGAGAGCCAGGTCCCCGGAACGCAGGCGAGAGCGGTCTCTGGACAAAAGAAACCGGGACGACAAGGTTGGCCACCGAGAAAAGGAGGAGGCTGGTCTGAAGCCTGAAGCCGGGAGAAGCCCCAGAAACCCCCTGGAGCAGAGAAGGCGGCCTTACAAAGAATGTAGCACTGACCTCAGCATCTGAGATTCCGAGTCGCATTGCAACCTTTACCGTGTCAAAGGTTCTAAGAGGAAGGTCGCAAACATGGAATAATTTAGTTTCTTACCTGAGAAAGCATCTACACCTGACAGACCTATGAATAGTAATGGACATTTTATGCATTTGAAATCTTATGAGAAAAATATATATGAAAAGTCTTGTGCCTGATGTATAATATTAAAGAAAGTATTTTTAAATGCATACTTTTTTTGAAAATTATTTGCCAAAATAATGGCCCAAAGGGATCTACATTTTGTTTCTTCGCAAGCTATAGAATTGTTGAGAATTGTTCCCTCTTTAGGGCAAGCTCTTTCTCTTCCAGATAAATGGGGCTGTTGCTCATGCCCTCTAAGTAAACGCATTGAAATTTAACTCAGTGTAAACTGTTAGAAGTGATGTACTGTAAACCCCTGTTTTTCAGAAAAACAGAACACAAGAAAGCAAACTTCTATTTGTACAAACTGAGGACCTTTTAGGATGGATTAGGGTGGCCAAACTGTGTGACAAGAATACTACTGCAAATGAAGGATATTTATGACACAGCGCACAGCGCTAAGAAACTTTATGATCTTGAATTAATAGTTGGTTCAGAGTACGGTTTGTGCCCTCCCTGGCCCAGGAAGGTGCAGAAACAAGAAAGTTGGCTGCCATTAACCAAATACAGCCTTAGCTCAGATGGTCAGTTTCATCAACTCCACCACGGAACACATCTCACTTATGGCAGTGCCCATCACATCTGGCCAGCCTCTAGGAGGAACAGACAGGCTGCTTCTGGGTTGTCTGGTCCAATATGAAGCTGAGCAGGTAGAATGTAGGACCTTATGCCTCTGGGATGAGGGAGATGTAAATGTCTCCAGTGTGGACAGAATGCCCTCCCTCACTGTTTAGTATAAGCCCATGGTTGCCTTCTCCAGAGGGAGCAGAGGAGTGAACTTTGGTAGAGGAAACCTCTCTTGTGATCTTTAAAAAGCATCGGGGCTGCTTATTCCTGAATAGCTGATTATGCACTTTGAAACCATAATCCAAGTCATACAGATTGGATTGAAAGGCAAGGAAGGAAGTGGTAACACCCATGGTTCTTGACCTGAGAAAGCTCTGTCCCCATGACCCTGTTCTTTGTATCTGAGAACAGCAAAGTAAAATGTAATGGTTTTTCTTTCTAAAATAGACCCATTTTCTGAACCCTCAGAAGGTGTGTTTGGGTGAGCTGTAGCCCTGAGATGTGGTTTAAGTGGATTACTGCCTAGCTGAGCCAAAGTGTTTGCTTGTATCTGTCGGGCCACTACAGCAAACCGCTGCTGACAGTGCATTTGTATTTCTGTAGTACTGTTTTGCATTTTCCATTCAGACACAAAAACTTTGCAAGTCAATCACTGTTGTTCCCATGGTACTGTATTAGGGGAGGGGAGAAAAAAAAGACAAAAAATAAAAATAAAAAAGAAAACCAGCCAATCATTGTATGTAGAGTTTAAAATTGTAATTAATAGAGCCTGTTGGAAAAAAAATAAAACAACTGTTGCCTTTTTTTTTTGTATAAAAGAGAATCTATGACAAAAGTCTAGCTGTGAGGAATGTGGTATGTGTTTATATTTCTGAATATGAACAGATTGCTTCTTGGGAATATACTTTAATGTAAAGTAAATCAGGTATGTAAAGTTTTAAAGTGGGAGACTATATACGTAATCACTAAAGCTTTAGTTGGCGCTATCATTTCTCTATGGAGAGCCTGCTCATGAATAATCAAGCATTCATTTGCATTCTGTTCTTCACTCATTTCTTGCTTAATGCTCTTTCTGTGTTGATGAAAAGCAGTGTGGGGGCCAATCTTTTTATAAAACACTATGCACATATAAATATTACATTGTTCATAGCTTTATTTGACTTGGGGTTTATACGTGACATTACACGGAGTAGCTATAGTTAATGTGGACGTAATCAAAGTTCTTTTCCTGAATCAAACACAACGTACATTCTGTAGCTAAGTGGGGTGGGGAGTCTGTGATTGCTACTTTTATTATCAGAGTTCTCCCTACAAAGCATGCACTGACTGCAGTACTAAAGCTGAATGGCAATATTTATTTCCTGAGAGCAAACTTGGAGCATTACACTGGAGGTTCTGCTGCTAGGATTTTTCTCACTACTTCTAGCACAGTCCATGATGTGACTAGTTCATTCTCTTGATCACAGTCTGTGGGTTTTGAACAAGTAAAAGAGTCATGAATGGTTTTTTGGATTGCATCCTGAAGTTAACATCAAGGTGTCTGTCTCATTGTAAGAAATGGTGTTCAGCATTTAAAGTTAGTGCTACCCCCCTGAGCCTGGCTCAGTTTCTGAGAAACTTTGCTGTAGCAGTTTAATCTTAATTCTGTACGTCCAAATTGGTCTGAAAGTATTGCACTTTCAAAGTACAGAGAACTATATACTAAGCAGAAAAGTAGAATTCTCTTCAATCTGGTGTAACATTTATTGGAAACTGAATCTTGTGAGCTTCCTCTCCCTACCCTCCCACTTCATGTAAGAGTGCTGATGAGGTATGATGGATGAGTATTTTGTATTATTAAACCAAACCACTTAGGACCATTTCCCTCCACTATCCAATTGATGCCTGAAAGGATGTTCATGGGGGGAGGGGGGAAGACTCAATAGCCTACTTGTATTTTTTAAGTTTCTTTTGTGAAAGATCTTTTTAATTCATTTTTACTGTAAAAATACATGGAAGTGTGTATGCATTCCATAACCACTATTGCTTCTGGATTGGTATCTTGTTCGTCTCCATGTGGTCTCAAATGGATCAGGGTCAAGTAATCACTCTTGAGGGCCTGTGATTGCAACTACTGAAAAATCGATGCACGGAGGAAAAGGGAGTTGTGTCTTTGTTATTGAAAAGTGCCCTGCTATTGCTGCCTCATGATTACTGTAGGGGGGTACTAGGAGTGTAAACCATCAGACCCCACTCCAGACCTCCAGCATCAGACTGTGCACTCTGCTAATTTGTGTGCACGTGAAAAGTTGAGCAGTGTGCTGTAGCACAGGCACCAAGTAACAGCAAAGTCATCAGAGCCAAGGCTTGAGTCGCTTCCTAGGGGTGTGCTACCTGGCCAGGAGTCTCCTTAATCCCTCCCTACCTCTAAAAGGGCATACCTCAAGTAGTTGGTCAGCTCTGTCAGGGCAAGGAGCTCAGAAGAGTCCTCAGTAAGTGACACTGCCAGCAGTTAGTGCTTTTGAATTACTAGACCCACAAGTCATGCATATGGACCAGGGACAGGTGTGATGAACTTCTCATCTTGAAATGTGTAACCAAAACACTGAGTTTGGGGACAGAGAATCGGTCTCAGCGCTTAACTTGAAGGTGGGTTGATAGGTGGAGTTAGATACACCTGCTTGGTGGGAGAGTTTAGAGTTTGTGGAAGGGGAAGACAAACCAAATGCACAAAAGATACCCAGAGCCCTGAAAGAGTGTCTGAGAGGGGTCTAGCCAGGTTGAGGAAAAGTGGCAGTTGGGTAGACCACAAGAAGAAAAGGGCTTTCAGATTCTCTGATTATACGTCAATGCCAGCAGCATGAGTGTTTTGTACAATCAAATGGTGCATTTACAATACAGATCATGGGCTCCAAGGAGGAACGAGCAAAAGCTACCAACATAATTATTGGTATGACCTAATAAGAGCCATTTTAACAAGTCTCTATGCATTGAGATCATCATGAGGGGCCAGAGGGGTGTAATAGGACTTCATTATTAGTGCAGACATTAGGTGGTGATTGGATCCAGACCACTTAAGAGGTCAGCCAGATGGGATTAACTGGCATTATACAGTATGTTCTCCAGTATAGCATATGATGGCCTACCTTCGACTAGAAAGTTTTTGTAGTATGCCTAAGCACGGTCTACACAGCCTGCAGCTACAGACACTACTAGTAATGTTTCTGTGAATAAATTCTCTTTGATCTCAAGAGCATAGAATTAAAGAGAAAATGGAAGGCCTGCTAATTTGTGCACACATAATAACCAAGGCTGTTTCCCAAACACGGTTTGTTGGGCACGCATTTATTGAAAACCAGCTCTACCAGGTAGAATACCTGCTTGGTGGGGAGAGCTTACAGTTGGGTAGGAGGAGGGAAACAAAAAGCAAAACCAAATACACAAAAGACACCAAGCAGAGGCCCAGGGCCCTGTAATGTTAGCTTAAGGGGATCAAGCCAGATTGAGGAAAGTTGCAATTATATAGCTCAAGAGAAGCAAAGGACTTATCCTAGTGACAGAAGGAGCATAATGCAGGTTGACATAGAGGTTAGAGGTAAAGTGTGACCCAAATGGAAGAGCTGGCCAGCCTTGTTCTCAATGTCCAACTTCAACAGAACACCATTGGAGCATTTACAGAGCCACTGCTGGGTTGCATGTCTCAGGGAAGATGATGTGGACAAGTTAGGTTTAAGTTTGAGATAGGTGATCTCAGCGCCTCATGGGTCCTGCAGACTGAAAGAGGAAGAAGGTAGGAGTCATTAGACACTGGTGCTCTTCCTGTCCCTGTAACCATGGATCTCAGAATACAAGAGCTGGTTTGCCTGGGCCCAGGCCCACCTACTGTTTGACTTTCCATAGAAAGGAATTGGTTTTCTTTCCAGTCTGTATATTCATTACTTTTTGTCAGTGTGCTTTTATAACACATGTAAAAGCCTGTTGGATTTTGTACCCAGGTAGTTTATCTCGTTTTCTTGAAGCTTACAAATCCATACCTTATTACCCTCTTTCACACATAGGTGTCAGAGCTCAGAGACCTTATTCCCTTTACTGTTTGGGTTAACCACATCTTTGTCGAGCTGCAGAAGCATGTTCATGTATTTTGCTAGACATCTGGCATTGGAGTACTGGATAAGAATACTTCTAATACTCCATTTTGAAGAACACATAAATTTATGAAAGTAATGCAAACTTTTAATAAAATACTCAAATATTTCAGGAGACATTAAAGGACAAGATGATGTTCTTTGTGACCAGTCAATTCCAATCTCTGGATAGAATGTTTACAGAGTTGCCAGAAGGCACTTCTGGGGTAGGTAAGATATTTATTGGTTTGCAAGTTTCTCCTAGGAGACTGAATGAGACAAGCCAGGTAACAAAACAAAAACTGGATTATTCTCTGGAGAGAAGGATGAAGGGGATTGCGAATCAAAAAAAGAATTGACAGGGCAGCTAAAAAGCATGGAGGAGCTTGTAACAGAAACAGGAAAAGCATTTACAACTCCAGCCTTGGGTCCCTGTTAGGGAGCCGACCCCAAAGCTACACCACAAAGTGAGCCAGATGGCTCTGGCGATGAGCATCCATTCTCAGGAGAAATAGGGCTCACAAACCTGAATCTCAGCACATGTTTTCAACCTAACTCTCACTCTGAATTGGTAGCCAGCACCAGAGGAGAAATTGGTGGCAGCATTCTTCAAGTCTCATCACTAGACAATGCAAGTGCCGCCTTGACAGGTTCTGTGGTTTGAGACTGACTACTCTGATATCTTAGTTAGGGTTTCTTTTAGTGTGAAGAGCCACTGGGATCATGCCATCTCTTAGAAAGGAAATCTTAGCTGGAGCTGGCTTACGGTTCAGGGGTTCAGTCCCTTGTTAAGGTAGGCGCATGGCAGCATGCAGACAGACATAGTGCTGGAGAGGTAGCTGAGAGTTCTACATCTTTACAAGTGGCAGAAAGTGAATTGTCCCAACTGGCTGTAGCTTGAGCTTATATGAGACCTCAAAGCCCACCCCCACAGTGACAGGCTTCTTCCAACAAGGCCACACCTCCTGCCAGTGCCATAGCACCCTTTGTCCCACAGGGCAGTTCCCTGCAGTGTAAATTCCAAAAGCTCTGAGACCATCAGGTGGACTGCTGTAACATATTATTTATGATTTATTAAAGCTTGCCTGACAGTACAGAAAGCAAAGCTAGCCGAAAACCATAGAGACAGGCCATGGTGACACACACCTTTAATCCCAGGACACAGGAGACAAGCAGATGGATCTCTGTTAGTTCAAGGCTATACTGAGCTACACGAAATTGATCCAGTCTTAAAGAGAAACAGCTCACACAAAGGTGATCTTAGCACTTGGAATCACAAATCCTTAATCCCAGGACTTGAGAGGTATAAAAAGAGAATTAGCCGGGCGGTGGTGGCGCACGACTTTAATCCCAGCACTTGGGAGGCAGAGGCAGGCAGATCTCTGTGAGTTCGAGACCAAGCCTGGTCTACCGAGCGAGTTCCAGGACAGGCTCCTAAACAATACAGAGAAACCCTGTCTCGAAAAACCAAAAAAAAAAAAAAGAGAGAGAGAGAGAGAGAGAATTAGTCAGCAGTCATGCTGAGAGGAGCATAGCAGTCTGAGTGAATCTGAGAAGTAAAGTTGGGAGCAGTCTGAGGATCACCCCTTCTGTCTGAGCATAGGCAGAGGTAAGAGCTAGTAGTCGGCTGCTTTGCTTCTCTGATCTTCAACTTGAAGCTTGAAGTCCAGTATCAATCTCTGGGTCATTGAGTATTTGTATTACAAACTGCCAGTTCTCTGAGCGTTCCTCCTCCAAGGCAGAGCTCAACCCTCTGCCTTTTTCACTGTCAGGTAAGAGGGACTCCTCAACTGGGATGTTTGCTCCCTCTACACGCACAAAGTGCATCCTTCAGAGTCCACAGACTTCCCAGCCCACAGTCCACAAAACTCACATGACCAATAGTAGCTCCCTAGTATCCAAAGAAAGGAAGCTTCAGAAATGAATACAACCCAGATGCTGACAACATGTCCTTAACCATCTGGAAACCAGGAACTACAATAGACTCCAGCTACAACCATTTACTCCCACTCTCCAAACACATCTGCTTGATTAGAACCTAGTAAGAACGTTCTTCAGTTCTTTTTTTAATGATTCTTTGAAAATCTTGTACATTGTGTTTCGATATGTTCATCCACACCATTCCTTCCAGATCCAAACCCTTTCCTTATCCACAGAACTCTGTCTTCTTCTTCTTCTTCTTCTTCTTCTTCTTCTTCTTCTTCTTCTTCTTCTTCTTCTTCTTCTTCTTCTTCTTCTTCTTCTTCTTCTTCTTCTTCTTCTTCTTCTTCTTCTTCTTCCCCCTCCTTCCCATGCATCCACTCCAATTTGTGTTGCCCAAAAATTCTTGGATATGTGACCTTCCAGTTGACTTACCAGGAAAAGATTTCACAAATAAAGTCTCCTATGAAACCGGTTTCTAGGTTCTCTGTTACCCGGTATATGCCAGGATCCTCTGGTCTTGGCCTCCATACAGTTATTTTCTAATTATCAGTGTATTTTTTATCCTTTTACTGAAAACAGTTTTTTCCTCAGATGATAGGTCCTGATGTCAACTTCACTCCCTCTGCTCCTCTCATTTCCTCCCCACCTCTCCCCCATCCAGATCCACTTCTTTTCTGTCTCTCATTAGAAAACAAGCAAGCTTTTAAGGGATAATAATAAAATGAAATATGATAAGATAAATCAAAAAACTAACACATCAAAATTGCACAAAATAATCAGAGTCCAAGAAAAAGTACAAGAGAAGAAACCCAGCATCCAGCCCTGTGTATGCTGCCTCAATCTCTGTGAGTTCATGTGAGCTTTGATCTGGAGATGCAGAGGGTCTTGTGTCCTCCATCCCCTCTGGCTCTTATGTTCTTTCTACCTCCTCTTCACAGGGTTTCCTGAGTCCTAAGGGGAGAGAATTGATGGAGACAGCCTATTTAGGGCTGAGTGTTCCACAGTCTCTCACTCTCTGCATAATGTCTGACTGTGAGTCTCTGCTCCCATCCTAAGAAGAAACTTCTCTGATGATGGGTGAGCAAGGCACTCATCTATGAGTACAGCAGAATGTCATTTGGAGTCATTTAATTGTTTCTTTGTTTTTTTTTGTTTTGTTTTGTTTTTGTCTTTTACTTTGTTTCGTTTTTAATCCCACAAGCTTTGTGGCGATATTGCACTGGTGCATCTTGCAGGCAAGCCGCTCTTGCAGATCAAAGGTTTTGTGGCTGGTTTTCAGTTTCTGTTTCTCATTTGTTAGTGTGCTTCCTGTACCAAAGATACTAGAATGTAAGGGAGAAGGTTCTATGTAGGCACCAGCTTAACTTTTCGATGTTCAGTGAGTTGTAGGTGTTGTCTTCAGCAATGGGACTTGCCTTAAGTTTGTGGACAACAGGGCTATAGTCTTGACAACCTCAGTTATTTTAGGATTCCAATGGGATGCTTTTAGATAGGCAATATTCTTTTTTTTTTTTTTTCCTGGAACTCGATCTATAAACCAGGCTGGCCTCGAACTCACAGAGATCCGCCTGCCTCTGCTTCCCAAGTGCTGGGATTAAAGGCCTGTGCCACCAATGCCCGCTGATAGGCAATATTCTTAAAGAAGCCAATAGTTCTCTAGTTAGGGGTTGGATTTTATTCCTACCTCCCTTTGCAGTGTTGAGATTTCATATGGCTTCATCCTACAGGTCTTGGGCATGTTGTCACAATCATGAGTTCGTATATGTAGCTACTCTGCTGTGTCCTGAGGACATTGTCTCCTCATATTTATCTACTGCCTCTGGATATTTGCCTTTATACCCTCTCTGCAATTATCCCTGAACTTTAAGAGGAGAGGATGTGAAATACATGTCCCATTTAGAGCTTAGCATTCTGCAGTCTTTTATTTTCTACACCTTGGTTGGTTGTGGGTTTCTGTGTTCACTACCACTGTGTACTGCAAATAAAAGTCTCTCTGCTGAGGGTTGAAAGATGCATTAATGGATGGGTATTAACACTAACCCATTGGAAATTGGTATAATACTATGTCCACTTAGCAGAATAATTGTAGTAGGTTCTTCCTTAGGGCCTGAAACCTGTCTAGCCACATATTCCTGGCCTGACAATGTTGCCAGGTGTGTTTATCTTTTGGAATAGGACTTAAATCCTATCTTAAAATTATAGATTACTCCTGCCGGGTGGTGGTGGTGCACACCTTTAATCCCAACACTCGGGAGGCAGAGGCAGGCGGATCTCTGTGAGTTCGAGGCCGGGCTGTACCGACAACCTCCAAAACAATACAGAGAAACCCTGTCTCGTAAAACCAAATATATATATATATATTACTCCTATAATATGCCATTATTGCATTATAGGCACATCTTCAACAATTCATCTTTTTTTAACCTTTTGTCTGTTGGCAATATTTTTGACATTTTTTACTTTATTTTTAAAAACAGTTCATATTTTCATCTTCTTATCTTTATCTACTAGTTTTACTTATGTACTCATTTTATTTTGTAAACAGAATTTCTTTTTTTCCTCCTCATAAGCCTTTATTCTTTTTTCTTTTATGTAGCCTTGTAATATCTTTTTTCTCTTTTCTTATTACTGCTTCAATTCTTTCACTGCTCGTTCTTTTATTAATTTTTAACCTCATAGGTTGTTCTTCAGTCGTTTTTACTACTTTCTTTTTGATGGTGGTTGGTGATGTGGTAGCTAGTTGTCTTTGGTTTTTTTATTTGGATGATGTTACTTTTATAGTATTTTGTTTTCTCCTGAAACAGTCCTAAAGATTAAGTCCTCAAGAGAAGACAGCTCACTAAAAGACCCCAGATAAAACAGGAAGATATACCTATCCTAACAATGATATAAACTGCGACACAGAAACAGGTGTTACCAGGTGTGGTGACATACAGATATAATCCCAACACTCACATGCATGAGGTAGTAGATGAGCGTGAGTCCAATTTGGGAAGCATAATGAGACTTCCTCTCAAAAAAGAAGATAAAAAATTCTAGAAGACTATCAACATGACTCCTCTAAAAGCTGGTAAGTTTAAAATTGAAACCAAATTGAAATGTTTAAAATGAGAAGTATAAGTTGAAACAGTTCATGACCACTAAGCCAGAGCTGCAGAGAATACTTGAAGGAGCACTAGACAGAAAAAAAGGAGACTGATGTGTGTGACTGTGAGAGCTTGGGAAAGTGTAAACCTCACAAGGCTCTCTATGAGAATTAGGAAAGGGTCAGAAAGTGATAACTTACTTAGACAGAAAACCTCCGGAGCAGTAGAGAAATTAAGACCTATTTTTCAACAATAACCCTAAGTGCAAAGTCTTAAATTTCCTATTAAAAAATGTAGACTTGTAGATTGCATTTTAAAAAAATATCTAACTTCTTCCTATCTGTAAGTAGCCTCCCTGGCAAAAGACAGAGACTGAAAGCCAAAGTATGGAAAATGAAAACTCAAGCAGTTGGGGTCTGAAAATAGACAGATGGTGATACTTAATTTGAAATAAACTTTAAGACAAAATTAAAAGGAATTTGGAAGGTTACTACATATTAGTATAGGGAGCAACACATGAAGAAGACTTAATGATTGTCTTAATATAAAACTCCAGAGTTAAGTGTCAACATTGATTAGACTTATTATACATCTACAGAATATTACATTTTCAGCAGCCTATGGAAAAATTTTAAAAATAGATTACATTAAAAGTCAAAGAACAAGTCTTAACACATCCCAAATCCATTTAAATATGATCTTATATATTAATTACCAGATCATAATGAGGGAAAGCTACAACCAATAGGAAGAGAAACTATACAAACTTACGGGGATTGTCCAATGCATTTTTTTAGTAACCAATGGGTTGTTGAATAAGTTGAGGAGTGGGATTTGAAATTTCCTAGAATCAAATTAAAATGGAAACACTTTGGAATATAATGAAGGTAGTTTTAATGGGAATTCCTAGGTATGAATATTTACATTTTAAAATCAGTCTCAAATAAAGCGTCTAGTGATTCACCCAATGATATTAGAAAAATGAGAACAGACCAAATCCCAAATTGGTAGAAATAATAAAATCAGGGCAAAATATCAATGAAGTGGAAAAAAATATCAACAAAGTAAAAATTTGGCTCTTCAGAAAGATAAAAAAAATTGACACACCCTTGGCCAAAATGAACCAAAAGGAAGAACTCATATTAGGTAAGATTAGAGATGGAAAGGGGACCTTACAAGCGTCCAGAATACACAAGCAATCTTTTTTAAAAGTGCAAACTGGATTCAATAATAGAACATTAATGTCATGATCACAATGGTTTCATTTTTCAGATGCAGTGATGCTGCAACAGATACATATAAATAAATATAACATCACATGTCTTAGGGTTTCTATTGCAGTGAAGAGACACAATGACTACAGCAGCTCTTATAAAGAAAAACATTTAATTGTGTGTCTCACAGTTCAGAGGTTTAGTTTATTATCATCATGGTGGGACATGGTGATGGAGAAATAGCTGAGGTTCCTACGTCTTGCAGGCAACAGGAAGTAGACTGAGTATCACACTGAGCAAAGCTTGAGCATGTATGAGACCTCAAACCCCACCTCTGTGGTGAAACACTTCCTCCAACAAGGCAATAAGCACTCCAAAAAAGCCATACCTCCCAATATTGCCACTCTCTTTGGGGGTCATTTTCTTTCAAACCACCACAGCACATAAATGTAATCAAAAATGTAAATCACATAATCATGTGAGTTGATACGGGAAAAAAGGTCTTTGACAAAATTCGGCATCCATTTATGATAAAAACCCTAAAGAAGCAAAGGACACATCTCATAGTGCGATTCTGTATGATGAACGAGGCATCAACACTCTGAGTCATTTCATCTAGAATCAGGAACAAGACAAGTGTATCCATCTGTTCTCTCCACTCTTATTTAACATAGTACTTAAGTTCTTAGCTGGAGCAATAAGGCAAGAAAAAGAAAAGAGATATAAATAGGAGAGGAAAAAGTTTGCAGACAACCCAAAAATACACTAAAAAGACCCTAAAGACTTTCCCAGAAAACTCTTAAATATGACAAACAGGTCAATATCAGTATACAAAGTCAGAGGCTTTTTGCTATACCAATGGTGAACATGCTGAAAAAGAAATCAGAAAAGCCTGTTCACATGGCTCCAAAATAAAATACCTATAACAACCCTTACCAAGGAGCTACAAGGCTTCTACAATGAAAAGGTTAAGACATTGAAGAAAGAAATGAAAGAAGATACAAAAGAAAGGAAAGGAAAAAGGGAGGTAGGGAGAGAGAGGGAGGAAGGTAGGGAGGGAAGGAGAGAGGGCGGGAAGAAGAAAGGAAAAGAAACTTATGAATTGGCAGAATTTATATGCTGAAAGTCATCATTACCAAAAGTAACTTGCAGATTCAGTTCAGCTCTCATCAAAGCTCTAGGAGCACTCTGAAAAATTAGCCACCCTAAAATTCACACTGGAGTTAAAAAATAAAACTGCAAATAAAGGTTAGGGCAATGGGTCACTCAGTTAAGAATATTTGTTGCTCACACAGATGCCCTTGATTCAGTTATCAGCACCTACAAATGGCACATCCATTTCCAGGGGATGCAGTGCCCCCTTCTGACCTTTGGAGGTATGCATATGGTACAGGTACATACATCCAGGCAAAACCATTCATACACCTAGTGAAATAAAGAACAAATTAAGAACCTGAATTGTCAAAGAAATCCTAAGCCAGGCAATGGTGGCACACGCCTTTAATCCCAGCACTCGAGAAGCAGAGGCAGGGGGATCTCTGTGAGTTCGAGACCAGCCTGGTCTACAAGAGCTAGTTCCAGGACAGGCTCCAAAGCCACAGAGAAACCCTGTTTCAGAATCCCCCCCAAAAAAGAAATCCTAAGGAGAAAGAGTAATGCTGAGGGTATCACAGTGCCTGATTTCAAACTGTAGTGCAGAGATACACCAGTATGCTGCCGACACAGAAACAGGACAGCAATGGAATACAGCAGAATAACAGAAAGTTTACCCATGCTGCTCCAGCCTGCTGTTCTTGTCAAGGTGGCAAAAACATGTTGGAGGTAAGAGAAGCTATTCAAAAACAGTGGTGACCCCACATTCCGAAAAGCCAAATACAAATAAAAGGGGAAATTCACATACAATACCACACCAAAAACAAATAAAAAAGAAACAAGAATCAATAATCAATGGTAATTCATATCCCCCAATAGCAATGGTCTTAACTCAGCAATAAAAAGACACAGGCTAGCAGAATAGATACAAAGACAGAATCCATTCTTCTGTTGCATACAAGAATCCACCTCAACTTAAAGACAGATGTTACCTCAGAGTAAAGAAATGGGAAAAGATTTTCCAATCAACTGGTCCTAAGAAACAAGCTGGTGTAGCTATCCTAATATCTAACAAATTAGACTTCAAACTAAAATCAATCAAAAAAGATGAAGAAGATCATTCATATTTATCACAGGCAAATTCCATCAAGAGAAGTCTCAATTCTGAACATATATGCCCCAAATACTAAGGCACCCACATTTATAAAAGAAACATTGCTAAATCTCAAATCACACATAAACCCCCACACATTTATAGTGGGAGACTTCAACACCCCACTCTCATCACTGGACAGGACTACCAGACAGAAACTTAACAAAGAAACAAAGGAACTAAAAGAAGTTATGGCCCAATTGGATTTAGCAGACATCTATAGAAATTCCATCCAAACACAAAAGAATATACCTTCTTCTCAGCACAACAAGAAGCCTTCTCTAAAATCGACCACATACTTGGCAACAAAGCAAACTTCAACAGATACAAAAAATTGGAATAATCCCCGGTATCTTATCGGATCACCATGGTTTAAAGTTAGAATTAAAAAACAACACAAATTGCAGAAAGCCTATAAACTCGTGGAAATTGAACAATGCTCAATTGCATCACTTCTGGATCAAGGAAGAAATTAAGAAATTAAAGACTTGCTAGAATTCAGGGAGAATGAAGACACAACATACCCAAACTTATGGGACACATTGAAAGCAGTGCTAAAAGGAAAGTTCATAGTACTAAGTGCCCACATGTATAGTTACACTAGAGAATTAGCAGCACAGCTGAAAGCTCTAAAACAAAAAGAAGCAAACTCACTCAGGAGAAGTAGATGCCAGGAAATAATAAAATTGAGGGCTGAAATCAATAAAGTAGAAACAAAAAAGACAATGCAAAGAATCAATGAAACAAAGAGTTGGTTCTTTGAGAAAATCAACAAGATAGATAAATCCTTCTCCAAACTAACCAAAAGGCAGAGAAAGAACATGCAAATTAACAAAATCAGAAATGAAAAGGGAAGCATAACAATGGACACTGAGGAAATCCAAAGAATCATCAGGACATACTTTGAAAACCTGTACTCCACAAAAATGGAAAATTTGTGGGAAATGGACAATTTTCTGGATAGATATCACCTACCAAAATTAAATCAAGAACAGATAAGCAATTTAAATAGACCTATAACCCCTAATGAAATAGAAGCAGTCATCAAAAATCTCCCAACCACAAAAAGACCAGGATCAGGTAGTTTCAGTGCCGAATTCTACTAGAAATTCAGAGAAGAGCTAATACCAATACTCCTAAGTTGTTTCACACAATAGAAGCAGAAGGGTCATTGCCAAATTCTTTTTACGAGGCTACAATTACCCTGGTACCCAAACCACACAAAGACACAACTAAGAAAGAGAACTACAGACTAACATCTCTTATAAATATTGATAAAAAATACTCAATAAAATACTGGCAAATCGAATCCAAGAACACATCAGAAAAATCATCCACCATGATCAAGTAAGCTTCATCTCAGAGATTCAGGAATGGTTCAACATTCAAAATCCATCAATGTAATCCATCATATAAGCAAACTGAAAAAGAAAAACCACATGATCATCTCACTTGATGCTGAAAAAGCCTTTGACAAAATCCAACACCCCTTCATGATAAAGGTCCTGGAGAGACCAGGGATAACAGGAACATACCTGAACATAATAAAAGCAATATATAGCAAACCAACAGCCAACATCAAACTAAATGGAGAGAAACTCAATGCAATTAATTCCTCTAAAATCAGGAACAAGACAAGATTGTTCACTCTCTCCATATCTCTTCAATATTATACTTGAAGTTCTAGCTAGAGCAATAAGGCAGCAAAAAGAGATCAAAGGGATAAAAATTGGAAAGGAAGAAGTCAAACTTTTACTCTTTGCAGCTGTTATGATAGTTTATATAAGTAACTGGAAAAACTCTACTAGAGAACTCCTATAGCTGACGAACACCTTCAACAAAGTGGCAGGATACAAAATTAACTCAAAAAATGCGGTAGCCCTACTATATACAAACGATAAATGGGATGAGAAATAAGAGAAACATCACCCTTTACAATAGCCACAAACAACTTAAAATATATTGGGGTAACACTAACCAAACAAGTGAAATTAAAGAAGATACCGGACAATGGAAAGACTTCCCATTCCCTTGGATAGTTAGGATCAACATAGTAAAAATGGCAATCTTGCCAAAAACAATCTTCACACTCAATGAAATCTTCATCAAAATCCCAGCACAATTATTCACAGACCTTGAAAGAATAATACTCAACTTTATATGGAAAATTAAAAAACCCAGGATAGCCAAAACAACCCTGTGCAATAAAGGAACTTCTGGAGGCATCACCATTCCAGACTTCAAGCTCTACTATAGAGCTATAGTAATGAAAACAGCTTGGTATTGGCACAAAAATAGACAGGCAGACCAATGGAATCAAATTGAAAGCCCTGATATTAATCCACATACTTACAAGCACCTTATTTTTGACAAAGAAGCTAAAATTATACAATGCAAAAAGAAAGCATATTCAACAAATGGTGCAGGTATAACTGGATGCTGGCATGAAGAAGACTGCAGATAGATCCATGTCTATCACCATGCACAAAACTTAAGTCCAAATGGATCAAAGACCTCAACATAAATCCAGTCACACTGAACCTCTTAGAAGAGAAAGTGGGGCTACCCTTGAATGAATTGGTACAGGAGATCACTTCCTGAACATAATGCCATTAGGACAGATACTGATATTGACAATTAATAAATGGGACCTCCTGAAACTGAGACCCATCTGTAAGGCAAAGGACACAGTCAACAAGACAAAATGGCATCACACAGTATGGGACAATATCTTCACCAACCCCACATCTGACAGAGGGCTGATTTCCAAAATATACAAAGAACTCAAGAAGCTAGATATCAAAACACCAAATAATCCAATTAAAAAGTGGGGTAAGAACTAAATAGAGAATTCTTAATAGAGGAATCTAAAATGGCTGAAAGACACTTAAATTGCTCAACATCCTTAGCCATCAGGGAAATGCAAATCAAAACAACTATGAGATACCACCTTACTCCTGTCAGAATAACTAAAATCAAAAACACCAATGACAGTTTATGCTGGAGAGGATGTGGAGAGAGGGGAACAATCCTCCACTGCTGGTGGGAGTACCAACTCATACAGCCACTTTGGAAATCAGTATGGGGATTCCTTAGGAAAATGGGAATTAGTCTACCACAAGATCCAGCAATTCTACTCCTAGGCATATACCCAAAAGATGCACATTCATACATCAAGGACATCTGTTCCACTATGTTCATAGCAGCATTATATGTAATAACCAGAACCTGGAAGCAACCTAGATTCCCCTCAACTGAAGAGTGGATACAGAAAATGTGATACATTTACACAATGGAGTACTACTCAGTGGGAAAAAAAATGAAATCTTGAAATCCGCAGGCAAATAGATGAAACTAGAAGAAATCATCCTGAGTGAGGTAACCGAGTCACAGAAAGACAAACATGGTATGTACTCACTCATATGTGGATATCAGACATAGAGCTAAAGATTACCAGCCTACAATCCAAACCTTCAGAGGAGTTAAGAAACAAGAAGGACCCTAAGAGAGACATACATAGTCCCCTGGAGAAGGGGGGAAGTGACAAGAGCTCCTGAACAAACTGGAAGTACAAGGGAGGGGAGAGGGAGTTAAGAGAAAGAGGGGGGAGAAGAGGAGGGGGGGAGAGACCATGAGGGATCTGGAAGATTGAGTCAGGGGAGGAATAGAGGAAAGCAAGAAAAGAGATATCTTAATAGAGGGAGTCATTATAGGTTTAAAGAGAAATTGGGCACTAGGGAAGTGTCCAGAAATCCATAAGGAAGACCCCAACTAGAATCTAAGTTGCAGTGGAGAGGCTACCTTTAATGCCCTTCCCTTATAATGAGATTGATGACTACCTTAAATGCCATCCTAGAGCCTTCATCCAGTAGCTGATGGAAGCAGAAACAAAGATCTACAGCTAAACACTGAGCTGAACTCCTAGAATCCAGTTGCAGAAATGGAGGAGGGATGAGTAAGGGGTCAAAACCTGAACAAGTGGGAGCTCTTGGACCTCAGCCAGATAGCTATCTTGTTCAGCTGTCTCTGTGGGTTTCCCCAGCATGGGGATTCTTGAATTAGCTATGAGTTATTATTGTGAGTTGCTCCTTTAGCTTGGATACTGTGACATTTCCATGTTAGGGATGTATACACCCGTCTAAAATAACACCTGCATGCTGAGATCTCTGCTCTCTCCCCCTCCTTCCGGTTCCTACTGCAGCTCCCTGGCTTTTCTGCCCATCTTTCCACTTGCCCACCGTCAACATTCTTCTCCCTGCGGATGTCAGCGAAGTCCTTAGCACTCCAGCCACACTCTGGGAGGTCCTTGGAGCTTTGCCCTAGCCGGTCCCTGATCACCAGCTGCTGCTCTGGATCCAGATAGCCACACTGGCGTCCTCTCTCGCCGTTCCTGGCACCCTCCCCTGACTTCTCTATGTAAAGATTTCAACT
The DNA here is from genome assembly GCF_017639785.1 of Mesocricetus auratus. Classification (NCBI taxonomy): domain Eukaryota; kingdom Metazoa; phylum Chordata; class Mammalia; order Rodentia; family Cricetidae; genus Mesocricetus; species Mesocricetus auratus. The sequence continues at coordinate 154,696,810 of NW_024429266.1, read as the reverse complement.
CAGTCTTTGCTCTTTCTCCTCCGCAGCCCTCGCCACCTTCTAAGTGCTGACTCTTCACCTTCCCCTCTCTCTTCACCATGGACCAACCGTTCCCTCTTGAACACGCAGCCTGCGCAGCCACGCACACAGTTGTGCCTGAGGAAGGACCGCTCCCCCACCCCTCCCCGGCCAGGTTTAATATTTTGCTCTTGTGGTCTTTAATTTTCAGGAAGTCTTTGACTAAAGAAGCCCACAATTTGAATTTGCATGCTTCATCCTCATTTAAAGTTAAGCCCTTGCAAGAGACTCATCTTAAGCTTGGAAAAGTCGGGGATCTTTGTCTTTTAGACCGAGACAAACCTGCTCACAGTTGTCGTTCTGTAATGTGAGTAGTTTGCCCTTTTAATGCCTACCTAGTCTGCTGTTGACCACAATTTATTTAGCCAGATCCCTATGGAACAGTTTCTATTACAAAAATCTGCCGCAGTGAATAGCCCTGTGCGTAATAAAGCTTAGTACCCTTGAGTGGTTCGGTTTAAATACCTCTGAAGGAGCAGTACATCATGGCTCCTGCTTCTTTTCTATTTCTGGTGACACTAATACTGGGAATATGTACACTGCCGTTGGGAACAGCTGTTTTCAGCTAAGTGCTTGCAGGTCTTGCGGAGCCATTGATGAGTTTCCCAGCACAGCCGAAAGACTGACCCGGATGGCTCACAGCCTCAGGTGCACAGTGAAGCCACGCGGGGGAGGGAGCTTCAAAAACCACGGTGGCTTGGCCCTCTCGGGGACTGGGACAGAATTGGTCTGACTGCAGCCTGGCCACGAAAGGTTCCTGGTGATTCCATCAGGCAGAGTGACTTTAGCTTCATGGACGAGGGCGATGGAGTGCGACGCTTTGCTTTCTCCTTTGGCCGTAGGGGGGTCTGCCCTCGCCTACTGCAGCCCCTCACTTGCACAAAGGAGAGACAAGTATGATGGTTTGTTTTCAAACCTTCTGAACTGTAAAAGGCTGTCACCCAAATATAAACCGAATATGGAAGTGGGTATCAACTGTCAATTGTTTGATATCCTTACTGTGACTGAATTTATTCTATAGTAAAGGCAGCCGAGAGGCGCCTGCATGTGTCCTCAGAGGCAGCAGGGTTGCACTGAGCTTTGGCAAAGGTTAACTTCCGCTTCCTTTTTTTTTTTTTAAGAGTGTTGCCAAACCGGGCATGGTACCGCACTCCTTTAATCTCAGCACTTGGGAGGCAGAGACAGGCCGATGTTTGAGTTCCTGACCTGTCTGGTCTACAAAGGGAGTTCTAGGACAGCCAGGGCTGTTACAAAGAGAAATCTTTGCTGGAAAAACAACTACAAAACAAACAAACAAAAAGCCTGGAGGAATACTTCAATGCTCTTATTTAAATGGAACACACGGCATGTTAAAACGGAACAAGAAAGAGACTATTAAATAATGAGCAGTTTGATGTGATGAGAAGACTGCAGTATTTTTCTAGCACATTCTTTCTTTCCAAAGTTTTTCTGAGCCTCCCACTCTCCCCAGCCTCCACATGTCACTACTCTGAGCCAAGACTTTGACATGAGTGAGAGTGGTCAGTGTATACTACATACATATGTGAAATTGTTTAAGACAAATTTAATTAGTAAAAAATATTGAGCATTTTTTAAAGATTGCTTTTTAAATTTTTATGTGTACGTTTGTGAGCCTGAGTGTTTGTATATGCACCAAATGCATTTGGGTGCAGTAGAGACCAGAAGAGGGCATTGGGCCTCCTAGAATTGGATTTAAAGGCAGTTGTGAGCCACCTGATATGGGTGCCAGGAACTGGACTCTGGTCCTCTGCAAAGATCACATCTCTGCATGAGTCATCTCTCCAGATCCTAATTAAGCATCTTAAAGTTTAAAAATTGTGTGAGACTAAATAAGCAGAATGTGGCATTTCTCTAACCAAGACGAAAGTCAAGTTTTTAATATGAGAGGAACATTCTTGAGATCATGTTGCTATTAGTAATGTCATTCCCATAGCAGATCAACTCACGTGACTTACACTTGTCTAGACTAGTGCCCCAGGCCAGAACTCACCACTGATATTAGTAGCTCTAACTAGCAACCAGATGGGAACTCAAAGATTCATCTGATGAGATGGGAAGATGGCTCTGTGATAAAGTACTTAGCACCCAGGCATGGAGCATGGGGTGGGAATCCCCAGAACCCACATACAAAGCTGGATGTATCATCGAGTGACTGTGATCCCAGCGCTGGGGAGGTGGAGACAGGAGGCGTCCTGGAGCTCTCTGGTCAGGCAGTATAGCTAAGTGGAGAGTTCCAGGTTCAGCCAGAGGGTGTCTCAAAAAATAAGGTGGAGAGAGAGGACAATAGTCAGTGGTCACACACACACACACACACACACACACAGAGAGAGAGAGAGAGAGAGAGAGAGAGAGAGAGAGAGAGAGAGAGAGAGAGAGAGAGAGAGAGAGAGATTGTTTATGGAGCAGGGCAGAGTCTCCTCTTGCAAACTAAAGTGTGACTGATTAAACCCTTTATTGCCTGAATATATAGCTGCATCCAGAGCAGTTTGTTTACAAGTGTGTATTGAGTGGCTACCATTTTTGCAGGCCATGGTACTGGGTGTTCGTGTCAAAATGAGGAGGTGAGGCAATAAAATTCCTACAACCCTGAAGTTCAGAGTCTGGCAGGAAAGCCAGACACTGGCTAATTGAGTTTCCTTGTGGTAAGAGTTCTGGAGGTGTATGCGGTGTCCTTGAATGTCTATGCTAAAGAAGCTTCATCTAGACAGGCCAGGAAGGGAAGGAAAGAAACACGAGCTCTCCGCAGGGAACTCAAGGCGTGGGCAAGGACTTCAGCGAGAGGCCAGGGTAGCTTTCCTGAAGGAAGGGAAAGCCTGGAAGACTGCAATAGGGAAACACAGAAGCAAGACTCAGAGTCTGTCTGAAAGCTTAAGGAGAGACTCATTGTGTATGTGGAGTGGTTTACAGAGGATCAAGCCCTCCAGTGATTGCTAAAATAATTCCCATAAAAGAAGCAGTGAGGAAAGCCCATGTCCAACATCCAGAGAACACCAACACCTATTAGAGGAATCACAAACATGTGAAGGGGACATCATGGAGATGTCTGCAGAGGAAGTATTGTCTTAATTCTTCCCATAAGAGCCAACATTTGGGCTCTAAGGAGCCTGCTGAGGCTGGGAGAGCTTCACTGCCCCTGGCTGGTCTGTTTGGAATCTGAACACAGCTTCACGTTCCTGAAGGAAGACAGACTTAGTAAATGCACCCTGTTGTGAGTTCCATGAAGTCACTGTTGTGGATTTCTTTGTTTTACTCTCAACCTCTTTGAGTTTTATTTAAGAAAATCAGTTTCACAGGCTTTTATTAAAATTATTAACTTGATATAGTCTGTCTGGTTTCTTTATACTACTCTTCATTTTTATTGTGAATTTATTTCTCCTCTCATACAATAATTCCTGACTTCAGTTTCCCCTCCCTCTTCTCTGTTTTCCTCTTTCCCCTCTTCCCCAGATTCACTCCTCCTCTGTTTGCCTTCAGAAAAGAGCAGGCCTCTCAGGGATACCCACAGAACAAGGCATAACCATTTACAATAAGACTAGGCAGAAATCCTCAGATCAAGGCTGGGCTAGGCAACCCAAGTAGGAGAAAAAGAATCCTAGGAGCAAGCAAAAGAGTGAGAGACACCCCCATTCCCACTGTTAGGAATCCCACAGAGACACCAAGCTAACAGCTATAACATGTGTGCCAATTACTTTCCTTTTTGGCAAATTTATTTCTTCACTCTAGATTCCATTGAAGCAAATGAAAAGGTCTGTTTTCCCCTATTAATGAAACACAGTTTAGATGTTGAGGAAAGTATTCAGCATGTTCCACTCCTGCATCAGCAACTAGGTTCAAATGCTGAGAAAACATATGATCCACTATAGAACTTAGAGCAAAAAGAATTTCATATTCCTGGGACTTTACACTGCCTTTGGTGGAGGCTAGATGGAGGCCTCAATGAGAATATAATTCAAGCTCTGAGTAAACAGAAGAACTATGAAGCAACAAAGGACTTAGTTACTGTTGATGATACGAGCAGTACATCGTACACTAGGTGTGTGTGTGTGTGTGTGTGTGTGTGTGTATGTGTGTGTGTGTATGTGTGTGTGTGTATCTGTGTGTGCAGGTGCATAAACCAGAGGACAATAATGGATGTCACTCCTCAGAGGCTGTCCACTTTTTTCTTGTCAAGTATGTGGAGCTGGCTGACCACGGAACCCCAGGCATCTTCCTACCTCCAACTCCATAACACGGAGATTTCGGTCACTTGCCGATGCTCGCATTTTTGTGTGTGCTGGAGATCAAACTCTGGCTCTTGTGCTCTCACAGCAAGAACTTTACTGACTGAACCATCTCTTCACATCAGCTGAATTGCCCCAAAACAACAGATAGAGTATATGGGAAGCACTAATTGGACTCTGTAAGTTAAAAAAGAAAAAGTGACTTTAATTCCAGCACTCAGGAGGCAGAGGCAGGTGGATCTCTGAGTTAGAGGCCAGCCAGGTTTATAGAGTGAGTTCCAGAACATCCAGGGATATACAGAGTAACCTTGCCTCAAAAAATTGAAAACAAGAGGAGGAGAGGACAGGAAGCTGGGAAGTGTGGTTGGGCAGATCAGGAGAAGTTAAGGGAAGGAGCGGAGGTGAATGTGATCAAAACACATGGGGTGAAATTCTCAAAGAATTAATAAATACTATATATTTTAAAACCCTCCAGATAGCACAAGATACAACATCCCCTTGACCATTGCCCTCCCCAGTTCCAATCCTCTCCTAACTGGGTAACTATCCCAGACACCTCTGCTTAGATGTCAGTGTCTCAAAGCACTTGTGTTTGACTGTGCACACAATTTTGTCTGTGGAGTCTTAAGATGCCAAACTGTGATGTGCTTCTTGCTCAGACGATCTGTGTTTTCTCCTGCTGGGTACATCATGCTGTTTCTTGCCTACCTTACCTTGTACTCGTTCTGTTTTGTTTTCTGATTTACTTAATTGCTGAGTTCTGTAGTGCATTAGTCTTCTTAGGTTGCTCTTAAAGACTACCACAGAGTTGGCGATGGGACAGACACTTATTTTCCAACACTTCTGGAGACCAGAGGTTCAAGGCTGAGGTGCCAAGGTTGGTTTCTGGCAAGGGTTCTCATCCTCACTTGCAAAAGGCTTCTCTGCTGTCTTCACACTGCTTTCCCCTGGCGTCACTTCCTGGTAAGGATAACAGTTCTGTCAGAGTAAGACCTGTCCTTATGATGTCACTTAACCCTAATTGTTCCCTAATTGAACCCTCTGTTCAAATGTAGACACACTGTGTGTAAAGAAATTACATATGTGAATTTGTAAATGCCCAATTTGCCTTTTTATAACACATGGTACAGCTATCCTATACTTATCCTTATGTCCATTAGGAGATAGTTACCCTTATTTTTAAGCTTTAATAAAGCATGATTGTTTCCCCTTGAACTAATAACAACAAGGATTTCTGTCACTTCTGGGGAGGCAGTGGATGAGAAGAAAGACGGAACAGAGGGTCAGAGGCAGGGAGGAGTGAGAGGCTGGTTTAGGAAGGCTGATCGCTACTTGCTCATTCTCGACAGCCCCCAGAGTTCTCAGCTCCACGAGTGGGAGAATTTGGCATTTGAGTATGCAGAGACGGAGGAGGCAGGCAGAACCAGAAATGTCTTATGTAGGCTGCCAACCTTCCCCGAGCATTACCATAGCCAGCAGGCAACCTGAGGAGAAGGAGAGTGCTACAGGCCACTAGCAGACACCCAGCTCCATGGTCAGCCCCCATGCAGATGGATAGTCCAGGGAAGCCATCTCCTTGTGCTAAAATGCGCTGCTGTTTGGAGAACCTTCCGAGACACTGTGTCATCCAAGGCTCACCTTCCCGTGCCAGGAGATGTTCTGGAAAACTCTGTTCACATGAATCAAAGAGAAATGATCCAGGGAAGAGTAAACATTTCTCCCCCTGGTAAATCTGTGACTATAGTTACTAAGGTGAGAGTCTGGGCCCTGGTAGCCCTAACAAACTGGGCCCAGCCACCTGTCCTCAATACAGCGATTAAACAAGAGCAGCAGAAAGCCAAGAATGGAAGCTTACTCAAGGTAACAACATTGAGAAGAGGAATCATTAAAGAAGCCCAGAGACCTCCAAGCCAACCTCTGAGGCTCTGACATGAGGCTTAGGTTTCAGTAGAGAGCAAGAAGTAGGCACATCTTAGCAATCCTGTCATGGTGTGTTCCCCTGATCACTGGCCCATCTGTTTGCCCGGCTTCTGCCTCTCCATCATTGACTTACCGGGTCTGCTTGGCGTCACTCCTTCTTTGACCCATCCGGTCTCCTCAGCTTCCTCCTTTCCTTCATGGTGATCTGAGCAGCTGCTGGAACCCTGTAAAAATCTCTTTTCAAGAGACAATTTCCTGCTCTGACTGGCTCAGGGCTTCAGCCCTTCTGGCATCAGATTCCTGGGGAATTCCAGTTTTCTTTTTTTTGGGGGGGTTGTTATTGTCTCAAGAGTCTGACCCCTCGAAGACAGGGATAGCAGTATTTGTTTAGAATCCCTTCATTCCTGTCAGGGAAGTTACAAATCCACAATGGCTCTCTGGATGTGTAGAGAAGTGGGAAGAAATAACTTTTACATCTAGTCTCATACTTGCGCAAATCAGATGGCCAGGAGACACTTAGGAATGACTGGAGACGTTTTGTTATCAGACTGGGTGAGGGTTTGTGCATCTGTCAGTGTTCCCCGCACGCACAGGTCCTCCTCTTCAGTAGGCACTTGGCCAGCCAGCGTGCCAGCCAAGCGAGGGTGAGAAACTCTGCACTAAACCACAGTTTATGGATTTCCTGGGACCTTGCCCCTGGAAAAACACTGCAAAAATATTAACACTTGAATTTTGTAGAAGATGTGATTTTAGACAAGCATGCATTCATCCCCTAACCCTCACCTTGCTGGAGTGAATGATTCTTTGAAATGGTTAGTGCATCAATCAATTTCCTTCTGTTTAGTAGTTTGTTTTCAGATAGCTCCTAAAACAACCTGTTAAACTCCTTGTCAGAGCACACAGGATTCTATGAGAATAACGGGTGACATCCACAGCTGTCCTGGTTTGGTTATAGATTCCCACTATCAAGTGGCCATATTTAAACCTCAGCCCCAGCTGAAGCTCCACTATCACTCAGAAGGCACACTTTGGAGGGTGCTGTGAGCATTGATGAGTTCACATTGCTAAGGTGCTTTGGAACACACTCACCCTTCTAACTACCATCATTAGGCAGATTAGGCACCTTTTAGACATTACTCTTGACTGTGGTCCTGCCTGTCTCCTCACTTGCTTGAGCAGCTCCTGGGGAGGGAGGGTATCAGAGTCAGCCGTGGCCAACAGCTGAAAAACAGGAACCTTATTTGAGATGGCTAATTGGGAACTCTCCATTAATGATGCGACAAAGAGAAAAATACTCCCAGGGAAGTTAAAATCCCATAGTAGTGATGGAGGACTATTTCTGAAATGCAAGAACCGAGTTAGAAACACCACCATCCTCTCAGGTGTAATCATTTGTCATCTCCGTTTCTTTCCTTTTCTCCCTTGCTCCCTTGCAGAGAGCAGAACCTGATTGGGAGTCTGCTCCAAACACTCGCTTGAAGAAATTCAAGATGTTCTAGTTCCATGCAGACATTTAAAAGATTTGTCATATGTTTAATTGTATGTATGAGAAGGTGCACGCGAGTGCAGGGGACCTCAGAAGCCAGAGGCATGGCATCCCTCTGTAGCTGGGGTTATAGACAGTTGTGAGCTACCCAATGTGGGGGCTGAGAATTGAGCTCAGGTCCTCTGCAAGAACAGTGTGTGCTCTTCACCACTGGGCCAGCTCTCCAGACCCTATCTAGACTTGATTTAAAAAAACAAAAGATTTATTTTATGCGTGTTTTGTTTGCATGTAGGCATGTGCACCGTGCGCATGCCTGGAGCCCACAGAGATCAGAAGAGGGTGCCAGATGCCAAGGAACTGGAGTTATGAATGATTGTGGCTGCCATGTAAGTGCTGGGATCTATAAATTCTCCTTTCTTTATAGTCATAATTCTTGTTGTAGTCATTGTCTACTGCATTTGCAAAGGCCTTCCGGTTTGGGCAAAAACAATTTGAAAAGCACCTACTATGTGTCTGGCACTGTGCTTGGACGTTATCTCATCCTCCAACACCTGTTGAGATAGGTATGGTCTTGTCCAGTTGGTGAATATCAGCATGGACGTGTCCTTGGGGCTACTCTCTTGACCATGGTCACTGAACTGGGAAATGAGACTCATGATCCAATTGTTTCCAAGTCAATGCTGTGTTGCTTCAGCATCTCAAGCTAAGACAAACCTGTGTGTCCTCTTCCCTACCTGGCTTTTGTCCCCCTAGGGGCTGAATAGGGAAGGCAGCACAGGTCTCTGATTTCACATAACAGCAGGAATGACAGGATTGGTACCTTGCCTGTGTTTCCCAGCACCTGAAAACTGGCTTCCAACTGTCTCCTTGACCGCGAAGCCACCTGCGCCACCTACCAGCAGCTGCCTAGTACTGCATCCTTTTTTCTCTGGGGCCCGCCTGGTGAGACCTTCCTGGTTTTTGTGGCTCATGCCCAAACCAGCGCTCTCCGGTCCTCTTGGTGTGTCCTTGTCCCTGGGTAGCCTGTAAGCACTAGCTGCTGCTCTCCAACTTGTGCATTCTTTTCCACCCACATCAATGACTTCATCTTTTCCCAGGTTTACATCAGTGGTCCCTAAACTTCGCTATGGATTAGAATCACCTAGGGAGACTTAAACTTCCTAGACTGTGCAATAGATGAATTAGCCCAGCAGCTCTCATAATCAGGGCATTTTTTTATTTTTTTCAAAGCCCTCTGGGCAATTCTTAAGTGTAGTCAGTCGTGAAACCCAGACACACGAGTTAAGTCCTATGTGTTCTTTGTGAAAACTTAATAAACCTCACTTCTCCTTCCACACAAGGCCTGTCTCTCTACCTGTTTCCAGTTTCCCTCAGACCCAGGTCAAATTTAGCAAGCAAAAATCCAGTCACACTCGTGTTTCCCAAAGGACACATACTGAAAATGCTGGCTGTTTATCTTACATGCCTATTGTGTCACTTCTGACAACCCTGCTAAGGACAGAATGACCTCTTAGCCAGGAAGACCTTCCAGTGAAGCCAGTGGTGTGCCTCGGCTTTTCCTGCCTCCCCCTTCCCTGTTGACTCCTGCCCTGTGCGGCTGAACTACTTCTTACATGTTTTCTCTGCCGCCTCTGTCCATGTTGAATCACTGGGCCTTTGAGGGTTTTACAGCGATGGAACCGGACCCTTCGTGTCCGTGTTCTATATGTCTTCCTCTGATGATCCAGGCTCTGTTATTTCCCAAGATGACCTCATAAAGCACGGGTATGCACTTGGGGCTATAAGGGTACTCCTCTAGGATGTACAGCATTTAACGACTTTTGAGAAGGACTTGTTGGCAGTGTACCAAGTACTGGGGGGCATTTTAAGAAAACCGTGTATTCTGACATGTACACCTTGTCTTTCCCTTGGACTGGAACACCTGATCTTTCTTAACACATTTTTACCCATTCAAAACAGCAGACAACAGGCCTTCTGGAGCCATCCTTGCTGCTGTCCAGGTCTAAAACTCCAGAGACATTTGGTCTCAAGCTCTTTGGGGCATGCTTGTGCAATTCTCAGCTCCCCTGCAACACTCAGTCCCATAGAAGAAAGGAATGTGGGAACCACATTCTGTTCTCCAACCATGGCCATACAGGACTGAACTGAGTGGCCATCAGACTCAAGCTCGACTAATAAAATTCATATCATCAGGAATATGGAGTTAACACTTCAGCATTCCGGTTCAGACACAGAGAAAATAAAACACAGGCACTGGGGGAGATGGCTTGATCATAAAGTGCTTGCCACAGAAGCAAGAAGACCCAAGTTTGCATTCCTAGCACCCACATAAAAATCTGGGAGTGGCAGCATACACCTGTGATCCTAGGGCTGAGGATGCAGAGACAGGAGGCTCCTGGGGCTGGCTGAGCGACCAGCCCAACAAATCACTCAATTCCAGATTCAGCAAGACACGCTTGTCTCAAAAAATGAGGTGGAGAGCAATGGAGAAAGACATTCAATGTGGCCCTCTGGTCTTAATCTTCACATAGAGATGTGCACACACACACACACACACACACACACACACACACACACACACACACGGACACGGACACAAACACACACACACGGACGTAAACATATACACATAACTGTCAGCGTGACACAGCCAGGAGTTAGTTACCTGAGAAGGGAGTCTCAGATGAGATTGAATGGCATGTGGGGATTATCTTGATTATTGGTTGATAATCAGCCTACAGTGGGTGGCACTATCCCCAGGCAGGTGGTCCTGAACTGTGTAAGAAAGGTAGCTGAGTATAAACTGGCATGGGAAAGTGTTAGCAAGCAGCATCCGTCACGGTTCTTGCTGCATCTTTTTCTTTGGCTGTGAAATGAGTTTCTTGGTTGGAAGGAATGCTGTCTGGGATAGCAAACAGGACTTCCTCCATGTTGAAATACACCCTTTCCTCTCTCTGATTGCTTTTGGTCATGGTGGCTGTCACAGCAACAGAACAACCCCCCACCCCCACCCCCCCACCCCCCCGCAAAAAACAATAGGGAAAAAAGTCCACAAGGACATAGGACAGCCACATTCCCCTACATGTTTCCAGAACCTGAGTGAAGCACTAGAACCAGCTCCTGCCTACACTGAAACTGAGAATTGAGGCTGGAGAAGAGGAGAGAGCATTGTCTTGGGCCCTGGCTGTGTTCCAGGTTCTTCATGAAGCCCAGCTCCACTTTTGTGTTTTCTGAGAGGCAGCCACTGTGTTTTCTTTCAAGTGCTGTAGGTTGATCAAGATGGCTTCTGGTTCTTAGAACCAAAGGGTCTAAATGAATACGGTTCCTGTGGAGCTTGTTACAAAAGAAAAGAAGAACTTTTTACCATAGTTTCCAAGTGGAATATTTTATCTAAACCAATCAGGTGACCAAAAGTAAGAACTTGGAGCCTAGCTGGGGCTGCTGGGTAAAGCTGGGTACAGGGGTTCAGGGCTGTGTTTTGGTTTTAGTTTTAATACTAATAATGATTGCTATCATCATCATCATTATTATTGTTGTTGTTTTTTCAAGACAGGATTCCTCTGTGTAACAGCCTTGGCTGTCCTGGAACTCACCTTGTGGACCAGGCTGGCCTTGAGCTCACAGAGATCCGCCTGCCTCTGCCTCCTAAGCACTGGGATTAAAGGTGTGCGCCACCACACCCAGCTGTGTTTTGTTTTCTAATGGGCCTTCTTTTGTTGCTTTTCTTTCTGTAGCTGGACAACTGGACACTTTGGGTGCCATTTCACTTCTTAGGATACTTTATCTCTGGTAAGCCTTAACCTTGTGGCACAAGTGTATTCTCTAACCTTGGAAATAACAGACACTTCTCTATGACATGGTCAAATAGAAGGAAATGACCAGCTGCTTTTAGCTATTGGAAAAATTTAATACATTAGAACATATATCTTCAAAGAATCTGAGGGTAAATTGATTTTCCCCCCACTTCCTCCTGTTCAGTGACAGTCTAACACGGAGAAAGTGTGCCATCAATGAGCTGGTATTGGAGTGTCTGGTGACAGCCGACTCATTGAGGCTCCAGTTAATGGCATCTCTGTACTCGGTGATTTGCCCTGATTACAGTCTTGCTTCAGTGTGACCCTGGCCGAGTCTGTGACTTGCTGCAGCCAAGATGGTGTGGTAGAAATGACAGACTCAGCTCTGAGCTTTTGCCTCTAGAGGCCTGAGCAATCATTTTGTTCTCCCTAGGCTTGCTCATAATTTCTCATAATTCCCTTAAGCTTGATAGTGAGGGCCAGCCCTAGCTAGTGTTTTGATGACAAGAAGTCACATAGAACAGAATTAAATCATTGTAGTCAAGGTCAGTCCCCAGACAGCCTGCCAGCTCTGCAGAGATATGAGCAAGATCATTTCAAATCAGGGGTCCATGAACTTTGGAATAATAATACATGACTGTGTTTGAAAGCATATGGTTTTAGTGGGTTTATTAAATCCTGTGGTAGTAGACAATATAGCTTTGTCTTTTCTCAGTTGGGATTACAAATGCTTAAGTTCCTAACAGGGAATCTGAAAGAAGAAGATGCTAAAGACTTGCCAGTAGATATAGAGGCTGTGTGCCAGTGATTGACCCATTGTGGGTCTGCATTGTATACAGGAGGTCATGCTACAGGGATTTCATATCCTCTGAGATTATGCTCCATGGCAGTGGTTAGCAAATGATAGCCCGTAAGCCACATCCCATGGTCAGTCTTGGCAAGTAAAGTTTTTTTTTAAATAATTTATTTAAATTCATTTTTTTCTGCATTGTTATGAATGTGTCAGATCCCCTGAAACTGGAGTTATAGACAGTTGTGAGCTGTCATGTGGGTGCTGGAAATTGAACCCAGCAAGAAATTGAACCCTGGAAGAGCAGCCAATGCTCTTAATCACTGAGCCATCTCTCCAGCCCTGACAGAGATTTGTTGGAATATAGTCACATTGGTTTGTTCACAGATTGTCTATGTTGGCTTTTTTACGGCACTGAAAGGAGTGTCTGATTGAGACAGACAGGGCCTTGTAAACTCTACACTATTTACTCTCTTCCCCTCTCTCCAAAAAGCTTGTGAGTGCTTGCCACAGAGTATCTAAATCTAAGAATTTGCATTAATGATTGGACAATACATGCAGTCTGAAAATTAGACTGCCAAGGCAGAGAAAGTGAGTATTGCAAATAGGAAGAAAACCATTGACAGTACGGAGCCGTGGCCAAGTGGTGTACTCCTTGTGTTCTCCATGGAGAATAGCTGGGAGCTATTTAATTAAACACCAAGCCAACCCCTCTTTAACTCCTTCCAAGTCACTTTCCTGTGCAGCTTATGATTTGTCATCTTCTCAGGAGTGTAACTTCTTTAGGGATGGAAAATACGCCAAGAGATTGGTTCCGATGACTTCCACCCCTGATTTACTGTCTGATAAACAGGGGGAGTCCTAAAGTGTGTCACCCATGATGGGTCCCAGATACTCAAATACTCCTCCCCCACCAGTCAAAAATCTCTCATCTTAGTGAGAAATTATGGAGAGCAAAAGGCAAGAGTGAATGACAGGGATAGAATATTTTTCCTAAATTTATCTTAATTGAAATGTATGAGAGAAATACATAATTTAAAGGAATAGCTCATCTGCCTTTGTAATGTAAATAACTTCACTAGTGAGTGTCAGATGTGGTTGCTCTCTCTTCTTGCCTCCTGGAACCCTTGGCATGTGTCAAGCTTGTCTGATGCTTGTGCCTTGACTCTGAGATGTCACACCCAAGCCACTCTGTCCGGTGCCACCGACTCAGCATGCTGCCACTGCCCCGCCTCCCAGGCCTGTACTTTGGCAGCCACCCAACGGAATTGGTCACCCTCACTTAGATGCAGCTACACTTCCCGTCACTTCCCTTAAGATTCTGTCAGGTCTCCCCCAGAATTATTACAAGATCTCTGTGACACTGAGGCCCCCAACAGCTCTTGCCTAGAAGTCCAGACCACAGGCCCATTACTTTATTTCTGCCATGGTTGGCCGATTCTTCTCACAGCAGCCAGAACGATCCTCTCAAGAGGGAAATTGGGTCAGATCCCTTTCTGCCTAAGCTCCCAGTAGCTGCTCCTACTGCTTCAATCGACTCCAGTCTTCTCACAGCCAAGCACTGGTGGTCTGTCCATGCACTGCTTCTCTGACTTCACTTTCCAGAGGTTTCTTCTCAATGACTTCTGAGTCCAGCCCTACCACACTCCCAAATAGCCTGCATTATTCCTAGATGCCCCAGCACTAGCCATATCTCTAGCTGTTGTAATTTTAAAACACCACCAAGAGAAGTCACGCCATACAACAGGACTCACATGGGAGGTTTATTGGAAGAGGAGAGAGAAGGGGAGGGGGTGGGAGCAGAGAAGGGGGCAGAGATTGATCCCTGGGAACAAGAGAAAGAGAGAGGGGGGGAGGGGAGAGAGAAATAGAAAGGGGGGAGGAAGTAGCAAAAGTACCCAGGGAGTACTCTTAGTGAATGCATCTGAGGACATATCCTGTCAAGACCCCAAGGGCAGGCTAGTACAGATGTCTGAATACTAACACTAGTCTTAGCTATAAACTTCTCTGGAGCACTCTCTTTTGCTCATCAGGCCTTATCTATAGACATCTTGCATTAACAGCTCTGGGATGTGGGAGGCAATGTCATCCTCTACCAACTAGAGGCCAGGCATGCTGACAAACACCCTACATAACACAAGGAGCCCCCAACAGAGGTGTTCTGGTCCCAGGTCGGTAGTCCCTAGGCTAAGAAGCCTTGCCCCATCTGAGTGCTCAATTCTTCTCACCCCCTACCACCCCCACAAAACAAAACCAAAACCTCACCTATTCTAGAACATCTTCCTCACCCTTCGCACTCCGAGTCCTCCCTTACTCTGCTGAGTAAGAACACACATTTCCGGTTTTGTCTCTCCTCCCTAGTTAATTGTAAGCTCCCCAAGAAGAGCACCTTTGTCTGGCTCACCACTGATTGCCCCAGTGTGTATCTCAACACTTGCATAAAAGGCCTCCAGCAAATGTGGCTACATCCTGAGGTTTGGGAGTCTGCTACATACCCACAGTTGTACAGACTACCAAGAAAACTGCCCATCTGTTCAGTCATTCGAATCTTTATTATAAACAACGGGTCTTGCGGATGTTACAAAATGAATGTTGCTTTATGGGATGTACATGTATGTCATGGGAAACCCATTGTTATACATTTAATCCAACCATTTAAAAAAACAAAAAACGCAGAGAACAACCGAGGAAGGCACCCAAAGTCAACCTCGGGCCTTTACATCCACATCCACACATGTGACGGCACACATGGGTCAACGCTTGAATATGCACAAAGGAAAACAAATGCAGCCTTAACACAATGTTTCTGGCTTCCTCCTTCCAGGCTTGCATTCTCTGTTGACTAGCTGCCCCATGTAGAAAGTGTAGCCCATTATCAGTCAGGTTCTGGCACAGAGTAACCACTGTTCATTTCTTACACCTCCATGACCTCTCTACCTAATCCCAGAGACTGACGTAAACGAGGAAGAAACTCTGGGTAGCCTGATGCCCCTCACCCATGGACTGTCAGCCTCCCAGCACACCCCACTGTCAGTATTGGATTAATAACTTTCTTAACCTCGAGTTCTCTGCAGATTTTTCCCTTGGACAAAATTACCAGTCTCCTTCAGCCCCAATTTGGCAATCATAGAGAGAACCTTGAAATGATTATCCCAATTTAAAGACAGCATGGATTCCTGGCTTACTTTTATAAACATAAAATTGTGTGTCCTTTGTTCTTAAAAGCCACTCATGGGCTTTAAAAAATAAATTCATTTACTTTTGCCTCCTAGACTTGTCCGCATCTCAAAATGACTTTGAATTTTATTTTTCAAAGATGTGGGTTTCTGTATTTGGCATTAGACGTTTTAATTTTGGATTGTGACCATTTCTCTGCTTTACTCCCACACTCCCTTTCCTGACACTCGTGTGCACACTCACACGTTCACTGCACATTCTCCACACTCAATAAATAGCCATCATTTCCATGGAAATGGTCTAAACAGGAGTTGGCTGGTCGGCGCGCACCTCCAGCTAGAGACCCCTGGCGTCACCAAATGAAACGTGCCAACCTCTGCCTTGGAAATAGGTGCTGCACTTAGACAAGGTGCCTTGCTGGCCCCATCTGACCCTGCAGGCTCTACTCTGCACTGCCGTCTACTCCTTAGTGAAATCACTGTTTGGCAGCCCCCTTAGCAGGCTGTGAAGTTCCGGCCAACCTTGACCTCTCTCGACTCTGCAGACTTGCCTTCTCCAGCCTGGCCTCCTCTACGCTCCCTCTCTCTTAGGATACAAGCTCACTTGCCCCTCTCTGTAATCCCACTGAGGTCCTCAGCTGGGGAAAAGCCCTAGACACTGAGTCACATTCCAGCTGCAGTAGAGTTGGCTGTGAAATCTAAATTAACAAAGCCCGGGAGAGAGTGACTGAGCCTTTTCATATTCAAGGGAATGGTGTGCATTGAATGTGAGGCAGGAGGTTGCAAGAGAATCAGTTTTGCAATAGGGTGTAGGCTCAAGTTTTGTTTTACCACACACACGCCGTGTGGACCAGTGTTAAATCACTACACCTCTTTGGGCTTCACTTTCCAACCCTGCCCATCCCTACCCTCTGCCCACCTGCACCCAAATGGGGTTTGTAGTATCTATACCTTTAGAGCTTAAAGAAGTATTAATAGTAAGTAGCGCCTTTAGCACCTAAGGATGTGGCTGACTCATATAAGGAACTTGTTAGGGCGACACTGACTGTCAACTGCTGAGATCTAGAGTCACCTGAGAGACAAGCCCCAGGGCATGCCTATGAGGGATTATTTAGATTAGATTAATTGAGGCAGAAAAGAGTCACCTTCCATGGAGAGGGATGGGTGGGGTAGAGGTAACTGTTGGGTGGGGTGGAGGTGGGTGGGTAGGTGGGGTTGGTACCTCACTGGCTTGATAAAGGGAGAAAGTTAAGCTGCCTGTCTCTCTGTGTGGTTTACAGATTCAATGTGAGCCGTGGTGCAGATTCCTGCTGCCACACCCTCCTCTCTGCTGCCACGCCCTCCTCTCCTGGACAGATTATACCTGTACCTTTGAACCGTGAGCCAAAACAGACAAACCCTTCCTTTTTAAAGGGGCTTTTGTCAGGTGTTTTGTCCTAGCCATGTGAAAAGTAACTGATCTGATACAGGGTTAATAGAAGGCTAATGTATTTCCACTGAAAATCTTTTTTTTTCTTTTATCAAGACAGGGTTTCTCTGTGTAGCTTTGGAGCTTGTCCTGGAACTCACTCTGCAGACCAGGCTGGCCTTGAACTCACAGAGATCAGCCTGCCTCTGCCTCCTGACTGCTGGGAGCAAAGGCATGCACCACCACTGCCTTTAAGCCATGGCATATCTATCTGTTCTTTGTGAAAACACTCATGATGACTATTTTTGTATGAGCACACTTGATGGCTGGCTTCTCCCATGTGACATTAGGTCATATTCTTCTGCCTAGGCCTTGGAAATTCCTCTCATTAAGGACTCCAAGGTGTGATTTTAGTGTGTGCAATAATGTGGATCTCATCAGTCTTATTTGCAGTAAATTATTTGAAAGGCCAGTTTGTAGCCCAGTTCCTGAGTCCTCCAGATGTGGTCTGTTCTCTCCCCATAAACCCATGCTGCTGTGACTGCCTGTGCAATGGTGTTGAAAGGTGACCATGAGCCAGGGTCTCTGCTCCTATGAGTACATGACTGATTTTCAGGAAAGCCGAGTGAAGTCTCTGCCAGTGAGTTGGGCATTCGGGAACCGGATCAGTTGCTGCACAAGTGTGTTCTTGTGGAGTACATTCTCCAATAGTGTCCTGCCTCCTCCAACATACCTGTTTGTCATGAGCACATTGGTTCCTGCCGTAAAGTCTGGGGCATCATCCCACCGGGACACAATTAAAAATTAGTGCTTCCAACATTACTATGATTTTGAACACCACTGCTGCGAGCTATAGAAGCCTTCCCTGTTTATAAATCCTTAGCCTCGGGCATTTGGTCATCAGAAAATGGACTAAAAGACACATCATTGTGTGGCTTCGGCTCTGCCCATTCTCCTGGGCACCCAATAAAGGTCAATTACCAGTGACTTTGAGAAACAACTGCCTTTACTTTTGTATTGAGTTTTCAAGCTCCACAGCATCATATAACAACACACTGTCTAACCCATTGGAGCCTGGAGCCATATATATATATATATAATTTTGAGCCTGTTTTGTAGATTGGGAAACTGAGCCCCAGAGGAGGATTTGCAAAGGTTGGTTAGTAGATTAAAGCCAGATGTCCATCATTACCAGTGTCCTCATCAGAGTGTACATGTGATGGTCTTCAGGTTCCTCTGAGGAATGCTCTGGCTTCCAAGTGTCCAATCACTCTGGTTCTGTGATTATACTCCTCCCTCCTTCCCAAAGTACTGTGTCTGCCTGGTGTGTGGGATGATGTCGTAAACTGTGCCCCTTTCAATCTGGCTTTTCTGGCTTGCTTCAGCTGGAGACTGTAATGAACTTTCAACAGACATTTCAATGCCTTTTGATGGTCTGAGTGGAGAGTAATGATGACAGTGGTGAGAATAATGGCAGCCAACAGCTATCCAGGTCTTCCAAAGGCACTGGGGTAAGTGCTTCATGGGGAAGTGCTTCTTCAGCTCTCACTGAACGAGCTTCATGGTGATTGAGAGCTTCTGTGTGGACGGCATGCCCACTTGTATGGGAAAGAGGACAGGGGAGCAATGTAGCAATGTCACTTAGCAGTGGATAAAAAAACAGGATTGGAACTCAGGTCCAGGATCCCATATGCTGTCTTTGCAGTAGCAGCCTAAACTCTGAATGAACATATTCAACAACATTATTCTGCATGCCTGCTACAGGTTCAGCCTCTATTAAGGCCTGTCTAGATGTCACTGCTCGCTATACAAACTGAAATTCATGGGATTACAGAGAGACATGCCATTCCAAATCTACCATCCAGGTGTTAATAGAGAGGGACACAAGTAACTGTGAGACAGGACAACTAAGTTCACAATAGAGTCAGGGGCAGCATCCTGCAGGGACACAAGGAAAAGAAGTGCTTCTTAGAAGAATCAAAGGATGCTCCAAGGAAACTAACAGTCCTATTCAAGGCGTGCCCCACAAAGGGCTG
This sequence comes from Mesocricetus auratus, assembly GCF_017639785.1. Taxonomy (NCBI): domain Eukaryota; kingdom Metazoa; phylum Chordata; class Mammalia; order Rodentia; family Cricetidae; genus Mesocricetus; species Mesocricetus auratus. Next base: position 154,677,902 of record NW_024429266.1, on the reverse strand, counting down.
CATATTTAGAAGCAGTCATTGTGTTGAAATTTTTCTGTGGTCAACACAAAGGACTGGGAAAGAGAGAGGAAAGGATAATAAAAGAACAGGAAAAGAATCTGAGTTGGAGATGATATCATGTTTCACTCTAGCTAGTTGGGGCTGAAGAGGTGGCTCCTGGGGAAGAGCAGCTCCCTGCTTTTCCAGAGGACCCATAGGGTTCCAGCCCTTACGCTGCGCAGCTCACACTGTCTGTAACTGTAGCTTCAGGACAGCCAGTGCCCTCGTCTGACCTCGCAGCATCTGCAAGAGGTGGCGTATATTCATGCACCCTCATTCACACAACCAAAAAAAATCTTAGACAACTGAATTGGCTACTGAAAGAAAGAGGCCCACACATTGCTTTAAGCAGGGAAGTGCTGCTTGGAGAGTCAATTTGGAGAGATCCTCTGGTAACTGAAAATTGCTTAGCAAAGGGGAACTGGTAGGGAGCTCTAGTGAGGTATCCTCAGAGCCCATTATTAGGAGGATATAGGGATATGGAGATGGCTCTCCAATTAAATCACTTGCTTTAAACGTTTTAGGACTGGAGTTCAGTTTCCCAGAAGCTTCTAAAAAGCCAGTGGGCACAGTGACACACCTGTCGTCCCAGAGCACCAGAGGCAAAAGAATCTTTAAGGCAAGCTTCCTAGCCAGACTAGCTGAAAGGGCGAGCTCTCTATTCTGGGAGAAACTCTTCCTCAGTGCGATAGAGAAAGACACTGAATGTTAGCTTTGGACTTCCACATGCATGTGCTTGTACACCTCACTTATATGTACGTGCATATATGCACGTGTGTGTACACAATACACACATGCATATATGGGAATGTGCATACATACATGTATGACCATTACACACACACACACACACACACACACACACACACACACACACACACACACAATGGGGGCTGATCTAAGAGTAGAAATTAAGAGTCAAAGAGAGATAGTTTTGAGGCACACTGGAAAGAGCTGGATCTTTGGAATGAAGATGGAGGAGATAAAGATGATGAGCTGATGTTCATTTCTCAAGCTTGGAGAGCGCGAGCCAACATTCTGCTTCTGACCAGTACAGTAAGACGAGAGAGGGAGCAGGCTCAAGAAGAAATACAGCTTTTGCTTTTCAGGTTAGGATATCCATATGGAGATGTCTAAAGGCATTTGAGTTTAAGGTTTGAAGGAACATTTGCAGATGCTTCTTATGAAGCCCAAATATCATAGGCCAATACCTCTGATGAATATGGATGGAAAATTCTCAATTTTGTGAATCAAATTCAAGAACATATTAAAAAGATCATCCACCATGATCAAGTTGGCTTCATTCCAGAGATGCAGGACTGATTCAACATATGTAAATCAACAAATGTAATCCACCGTATAAATAGACTTGGGGTAGAAACAACATAGACTCCTCAGTAGATACAGAAAAGGCCTTTAACAAAATCCAACATCACTTCATGACAAAAGCCCTGGAGAATCTGAGCACATAAGCCACATATTTCAGCATAATAAAGGCAATATACAGCATGCACAGGGCCAACGCCTTGTTAAGTAGAGACAAGGAATTTCTGCTAAGATCAGGAACATAATGAGGATGTCCATGTATCTGCTATCCCCTGCTTAATATAATGCTTGGAGTCTTAGCTAGAGCAATAAGACAAGTGAGGGAGACAGTAAAACTCTATTGCTGAAGAGTCTTAGAACTCTTTCAGTCATAGAACATGGGGAAATCAAGCTGTTTTGACCTGGAAGCTTCCTCCTTACTGGCTTCTTTCAAGGCTGGTAGATGCTAGACATGCTGCCAGAGGAGAAAAGTAAGCATCTATCTCACCACTAGCCTGTGTCAGACAGATGAAGCAAGAGAGGAAGAAATCAGAGCCATGGTCGCCATTTTAAGTGTATTCCCAAATCCTAAACAAGACCTTTCATGAGGCTGCACCTCTCAAAGGCTCCAATACATCCTAAGAGAATCATGGGAGTGGATGAAACCCTCAATTCATGGGTCTTATCCAGGTCACCTTGGAATTCAAGTATTGAGCATGGCAAAGGTTCTGACAATTTGCTCCCCAACAAACTGCACTAGCAGTTTCCTTGTCAGTGTCTATCTACCCGTAACTATTAGGAAATCAAGAAATAATAGCTTTACTATTCGAGTTCTGTTTGTTACAAAAGTTAGCCAATCTTTAGAGGTTTAAACTGTGTGTAGTAATGAGAGCCTATAATCCCAGCTACTTGGCAGGGATCCCTGCTGAGACAGAAGAATCACAAGTTCAAGACCAGCCTAGGTAATTTGGCCAAACTCTTTCTTGAAGTAAAATGTAAAAGGGGTGTTAGGAGTATGTCTTCATGGTAGAGCATTTGCCTAGCATGTGAGGCCCTAGGCTCACTCCTCAGTTACCCTCACTCTCAAAGAAGTAGTTTGCCAATGTTGTAACTCAATACTCACTGTGCTAGACAGGCATCTATAGAATGAAATATGACTTCCTCTCCTCAGTGCAGTGCAGAGGAATTTAGGCTTCATGGTGGTAATATTTTGAAACAAATATCATGTTCATTTTTCGTTGGATTTCCATTGACCTGCCCTGATTACAAAACAACTGGGGACAAATGACATCATTTGTTAAAGATCTTTAGGAAATGACGGTGAAATTTAAATTGGAAGCAGAGACCCATGAATCATTTTCCAGGAAGCTTTAAAACCCATCACAATAGCTTTGCTCTTGTGTTTTCTGTGTCTCTTGATTCTGTTCCCAAGGCCACTCTCCTTAAGATTAGCGCTCTATTCTTAGAAGACTGCTCGCTCTCTTCTCTCACTGGTTCAAAGACAGACTCCAAACCAGCCTTTCATGATGAAAGGGGAGGAAGGCTTGCTTCTATAATCCTTCACTGAAGAGAGCCCGCCACCAGGACAGAGCTGTAGGAAGCCATGACAGCAGGCAGGAGGGAGACCACAATGCAGCAACAGCACACAGCACACTGATTTTTCTGGAGCTGTATAGTCTAATAAGCACACTATTGTTAGTTAGGCTCACTAGCTCCCCAGCTGTACAGATGAGAAAACACAGACTGTTTACTGTGCTTAGCTGTGCAATTGCTACTTGGCCTTGAGTGGTTGGCCTGGTTCAAAAGCTTTAGGTCAGAATCCTTGCCATTAATTTCCCTGTTGGCTGATGTGTTGGGGAAGTTTTCTAGGTTAATGACTTCTGTTTGAAGAATGTGAGGGTGGGGGGCTTTGAGGGAAGAGAGAAACCAATATTTTATAGGTTGTGGGTACCAGCTGATAGGGAGAGATGCTCCTGACTTGTGTCACAGGGATGTTCACATAAGAGGTACAATGACTTTACAGATGAGTAAAGGTCCGGTCTAGAGATTTGCAAGTGCGTTTGAACTTGAGCAGACCTATGATGGATAACGGCCAATGGCCAGCCTGTACCTTCTGTTTCAACTTTCTGATGTGCATATATTCCAGCTCTCTGGTCAAGGTGTGTGACTTTATACTAACATTTTCCTTCTTTAGTCAATTCATCATATTTGTAGAAGTTTTAGGCTATGTTACCCAGAAGTGGACTCTGAGCTAAGCAATTGTAAGGTGATATCATGACCCCCTGACTACATGATGAGGGAGTGAGAAGAGAAAAAGGGGCTGGAGAGATATCTTGTTTATATGCCAACAAATACAGCTTTCCTGAAGGTCAAAGGTTAACTAGCCACTAGTTAACCATAGAGGTCTGGAGGTCTGTACAGATAGACAGGAAGTGAGAAGGCTGGGCAGAGAGAGGAAGTGATATGGGTGAAAAAGACAGGAGCTTAGTCTCTTTTCAGCTAGGAAGCTGAGTAGGTAAGGTGGCTGTGGTTTTGCTCCTGTTTCTCTGATCTCTCAGCATTTTCCCCTGTATCTGACTCTTGGATTTTATTATTAAGACCTATTAAAACTCATGTTACAGCCCAGAGATTAAGAGCACTGACTGCTCTTCCAGAGGTCTTGAGTTCATTTCCCAGTACCCACTTGGTGGCTCACAACCTTCTATAATGAGATCTGGTGCCCTCTTCTGGAGGGTAGGCATAAATGCAAGCAGAATACTGTATACTTAATAAACAAATAAATCTTTTAAAAGAGAAGAGAAAGAAGCCAATCCAGGGAACATTAATGAATAGGCTACCTCTGGGCACAGGTGGGGCTCAGCCACATGGGATATTTGAAAGGTAGGGATAGTTTTGAACTTCTCATATGGAACCATCTCCCATGAGGTGTGTACAGAGAAGCCCAGTGGCGCCTGTTGCTCTGTAATTATTATTATGTGATTATTATGAGCACTACCCAGGTCTGTCTGATGTCCATATGACAAGCTGTGTCCTAGAATGGACACTTGCCCTTGGCCCTCTTAATGTCTGGGCTGTCTCCCAGAAGGTGCTGCCCACTCTCCCTCAGTTAATCATTCTGGGAAGTCAAAGTTAACAATTACACATGGCTTGTGAGCCTGGATGCTGGCTTCTGAGGCCATTAATGCTCTCCAACTAGTGCTCCCTTTCCAGACACAGGATGGCTCTGCATGTTGGCGCTTGGACCTATCTTATCGTCTCACCTGGAAACCAGCAAGGGGAGATGAAGGTTATCAGGTATTAATGGTAGCTTAAGTGAGAGTACACCCAGAAACTTTGTGAATACTCTCTACCTGTGACTTGGATAACATCCAAATACATTTAAAAAATCCATTCAGAACTATGGTACCTTCTGGATCCTTGTGATTGTGCGAGAACTATGTTGCATATTGGTGGCTTATAGATGCTGTGCTGGGTGGTTTTATGTCAACTTGACAGAAGCTAGAGTCATCAGAGAGGAGGGAACATCAGTTAAGAAAAGGCCTCCATAATGTTAGGCTGTAGGCAAGCCTGCAGGGCATTTTCTTAATTAGTGATTGATGGGGGAGTGGGAGGACCCACCCCAGTGTGGGCGGTGCCATCCCTTGGCTGGTGGTCCTCAGTTCTATATGAAAGCAGGCTGAACGAGCCAGTAAGCAGCACCCCTCCGTGACATCTGCATCAGCTCCTCCTGCCTCCAGGATCCTGCCCTGCTTCAGTTCATGTCCTGACTTCCGTTGGTGAGCTATGATGTGGAAACTTAAACTGAATAAACCCTTCCTAGGGTTGTGGTGTTTTGGCATAACAATAGTAACCCAAGACAGTATGTATTCCCTGCGGCTACCTGTTATCCCTAATCCAAGGCAATAAAGTTGTTCTGCTCAGTGATGGATTCCCTTTGGAAAATGGGCCTTTTATTTATTTATTTAATATTATCATTGCTCCACCTTCCCTTTTCTTGCTTCGTCTTCTCCATGTACCTCTCTGGAACTTCTTTGGAAGTTCATGACCTCTTTTTTTTTAAATTATATACATTTCTAATACATTTATCCCCAAATATACAAACACCACTTTCTGGGTTTGTATGCTACTTATATGTGTATGTTTATCATGGAAGATCATTTGTTATTGGATAACCAGTTAGCATACTCTTCCCTGGGGAAGACTATTTCCACTCTCAGCATTCCTTAGTTTCCTGCAGCTTTGTGTCTAGGGTTGAAGCCTTATGAACTTTCCACCTTGCACATTGATTATGTCTAATGGTGTAGTTCTTGCTCAGGTCATGTTTAGGCAGCCATGTTGATGGGAATTCGTGGGTGCAGCTTCTCTGACATTTCTAGGAGACACAATCTCACAGCAAACTTCCTGTGCTTCTGTCTCTTACAGTCTTCCTGCCCTGCCTCATCGTCCATAGTGATGCCCGAGCCTTAGCTGCAGGGGCTGTGCTGTGGATGTATCAGTTGTAGCTGGGCCCTACAACTCTGCATTTTGATTGATTGTGGTGTTTTCTGTAATGGCCTCCATTTGTTGCAAAGAGAAGCTTCCTTGATTAGAGGTAATAACTACACCTGTCTGTGGGTATAAAGATAAATATTTAGAATGCAGTTAGAAATTGTATTGGTTTAGTGAAGAGGAAGTTGTTGGTTCTCCTCCAAGATCCATGACTTCGCTAGTCCTGGGTAGCTGGCTAGGTTTCCAGAACCAGGCATGATTTCCCTTTTGTTGAGCAGGCTTAAGTTTAATTGGAGAGATGTTGGTGACTGCCAAACTATTCATGCTGTTATTGGACTCTTAGGGTTATTGGGCCATGTGAGCCATTGTTTTTGTTCATAGGTATCACAAATGGATAGTACTGGGTTGATTCCCTCCTTAGGATGCTTACAGACACCTTCTGGTACCATGAAAGGAAGTCCTCAGGGAGGAGGTTTTTAGGTCAGATTCATCTCAGGATCCTCTGGGTCCTGCGTTCAAAGTGCATGGTGTCCTCTGGGAGACAAGCAAGGGCAACAGAAATAGCCTATCATGCAACTCAAAAGATGACTTTCATGCCTGGTGTTTGGGTTTTTGTTAGATGGCTTATGGGAATTTTCATTTAAAATATGTATGTGCACATATACATACACTAGACTTACATGTATTACAGGGTTTGTTGTTGTTGTTGTTTTTAGGTAGATAGTTAATAGTATGATTCCTTATGACTTTTCAGACATCTTTACTATTATTGTACCCTCCTTCTGAATTTATCTCCCATATCTCCTCCCCAATTAAAACTCCCTCCATTTTCCCCATTCCCCTTTTCAGATCACTTATTCATAGCTGCTACCCACAACACCCCATCAGAGCATTTTCTACGTCAGGAAACATAGGCAAAGACTGGCCATCCATAGACATATGTGATAACTTCTTCACCTGACTACCTAGGTACTTGTTCATCAAGCCATTCATTATTCACAGATCCATTCATTCAACAATGCCACATCAGCTCCATGTCAGGTTCTAGATGAAGTACCAAGGAAACTCAAAAGGATGAACAAGATGGTCAGAAACTCCCAAGATGGCTGAACAGTACTGACAGAAGATTGATGCACAGAGAAATAGAAAACTGTTAATTATAGAATGAAATTAAGAGGCAGTCGCATCTTTCATTAAACAAATAGTAAATAGCAAAAGATCACCATGTCGAAAAACAAGGACGTAGGAAGATAGTAAGATTATTCCATTTTTTAAAAAGATTTATCATGTGGTTGCTGGGAATTGAACTCAGGACCTCTGGAAGAGCAGTCAGTGCTGTTAACCTCTGAGCCATCTCTCCAGCCCCAGATTATTCCATTTTTGAAATGACAAAAGATTTTCTCAAATTTGAAAAAAAGAGGAGAGTTTGGGTTATTTCCAAAATAAATAATCATTTGATTAAAAAGGAAAGGACATCATTAGTATTTGCTTTGGGATATGTATTTTGTTGTTATTTGGTAGAATTAACATTAGATCACATTAAGTTCAATTGTATTTTACTCGTAGCTCATTTGATCCTAACCTGTTGTAACTTCAAGCCACCTCAAAGTCTGTTGTCAATCAAAATATATTTGCAGTTCTTTTGACAGATACAAAACCAGTTTGTAATAGAAAGATGGGAGGGAGAGAGAGAGAGAGAGAGAGAGAGAGAGAGAGAGAGAGAGAGAGAGAGAGAGAGAGACTGACCCAGCTTGCTTTGAAAGGTGACAGCTACAAATTCAGATGTGTCGGCTTCTCTCTATAATATCAGCTCTATCTGCTATCTGCCCCCTGTGACATCATCTTGTGTGGGGTATATATGTACGTATGTGTGAGTGTGAGTGTACATGTGTGGGTGCTGAGGTCACTGATCACCGTTGCGTGCCTTCCACAGTTGCTTTCCACCTTATCTTCTGGGCAGATTCTCTTGTTGAACACAAAGCTCATCTCTTTGGCTAAGGTGGGTGGACAAGAACTGCAGAGAGCCTCCTGTCTTCCCCTCCCTCTACAGAGCTTGGTTCACAGACTGCCATGCCCAGCCTTCACATCGGTGCTGGGACTCTGAACTCCTGTCCTCATGCTTGCTCAGCAGACACTTTATTGACTGAGCCATATTCCTAGGCCCTCTGTGATTTAAAAAAGTTTGTCTGGCCTCTCCAATTAGCTTATGATACATAATAATTACTGTGAGGTAATTAGGGTAGATTTTCTAGTCTGGCTCTGGTCAGTAGAACTTTCTGAATTTGTATAAAATTTATATCTCTACTGGTCAATATGGTGGTGGCCAGAATGTGTGGCTTCTGATTGAGTACTTGAAATGCAACTACTCTGACTGAGGACAGTTTAATTCAATCTTAAGAAACTCAGAGTTGTACCTAAATGGACATCTGTGAGTAATGGCTCTCATATTGCAGTGTATGGTTGAGTGTATGTGAGGTGTTTGTGCAGATGTACATGTAGAGACCAGATGTCAGTCAGTATCAGTGTCTTCCTCAATTGCTCTCACCCTTGTTTTTGGAGATAGTCTTTCACTGAACCTGGTGCTCAACGATTTAACAATCGAGCCCCAAGGACCCTCCCGTCCCTGCCTCCCCATTGCTGAGATTACATCTCCTCTGCCCCTGGACAATGCATCTTGAGAGACTCACCTTCCTGAAGGGAGCAAAGCACTTCTGTGTGTGAGGTACTTTGTGCAGAGACAAAGAGGCTCCCATGCTTCCAAGTTTTATTAAATATTACTAATCTATAATCCTTGCCTTAGTTAGGGTTTCTATTGCTGAGATGAAGCACTGTGACCAGAAAGCAAGTTGGGGAGGAAAGGTTTATTTGACTTACACTTTTGTATTGCTGGTCATTGTTCAAGGAAGCCAGGACAAGAGTTGAGACAGAACCTGGAGGCAGGAGCTGATGCAGAGACCATGGAAAAATGCTGCTTACTGACTTGCTTTCCCTGACCTGCTCAGTCTCTTTTACAGAACCCACAATGGGCTGGGCCCGCCCCCACAATCACTTATTAAGAAAATGCTCTACAGCAGGATTATGGAGGCATTTTCTCAATTGAGGTTCCCCCCTTTCTGATAACTCTAGCTTGTGTCAAGTTGACATAAGATTAGCCAGCACAGCCTCTTTGTTCCTCTAAGCATTTTGTTTATTCGATGTTCATGAAGCCACCACCATGTGAGTGGCCTGCTGGAGATGCTGGAGATACACTGGTGGGTAGACTGGGTAGAAACTCTGGCCCTTGTGTAGCAAATGAGGATGCCGTCTCTACTCAACAAATAAATAACAAACAAGTATGGAGTGTCAGCAAGTCAAGGACAAAGGTTGGAGGAGGGATGCTGTGGGATCTGTGACTGTGAACAGAAAAGGCCTTGTGGAGAAGACAAAGGAAGACTTGGTGGTCTGGCCAGGGAGTGTGCCGGTTGGAGGGAACTTGGAACCAAAAGGTCTAGAGTCGGTTGAGATCCCAACAGATTCGGGGGCAACTGGGGAGCTATGCTGGGAAGGAAAAGAATCTAGAAAAGACTTGCAGGGGCTGATCTCTGTGGAGGTGGATATCTGCCTGGGGCAGAGCCACTAACATTTGCTAAGGAGCTATTTTGGGGTTGTGAGAGAAAGAAGTCCAGGATGATTCCCAGAATTTGGGCCAATATGAGCAAAACTGTAGTGCTGTCATTTAGCCAAGAGGGTGGAGCACATTTATAATGTATCTTTGACAGATTAGGAAGAGGCTAAAGCATTTATGCTCTGTATCTGGAAATGAGCCACTACCCCCTTGCTGGGGCCATGACAAAAATCTACTATAGGCTTGGTTGTCATTTGAGAATCCTTCACAGTTCTCCTGGAAACCAGTATGTCTCAGAGCTGATGCTTGAGATAAAATCATCAGTGGAGTCCACTATTACTTGTTAGGAAGGTGGGGAATATGCGGTCGATTTCTCAACAGTTGTCAAATGAATGACTTCACTTTATATAATTGCTTATGTTAATGTGATTGATTCTTGAGAAATGCCTTTGAATCAATGCAAGGAAAAGATTGACAGGGCTAGGTAGATTTCTTCTCTGATACCTGGTTGTTGCATCTTTCATAGTTGACTAGAATCCCCTGCAACATGGGCTGATGTGTGCCACTGTAGTAGGATGCTCTGCAGAGCTACTGCTATTGCGATTCACATCTATTTCTTCGTAGTTTGGGTCATTGCAAATGATTGATAAGTGTTGGGTAGCTTAAATACATTTGAATTAACAAAAGGGGCCACTTCAATGTGACCTCAGTACATTAAATAACACTGTTAAACATTCATTAAGCACTTATTCTGTGCTGGATACCAAAGGTTTAGTAGTGCCAATGGGGAGAACTGTATGGGCAGTATTTCATCATCATTAAAGCAGTATTGATTGGGAATCTACTTCACAAACCCAGCTAGATACTAACACACAGCACAGCATGAGATCCAGTTCTCCCCTGATGTAGCTCTGTTTCACAGGGATGCTCTCCATACCGTGTACTTGTTCCACTGAGTATTCTAAGGTCACAGGAGCTTAGACATTCCAAAGAACATTGTTTTCCCTTTCTTTCCTTAGACATGTGCTAAGGACATTTTCTCCATGTTTGAAGGACAAACAGGTTTAGTAATTTCCCAAGAACACATACCTGAGCTATTGGGCAAGCTGTTCTCAGCGGGGTTGTTTTGGCTTCTAAGGGACACTCAACAATGTCTGTCAGAAGATGTTTTTTGCTTTCCCAGCTTGCAAGGTGCCTGTAACAGGAATAATATTGGGGTTCAAAATGAAAGATCAGAGAAGTAAAGTAGCCAAGCCAGTAGCTCTTACCTTACCTCAGATCAAAATGGGTGAACCTGTCTCCATGAATCCTCATAGTACAATCCATACTGCACTGCTCTCCACCAAGCCTCAGACTTCAATCTTCTGAGTTCCTGTTTCCTCTCACCTTATATTCCTCTCTCTGCCCAGCCATATCACTGCTGTCTCCGCCTCCTTAGTGCTGGATTAAAGGTGTGATCCCAAGTGCTGAGATCACCTTTGTGTGACCTGTTTCTCTTTTAGACTGGATCAATTTTGTGTAGCTCAGTGTGGCCTTGAACTAACAGAGATCCTTCTGCCTCTGTCTCCTGAGTCCTGGGATTAACGGTGTGTACCACTACTGCCTGGCCTCTATGACTGTGGTTAGCTTTGCATTTTGATCTCCAGTTGCTTTATTAGATCATAAGCAATATATCACCATGGGTGCCTCTGGTATGTAGTGAAGAAGCCAAGGAAGCTGCTAAACATCCTTCAGCGCATAGGGCAGGCAGGCCTACGATGAAGGCAATCAACCTAATGCCAGCTGCTTCAAGGTTGAGAAATTCCGTGTGCTTAACCTGGAGAGCATCAGAGCCGTGGTTCTTTTTAAGTCACAGGTGAAGGAATAATAATTCTAGAAACATGCATATATTGATATTTCACCTTAAAAAACTTAAACATGGAGAGAAACTCAGAGCCTGTTTCCAGGAATCGTAGTAGCAATCAGAGTCCTACTAGAGTGCAATCATGTCTATTGTGTCCTATAACAGAGGGGCTGTCATGGCCATGAAGGGAAAGAACTGTGTGGTCATTGCTGCGGACAGGTGTTTTGGGATCCAGGCCCCGATGATGACCACAGACTTCCAGATTTTTCCCATGGGTGACAGACTCTATATAGGCCTGCCTGGGCTGGCCACCAACATCCAGACATTTGCCCAGTGCCTCAAGTTCTGACTGAACCCATAAGAGCTGAAGGAAGGTTGGAAGATAAAGCCTTACACCCCCATGAATATGGTGGCCAGCCTCCTGTATGAGGAATGGTTTGGTCCCTACTATACAGAGCCTGTCATTGCTGGGTTGGACCTGAAGACCATTAAGCCCTCCATTTGCTTTCTAGACCTCATTGGCTGCCCCATGGTGACTGATGACTTTGTAGTCATGGGGACCTGCTCCAAACAAATACATGGGATATTCGAGTCTCTCTGGGGGCCCAACATGGGTCCAGAACACCTGTTTGAAACCATTTCTCAAGCCATGCTGAGTGCTGTGGACCGGGATGTTGTATTGTTCATGGGCATCAATGTCCACATCATTGAAAAGGACAAGAAGGCCTAGATGGACTAACACTGTGCTCTGGTCCCAGTTTCCTTTTGTTGTTTTCTTTTTAATAAGATTGCTTTTCTTAAAAGAAACAAACCAACCAACCAAACAAACAAACATGAACCAGCAGATCTTTCACATCCAAATCACTGCAGGTCACAGGAGGCATGCCTGTGATAGTTTTGCAGTCCTGGGTTCCTTCTGCCTAATTTGTTTCCTGTTCCATGACATAAAGCCTTTGTCACATACCCTGTCTACTGTGAGGCTCTGCTTGACATACATCTATAATCCATGGATCCATGGAGTCCTATCCCTCTGACACTGGGAGCCAAAATAAACCTGCCTTCTCTGAATTTGTCCCCGTGAGGTGTTTTGACACAGTGATGAGAATTCTGACTAATGCAGGGGTCTTTAGACCATGAAGTCTCCCAGCATCTTCAAGTTTCCTATTGCTTGCTGTCTGATAAAATGTATATCTTCTGGTTGGGTTGGCCATTGTCTTCTTTCCCCACCTGGTTTGTAGTTTCATGAAGACAGAGATTCTGCTCTTCATTTCATGCTTCCCTTCACCACACGGTACAGTGAACAACCAATTGCTCTTTCTGACAAAACTAACACAGTGTGGTGGGCCCTGTGAGCGCAGCTGAGTGGGACTTCTAGCCAACGGTTTCCAAAGCATGGACGACTTCAGCCAAACAGCCTAGAGGGAATGTCCTGCCCACAGTCACGTGAGTGAGTTTGGAAGAGAATCTTTCTCCACTCCGGTTCTCAGGGAGATTACTGACCTGGTAACCTGGTAATGATGTTCTGTACTTTGTGAGATGCTGTGAAATAAGGATCCATGACCCACAGAACCAGAGAGTTTTGACCCAGCAACACTATAAACAAAAATATTGTTTTAAACTACTAATTTAGGTGGCAACTTGTTAAGCAGCAATAGCTAACTAATACATAATAAGTTAGGACCCAGGGAGCAGAAAGATGAGTAAGAAATGAGCTTTCACCTCAAGGTACAGTTTTGTGGGAGGCTTCATCTTACCTGTGAGCACAACTGTGGAAAAAAAGTGGAAAAAGCATTCCACACACAGACAAAGGCTTGCCCAAAGACATGGAGACTTAAGAGTCTAGGAAGGGAGGCAGGAGTTCAGACAGGGGCCATCGCCAAACTCTTGAAAGGCTGGGCCTGGGATTTTCTTATAGGTAATGGGTACACCAAAGTATTTTGAGCACTGCAGTATGTTGGAGGAAGCTGTGCCAAAAAGGATTTTACATTTGGAGTCAGTGGATTACACTGTTAAATTGTTTTAAGTTGCATTTCTTAAATGCACAAGAAATACATATATTTTCATTGTAAATAATTTATGCAAAGCGAAATCACCTTACAATGTTTTTAACCTACATTTCTCTTCCTTAAAGGGATGCTGGCTTCATTTGTTGTGTTACACACAGTCATATGCTGGGGCAGGCTATAACTCTGTTTGTAGTGACATCATTTTAGTACCTAGAAATTGAGTAAATTTGCCTTACCTTGGTAACGACCTCAAACCAGAACCGTGACCTACCTTCCTCACCAAAGATTGCTTGCCAGGATACCTCTAGTTATGTGTATCTTTTAAGGTCAATTTCCTCTTACTTAGAAGTAAAACTTTAATTCCAATTGCTAATCTAAAGATACGCATCTTAGTGACTCAAATCGGCTGCCCCAGCATCACAATGCCTGAGTTCAAATCCTGACTCTGCTGTACCCTAGGTGACCTTGTATGAGTTACCACACTCTGTGCCCTCAAGTCCTTTCTCTGTAGGATGCAGATAATAGCACATTTATCATGAGGATGAACTGTATGAATATGTACAGTGGGTCCTATAAAAGTGGTTAATATTAATGTTAATATATTTGGGGCCATAGTGTATGTAATGTTCTAACTTTACCTTCTTTTAAAACATTGTATCTTGGAGAGTTTAGAGACACCATGCCCTTTTAAATTAAAACATTATTCTGAGATTACTGTAAATTCTCATGGATCTGTAAGGACACCTACAGCAGTACTAAGCACTGGTAACATTGTACAAAGCCAAACTACAACAGCTCAACCCCGATGCTGGCATGGATGCAGCCTAGATATGGGTTGGTTGCATCCTGAAAGCATGCTCTACTCTCTTGTAAGAGCCACATATGATTTCTTTTTTCCTAACACCATCCTTTATCCCTGGAAGCGACTGGCCTGGAAGCTGCTTGTATGTTCTCAGTTTCTGTAGCTTTTGGATTTCAAAAACCGATGCATGACATAGTACAGGAGGCAGTCTTTGGGGACTGGGGCTGCTCACTCAGTGATTCTCAGGGGACTGGTTCAGTTGCCTGCATCGAAAACTGGTACTTTCCGTTGCCTGGTGGTAGACTACAAAATAGATAAACCATGGCTTGGCTACTCTTTTCACATACTGTTGTGAGTGACTTCCTGTGGATTGAAACATCACCTCCTGGGGAAACGCTCATGGGACCCTGCTGGGAACTAGAAGCTCCTGACACTCATGTGTTAGGTGCACTTTGCCAAAAAATGACTTTAAATTTGGAGCCGTTGAGTTACCCTGGCAATCTGTTTTATGTTCTATTTCTTAAATGCGTGAACCATGCATATATTCTCATTGTAAATAATTAAATAAAGTAATAAAATCCCCTTTACTGTTTTAACCCTCATCTCCCCCGATGCAGATCTGTTTGGGTTTGGATATGAATTCAAATGTGTGTCCACCTTTTGGTACCTCCGAGCATTGAGATTTTTTTTAGAGTCATCCAGGTGCCTGATGAGCCGCTGGCCGCATGGCTGTTTGCACTAGTGTGTGGATGGAGAGGGCCTTTTTCAGCTGATTGGAGAGGCATTCAGTCTGATGGGGTGACTGGGCATCAAACTCCTGTCTTCTCTATGGCTTGTAACTATGGGGTTTAGTTGGCTGGGGAAATTAAATGGGTTCAAAAGGAAAAGGAAACCAGACTATCTTACTAAAGTACAAGGACTTAGGGCTGACCTTCCCTATAGGGACAGCAGAAGAGACTAGAAGGACATAGAGGCATGATGGGCCCAGGAAAGGTTAGGAAGTTTCATGCAGAGGGGGGAGACTATTAGTATGCACAAGTAAAGCCACAGTGGCCTTTGCTGAAGCATGCAGAGTGATCAGAAAGATCCAAGACACCAGGGCCCAGGGTTACCTTTGTAGAAAGGGGACATTAAGAAGATGGCAGTCAAACTGCCAAGGAGTTTCTCCCTTGGAGAAACTGTCATCTTTTAGGTGATAAAATGACAGAGAGAATTTAGATGTGATTGTTCACAAAGGTGCCGGATTTTCAAAGAGGAAAAGGAACACTGTAGAAAGACATGTTCTAAGCTACCTTATTCTTTGCTTGTAATGAGTGGCAGTTTAACCCAGCATATTAATTACCTCGTAGCTTCTGTGTGTGAAGAGTCCTACGAGGTTTTGATGTAGGTGTTGACCAGGGCTATGCCCTCATCACTTTCAAGTTCCTCTCAGTTATTGGTTGTACCCCATTTATTTTCCTTTAGGGAGTGAGGTAGAGGGGGAGCAGAGAACTGCCAGGATGAACCCCCAAGCAGTGCTGGATTTTACATTATGTAATAGAACCACGAGAGTGACATCTTGTGACATTTATTTGTGGGAGGCATACACTTAGAGGGATCAGATATATAAAGATGTGGTCATCATGTGTTTGGGGCTACGGTGACACTCACAAAGCTTGTCAAAGTACCAAGTGTACAGAGGGCTATTAGAATATTGAATTCACAGAAGAAGGAAGGAGGTGGACCGTCTGGTCCGGGGCTCTGGGGATAAGATGGTGGGAATGTAAGTTTGACACTACAGATTGGGGAATCTTGAAGGTTTAAGGCATTCCAGTTTGGGCATTGTGGAACTTATAAATGGAACATTCCATCCTTGGCCTTCCGAAACCAATGTGTCTGCTAGGAAACCCATTTTTGCTGTCAGTTTCTTATCCATATATTCATTTCCTAAGTAGTCATTCCTTCCAAAAATGCTTTAGAAATGAAATGATAATTGTATTTAAAGTCAAGTGTCTACATTAAAAATGGACCATCGTCTGTAGTTTCATTATTTGGTGAGTTCTTCAAGGCAAATTTACAAATCCCTGCATTAAGAAGCAAGACAAGCTGGGCGGTGGTGGTGCACACCTTTAATCCCAGCACTCGGGAGGCAGAGGCAGGTGGATCTCTGTGAGTTCGAGGCCAGACTGGACCGACAGCCTCCAAAACAATACAAAGAAACCCTGTCTTGTATCTTGTATAAGCAAAAAAAAAAAAAAAAAAAAAAACGAAGCAAGACAAAAGATAGTTGCAACCTTCTTCTCCCAGCACAGTTACTCTGTGGACTCATTGTAGAGATAGAATGAGCTACTTGCTAAATGCATCATGACTTTGTCCTCTCCAGGGAGCAGCTGCTTCGGGAATTGATAGGGAAAAATGTTGTGCCAATATTCAGGAGAGTAAAAGCACAGAGGTGAGACTGTTCAGGGTGGTGTCGGAAACAGTTCTCCAGTGTCACAAAGATGACTGAAAATAATGGCAGTCCCAAATGAAATGGTTCCCTCCTCCCTGGAAGAACTTCAGCCTCTAAAACAGCAATTGTGAGAATGCCTGTGAACCCTATGGGATGTTGGATATGTGACTGTCACCATCTCTTAGCTGATAGCATGCACACTGACAACAAGGAAAATCTTTTCAATCAATTTATGCTTTCTTAAAGATGGCCACCGTGTCAGGGATTAATACTTTTAAAGTATTGTTATCATTTATTATTTGTATTGTTACTATTATTTTTGAGACAACGTCTCACTATGTGTCTCTTCCTGGCTTGGCCTATAACTCACTATGTAAATCAGGCTGACCTTGGACTTGCAGAGATTTGTCAGCCTTCATTTATTTTAAGTGTGTGTGTGTGCACACTAGAATGTGAGAGCAGGTGTCCTTGGAGCTAGAGGTGTTGGATACTTCTGTAGCTGGGATTACAGGCAGTTGTGAGATGCCTGACATGGGTGCAGGAATAGAATTCAGCCCTCTTAATGGTGGATCCATTTCTCCATCCCCTAGGGTGTGTGTGTGTGTGTGTGTGTGTGTGTGTGTGTGTGTGTGTGTGTGTGTAGGATTCTCTTGGGAATCTTTTTGCATTTGTTTGTGTTTTGAGGTAGCATCTAAGCCTCCTGAGTGCTTGGGTTTCTTGTATGCGTCACTATACCCCTGAATCCTTTTGAGAATCTTGCTGGACACTATGGACTTTCCCCCTGAAAACTGCTCACATGAAGGACATTTTATAGTTTTAAGAAATTCTTGAGTAACCCAGCATTATCAACTGTGGACAATCATGCATTCTATATGTACAATCTTAAATTAAATAACTTCAAGATAATAACGAATAAACATAAAATGCACAGTTAAATCCACCTGTACCTAGTGATAGCTGTGCTTATGGATTTGAGTATCACTGTTTAGATATTCTGAATCACTTGTGCAAGAAATTAAATGGAGCCTTCATTACATGTTGGGGATTCTTATGCTAAGTCTTAGATGTAAAGGGTAATGAGGAATGGATTTGTATTTGCACTGAAGTTTTCTTTTCTAATAAAATTTGTAATGTCTCTGCATAGACATTTGTTTTTCTGGTAGAAGTCTTCATGGTATAGTATGGGAGACATGAAACAACCTATAGGGGTTAATCTCTCCATCCCCTATAAAGGTAAAACAATAATGACAGCTTGGATGGGGGGAGGGAAAGTAGAATGAGGACAATGTGTTCTCATTCTTTTAATCACTGTAATAAAATAGCTAAGAAGACAATTTAAGGGATAAAAAATCTCTCTCATGATTGCAGAGATTTTAATCCATGGTCACTATGGGCTGCTTCTGGACTTCTGTATGATTGGTCAGAGAATCTTAGTGAAGTGCTTGTGGTCCAGGAAAGTAACTGACATATGGTGACCAGGTGGCACCGACTGAGGAGGAGGGCTGGGGGCCAGGCATCTTCCTCCGTGGCGCACATCTAGCTAGTGACCTATTTCCTCCAACTAGGCTTTACTGCCTGGCTTCTAATACCCCACAGTAATGCCAGCAAATTATGAATCCATCAAAGGACCAATCCACTGATTAGGCCAGAGCCCACTGGACCAAATCACTTCCCCTAAGTTTTATCTTTAAACACTGCACTGGGGACCAAGGCTTCAACACATGAATTTTAGGGGTACTTTTATGTCCTGACCATAGACAACATCTAGAGCAAACACAGAGAAATGAAAGAGAGAGATAGATAGAGAAGAGCATAGAGAAGATGCACAGAAAGAGCAAGGTTGTGTATACACATAGTGGCAGAGAGGTGGTGCCGGGAGTAGGAGGGGAGGAGGAAACATGGATAGAGATGGACAGACACATAGATGGTGCTGTGGTTTGAATATCTGTGTGCCCAGAATGTCCTCCCCAATTCAGTGATGTCATGAAGGGTTGAAGGTTTCAGATGTGACATGAATGGTAGCAGTCATTAAGAACCAAGAATTCCTTTGTCCCACCCAGCTTTGATGATGCAGATAGAGTTCACCATCTATGAGGGGTGAGCTGTTACCAGACACTGAATCTGCTAGCACACTGGTCTTTAGAGCTGGATAATACAGTCACATATATATTTATAAATTATTTACTTGAAAGTATTTGTTATTTTGCCTGGGTGGACTTAAGCAGGCAGATTGTTGGGGAGGTAGCAGATAGTATAGAAGATAGACAGGAGCTCTGGGTCCCAATTTCCTTCTGCTTGCCCTCTTTTGGATCTCCTGGCCTGGGGACTGCAGCCAGGTCTACTGGCCTCTGGAGAACCAAGTGACCAGGAGCCTGCTGAGAGAGCTGGTCTACTCTCGCCCCCACTCAGGGCAGAGGGTAGAGTGCAGAGCTCCCATTCACTGGGAGAGGGAGTGCCTCAGACCCTTCTGCACCCACAGTGAGCCCCATCGGAGTATTGGACCTGGTTGCATCCACCAGGAGAGAACCTTGGGCCCATACCCACCAGAAAAGGAAGAGACCCCACCTGTACCCACTGAAAGAAGGGATGGGGAGATGACAATATAAGAACACATTCAATGACAGAAAAACCAACATGATGTCACCAGAGTCTAGGGACTCTACACCAGCAAGGTCTGAACATCACAACACAGATGAAACAGAAGAGAACAACTCCATGAAGATGATAGAGACCCTAAAAGAAGAAATGAGAACATTCTTTAAAGAAATGTAAGAAAAGACAAATAAGAAATTACAAGAAACTATTCAAACAGTACAAGATTTGAAAGCTGAAATAGAGACAATAAAAAAAAAACACAGTCTGAAGGAATTCTGGAATTAGAAAAGGTGAGTAAATGTTCAGGAACTACAGATGCAAGCATAACCAACAGAATACAGGAGTTGGAAGAGAGAATCTCAGGTGTTGAAGATTCACTAGAAGACATAGATTCATTGACCAAAGAAAATCTTAAGTCCAACAAATCCCCAACACAAAATATCCAGGAAATATGGGATATTATAAAAAGGTCAAATCTAAAAACAATAGGGATAGAAGAAGGTGAAGAAGCCCAACTCAATGGTGCAGAAAACATATTAAGCAAAATTATAGAAGAAAACTTTCCCAACCTAAAGAAGGACATGTCACTGAAAGTGCAAGAAGCCTACAGAACACCAAATATAGTGGACCATAAAAAGTCCCCTCCCCATGTAATAATAAAAACCCCAAACATACAGAATAAAGAAATAATATTAAGAGCAGCAAAGGAAAAAGGTCAAGTAACATATACAGGCAAACCTATCAGAATCACACCTGACTTCTCCATGGAAACTCTGAAAGCCAGAAGGTTGATAGATATTCTACCTACACTAAGACACCACGGATGCCAGCCCAGACTACTATACCCAGCAAAGCTTTCAATCACTATAGATGGAGAAAACAAGATATTCAATGACAAAACCAGATTTAACACTACATATCCACTAATCTAGCCCTACAGGAAAATACTTCAACCTAAGGAAAGGAAAACTTCAACCTAAGGAAGGTAACCATGCTCACAAAAACATAGGCAATAGATAATTCAACTTTACCAAAAGCCAAAAGAAAAAGCGGGGTAAATCCACAAACAATAATACCACCACCAACAAGTCAAAAACAAACAAGAATTAGCATTCAATAGTCTTTAATCTCCTTCAATACTAATGATCTTAATTTGCCTATAAAAAGACACAGGCTAACAGAATGTATATGAAGACAGCATCCATCCTTCTGTTGCATACAAGAAACACACCTCAACTTCAAAGACAGACATTACCTCAGAGTAAAGGGTTGGGATAAGATTTTCCAATCAAATGGATCCAAGAAACAAGCTGGTGTAGCTATCCTAGTATCAAACAAATTGAACTTCAAACTAAAATAAATCAAAAGAGGTGAGGAAGATCATTTCATATTCATTATAGGGAAAATCCATCAGGATGAAGCCTCAATTCTGAACATCTATGCCCCAAATATAAAGGCGCCCACCTTCATAAAAGAAACATTACTAAAACTCAAATCACACATAAGACCTTACACAGTTATAGTGGGAGACTTCCCGACTCTTACCACTAGACAGGACCATCAGACAGAAACTTAACAAAGAAACAAAGGAATTAAAAGACGTTATGACCCAATTGGGCTTACCAGACATCTATAGAACATTCCATCCAAACACAAAAGAATATAACTTCTTCTCAGTGCCACATGGGACCTTCTGAAAATCAACCACATACTTGGCGACATAGCAAACCTCAAGAGGTACAAAAAAATTAGAATGGCCCCCTGTATCTTATCAGACCACCATGCTTTAAAGTGAGAATTCAACAACACAAATGGCAGAAACTCTACAAACTCATGGAAATTGAACAATGACCAGTTGCATCATTCCTGGGTAAAGGAAGAAATAAATAAAGAAAGACTTCCTAGAATTCAATGAAAATGGAGACACAACATACCCAAACTTATAAGACACTTTGAAAGCAGTACTAAGAGGAAAGTTCATAGCACTAAGGTCTTAAATGAAGAAACTGGAGAATAGTCACACTAGAGAATTAATAGCACAACTGAAAGCTCTAGAACAAAAAGAAGCAAACTCACTCCAGAGGAGTAGATGGCAGGAAATAATCAGATTGAGGGCTGAAATCAATAAAGTCAAAACAAAGAAAACAATACAAAGAATCAATGTAATAGAGAGTTGGTTCTTCGAGAAAATCAACAAGGTAGACAAACCTCTATCCAAACTAACCAAAAGACAGAGAAAGAACATTCAAATTAACAAAACCAGGAATGAAAAATGGGACATATCATTGGACATTGAGGAAATCCAGAGAATCTTCAGGTTATACTTTGAAAACCTATACTTCACAAAATTAAAAAATCTAAAGGAAATGGACAATTTCTCTGGATAGATATCTCTTACCCAAATTAAATCAAGAACAGATAAGCAACCTAAACAGACCTATAACCCCTAATGAAATAGAAGTAGTCATCAAAAGTCTCCCAACTAAAAACAGCCCAGGCCTAGATGGCTTCAGTAAAGAATTCTACCAGAAATTCAAAGAAGAGCTAATTCCAATACTCCTCAAAGTGTTCCACACAATAGAAGCAGGAGGTTCCTTGCCAAACTCTTTTTACGAGGCTACAGTTACCTTGGTACCCAAGTCACACAAAGACACAACTAAGAAAGAGAACTACAGACCAATATCCCTCATGAACATTGATGCAAAACTACTCAATAAAATACTAGCAAGTCAAATCCAAGAACACATCAGAAAAATCATCCAACATAATCAAGTAGGCTTCATCCCAGGGATGCAGGGATGAAAATCTATCAATGTAATTCACCATATAAACAAACTCCAAAAGAAAAACCATATGATCATCTCACTTGATCCTGAAAAACCATTTGACAAAATCCAACACCCCTCATGTTACAGGTTCTGGAGACATCAGGGTTAACAGGAACATTCCTGAACATAATAAAAGCAATATATAGTAAACCAACAGCTAACATCAAACTAAATGGAGAGAAACTCAATGCAATTCCTCTAAAATCAGGAACAAGACAGGCTGTCTACTTTCTCATCTCTTCAATATTGTACTTGAAGTTCTAGCTCAAGCAATAAGACAACAAAAGAGATCAAGGGGATACAAATTGGAAAGAAAGAAGTCAAACTTTTACTCTTTGCAGATGATATGATAGCCTACATAAGTGACCCGAAAAACTCCACAAGGGAACTCCTAGAGCTGGTAAACACCTTCAGCAAAGTGGCAGGATACAAGATTAACTCAAAAAAATCAGTAGCCCTATTATATATAGATGATAAATGGGCTGAGAAAGAAATCAGAGAAATATCACCCCATACAATAGCCCCAAACAACATAAAATATCTGGGGATAACACTAACCAAACAAGTGAAAGACTTGTATAGCAAGAATTTTGAGTCTTTAAAGAAAGAAATTAAAGAAGATACCAGAAAATTGAAAGATCTCCCTTGCTCTTGGATAGGTAGGATCAACATAGTAAAAATGACAGTCTTGCCAAAAGCAATCTACAGATTCATCACAATACCCATCAAAATACTGGCACAATACTTCACAGACCTTGAAAGAACAATAATCAACTTTATATGGAAAAACAAAAGACCCAGGATAGCCAAATCAACCCTGTATAATAAAGGCATCACCATCCCTGACTTCAAAGCTCTATTATAGAACTATAGTTCTGAAAACAGCTTGGTATTGGCACAAAAATAGACAGGTAGACCAATGGAATTGAATTGAAGACCCTGATATTAACACACACACCTATGAACACTTGATTTTTGTCAGAGAAACTAAAATTATACAATTGAAAAAAGAAAGCATATTAAAAAATGGTGCTGGCATAACTGGATATTGGCATGTAGAAGACTGCAGATAGATCCATGTCTATCACCATGCACAAAACTTAAGTCTAAATGGATCAAAGACCTCAACATAAATCCAGTCACATTGAACCTCTTAGAAAAGAAAGTGTGGGGGGGTACCCTTGAACCTTAGACTGATAGCTGAGAGGCCAGCATGGGACTGATCCAGACCCCCTGAATGTGAGTGTCAGTGAGGAGGCATTCTTTGAGGCCTCGGGCAATAAATCAGTATTTATCCCTGGCAACCAAATGGACTTTGGGAGCCCATTCCACGGATGCCCTCTCAGCCTGGACGCATGGGCAAGGGCCTAGGACCTGCCCTGGGTGATATGACAGACTTTGGAAATCCCCCATGAAAGACCTCACCTTCCCTTACTGGGTGAGGGGGGCAGGGGATGAGGGGAGAGAGAGAGGGAGCTGGTATTGACATGTAAAGCAAGCTTGTTTCTAATTTAAATAAAAAATGAAGAAGAAGACAGACAGAATGAAAAGTTGAGAATTTCCAAGCAACTGAGCCCTGTGGGGGTGTCCTGCTGCTGCTGAGTAGTGGAGAGCTGTCAGTAATGTTGTTTATAATTACCATAGCAAATGAAAGGGCAGTGGGTGTTTAAAGAGGGAAGGGGCCACTTTGTGGGGGTACTTTCTGGGTAAAAAAATAAATAATTCAGACCCTGAGCATCTGGACTGTGAGAACTTGGCACCTCTATGCTCTCTAGGAATTCTCTTGCATTTCTGAGATGCTTTTGAAAATGTGTGTATTGTGTATCCCTAGGATAGAGAGAAAGAACACTTAAAACACACTGCAGCTCTTCCCAGAAACTTGAAAAGGTTCTTTTGAATACCTGGTCTGCAAATGTTGTGCAAGGCAAGAAAAGGTCATTTAAAAAGACATTATACTAGTCTTTGATGAAGGATCAGCCAAGGCCAACATTAACATTGAGAGAGATGAAGAATTTGTATGCAATATCTTTTGATGTGCAAAGAATTACTCACTGGCTTCCCAAGCAGGACATGGCTGTAATTCATTGAGTGACTGTTCAAAGCCTTTAATGTCTTGTAATGTGAATGTGCTTAGAATTTAAAATATTGCATGGAAAAATGATCTCTTGGGTGTTAGGGCTGATGTCTGTGACCAACACAGGCTTTGAGTAGTTACTTATTCTTTGGTACCTGGTGAGCTGATGAAAATTCTAGTGAATTTTCTGGAAATCCCCCCTTTAAGGGTTATCATTACATTAGGATCTCATGTGTGTCACAGGAATGATATTTTTAAATCAAACTCCGATATGAGTGGTTTTCCCATGTAGCAGAGTTGAATATTAGCACAGCTCATTGATGCTTCTGTGATCTACTGCATAGCAGCTTCATTATAATGCTTGTGAGAAAACATGGGATGAAAATGGAAATAAAATAAGTTTGATGATTGTATTCTCTAAATGCAGAAGCTTAGTAGGTGAAGATGCGATGGAGCATCTTTAGGGAATGGAATGATACATGACTGACTGTGAGCCATGATGTGAAAGCCTTTGGAAGGTGTTGACAGTTTAGAGGAACAGTGGTATTGACTAAGACCCCTGGGATTTGTATGCTGTGTGCCTTGGTGACATTGTTTCATTAAATATATTTTCTCAGTTATCTTGAAGACCCATGGACTTTTCTGGTTTTTACACTATGAAATAATATCATTTTATACTCCTAGGCCCTATTCTATTGCTTAGATCTCTTTTTCCTTGAAGAAAAGTGAGTCATCAGGGTAGTTTAAGAATGCCAAACCCTTTGGTAGGAGAAAGATAAGCCTGTTAAATGGAAACATGTTTATAGTGCAAACCCTCTACTGGTGGGATTAATATCCTTTGGGTGATGTTGCAAAGCAACCTGGTATTGCATTTTCTACTTTCTCCACATTATACCTCTGTCTCCTGAGTATTAGGATTATAGGTGTGTGATACAGTACCCTCTGACACATTTATCTTTTATTCTTTATAATCAAACTAAAACCTTTGATTTTTAAAAGTCTTGACCCTGCTGGCTTCCAGACAAGAAATGACACCTTGGATTTTCTAGTTCTCAGGCTTCTGGTATGTGCTGATGATTAACACTGGGATTTAGCTTCCTTACAGCGTATCTCCTCACAACTCTCTCTGCCTCCACAGAAAGCTTTCTTTTGCTGATCTATCTTCTGCAGAATTCCAAGCAACGCAGCATATAACACAATAATATCATTCTGCAAAACTGAAGTGATTAGCAGGTGGGTTTGCCATAGAAACAGAACTGTTCCAGGAGCAGACAGTGCTGGGTCACATGGCAATTCAGTATCAGCAAGGGCCCAGGCTTTCCTTATTTCTTAAGTTTTTATTAGAATATATTGAGTATACAGAATCATAGGTATCCTCATGAAATTTTGAACTCTATGTAATACATTTTGGTCATAGTCACCCCATTTCTGTCTCTTCTCCCCCAATACCCATCTTCTCAAATAGTCCATCCTTCCCACCTCCCTCCTTGCTTCCCTCCCTGTCTCCCTGCCTTCCTGCCTCCCTCCCTTCCATCCTTTTTTGAGCCAATGACTTTAATTAGGGTTGCTCACAGGACCACGGAGAGCTTATTAGTGTCTGTTTCACTGAAGTAAACACCTCTCCCACATTTTCTTCAGGGCCCAGGCTTTCTGGGTCTGTACAGCAGTGTTCAGTTTTTTACACTACTTTGCTCTCATGCTCCTATAGAGCCGTACTTACTTCCAAGGCAGGAAGGAGGTGTCTGGCCAGAAGGCCTAAGGAGCTCACTGGAAATACCATGTACTGGCGCCACTTACTCCTCCGTAGCCAGGTTCGTGCCCCAGGGATGTCTTTAGCTTGCCAAAGTCTGGGAGATAAAGCATCAATTCTACATATTGCTGTAACAAACTAAGTTGGGGTCTTATAAGGAAGACAGAAGGATGCACCCATCCTTGAGTATGGGGTTAGAAATGTTGTGCAAGCATTATTCAAAGACCATATTTAAAACACAGAGATAAATCTTAGCACTTAGAATTGAAGATTATATACATTCTAAATGAATTTAAGATTTGAAATATTACCTGTAAGTTTCTCTGGCACAATGCATTAAAATGATTTCATTAGACAAGGCAAGTATACTTACATTTCCTTAGATTAACTGAGCATTTACTGAGCACCTCTGATAACTCATGGGTTTTGTGTATGTTGTCACTCACGGCTGTCCTCTAACATGCTTTCTTCTACTTTGGCCTCCTAAATGATGGGGTTACAAGTCTGTACCACCGTGATGCATGTCTCCTATCGTGAGTCTCATAGCCATAAGAGGTTGGTTTTCTTGTCCTCATTCTGTAAGTAGAGAAAATGAATTTCAGAGAGAGTTTGTATGAGTCATTTCAAGTTTTACAGAGAACAATGTGAGGTTACATAGCAGGTCTATCTTGGCCCTTTTATAATACTTGTTATCACAAAAGAACTCTTAACATACATTCCATAGTAATGTACTTTAAAAACCTCTAATGTTTAGCATAGTGTTCTGCAATTAATCCTTACCAAAACATTAATTTCAATATCCTACTTGAAGGTTGAGGTTATTAGTAATAGGAAAATATATCCAAGGCTACAATTCATGAAACTCTGTCCTCTTGCAGGATATGCCTATTGCTGTCCTGCAGTCAGAGTAAATGCTGGTGAAACTGGACCCATTCACACAGTCTAAGATTCCATGTACTCCATCCTACATCCACACTTCCACCTGCCTATAAGCCTGCTCTAGGATAACTATGAATCTTGACCAACACATTTGTAGATGACAAGGTGAAGTTGCAATATCAAAAGGCGTACATAGGAGGTTGAGTGTGAAATAAGCATGGGAAATTCCAGCAATGCAGCTGTCATGAGTCATCACTCAAGCTGGGGTGGACTTGCCCTTTGTGCAGATGCCTGAGTCACCCATGTTTCTGTAGGTAGCCTCTATAAGCTCTTTGGTTCATGAAGCTGGACTTGGGTGGATTCATTCCATTTTTCTCTTCCAGCTGTGGAGAAGCAGACAACTCATGTAAAAGTCACACAACATGACTTGAAATAAAAGATTTGAAGTTCTTCTGACTTTATTTTCAGAACCTAAACTGTGATTTTTAAATTTATAAAAGAGGATGTTTTTTAATTCTGTTTTTGTGCATTCTTGGCTCTTTATTCATTCCTGAGGATTTATTCTAAAGAGACACTTGTCTGCTGTTCCAGGTCCCTAATTTAGAACATGATTTTGTGGGCAGTCTTAATTTTTGTTTATCTAAAACTGTCTTTATTTCACTCCTGTTGTTGGAAGAATCAGGTGAGAGGGAGATTTAAAATTCTAGGTAGGAGATTCTAGGTAAGTGAGTATATGAATCTGTCATTGTTTTCCATTGTTATAGTCTGTCTAACTGTTGCAACCTCCCTTTAGAAAATCTATTTACTCTCCAGATTTGCTTTGCTTTATTTTCATGGAGTTTTGTGGTACCATATTTAGGTTAGGAATCTTTTCAATTTCTTGCTTCAGTTTCATTTAACTTTTAAATCTGTGGACTGATATCTTTCAACAATTATGGAAAATTCTCTGCCACTTGATGTCTCAAATATTGCCTTTATCCCCTGTTCACTTTTAATATCCATTAAAAAATGTAAAACTGTGTCTTATCCCATCTCTCCACATTTGCCTCCTTCCTTGTCTTTTTCAAGCGTTTTTTTCAGTGTTCTGGATAAAGTCGTGTTCACATTCTCTGTTTTGTTTTCCATCTAACCAGGAACACAATCTGTAATTATGTTTAAATGTTTGGTTTTGTATTTTTTATTTATGGAAATACAGTAGAATTTTGTTTTGTTTCAAAGTGATAACACTTTATATAGTTTTCCATAGTTTGCATTCATTTCCATATATATGGAAATATATATAGTTTTTATTTATTCTTTGAGATTTTCATAAGATATATTTTTAAAAATTTTTTTATTTAATTTAAATTAGAAACTAGTTTGCTTCACATGTCAATCCCAGCTCCCTCTCCCTCCCCCATACGATATATTTTGGTCTTATTTTTTCCCCTTCCTCAACTTCTCCAGATTTTCCCTTACCTCCCTACCTAGCCAACTTCATGTTCTCTTTCTTAAACAAAAAATGAGCAAATATGATAGAAAACGAAAAGGAGTCCGGTTTGTGTTGGCTGAGTACTGAGCATGGGGCCTGCCCTGGGGTGTGGTTGATATTCCCAGTGCCACTCTACCCCAGAGAACGGATTTCCCTCTCCCAGCACTATCAATTGCAAATAGGTCTTGGGTAAGGCATGGGGTTTGTTCTGGCTTGAGCTCGTGAAGGCCTTGTACATGCTGTCACAGTATCTGAGTTCATTTGTGTATCTGCACTGTTATGTTTGGAAGATGCTGCTTCCTTAAACTGACTCCCACCCCCTGACTCTTATTATCCTTCCACCCCTTCTTCCATAGAGATGTCAGAGCATTGAGGGGAGGGGTACGACACATACATCCCACTTAGGACTAAGAATTCCATAGTTTCTTATTTTTTACACATTGTCCAGTGTGATTCTCTGTGTCAATTTCCATTTACTTCAACAAGATGCTTCTCTGATGTGGGTTGAGCAATGCATTGATCTATGGGTATAGCAATATGTTATTAGGAGTTGTTTTATTATTATGTTCATGTGGTGGAAAAATAATAGGTTTTTTTCCTGGAGTCCAAGACCTACCAAGCTTCAGGCCCTTGACCTCATCAACAGTGTCAGATATGGTTACCATCTTGTGGAGCGGGCTTTAAATCCAATTTTTCAAAGTGGTTGATCATTCCCATAACAATTATGCACAGTAGGTATGTATTGCAGGTCAGTCGGTATTATAACTTACAGCATGCATAACTGGGGGAGACTGATGGTTACTTTTCTCCGCTGGTATCCTGGTTAGCACTTTTAAGTGCTGTGAACACTTGCCGGTAGAGGTAAAGAACCCCTTGAATACTGGCTAAATTCCTCCATGTTCTAGGACATGAATATGTGGTATTTCCAGCAACAGGGTGTTGCCATCACGTTATGGGAGACAACAACAGTACTGACAATAGCTTGTAATGTTTGGGGGTGCCTATGGAACCCTACTGGACAGCAACTGAAGAAGATGTAATCCGTTCCCAGGAGTGGGGGTTTTATTTGGTAGCAGATAATGTTGAGTTTGGATATTGTTTTCCCCTATTATATGGTAACTTTATTTAAATGCCTCTTATATATGTAAATACTTTAGGTAGCTTCTACAGTAGTAAGTTTCCATATGATTTTTAAGTAGGTCTTTAGAGAAGGGAATATGGGAAGGGACAATCAAATTTATATTTTATTTCTTTAAACATAAAAGTATTCAAAGTATAGTACAGTTTTTAATAATGTCCTTTTGATTATTAAAGTGTCTGATATTCTAAATTTAAGCTGTGGTGATCTGATAGGGTACAGGGGTTTATTTCATTTTTTTTTCTGTTGAGGTTTGCTTTGTTACTGAGTATATGGTCTGATATTACCAGAGTCTCTTATTACTGCTGTTTTTCCTTAGATTGTATTTATTTTCTTAAAAGTCCTAGTAACAACAACAACAACACAACACAACACACACACACACACACACACACACACACTCCTTATTTCTAAACAGCTATTTTAAGTTGACATTACAGGTTTTGATCACTTGAGTGTGTCACAGTCAATGTTATGAATCTTCTCGATTGCTTCCCATGGTTCACAGCTTTCTCTCTTCCCTTCTGCTCTGATCAAGAGTAAGCTCCCCCTTCTGTAGTCCACCAGGTGGGAGGAGGTGAGTGAGTGTACTGCGGTTTCTCTCCTCCTTGGTGATGGTCAGGTTAGTAGTGTGGGAAGTCTACTGCCCACACAACCTTGACTCAGCTTCTCTTTTAAGTTTTGTTTTCTAGTGTTCCTTGATGTCATAAGCAAATCTGTTTCTTCCAGATTAGCAGATGCCTTGGGGCTAGCGCAACTCAGAAGTTTTCCATTTGAGTCACTTATTGAGTGTTTATTTGATATACTGTTTAAATTGTTTTGTCTGTTTTCAGATGGGTTAAAAGGATTAAGAATATGCATTGCATTAACTTTTTCTGCTTTATGTGTGGCGTTTGTCCAAATAGCCTAGCCACTCATTGCTGATTAAGCAACATCTAAAAGTAGCATTTTACTAACATCGTTCCACCATGATTATTTTATGATTATAACATCAGAAAAAGGCGAAGACTGTAGTAAATGCTTTCCTTTGTTTGACTTATAGCCTGTTTTAATTCTTTTTCTGTCTTTTGACTTAGAGATAGTTCCTTCTTACACTTCATAGTATCTCCAATGGCACAGTCAACTTCAGAGGCTGAAGGGAATGAGGTAACTGGGCAAAAAATGGCAGCAGGGAGACTTGAGCCTTGACTGTCTCCTGTCCTGGATGTGGGGTTGCAAGCATAATCAGCATTTTTTTCTTAAAAAATTGGACAAATTGCCTCATTTATATGATTTATTAGACATGTTTCTAGAAGAAAGAGGCCTGAACTGGATTAATCCAGTAGAAGACACAGAAACATCCATGGAGACCTCAACAGGGAAGGGAATTGGAACCTCCCATGTCCTCAGTATGGATGCGATTCCAGACTGTGCATGATCCTCAGGCCTGAATCCCATCTTTTTTTTTTTTCTCAAGTGCTGAGGTCACTGTCAGCTGTAGTTTTTCATGCTCTCTTAAATGCACAGTGATGGTTTTGTTATTGTGGCAATGTATGCAGCAACTTCCATCTAATGAGTTTTTGAGATTATGATTTATTTCCTTTTCTATTTTAATTGTCTTTAAAAATTTCTACTTGGGCTTTTAATGCTCATTACTCATCTTGCAATACTAAATGAGTTTTCTTTCTAAGTGGAAATATTTTTATTTCTGTTCATCGTTATTTGACTGATATATCTCTATAAACAATAGAACCAACGTTTCTAACAGTACTTTCTCAAGACAACTTGTTCTTTAAAATGTTGGATATTGGGGGTGGTTGGCGGGAGGGCATAGGAGGAGGAGAGGGACAGGGAGAGGAACCTGGAATTGACATGTGAAGCAACCTTGTTTCTAATTTAAGTTTAAATTTAAAAATTAAAAAATATAAAATAAAAAATTGCTCAACCCTTTCTACATTCCAAAGTCACAGCCAAAGAAGACCACAGAAAAACTGTACTTTTAAAATACATTCTTTTAATCTTGTTTTTTTCAAAAAATAAAATAAAATGTATTTGTTTACTTAGTGTGTGCTTCTGTGTGTCTGTATGTGCCTTTGTATCTGTGTGAGTGTATGTCCATGTGTTGTACATGATTGTGCGTGTGCAGAGGCCAGAAGGGGTCATTGTGTGTCCTCCAACACCCCCTGCCCATTTCTTTGAGGTTGGGACTCTCCTGAACTGAAGCCTTTGTTTAAATCAGCCAGCAAGCCACAGTGATCCTCCATGGAGCTGCCATAGTGGATGTGTGTGGAATGCCTAGTTTATTACTGGATGCTGGGGGTCCTAACTCTCATTGGCTGTTGCATAGCAAATGCTTACTCCTCTGAGCCATCTCTCCATATCTGCTAGAGGTAATTTCTATTAACCTTTAATAAGAACATTTGTAAATAGATTTACAAATGTCTTTTTCTGTTTACATTATACAGTGCAACATATGTGTATAATAACATGTAATAAATGTATATAAAGTATATTTATGTCTATATACACATTTACAAAAATGAGGCATGTGCCATTATTCTTATATTATTCAAATTCTTTATGAATACTGCATGTGTAGTCCTATTTCTCTTTTTCCGGTAAGTTAATTCTATTTTAATGTTAGATTTGAAGCCTACAATAGGCATGCTGTAATCTGTGTAACCACAGTAGTTAGGTATAGAGTAAGGGACTAACAGTGAGGGAGGAATTTCTCAAAGAATTGCAAGTAGAATATATAGTTATTGTGGTGGGAGGGAGGGTGGAATCAGAGAATTAAAATGAGAACGTAAGGGAAGAGGTGGGGGTAAGGCAGGGGAATACAGGGAGGGACAATTAGTACTAAGGACCATTTGAAAGGTCATATGGAAACCTACTACAGTAGTAGCTTCTTAAATGCACACATATACAAAATAAAGTCATGAAGAGACAAAGCCCCAATTAGACATTCTTACTACCAAGTAAAATCCTATGTACCAGGAATAGGTCACATCAAATTGAGTTGTTGGATAAAATACCTTGGGGTAATGCTAACCAAACAAGTGAAAGACCTGTATCACAAGGACTTTGAGTTTTTAAAGAAAGAAATTAAAGAAGACATCGGAAAATGGAAAGCTCTCCCATGCTCTTGGATAGGTAGGATCAACATAGTAAAAATAGCAATCCTGCCAAAAGCAATCTACAGACTCAATGCAATCCCCATTAAAATACCAGCACAATTCTTCACAGACCTTGAAAGAACAATAATCAACTTTGTATGTAAAAACAAAAGACCCAGTATAGCCAAAACAACCTTATTCAACAAAGCAGCATCTGGAGGCATCACCATCCCTGACTTCAAGCTCCATCATAGAGCTGTAGTCCTGAAAACAGCTTGGTATTGGCACAAAAAATAGATAGGTAGACCAATGGAATCAAATTGAACACCCTGATAGTAACCCATACATATATGAACATCTGATCTTCAACAAAAGAAGCTAAAAATATACAATGGCAAAAAGAAAGCATCTTCAACAAATGGTGCTGGCATAACTGGGTGCTGGCATGTAGAAGAATGCGGATCGATCCATGTCTATTGCCATGCACAAAACTTAAGTCCAAATGGATCAAAAACCTCAACATAAATACAGCCACACTGAACCTCTTAGAAGAGAAAGTGGGTGGTACCCTTGAATGAATTGGTACAGGAGACTACTTCCTGAACATAACACCAGTAGCACAGACAATTAATACATGGGACCTGAAACTGAGAAGCTTCTGTAAGGCAAAGAACACAGTCAACAAGACAAAAAGGCAGCCCACAGAATGGGAAAAGATATTCACTAACTCCACATCTGACAAAGGGCTTATCTCCAAAATTTACAAAGAACGCAAGAAGCAAGTCTCCAAAATGCAAAAGAATCCAATTAAAAAGTGGGCTACAGAACTAAATAGAGAATTCTCAGTAGAGGAGTCTAAAATGGCTGAGAAGCACATGAGAAAGTGTTCAATATCCCTAGCCATCAGGGAAATACAAATCAAAAGAACTCTGAGATACTATCTTACTCCTGTCAGAATGGCTAAAATCAAAAACACCAATGATAGTTTATTCTGGAGAGGATGTGGAGAAAGGGGAACACTTCTCCACTGCTGGTGGGAGTGCCAACTTGTATAGCCACTTTGGGAATCGGTATGAAGATTCCTCAGAAAAATGGGAATCAGTCTACCACAAGACCCAGCAATTCCACAGGCATATACCCAAAAGATGCACATTCACACAACAAGGACATCTGTTCCACTATGTTCATAGTAGCATTATTTATAATAGCCAGAACTTGGAAGCAACCTAGATTCCCCTCAGCTGAAGAGTGGATAGAGAAAATATGGTACATTTACACAATGGAGTACTATTCAAGAGAAAAAAAAACCAATGGAATCCTGAAATTTGCAGGCAAATGGATGGCACTAGAAGAAACCATCCTGAGTGAGGTAACCCAGTTACAAAAAGACAAACATGGTATGTACTCTCTCATATATGGATTTTAGACATAGATCTGGGGAGTGCCAGCCTACAATCCCACGGCCAGAGAGTCTGGGAAACAGAACCATCGACTGATGGAAGCAGAGACAGACTCCCACATCTAAACACTGAGCTGAACTTTAGGAACCCAGTGACAGAAGGGAGGACTAATGAGTAAAGGGGTTAAGACTGGTTTAACCCCAGAAATAGCTGACCTGAACAAGGGGTAGCTCTTGAGTCCCAGACTAATGGCTTGTAATACAGCATGGAACTGACCCAGATCCCCTGAATGTGGGTGTCAGTGAGGAGGCCTAGGCAATCTATGGGGCCTTGGGTAGTAGATCAGTATTTATCCCTGGCATACAAATGGACTCTGTGTGCCCATCCAACAATGAGAGATGCACTCTCACCCTGGACTTTTGGGGGAGGTTCTAGGCCCTGCCCTGGATGAAATGACAGACTATGGATACCCCCATGGAGGGCCCCACCCTCCCTGGGGAAAGAAGGGGTGCTGGGGGGGTTGGTGGGAGGGTGTGGGAGGAGAGGAGGGAAAGGGAGAGGGACCTGAGATTGACATGTGAAGCAACCTTGTTTCTAATTTAAATTAAAATTTAAAAATAAGCCGGGTGGTGGTGGTGCACGCCTTTAATCCTAGCACTCAGGAGGCAGAGGCAGGTGGATCTCTGTGAGTTCGAGGCTGGGCTGGACCGACAGCCTCCAAAACAATACAGAGAAACCCAGTCTCATAAAAAAATTAAAAATAAAAAAAGGAAAAAAATGAGTTGCTGGCCAAAGAGGTCCCAACCCAAGCTATTTCCTAGGCTATGTGTTGTATCCACAAACTGATGGTAAGGCAAAATTGCCAAAGACAGTACTTACATAGCTCATTGAATAGGAAAAATTGAGCTGTTGCCTACCCAGAGCCTTCATCCCTACTGAGTAGTGTTTATGGTACTGAAAGTTACTCTGCACACTTCCAGAGGAGAAAGGTAAATACAAGCCTAGCTACAAACCCATGCTACAACGGTGACGTGTGTATCTGATGCACTCTTGCACTAGTGGCTCGAATGTTGCAGGAGTAACCAACCACTATCTGATTAGATTTAAGGTCTACTCTATGGAATCTGTGGAATCCATGTTCAGGTGACCAAGAACCTGAGACTAGACAGGCCATGGGTCTAGGGGAAACCAACTCTATTGCTCTGCTAAAGGACATAGCAATAAAATAGCTCCTAAGGACATATTGCTATACCCACAGATCAGTGTCTTGCTCATCCATCATTGGAAAAGCTTCCCCTTGCAGTAGACAGGAATTGATGCAGAGACCTACAACTGGACAATGTGCAGAGAGCGAAAGACCTAGGAGCACTCAGTCCTAAATGGGATGTCCTCATCAAACCCCTCCTATCAGGGCTCAGGGAACTACGTGGAAGAGGAGGCAGAAAAATTGTAAGAGCCAGAGAGGATGGAGGGTACCAAGAAAACAGTGTCTTCCAGATACAACAGGACTGATACACATACAAACTCACAGAGACTATGGCAGTATGCATAGGGTCTGCATAGGTCTAAGCCAGATGGAGTCCCAGTTCTGAGAGGGAGAAATGGGCATGAGCTCTGATTCATAACCAAGAAGCTACCTCTAATTGACAATTGCCTGCAAAGGGAAATTTGGTTTTCTCTAATAGAGTCTTACTGGGCATACAGACCACATTTAAGGGCAAGCCCCATGCCAAGCAGTACAAACTCAATGTAATATTGGAAGTTTGTTTCATATTGCTTTGTTTATACATTTTTTACCTTTTTTTGCTTGTGTATTATAGTTTCTTGTGCCCCCCTTTATTCTGGTCTGTTTGTTTTTTACTTGGCTGTTCATTTTCTAAAAAAGAAAAAAAGGCATGGAGAGATGGGGAGGATCTGGAAGATGAGGGAGGAGAAATCAGAATCAGAATATACTGATTGAAAAAAATATTTTCAATAAAATTATAATTACAAAGTAATTGAAAAGTTAAATTCATTTTAGATTGAAACATAAATTATACATATTAGTGAGTACTATGATATGTTTGGCAGCATATACATTGTCCCATGCAGCTGTATCTTCAAAACATCTGTCATTTCTTTATATGAAGATTTAAAAAGCCCTGACTTCAACCTTTTTTTTTTAAAAAGTACATCACATCATTTTCATCTGTAGCACGCAGACTGCCTTAGTCTATGTAACTGTAGTGTAGCAGCTATGATACCTACTGATCATTTCCCCACCCTGCCCCCTCTTTCCTCTACCTGGCTGCTTGTAAGCATCATCTCCTGGCACCTTCTATGAAATCTACTTCTTCATCTCTCTCTGTATGTTTGTGACTGGACAAACTGCTTGCCACTCTGTGCTTGTCTTATGTCACTGAGCATAAGGATCTAGCACTGTGTATATTGTCACCCATGACAGAATTTCAGTCTTTTGTGTGTGAATAGCATTCCCTTATACATTTGTGCCATGTTTTCTTTGTCCCTTCATTAGGGACAGGCATTTAAGTTGATTCTGTTACTCAGCTGTTGTGAACACTGTTGTAATGAACACAAGAGTGCTATGTCCTCTCAACTTGAAGTCATGTTGTTTTACATCTAGTTTTTTTTTAAGATTTCTATGACAGCCTTACTAATTTACAATTATGCCGACTGTATGTCTTGGTTCTCTTTCCTCCACATACTCACTAGCCAGTTATCAGCTCCATAATACTACTATAGCGAGGGGATGTTGCCATATAGTTTCATTAGCATGCCCTTCACAATGAGTGATAGTGAATATTTTTCTTACGCCTGATAGCCATTTGCAGGCCTTAAAAAATCCATTTAAGTCTAGTGCCCACTTTCTAATTGTTGCTATTAAATTTTGTATATTCCGGCTGTCAACTCCTTGCCAGTTGTACATGCCATAGATATGTTCTCCCACTCGAGGGCTGCTTCTTTACCAGGTGATCATTTTCTTACCTGCCCTGAAGCCTTTGAGTGTGGTGCATTCTCATTAACTCATCTTTCCCTTTTGCTTCCTGTGATTTGGAGATTTTATGCCAAACAGTTTTTTCCCATTCTGATGGCCTATGGTTGCTTCTGGTAAATTTATAATTTCAGTTCTTTCATGTAACTCTTTATCCAGTGGTTCTCAACTTTCCTAACACTGTGACCCTTTAATGCAGTTCCTCATGCTGTGGTGACACCCCCCCACCACGAATTATTTTCATTGCTACTAATTGTAATTTTGCTACTGTTAGGAATATTTATGTTAATATTTTTGGAGATAGAAGTTTGCCAAAGGGGTTGTTTGGCACAGGTTGAGAATCACTGCTTTAGCCCATTCTAAGTAGACTTCTGTTATTGGGGAGAGATTAAAACCATTTCTTTACATTGTCAATGGACATACTGTTTTCCCAGCAGCATTTTTTAGGAAGACTGTACTTTCTCCTGCTCATATCCTTAGCAGCTTTGTCCAGCCAGTGAATGTTTCCTGCTCATTTCTACTCTTTTTCATTGATCTGTGTGGTCTCTGTTTCAGAGCCATGCTGTTTTGACTACTGCAGCTTTCTAGTATATTTTGAAGTCGATTGTAATTCCTGCAGCTCTGTCGTGTTTGCTCATTATGGCTGTGGCTGTCTTTCTTGTTCTACATACATTTGAGGGTTTTTTTCTGCTTCTGTGAAGAATGACCTTGGTATTTTGGTAGAGGTGTGGACATTTAAATAATTTTGATTCTTCCAACCCAGGAATATTGGGGGGGGGTCGTTGTGCTTTTTGTGTGTCTTTAATTTCTTCCTCAGTGTTTTTATAATTTTCACTGCAAGGATCTTTTTCACCTCTGGTCCAGTTTACTCCTATTCAGTGTATTTTATTGTTTTGGGTTTGTTGTGAATGAGGCTGCTGTAATGACTCCTGCTTCAAATGTTTTGTTGTTGGAGTGTAGCAATGCTATTGATTTTTCCACATAAGTTGTGTATCCTATAAGTTTGCTGAGTGGACTCTGGGGTTAGCTGTATATCAGCTCATGCAGTCTGCACTTGGTGACTATGACTTCTTTTGTCATTGAATGTCCTCTATTTCTTCCTTTTGTTTTATTGCTCTGTGTGGTGACTAGTCTTGGTTGTCAACTTGAGTATACCTGGAATTAATAAAAACCCAAGCAGCTGGTGTTTTCCTGTGAAGCATTTTTCTTAATTAAATCATTTGAAGTGGGAAGACCCACCTTTAGTTTAGAGCTTTCCATGTGAGATGACATGCTTTTTAACATGGGCCACACCTTTTGGGGGCAGCCTATATAAAGGACATGGAAGAAGGAAGCTTTTTTTTTGTTTTTTGTTTTTTGTTTTGTTTTGTTTTGTTTTGTTTTTTGCTTGCCATTCCTTCACTGTCATTAAAACCTTCTTTTTCATGATTTTGGTGTATACTAAATCAGTTTGCTAGTATTAAAATTTGGTTTGGAATTCTTTTTCAGCTGTGTTCATCAAGGTTGTTAGCCTTCCTTTCCTCTGCCTTTCTGTCCCTCTCCCTCTTTCTTTTTCTTATGTCCTTGTCTGGTTTTAGGATTAGGGTATTGCTGACATCATGGAATATGTTTGGAAGACTGCCTCTCTGTTTTATTTTATTTCATTTTATTTTTTTAACAACTTAAGGAGAAGTGGAACTAGCACTTAATATGTTTTGTAGAGCTCATCAGTGATGCTTGGCCCTGGAATTTTCTTGATGGGAGACTTTTATTACTGACAATATTGTTACTGGTCTGTTCAGGTGTTCTGTTTCATTGTGATTTAATCTTGGTAATAAAGTGATGGCCTTGCAAATCCTTAGGGTAGAGAATAATAAAACATGAGTTTAAGAGAGCTGTGTTGGTTGGATTTTTGTTTTTATTTTTTATTTTTTTCAACTTGACACTAAGCTAGAGTCATCTGGATTGAACCTCAACTGAGAAAATGCCTTCATCAGATTGACTACAGGCAAGCTTGTGGGGCAGTTTCTTGATTAATGAATAATGTGGATGGGTCAAACTTAATGTAGGTGATGCCAGCCCTGGGTAGGTGATCCTTAATGTATAAGAAAGCAGACTGAGCCAGTCAAGAAAAGTAAGTCAGTAAGCAGTGTTCCTCTATGGTCTCTGCTTCAGTTCCTGCCTCCAGACTCCTGTCTTGAGTTCCCTTGGTGATGGAGTATGAACTGAGAGTTGTAAGCCAAGATAAACCTGTTGTGGTGTATTCACCAGAGAAGGCTGCTGGGACATGGGTTTAAGTCAATAGAAAGTCTTTATTAGCTGTCTGGTGACTACTCTGGATGTTCAGGATCCCAGTGTAGCCCTGAGCTTTTCTCAGGGTGAACTTTTAAGCAAAAAAAAAAATGTGTTTTGGGTTGACATACTTCAGTTAACAAGAACATTTAGAGACTTTCTCAGAATGATGCACTTTGATGGATTAGGCCTTTGTTTTAGTTTTGGAGAGTGGTTCTGTCTACTTGCGGAGTTTTATAGACTCAATCATACTTCCATGGAGTCAGTCATGCTAAAGTCTGGGAAACTACTAAGGTCTGGGGCCCTGTTACAAATCCTTTCTCCCCAAGTTTTGGTCATGGTGATTATTATAGCAACAGATACCTCTAAGATGAGAGCTTTCATGAAATCTTTAGAAAGAGTGAACAGAGCTAAACTAAAGGCCAGTGTAGAGGTACAGAAGACCCACAAGATAATCCCAAACCATGAATGGTCGAAATCCAGTCTTCATTCATTCTCTGTAAATCTAAGTGTGGCTTGTAACTCCTCTCCCACCTCTGTCCCATCACTGTTCTGTATCCCTCTAGAGAAACTCTTGTCTTACTTTTGTCTGGGATGCTTTGTGGAATGAAAGCATTGGATGGTATCCAATGTGACTTGGCACCAGAAGTGCTGAGAGCTAGGCTGATTGATCCCAGGCCTTTTCAGAGGCTTGATGAAAGGACAAAGGAGCCTAGCTCTGTGTCCTTGCTGAGGGTCAGACTTGGCACGGTTTAGGCTGGGGCTGGGGCTGGGGCTGGGGCTGGGGCTGGGGCTGGGGTCAGAGCCTCAAAGGAGTTAAGGTTTTGGTTCCTGAGAATTTAGCTTTTCTGCCTATAAGGACTGTACTTAACATTGTGTGCTTAGGCTCTGACACCCTTGTGATATTCTTTGTTCCCCTTGTGTAACATTACTTGATTAGCTTCTTGATGAATTCATCTCATTTCTCCCCTAAAAAATGAATATAAAACAACTTCTTAATAAGTTTGCTTCACATAAGACATAGCTTATGCAAGACCTCTTGAATCCACCTTTTCTATCTCCTTTATTTCCTTTTTATAGTAGATTCTATTTGTTTTAGATTTATTTATTTATTATGTATACAGTGTTCTGCCTGCATGTTTGCCTGCATGCCAGAAGAGGGACCAGATATCATTATATATGGTTGTGAGCCACCATATGGTTGCTGGAAGTTGAACTCAGGACCGCTAGAAAAGCAGTCAGTGTTCTTAACCTCTGAGCCACCTCTTCAGCCCCTCTCCATTATTTCTGATCCTTTGGACCTTCCTCCTCAGGATGCTGTCACTGAGGAATGACCCGTTGGTCTAGGTCAAGAATGGTACAAGCGGGATTAAGATTCAGAGAGGCAACTGGAGCTGGAGTTGGTAAGAAGACAAGTAGCTAGGACTTAGGCTCTAACAGAGCCCAGCAAACTCCATGTTGTTAAATACCAACAGCTCTGGCACAGTAGCCTTCACTCTCATTCTACTTGTCATTGTTAACTCTGGATCAGCATCAGTGTTACTCTCTAACTAGCTTGGACCCCAAGGAATTCAGAGATTTCCCAGCTTCACTTATCCCTGCTCTTGTACCCTATACCACTGCAGAACTCTCCATTTGAAAGTTTCACCACGTTTCCACCTTTTCATGTCATATATGGTAGGACTTTTAAATCACTCTTATCCATTAAACAAAAATCAGTATTGTAGCAGACGATTTGATTGGTGGCAATATTCAATAGTAGGAGCAGACATGCAAGAGTGCTTAATTCCCATTTTCCTTTAAAATAGAAATACCTCTATTTTAAAGGAAAATGGAGTTATCAAAGCCCATATTTTTTGTTCTCTTTAGCTCATAGATTGCCATTCTCTGTCCACCTCTGAGGAGAGGAGCAGAGAACTCCTTTCTGGAGATGTTGACTGTGACAGCACCCTTCAGTGAAGTGGCCCCATCCACCAACTTCCTTCCTTCACAAGGAGGCTTCTGACTGTTAGTAAAGCAAATGGTTAAGGCTCTTGGAGGACTGACTGCCATCGATTTGAAAGAGAAACATCTTCATTGTTTGAGAGAAAAGGAGATGAAGTAAGAACAAAAACAAAACAGCAACAAAAAAACAGAACCTCAGAAAATGTTAAAAAGGGGGAAATAGCAAGCAGCAGTTCAATCATAGGTCCAGAGGTGTTAGATAATATTAGAGGTTGTCAAAAGGAAATATGTCACGTCTGCTGTGCGGCCTGTGTCCGAGAACGTGCGGAGGGTGTCGGGGGATTGACAACACAGAGACTTGTTCAACGATGTAAAGAAAACTTTAAGCAGGCCCCAAAAAGGTTCAAGAAAACTTCCTAAGAAAGTCTCCCTCCAGAGAAGCTTCTGCTCTCTCCTCTACCCTGGCTGGTTCTGCTCTGACACCAAAAACTGATCT
Organism: Mesocricetus auratus; assembly: GCF_017639785.1. Lineage (NCBI taxonomy): Eukaryota > Metazoa > Chordata > Mammalia > Rodentia > Cricetidae > Mesocricetus > Mesocricetus auratus. Next base: position 154,636,451 of record NW_024429266.1, on the reverse strand, counting down.
GGGCGTGTCAGAAGAGGCGGTTAGTCTCTGGACAAGGTCGAGGTCAGGGCGGTTTCGGTGGGCAGGCCTTTTCCAGGAACTTATTGCCCCGGGCATTGTATTGTTTTTAGTAAACATGTTTTTAGTAAACATTGTCTTATAGCTGCCTACTCCCAGGCGGAAGGGGAAGTGGGTCTCTGCTCAAGGTCTGGTGTCCCGACAGAAATATATGAAATTCCTGAAAAATGTGACTTTAGGAAATTAAAAGATCTAGGTCCTCTGCATATGTTATAGTTGTGTAGCTTGTTCCTCCTGTGGGACTCCTAACAGTGGGAGCAGGGGCTGTCTCTGACTTTTTGACCTGCTCTTAGGGCCCTATTCTTCCTACTAGAATGCCTCATTCACCCTTGATATGAGGGTATGGGCCTAGTCTTATTGTTATTTGTTATTCCATGCTTGGTTGATATCCCTGGGAGGCACTCTCCATTCTGAAGGAAAATGGAAGATGAGTGGATATGGGGGGAAGAGAGGAGGTGGGGAAGGCTGGGAGGGGAGGTGGGAGGGGAAATTGTGGTAATATATGGGAGAAGAATAAAAAAAGAAGAAGAAAAGCTATGAATAATTAGACACCAAAACTAAAATGGAAAGTTCTACAGAAGGGCACACTGGAGCGAGACTGACAGGAGAGTACAGATAAGGCCAGACTGTAGTTCCAGAAGAATTAGGATACAAGCAACCGAGAATCTCTGTGAGCAGCAGAGAACCTGGAAACAGCAGTGAGCCCCACCAGGGTTTTGGGGATGAAAGGGGTGAGCACAGGATGTGAGGGTCTCTCTGTGAGTGCTGTTGTGAACTGAACAGCGTACCCGGTGTGGATGGCTCAGAGAGCACGCTGAATCTGCAGATAATGCCTAATTCTAGAAACATCAACAACTTAGGAAACACTACAGGCGTGCTATTAGGAAATATGGAAGTAAGATCCATGGAAAAGAGAGGCGGCAGGAGTTTGCTGCCTGGAGAGATCTGATCTGAAATGCCCCGAAAACTTGCAGTTTTCATGGTGTTATCAAATTGAACATGCAGTGCGATAGTTAAAACTCCACACCTACATTAGTTTGAGGCAGTATCTACTTTTATTCAGTACACATGAGTCCCAAAACATTTGGGATTCAAACATGAATTTTTCCATAATGAGAAAAAACAATCTGTGTGGGAATCACTGACAGTTCAAGAATATAAAACTCATACTCAGCTGGGTGATTTAAAAGATTTTCTATGAAAAAAATTTCAGACAAGCAACTTTTGTCTCATTTACAGACTAAGAAGCTAGCCCCATACGAGAGAGGGCTCCACACTGGCAGATTACAGTTGTAAGGTTTAGCAAAAACACCCAGCCAGATGAACAAACCAGAATAATTAGGTAAATTTGAATTCTGGTGAAGCAATTATGTTTAATCCAAGTATGCCCCACCTCTAAATGAAACATATTCATCCTAAAACATTATTCATTATTTATTGGAAATCAATAAATGTAGAAATCATAATGGGGTTTGAGAGGAAATGGTTGGACCTCTTTTTTGTTTTGTTTTTTTCTTACTAGCCCATTTGTCATCCATGAACTATTTAAACCTGCTTAGAATCTGCTTCTCTTCTCAGGCTCTACCAGCTTTGGGTTTTAGTGAGTTCCATGAAATGACCAACAGCTTCTGACTCTGGAAGAGTGAGTCCGTCTCTACTGTTCTGACAGTTTTTCTGTTACAGGATAATGGCCAAAATACTGACTTGAATGGACACCTTAGGGATAAATTTAGCCAAATGTCTGGCAAGCAAGTCCAGTAGCCCCTTCCCTTCAGTGGGAAGGAAATGTGAAATGAGGTGCGGAATCGGAACAGCAATCAGACACTTGGTAGAGGGTGCTAACCTTGTCCACAGCTGTCAGATGCAAAGTTCCCCTTGTCTTCCCTTTGAACTTAGGTTCAGTTGTCTTAACAGCAAGGGCTGTCACCTGTCAAGCTTTCCTCTCCATCAGTAATTTTTTCTTCTGGATTTATTCTATGGGGCTGTTTTCACCTTTGATATAGTCGAAGAATAATTTTTTCTTCTGCATTGGCAATTGGATGGTCAGGGCTGGCATTTGCAGTTTTCAAATTCTTTCCAGAATTCAATTCTCCTTCAAACAGCTTGAAGAAATCAAAGAAGCCACCAAGTGCTCAGTTGTGTGTCTGTATTTTTCAATTATTTCCAGCATGGTAAAACAAAAACAAAAATCTATCATGGGCTTGGGAGTCTGAAATTTTGACATAATGTGTTGTTTTCAGTCCCCACAGAAAAGCTTTCTGAAACCTGATGTGCCCTATGGGTGTGGCTCTCAGGGTTCCTGCGGTGACTAGCCACTTTCCACTTTAAAAGGCAAAACAACTTTCTCCCTACAACTATCTTTGACTTTCCATCTTTATCCAGACATGTCAATTCAATTTCTCTATTGATTCTGTAAGCATTTTGTAGCTTATGTAATTCAATCTCTCTCATCTCTCTCTCTCTCTCATCTCTCTCTCATTTGCCTATTTTAGTTACTTTATTCGCTTTCTCATAGTTTACCCCAAATTACAAAAAACCAAAACTAAGAGTCCCTAGTCTCTCTACAATTCTGAAAATAGCAAGGCATTTGTGGCTCCATGTTTTTCTGTCTATGGAATCAAGACTACAACACTTAGGCTCTTCCTCCCCGTTTCCTTAGCTGTAAATAAATGGCAACAATAGAACCTACTGGGTAGATTGGTTTTAAATAAGATGAGTGCCAGCTATGTATTGTCGTGCCTACCCGAACAGGCCACATAGTAAAACAGCCATAGAGTAAGTTCTTCTGCACAAAATTACCATGATCTTTGTCAGTTCCAGGACTACCATCCAAACATATAGTTTTGGCGGGTCAGACATATCATAGATCTATACGCATGTGCTCTTTCAAGACCAAGGCCTTATTGCTGGATACACAGTGTTTAGAAGCAAAGAATTCTGGTGCTGTTTAGCTCTTTCTGGTACTTTCACACACTAGTCAGGTAATGACCTCATGCCTCGATGGGGAGGAGAGCTTTTGAAAAGCATCTTCCTCCTCTGAACCACCCTCCAAGGTTCTCCACCCTTGTTTCTGTTTCCATAAGTGGGGAAGCAGATTGTTTTTCAAATCTGACTGTGGGTCTGTCAGCTCTTGAAGCCTTTTCCAGTACAGAATGCTTCCCGAGGCCTTTCTTGTCTCACAGGAATGGAAACGGAATAATGACAACAGCAACAACAACAATAATAAATCACTCCACAATAGAAAATCAAAGACACAGTTGGCATCTCTAGTGAAGAGCATTGCCAGGTGTGGTGGTTTGAATGAGAATGGCCCCCATAGGCCCATTTGTTTGAAGGTTTGGTCTCCAGCTGGTGGACTCTTTTGGGAAGGATTAGAAGGCACCCCCTCCCCCAATACATACAGCAGAAAAATAAGAATCAGCATCACACTTGGACATTAATGTATCTAGGCCAAGAGTCAATCATAATTGGTTTAAACTATGATTGTTTTAGTTTTGTTTTTTCCAGACAGCATTTCTTTGTATAGATTTGGAGCCGATCCTGGCACTTACTCTATAGACCAGGCTGGCCTCAAACTCACAGAGATCTGCCTGCCTCTGCCTCCCAAGTGCTGGGATTAAAGGTGTGCGCCACCACCGTCTGGCTAATTCTAATATTTTAATTCCTTCTTTGAATTAATCTTCCAAACCCTTTTCACTGTTTCCCATGGTACCTAGAGAAGTCAGCATGCTGGATCCAGGGAATCTTGACTTCATTTCCGTGTCTTTGTGGCATGGCCAACAGTGTTTCTTCAGCTGTCAAAAGAGAGAAGATGACGATCACACCAGTAATGAGGATGCTAATAATGCCTAACATCTATTGCTCCTTGCGGTGGCTATTCTTGGTTGTCAACTTGTTTGCATCTGGAGTTAACTAAAACCCGCAAATGGAGGGGCATACCTGTGAGGGAAGTTTCCTTCACTTGAAGTGGGAAGATCTGCTTCTAAACTGGATCTTTGATATTGGAAGACACGCCTTTAATCCAGATCATTTGAACTGGGAAACCCCACCTCTAATCGAGGCCACAACTTCTGCTGGAAGCCTAGGTAAGAACATGGAATTAGGAAACTTTTGCTCCTTACCTGCTTGCTGTCACCTCACCAGCAAGTCCAATCCTTCACTTTAGAGCCTACTTTTTTGGGATTCTGGTGTATATGAAGACCAGCTATGACATCCAGCCTCCTGAACAGAACAGGTGCTGGATTCTTGGACTTTTTATTGTCAGATAGCCATTGTTGGATTAGCTGGACCATAGCCTATAAGCCATTCTAATAAATTCCATATATATGATATATATGCACATATATTATTCATTAGTTTTGTTACTCTAGAGACCCCTGATGTACCCATTTATGAAATTAGGCAATGTGCTAAAGAAATTCATGAATATTATCTCAGTGTTCTCACAACAGATCTAAGGTAGGTGTCTTTTTTTAAATGATAGTAAAACTGAAATTTGGATAGCTAAGTAACTTATTTGAAGTTATGTGACTTTGAATTTACATCTTTCAGGCAGACTCAATGTCTGTGTTAGCCAACCTCAGAAAGTCCCTCAGTGACTCTGACCTTCTGCAACTCATATTCTTGTGAGCTGATCTCCTGGTTCCAGTGGCTTTAACTTGTGTGACAAAAAGCATAAAAGTTTCTGTTCCCCTCTCCTCCTCTCCTTCCCTCCCCTCCCCCTCTTTTCTTCTCTCCTCTCCCTCCCCTCTCTGTTTTGGAGATGACCAGTGGCCATCTTCTCTGCTTCCAGGAAGTGTGTAAAGAAGCACATAGAGCAAGGGTCTGGGGTATGAGCCCTGTTACACAGGCAGATCCTTTGCCTTTAGTCCAGCTTCCAGCATCTGCAAGATAGTGTTCAGGCCCATTTGACCTTCATTCTGGATTTCTCCTACATTTCTTTTGCTGTTCCTTTCTGGTTCAGTGACAAGATTGTTTGATTGCAAAGAAGAAAAGCCTAATGTAACCTGTTCTAGAAGGAAAGAGGATTTCCAGGCAGGCGTAAGTGAAAAGTCAGAGAACTTCAGATACCATTTGACTTGGAAGTTTATGACATCATTACATGAATGCATATTTCTGGGATCTGCTTGGCTCTGATTCCCCTCTGTGTGTTGACTTCATCTTAGTTGCTTTTTTTCAAGGACTGAAGATGGCTAGTGTTATCAAGTACCCAACAAACTAGGAATCAGAGAAAATGCATGAGTTTTCCCAGACTCAAGACTGATAAGGATCTGGAAGGAGCTATAAGTGGTTACATGCCTAGAAGAGGTTAGCGATCATCCTATGACATTCATTCTGACACTTTCTCTTTCTTGTGTAAGTGTGTAGTGTATGCATGTGTGCACAACTGTATGGGAGAGAGGTCACATTCCACTGTGGTGGCCTGTGGAGTGTTGGCTTCTCAGAGCCAGGTAACTCTTAAAATGAAAATAAAATTCTGCCAAGAAAGAGGGAAGTGCAGAAAACTACTGTCAACTTTTCACTAATTTCTTTTCTCTATCACTTTTATTCTATTTTTCAAAACCCATGATCAATGTTGTCTGTAATTCAAGGACTGACATTGACTTTCACTAGTCTAAACTAAACAAAAATCAGGAGGCTGCCACAACTTTTTGGAGACTGCAAATACTCAGATGATGATTGGTGGCTGTGAGGGCCCTGGAAAGAATGAGGGAAGATTGAGGTTCAGTCCTTTCTTTGATTATTAGACTTTGTGAGTGGGAGTTGAGTCTCCCTCACAAAAGATATGCCCAGTGCATGTTTGTTACTTGAATGTGTTTAATTGCCACAGTACTGAGAATTAAGATGCCTTCACAGTGAATCTCGAATGGGCCATTAACCAAGAAGAGTATGGGGCAAGAACTGGATTATAAAAATATAGAAATGCCTCTTACTGGAAACAATAAACTATCTCAATGGCACAGAAGTATAAGTTTAGGGGGCACTCACAGAGAGAAGCTGAGAAAAAAAAACTTTCCTAGTGTAAATAGAGGTTTCTCTGTCCTGCCCTGTCCAGTAGCCATTTTTAAATAATCACTCACGTTTTAATATTAATTACTTAATGCTTGGCAGAACAGCTCAGACTTATTACTAACTAGCTCTTACTTTTAAGTTAGGCCATTTCCATTAATCTATGTTTTGCCAATGTCTTGTGGTTTTACCTGTGCTCTAATGCATCTTGGTCCTCCCTTGGCTGGCTGGCATCTTCCTTGACTCTGTCCTTCTCCTCTCTGTATCTCTGGCTTTCTGACCTAGCTGTGTTCTGCCTGACTTTAGGTCAAATCAGCTTCATTATTTAACCAATAAGAGCAACACATTTTCACAGCATGTGGAAGGATGATTATTCCACAGTATTCCTATACTATACCCAATTTTACTTCCTTATACTGAATTTCACTGTTTGCTTTTCCCCTTGAATTCAAGGACAGGATCATGTTATATTTTGGATCTTAAGTGTGCCTTAAGGACTTATATGCTAAAGACTTGGTCTGGAGCTGACAACACAATTTGGAGCTGGTAAAACCTTAAAGAGGTGGGATGTTTTAGAAAGAAGTGACGTCCCTAGGCCTCAGCCCCTCCTCATTTCTCTGTGTTTGAACCACTTATAAGGGAAGCAGTTTTGTTGCTTGTCCCACTATGGTCTGCCTTACTGAAGGTCTCAAAACAATTGAGCCAACTAGCCATGGACTAAAACCTCTCAAGCCATGAGCTAGAATAAAAATTTCTTTCTTCAAGCTGATTTTGTCACAGCAACCAGAAACTACTTGAGATCTTCAATATACTGAACATTTGCTTTGAACACGTGTCCCAGGGCAGGGTTTGGGGGCGATGATGAAAGTGGTTTGTTTGCCTGTTTGTTCCCTAGTATCCTGAAGAGATCCAGCTATCTGACCAAGTGAAATAAATTACTATGAAATGGCATTGCTTCCTGTCACTCCTTCCCTTGAACAGAAAACAAGTACAGTGCTTTTCAAAAGGCCTTGTCCTTAAGCCTTTTGAATAGAGTTAAAAAAAAATAAAACTGTCTTTGAGAGAGGCAAGCATTTGCATTCAAAACACACAGAAGTCAGTGGAAGAAGGCCCTGAGAGTGCTGTATCAAGAAGGAGAGAACAAAAGCAATAGTGCAGAACAGCAGGGAGCAGACAAGGAGGAAACTGCTGCCAATGGCATTTATATCTGCATAAGAACTCTTGCTAGGTGCATTGTTTCAACTGAGTATTTTATAATATGCCACCTTGGGCTGTATCACACATCAGTCAGAGCTAAGAGCGTCTTTCTCACTGTCTCTTTTCTATTGTTGTATGAACAATGTGCTTCAAACACTTGTCTAAACAAAGTTTATAGCTGCTTCAGGCAGGAGCAATGACTGCTGGGATATTATACTAGGAAAGGGAGTGGGTGGGGAGAATAAGCTTCACTGCATATCAATCTCTAGCTTGGAGTAAACACTTACTTGGTGTTCAGTGACTTTGAATGCTGTAGAGTGTTGTTGGTCTAGGTATCACATCTTTGCTGACTTGCTAGGATCATGTGGTGAAAGTGATTGCTTCATTTGGACTGAGCTGACCACTGTGTTTACATAGCCCTCTGCTCTGGTGTTGTTCAGAGGCCTAGAGACTGCTTCATGAGCACTAAGTTTGTCATACATGTTTCCAGAGTAGAAGTTTTACTTGTAATGAGTCTTTGCCAAGAGGACCTCAAGACACTTAGACAGCCAATGTCTCTGCTTTGGGCCTATGTAGACAGCATGATGAGAACCTTAGGCTCTGCATCACATGGAGAGTGCTTACTGTCTCCTTGCTAGTGGTTGAGGGTCTTGGGACAACCATGATCTTGGAGAACAGGGATGGTTTTTAATGGGCAGTTTAGCAAGATTGGGATGGGGAAGTAGGATGGATTAGGAGAGTTAGGCACAGATGTCATAACTGTAGGAAGATACTTTTTACAGAATAGGCTACAGCACAGTTTGTTTATTGTTTCTTTTTTGAGCTAGGGTCTCATGTAGTCCAGGCTGGCCTCAAACTGAGGAAGATTTTAAACTTCTGAACCTAATTCTTCTATCTCCTGAATGCTGGGATTATAGCAGCTCACCACCAAGTTCATTTTATACAATGCTGGGAATTGAACACAGGACTTCATGAATGTTAGACAAGTTTTCTACCAACAAAGCTACATCTTCAGTTCAACCAACAGATTCTAATGGCTTATGTTAGTGTTGGAGTGGCCTTGATGTCTGTGCAGACTTTCTCCTCGGAGGCAGGAGATTGCACCTGAGTGAACACCTCCCTACTGAGTTAATACTGGTCTCAAATGAGCTAGTTCTGCAGGAAAAACAATTCTTCCCTTTCCACAGGAGACACGACACTATAGATCTGAATGTCATGCTTCTAGGGAAGGGGATGTGATGAACTCTACCCTCATGGCATAGTCCCCTAATGCTAGTGTTTCTGAATTCCCTTCATCTCTAGCCCTTCTGAGTATGAGATTCTGGGTACAAGTTTCTGATAAAATTTCTGGTGTCTCTGTAGGCAATTCTGAAGTTGGGCAACTTAAAAATCCTTCTTGATGTAAAGTTTGGAACTAGGAGTCGAGTCGTACAAGGCTAACCCTTTTTTCTCAGACACTTGCGCCTGGACATGTTGTCTAACTTGTCACAGCTTAGTGCTGGAATGCATTACATGATGTAGTGGTCCTCTCTTGTCTCCTGAGTTGTGAGTGCAGCTTAATGATGGGAGGAACTCTGCATAATGCCTGGAACACAGTTAATACCTGTACAAGTTGAGACTGTGGTCCATAGGAACCAGATATATCTACATCTTTCCCACCCATCAAACTCCAGAACTATGATAGTATTGACAGTAGCTAAGAATCATTGAATGTTTAGCTCATACCAGAAAACACAAAGTTGTTCCAATTATTAGCTCCTTACAAATATCCCCTAAAGCAGGAGGTATTATTGTCTCTTGTTAAAGAAATGTTCCAAGGAGTTGGGGTATGGCTCAATGAACAAAACACTTGTTTCATAATCAATCATGAGGGTTGTTGTTCCAATCACACAAATAGGTACACAAAAAGGTAAAGCAGTGACCTGGAGCCTCTTCCCTTCAAGACAGCAAGTGGCCATGCCTACACTGTTGTGTCTGAGTTCTGAACTTTGAGGCCTAAGAACTACTGCTTTTGATCCCTGTTGGTGTGTATCTTCCCTCTAGATGAAGAGAGATTTTCAAGCCACAAATTCTCTCAATACCGTTCAGTCTCTGGTGCATCTGTCTCAGCCAAATTCTTGTTAATATTTGCTTTGTGTCATGTGGAATGCTTTCCTAAGTCAGGCACCTCTTTTGCGTCTGTCGAGAATCATGTCCTTGAGCATGATTTGCCTGTTTCATCTGTGCCCTTGAACAAATGATTCCTCCTGTTCCTTCTGTACAAACAATGAAGATGCTTCATGGTTCTCCTTCAGCCTCCCCCAGCTCTGGTGGTTCACTGACATGTGCAGATGCTCGTGAAATCCTTTGATGGGAACAAGCTGACCTGATTTGAGTTCACTAAGGACTTGCTCTCTACAATGTCTTTGTTTGGAGTTTGGCTGTGTTCCTTGTTCTAGAAGACTGGACATTTTTCATTCTTAACTGTGTTCTTGGTCTATGTCTGGGAGCCTTGGAGAGGAGGATGTTCAAGTAGGCACGGCATGGAGCCATCTAACCTAGCTGGCCCACCCCCATTTCCTTGGTTTCTCCTGGAGACCGCTACTAAAGTTCTCGGACATAAGCATTATTTCTCACTGCAGATATTTCATACCTGTCTGTTGTCCCAGGATGGGGAAGGCCATAGGTGCAGTGTCACGGCGCTGCAGGGTGGTGGAGAGAGACCTTTGCTGCAGTGTCACAGCACTCAGGCTTTGGAGACCTTTGCACAGTGTCACAGCACTGCAGGGTTTGGAAGCCTCTGCTGCAGTCTAATAGCACTGTGCCTCTTTGTGTAGTTGTCTGACTATCATCTTTCCCCAGACCCAGATCCATGCCTGCTTTTTACATTTTGTCATTGCTAGGATTCTATCGAAGAGCTAGGCACTTAGTACTTGGTACATATTTGCTGAATGGTTTTATCATTTGAATGTTTGCAGAGAATGAATGAAGACAGAAATATAACTCAAGCTGGCTTTATCATGAAAAAGTGATTACTGACATATATAGCTAAAACTTCAGGTGTATGGAATCAGTAATGGGTGCAGGAATGTCTGCAGTTCCATAATACAGCAGCGATGATTAAGATCTGTCTTCCATCTCTTAGGTAAGTTTTGCCCCATTGTCAGCATTTTAAGGCAGTCCATTACCTTGTGTGGCGAATAGGTGGCCACTAGCGCAGGACAGAATCCTCACAGGTGTGCCATCTGAGTATCTTTTTCTCAGCTTCCATCAGAGGACTTTAATAGCATGCACCAGTTTGTGTAACATTCCCATTACCAGGCTATCTGTTTCTGACAAGAGGGATTATGTAAATTCCCTGGGTCCTGGTCAGGGCCAGGAAGGTGCAGGTGAACCATATGATCTAAGAACACATGAATTGGTTTTCCCCTCTCCCAGCCTCAGATGGTGTTTGGGGTACTAATTGTGATTACCTAGAATAGCTCTAGGTCTTATAAGCATTTCTGAAGCCAAGAACTAATAGTTTGGTGAAATCCAGGGCTCCTTGGGTTACCAGGTGAGATCCATGGTGACAAACTGAAGGTTTCTTCATTCCTAAATACATCTCCATGAACTTCACAAGCTTTGGGTTATTATAGTGAAGGGAAGTCATCCACACTCTCAGGGGGTGGGTCAAGAATGCTGGTAACCCATACCCAATGGAAAAGGAGCAATTCTCCAGAAAACATGCTAATATTTAACCTTAGAAAGCAAAGGGTTATGAAAGTTGGCCCTTTCCTACTATGTCAGCTCCAGGGATTGAACTCTGGTGGCAAGTACCCTTACCCTCTAAGCTATCTCCCAGGCCCCATCCTTGAGAATTTTATTGGAACTGAGCTACTTGCTGTCATGGGAACTTTTAAGCTAGGAGAAGGATCTGGAACTTGGACTCAGTCAATCAGATATGATTTCCCAGACTTTAAATCTTGAATTAGTGATAACACATTGTCTTAGATGTCTGAAAAAATTCACATGGCAGTTGGTGGCAATGACAATGACAAGAACAGTATTATTATATGACTAAGGGAGAACATTGCTGTGCTTTCTACCTTGAGCAATTTGATCTCAGACACTTCTATTCCCAACCCTCATCTTCCACCTACTCACTGACATTGAGCCCTCCATATCAGTCAGTGCATCCTCCTTCCCAAAGGTGGTCCAGTGAAGATGGAGGTTTTCTGTCCCTCCAAGTCCCACAGCTGTTTCAGCCCCAAATAAGCACACAAAGACTTATATTAATTATTAAACTGTTGGCTGATGGCTAGGGCTTCTTACTGGTTAGCTCTCTCTTAATTATTTAACCCATCTCTATTAATCTATGTATTGCCACAAGGCTATGCCTTACCCGGTAATGCCCTACCATGATACCCCTTTGGCAACGTGGCATCTCTGCTCCCTTAGCTTCTCTCTGCCTTCCTCCTTCCTCTCATAGCCCCACTTAGCTTCCTGCCTGGCTATTCTGGCTATTGGTCAAACAGTGTTTTATTCATCAGGCAATAATAGAAACATATATACAGAAGGACATCCTTCATAAGTCTAGTTGATTTTTCTCAACTCCAGCCAGGAATTCTAACTTCCTAACTGAATTTTCTAAATGAATAATTCTAAGTTAATATCCCTCTTGGAGAAAATTTCCACCTTAGAGTAAAGCCACTGGGCTAGGAACTAAAAGGACTGAATATAATCCCGTAGTCAGTACTCTATTGCTGGGAAGAGATACCATGACCAAAGCAACACTTATGAAAGAACTCATTTAACTGGGAACTTGCTTATAGTTTCAGAGGGTTAGTCCCTTGTCATCATGGTCAGAAGCATGGCAGACATGGTACTGGAGAAGTAGTTGAGAGCTACGTCCTGATTCATAGGCAGAGAGGGAGACACTGGGCTTGGCATGGGCTGGGATCCAGTGTCACACTTCCTCCAACAAGGCCACACCACTTAATCCTTTCAAATAGTGCTACTCCCTGGTGACTAGCATTCAAGCATATGAGCATATGGGGGGGCATTTGGGTTCAAATCACCATATTCCCCAATACCATAGTCATTTCCCTACATAGTTTCTAGCTTGTTATTAATGTCTGGTTTTGTTTCTTTACCTGTAAAATGAAGGTGGGAGAATTTCTGCCTGTAGATCTATTGTGTCAGTAGGAGTGCACAGCAGAGCCTGACAGACATAAATGCCTTCTCAGTGACACACATGAGACATAAATTGCATGGCTCGCCCATAAGCAGACGAATTTGATTGAATTCTTCTGTGGGGCAGCTATGTTAACTGCTGCTGTTAGGATTCATGAATTCCTTTTAGAGAATTCATGAAGTGTCCACTATGTGCCAGGTTCTGTTTTTGATTAGTACTTTTAAAAGAAATTAATTTTTTTGTTGCTCAGCTGTCATCTCCTATCTCTGAAGATACTGCTTAGATCCCAGTGCCTGCAGGAGGTGGGGGGGCGACAAGTTGCAGGTATCTTGCTTCTCTGTGAGGAGCCACTTTTCTCCCTTGAGAAATACCAATGCGGGGAGCCTTTCCGCCTTCAGTGCCCTCTTCTTCCCAGGAAACTTTTCATCTATGGGAATGATCTTCTTGGATAGACTTTGCAGTAGAACTTCTTGAAGATGTGTGTCCTGGGGAAGGGAAGACGACCATGTGCATACATTTAGTCTTTCGTGTATGGATGGGTTGGTCAATAGAACCAGGAAGGGAGCAGATGCTTGAAAATACCACCTGAACTGGCGTTGTTTTTTGGCAAAACAGGAAACCACATGACTCCATAAAAACATCAACCAAAAAAAAAAAAAGGCCAGTATTAAATTAATGATTGTATGGGCATGCCCTACAATGAAATTTCCCTGGTACACCTTGCTCCCCGCATTACGTGATCAACTGTCTTTCATTTCAGCAGAGTGCAGTTTTTTTTCCCGAATATAATGAGAATCATTTATTCCTCCAAGTGTCAAGAGTCAGTTTTGCTGGGAAACTTATCTACCTTAAGATAGCTATGACTAACACCTCCAAATGTTGCATCTGCTAATATCAGACAGATTTCCTTGGAATTTGGTGAGGTCTGAGGAAGAAATCCATTTTTAAGGTTGTCTATTTATGATTCCCGAAAGACCACATGGGGAAGGCTTCCTTGCTGCATAATCATCTTCAGCAGTGCGGCATGCATACTGCCACTGCTAACACACCGGAAGGAGCACAGAGCTCACAGCAAGAGCTGGCTTTTGTCGTTGTTTGGAGAAGCTGATTGTTTCACACTTGCTGGGGAAGCCTGAGCTGGGACTCTCTTTGGTTTCCCACTTGAAAGCCAGCTCTTGCAAACTAAGACATGTGGAGATTCACAGACTAAAAAGGGACTGTGGAGATTTTCAGATTCACTCTCCCCTCTTTGCTCAGAAACTGCAAAGTGTGTACTAAGAATCATGACAAATATCTCTAGCAATAGGTTCTTACCTTCGAGTTCTGGTAGGCAACCAAGGGAATAGCAACAGGCAATTCCTGACTGTTGAAAGACAGAGTGAGTCTTCTCCAGGTACATGATAGGTTGTCCAATGCCAAGTGGAGAGGCATACACACGTGTCCACTTGCGCACGCTTGCGCACACACACACGCACACACGTGTGCACACACACTTGCGTGCACACACCTATGAGCAACATTAAACAGGCTCAGTAGGTTTTACTATATATACTTACATATGTGTATAATAGTAATAATGAAAGAGGAAGAGGCCATGAATTTGAAAGGGAGTTGTAGGAAATATTGGAGGGATTGGATGGGGAGAGGGTGGGGTAGCAGTGATGTAGATACAGTACTCATTTATGAAATTCTCTGAAAATGCAAAAAAGTCATGAAAACTATCTCATTGAAAAAGAAGGTGTTCAGTATTTCAAAATCCTTTCCCCTGAAGTATAGGCCATCTCCTTTCTTTTAGAAGAAAACCATCATATATGCAGTGCCGTGTAAATGCCAGATTATAAAGACCACATCATTGTATGAGCCAAGGTCTTCGTCTTCCCTCCTTTATGGGTTATCTTGTGTATTTTCATAGATTGCTTTCTAGAGAAGCTTGGGAGGCAGATGGGAGAAGCAAATGCCACTTTCTGTAAGCCATCTCCTGTGAGAGCAAACAGAGAAAAGGAGCTGGAGAAGTCAGAGGGGTTGCTTCCTGACAGAGATTCAATGAGCTTGATGACTTTGATGCTCATCCCATAGTTGTTATGGCAACAGGAAAGTGCAGTTTTGGTTGCTAAGGGACACTGAACTGAGACAATCTCCATCGCTACTGGTCATTCTTCTACTCCGGGACTCAGAAATTGACCTAAGGATGAGTCAGCAAAACACCTTCAAAGGTTGACTTCAAATCAGGCCCTGGGTAGCAGTGTTTGTTTTTATAGAAAGTCCTAAGGTTTTGAAATAGTTAGGGCAATTTTTAAAAGCCTTAGATGGTTTAAAGGTGATGAAGATGTTCTAAATGAAGGGGCGCTCCTGTCACTATATCTGCCAATCCCCCTAGGTGCCACAGCACCATTTCACTTATAAACAGATGATTTTTGAAGCAGGTAATATATTCACAGTATAAATCTTCGCCCCTAGAAAGGTCAACCTAATTAGTGAGGAGAAAGCTCAAGCTATACCTGAAAATGACTAATGAGCCATTAAGTGGGACGTTTCCCTGTAGCATCCTGGGAGGGCAGTCAGTGACATCAATGTCCATTTACCTGAGTGATGAGTCTCATCCCCCTTCACATTAGTCAAATTCCACAGCATGTGCAGAATGCTGATCAATTAGTGTTGGGCAAAATGTGGGTGCTACCTGCCCTATAATAGACTAAGATGCTTCTGTGTTTCAATTCTTGGTCAACACCATAGATATGTGGCTCATTATTTCTCCATCTGGCATACACTAATAGATAGCTATTCATATGTACTTTTTATGGTGCTGGGGATTGAGCCCAGGGTCTTGCGCATGCTAGGCTACTATATGGGAAACATGAAGAGGCAGACTATACCTGCATTCTGTGGATGAACATATTTGTGCTGAGATAAAACAAAACTACTTCTGCCCTTTAACCCTTCCTCTTTCAATCTAGTCCTACTGCCCTTTCTTTTCTTAGTTCTGCAACTATTTATGAGCATATTTTATCTGCTAGGAGCTAAGAATACAGAAGTAAATCAGAATGCCCCCTTGTCCTTCCAAGATCCCAATTTTCACATTGGGATTATGTGTGTGTGTGTGTGTGTGTGTGTGTGTGTGTGTGTGTGTGTGTGTGTACTTTTTCCTCATGGGTCCCAGAGAGCACTCTAGAGACTTACCAGGTTCTTTGGGAAGAAAATGATAAAGGCAGATGTCCAAGTAATTTGGTGGGATAAAGTCTCTGTAAAATAACAACTAATACAGCAGGAGGAAGGAGTAAGTGCCTTCAGACCAATACATAGGTCTAATATCTGTGAATGACATGGCATCAGAAGAGGAGAGGGCCCAAGCCTTTGAGCATCCCACTGGGATCCCAGGTGCCAAGAGCATCTGTAGAGGCATTTAGTGCCAATGATCCCTGTGCCACCACACTGTTCTCCACATTCGAGAGTGTGCTTAGAACTTGGTGTGCTTGCTAATGGTGGTTCTGGGTGCACATGCTACTAAGTCTGGCAGCTAACTGTGCAGTCTGTGCAGCTCTCAATAAATAGATCAATGGGCAGAAGGACAGATAGATGATGGATGGATAGATAGACAGACAGACAGACAGACAGACAGATGAATGACGCTAAGGGACCTGGCAACTTAGGAGATTAGTAGGGAAAGAACTAACCTGACTTAATAGAAATTCTCAAGGGTTTAAAAATAGAGCTACAAAGTGTAAACTGCCTGTTAATGGCATGGTGGCATATGACCTAATGTAGAAAAGAACCTGGACATGCAGTGCACATACATCACTGTATTTGGTTGTCTTGGATACAACCCTATGGTCTCTGTGACCACCTATTATTGTATAACTCCTTTTGTGAAACTGAGGGAAGCTATACAGGCTGAAAATAGCCTCTCTCTGGGGAGTACTTTCAGGAATATCTTCAAGGGAGTGCAGAAAGCTGAATTAGGCAGAGAGCAAGCTTAAACTGCAGTTTTGCATAGGAGCCACACCTGACCGCCCAAAGAAACTCCAAGGCTGGTGTGGACCTACACTGATGTCTTCAGTTGAGGAATAATAGTGATTCTCTGTATCATGTATCAGCTAGCCATTGGATAAGGCTGCCCTAATAGGAAGAATACCCTTGGACATGGAAGAACAATTATTGGTAAGGGATGCCTATGTGAGCTGCTAGCAGGCAGTGTTTTGAGAACTTGCAAAGAGGGTGTCCTGAAAAGAAGACCCGACTGACCAAGAATCCCCCCACACACCAAAGCTAACTTTATGCCCCACAAAGCTATGGTCCCTCAGAAGCACTCAGGTGACTGCTGCAGTTGAAGGCGTAATTGTCCTTTTCAATTTTTATTTATTTATTTTTATGTGGTGTGTGTGTGTGTGTGTGTTCATGTTTGTGAATGTATGTTTATGCACAGCATGTAGGGGCTAGAGGTTGACACCGGGCGCTTTTCTTAGTTGCTCTTAACCTCGCTTTTTGAGACATGGTCTGTCATTGAACTTGGAGTTCAGCCATTTGGACATGCTGAGCTCCGGGGGTCCACATGTCTTTGCTTCAGCAGTGCTGGGATTGCAGGCCTCTGCTGTGTCCTTTACATAAGACAGGGGAACAAACAGCTCTTCATTTTTGTATGGCAAGTACTTTACAGACGGAGTCATCTCTCCCACGTCACTGCCCCAAAGTTCCTGGTGCCTGCTTCGTCAGTTTTCATTATTTAACCTCATGAATTTGATTGATCCCACGTTTCTGCTTGGCTTCTGAGAAACTCTATCTCCAGACACTGGAAACTGGCTTTGTATTATTGAAACCTGGAGCAAACAGGAAAAATGAAAGCTAAATTACAGAGCAATGCTTCCATTCTCCTCTAACATTGATAGATACATACCTTTTAAATAGAGTGCAACAATACTAATCCTGGTTGTATTATTACACACACCCTCCAATTTCACTAATTCATAGAAAGACAACTTGGAATTATTTTTGTTATGTGTATGTGTGTGCTCCTGGATGTCTGTATGTGTAGCATGTGCGTGCAAGAGCACACAGAAAGTACTAGGAACTGAACCCAGGTCCCCTGCAAGAGTAAATAAGTGTTCTTAACTGCTGAACTATCTCTCCAGCTCAAGAAAGACTTTTTTTTTTTGATTCACAGTTTATTTATTTTTTCCATTTTTTAATTTCATTTTGCATTCCAACCACAGTTCTCCCTCCCACCCTTCCTCCTGCCCCCCCTCGCCTCCCCCCCTAGCCCATCCCCAGTCCACTCCTCCTCACAGGTAAGGGCTCCCATGAGGAATCAACATAGTCTGGCATAACAGGTTGGGGCAGAGCCAAGCCCCTCTCCCACACATTAAGACTGAGCCCATTCCCACCATAGGGAATGGGCTCCAACAAGCTAGCTCATGTACCAAGATTATTTCATGGTCCTACTGCCAGGGGCCCCTCTGATAGTTCAAGCTTCACAACTGTCTCCCACATATGGAGGGCTTAGTTCAGTCCCCTGGAGTTTCCACAGTTGTAGGTCTAGAGTTCATGAGTTTCCATGAGCTTGGTTCAGCTGTTTCTGTAGATTTCTCCATCATGATCTTGACTTCCCTTGCTCATATGTTCCCTCCTCCCTCTCTTCGCCTGGATTCCCAGAGTTTGGACTGGTTCTTGGTTATGGATCTTTGCATCTGTCTGAAAGACACATTTTTGTTTGTTTGCTTGTTTTTTTCGAGATAGGGTTTCTCTGTGGCTTTGGAGGTTGTCCTGAAACTAGCTCTTGTAGACCAGGCTGGTCTCGAACTCACAGAGATCTGCCTGCCTTTGCCTCCTGAGTGCTAGGAATAAAGGCATGCGCCACTACCGCACATTTTAGAAAGAGGTGAGATTCTGCTTTTTGAAAAAAATATTTTAAAAACATGCAAAATACGATTTGATGATGGATTGTGTTCTTCATAGGGACAGAGACAGCGTCTGTTATATTATTCTCAAGCATATTTATAAACTGAGTGTTTGCATAAGATGAATGCCACTGATAGGGGTAAATCAATCAGAAAATGTGAAGTCACAACTAAACATATTAAAATGCTTTACAGGGCCAAGATCTATGAAGTCAGATTAAGAAGTACAGGAGTTAGTTAAGTGTATAGTGACAATTCTGTCAAGGGCACTTTGGATACCCAGAGATCTAGGCTGAAGGGTAGGTAGGTAGGGTATGAGCCAACAAAACCTCAGGGGCGACAATCTTCAGAAGTCATTCTAAGAAGTGGGCCGGAAGGGGGAAGAGAAAAAAATAATATTTGAAGGATTAATGACCTCATTCTAGGGTTGCCGAAATCTTCCTCTAGTAGATTAATAAATCATGGATTAATAGATCTCCAGAGGGGCAATCAAAGTTCTCAGCCAATCTCCCTGATATGTTAATAGGGATCTCCCTGGGTTGGGTCATTAAGACTCAGTTAGAATGTACAAGGCTAAATTGCCTCGCCTTGTTGACTAGATTGAAGACAAATCAACTCAAGTGGGTCCTTGCCATCCTTTTGCAGTGTGCCTGCTGACAGAGGAAATGGATCCCAGCAGGAGAAGATCTCTGAGTGTTTAATCTCTCATTGCTATGGTCTAGGCACTGACAGACTTGAGATGCCAGGGTGTGAATTACTGTTTCTCAGTTTCTGGTGATGAGGAAACCCTATTCTAGGGTAGCAGTTCTCAACCCATGGGTCATGACCCCTTTGGGGGTTTGAACGACCCTTTGACAGCGGTCGCCTAAGACCATTGGAAAACACAGATATTTACACCATGATTCATAATAGTAGCAAAATTACCGTGATGAAGTAGCAATGAAAATAATTTTATGGTTGGGGATCACCACACTATGAGGGACTGTCTTAAAATGTTGCAGTATTAGGAAGGTTGGGAACCACTGCTATAGGGGAAAGTGGTATTTCAGGTTTGGAACAGGAAAGGGTGTTCTTTACATAGTACGTTTAGAAAAGGGCTCATTGGATCTACGTGCTTTTCCTCTCCTCTCTTTCCCACTGTTCACCTGGGGCAGACAGGACTTTTCCTGTCTCTCTTCTTCTGTCTTCTCTCTGTGTCTCTTTACCTCATTTCTCTTTCCTTCCCCCTTCCCTGCCTTTCTAATAAAACCCACTTAAGCTGGGGGGAGGGGAGAAAAGGGCTCAGTGAGGTCACATTTAAGGTGTGACCATAAGGCAGGAAGGACTAGCCACACAAAGAGATTATGCGTGAGGCTGGGATGAATGGGGAAGACTATCCCAAGAAGGTACAGCATCACAAACCGTCCGAAAAGGAAAGAAAGGGCTTACTGTCTTAGAGGACATTGACTCGGACCAGTTTGGTAGAATTGATGCACAGGGGACAAGTGCGCTCCCAGACCACACCTAGCAGCCTGTTTTGCTTTGCTACTTAAGTCATACAAAACTGGGATTTTGCTCAAAATGCAAAGCGAAGGCAATTGAATTTTTAGGCAAGGAGGGACAGATTCAATTTTTTTAAAAGAACATTAAAGCTTCTACAAGGAGGGTGGTTCAGAGGTAAACAAAAGCAGAATCGGGCAAATGCTAATATGAGACATCCTGGAGAGGAGATGCCTTTGGTCTCAGGTGATAGGACCAGCGAGGACTGGAAGGCTGATGAATTAAGAGCATAAGTAGGAGGCAGAGAAAGGTTAGCTGTGGGAAAGAGCTGGTCAGGTGGGAGAAATCGAGGATGTATTCATGTTTCTATCTCAGGCAACCAGGAGTGGGTGTATAGTTGCTTGAGTTCTAAGGTCGACCCTGTTCTGTTCTGAAACTGTGTTTCTTTCATTTTGCAATAAGTCAAGGCCCTAACTACTGCCCTTCCTCATCCTTGTGTCTGGAGAGAGAGCAGCTTCTCTCATGGACTGAACACTGCACTCCTCTTTGGTAGTCAATGCCACATGGCGGGCTTCTCTGGCATGCAGTCCTGGCTGGCTCCTTGAATGATTTAACATCTGCTCTTCCTACTCAGCCTGAATCTGAATGCACTGCCTGTTGATGGTCTCAGGCATAACTTATTACCCCAAATCTAAGACTCCCGCACAGTTTCAATTAATGTGACCGTGAGTGCCTGTGTGCTCTAGAATGGCCGAGCACAGCCAGGATTTAATTGATTTAATTTGCATATCTCATTCTGAAAGAATTATGTGCTGTAAATTCACCTACTGGCAGGACCTGGCCACTGCTGCTTCCTTTGTGAATACAGAAATAGCTTCTCTAGATCTTTCTCCAACCCTTGTTGCCTTAAGCTCTCCGGAGATGTCCAATGTTTGCTCTTCTGGGGAAATGGAGAGAGTCTGGGGGCGGTGTGCATATCATTAGACTGCATACAAGAGATGCACATTGTCATGGGAACTTATATCATCATGGATGCTATATCTACTCTGGGTCTGGTATCTGAAGCCAGAGCGGATGCTGTGGAAGGGGAGCATCATGGATTTTGCGTTTTTCCAACCAAAGGCAAACTTCCTGGATACTACTGAAGTTTTTCTATAAGAGACTGTAAGAATGGCCAACTGATGCAAACCTTTATTTCACATATGAAATGCACATATCAAATATATACATTTCAATGCATGTGAATATGTATATGCTGGGAAATTATCAAGTGCACAGCAGAATATCTGTAGCAGATGATGAACTACTGAACAGTTCCATTTGCACATAAAAGGTACCTGCTGCCTCTTGATGCTTTTGCTCTCCATGGCACCTGGGAGCTCCTCTCGTCCCAGTAGCTGGAGGAACTATGCTTAGTCCTTGCAACATTCTTCTAGGCCACTACCTCCACTCGATAACTGTATCTAGAGTCGTTCTGATTGGTTAACTATTCTGAATTCTCTCCCTCTTTCCCTCTCTGAATTTTTGGGTCAATTTCATTCACAAATTCAGTTAATAAAGACTAGACACCAAGAACTACACTAATTTTATAGACTCGGGGGACTGAGTCAACAGACGCTTACTCTAGGAATGAAGACTGCTGTACAAATATCAGCACAATGACAGGAACAACCAAAAGGAACTGCAGGATTATTGATGGCTTCTAATTCTGCCTGAACTTACAATGTTGTGGGTAATCAGGGAAAAATCTCTTGCAGGAACTGACCACAGAGCCTCATAGGATGGGTGTGGGGGGAGGGGGCGGGGCAGTCATTCACTCTTAGGAAGGGTGGAGGTGAGGAAGGAGACCCTCTGGCTTCACTGAAGAGAATATATATATGTATATATATATATATATATATATATATATATATATATATATGAGTAGGAGAGGTGGATTGGGCAGCACAGGTTAGAACCGGTATATGCAGTACTATAATTTTGTTTTCTTAGCATTCATTTTGTTAACAGAACACATTTCTTTTCTGGAAAGGGGGAAATCACTAATCTCTCTCACACTGTTAATTTGAATTTCTAATATCAGGAATGGACATATCATAGAGCCCTCTAGTCGAGTGTGTGTTCTGTTGCCTTGGTGAAGTGATTGGTTCCATGGTAGATGAGGGACCTATGTCAGTTTAGCAAGATTCGGGCCTCTTTCTCACTGGCATTGCTAGCCTCTGGTAGGCAACTTGCTACTGTAAGGTAGATTCCCCAGTACCTTGGAAAATAGAGTTGAGACACAAAACTAGATCCCCTATAGCAACCATTTCAGCAGCTGAATTCCACTGTGCCAGAGACCACGTGTTCCTTGACTTCTGAGTGACACACACAGCAATAAAACTCCGGTCAGCTTAAGCCAAACTAAGGTCACGTGGGAGTGAAGGGGACCTGGTGAGTTCATGGTGTCCAGCAGAATAAGCCATGAGGATCCCTGAGAACAACATAGATCCAGAAATGGGCAGATGTGGACAACCACGCAAAGGCTACTGAGATGGACATTTATGAGAGGCGGAAGGAGAATCCAGACAGTTACTTGCACACAGAACTCAGTGTCAGTTCAATGAAGGTGATTCTTACAAGCAAGTGTGAGAGCAGAAGCACCCTCAGATTCTGACTTCCACAATGTAAGTTCTGACTGTTGTTGTATGCAGTACACACACACTGTCCTGGTCACATGTGAAACAGTGTACAGTACACACTGTCCCGGTCACATGTGAAGCATCCTAATTTCAGAATTGTTTATCGTGGTGTCCCAAATCTCCTAAAATGCTGTATTTCTGTCCTCCTCGACTGGCATGTTTTCTTGGTGACCATTTCATTTTGTCACTTGTTCTCTGGTTTCAGTACAGCAAAATTTGACGATAAAATGGTAAAATCACCAATAACAATGTAGGCCCAGCCGGGTGGTGGTGGTGGCACATGCCTTCAATGCCAGAACTCAGGAGGCAGAGGCAGGCAGGTCTCTGTGAGTTTAAAGCCAGCCTGGTCTACAGAGTGAATTCCAGGCCAGCCAGGGCTGTTACACTGAGAAACCCTGTCTTGAAAACCAAACCAAACCAATCAACCAAACGAACAACCAAACAACCAACAACAAAATCAATATATATCCATGAAAGTCTTGGGTTATGAATATGAAGAACTCGTTCTATACCTAATCCTGTAAAATGCCTGTGCATGAAGATGGTCACCAGCCTTTGTCCCATTTCAGACAAGAGCAAGTTGCTGTTAAAATTCCAAAAATTTCCCAGACTCCTTCAACCGACAATTGACAAGACTTTTCATTAAATATCAATTATTTTATTTTTTCAGAGAAAATCTTTTGTCTACTGCAGAAATCCATATGGAAAAGCTAACCTTCACAGGCTCAGATTCTTATCTTTCCAGACATTTGTGGTATATGATTGCTAATTTATCAGCCTTTCAGCTTTTCTCATGGATTTGTAGAGAATTTCCCTGTCACTAATTTATGACCTGCAATTAACAACAACCAATAGTTTTTCTATGTAACTGTAATGGTCACTTTTTTGAGCTCTACTTCCAGCTGTTCAAAGTCATTTCCTTCTATGGATAATTCTCTATGATTTCTGAAACACTGCAATCAATATTTTATCCTTGGCTGCTTAATAAATACAACCAAACCCACAGCCTTTAGCATTTCACAGAAACCATTCTCTGTGATTTCTCAGCAACAGTGAATTTATCTATCAGAGGAACAGCCTTGAGGCACTCCATTTATTTTAGAATATAATGGATTTTTTTTATAAACCTCCAAAAGCAAAATCGGAGCCTTCCCTCATGCTATTTCATGATTTTTAAAATATTTTTTTTTTAATTCTCACCTGGCTTGAAGCTCTACGATTCCCTGGGTCTTAGATTAGGAGCAAATGACCTCTCAGGTGACGATTGAAAAGCCCTGGCTCATTCTGCTTTGACACTTGGCAGGTATGGGAAGTCATTCAGCGTTGTCTTCAGCACCATTTCATGCCAAATGCCAGGGTCACAGGCAGGGAGGATGCTATCATATTTTAAAATTTAAGTCCATTGTAAACATGTTTGGTCAAGCTCTTACTTGTGTTGAGTTCTAGTCTTTGAGAAGGCATAACTTTCCTCTGAGATATTTGTCTCTACCTTGTCAACAGAAAACAAAATATGTCCCCTTGCAAAAACAAACTCCTAACCAAAGCAAAGCTAAGCTACCTTGGAGAATCATTCAGAATCTCTAGTATGTTGTCTGGGGGAGAGAAAACAGCAAGCAGAGCTGCTGTCAGCATCGAAGTTGTTCCTGAAGCCCTCTCCTTGTGAGAGGGCTTGCTTAACTGTCTTGTATAAGACTGTTTCTCCATAGGAGAGTGTGTCCCTGTTTGTTTATTTGCTCTGTTTTTGTTTTCGTAGTAAGACCAAAGTTTTTGGTCATTAAGTTAGTCCCAGCTCTTGGGTCTGCAGGCTGATTCCACCCACCTCCGTGGATTTATTTGTTGAAGCTTCCTATTAAAGTGTCTAATTCCTTTGTTGTTTTTCTGTGTAATATGGGTTAGAATGGATTTGAAAAGCTTCTTCTGCATTTAAGAAAAGAAAAATGTCCTGGATGGTGGCAGAATTTGTCATTTGGAATGACTTTCCCTCAGTTGACACTCAGAGTGTCACAGAATTGTATTTATGTAACACGTCTCTATAAACTAAGGCTTTTAGGAGCTAGCAGGGTTGTGAAGAGCTAAGATGTAGAGAAGAGAAGTGCAATGCAGAGACAAGAGACTGGATTCCATAGCACTTTCTCTAGGGGAACTTGTTGATTCTAGGCAGGGTAGCACAGCTTTCAACAGCCTGCTAGAAAGGGGGACCACTGCTTTCAGCATCTACTGGGGAATAGAAATTGGAGTTCAGGCCGGGCGGTGGTGGCGCACACCTTTAATCCCAGCACTTGGGAGGCAGAGGTAGGCGGATCTCTGTGAGTTCAAGGCTGGGCTGGACCGATAGCCTCCAAAACAATACAGAGAAACCCTGTCTCGTAAAAACCAAAAAAAAAAAAAAAAAGAAATTGGAGTTCAGGAATCATTAAGGTTCTGGGTAAACACAAACCTTGGCCCTCTAAGGTACTACACAAGCCTAAGGGCCAGGGTTCAGATTCACAGAACCCGTATCAGAAGTCAGTCACTGCTGTGTGCATCTGTAATCCTAACACTGGAGGTAAGAAGATCATGTGGGCTTGCTAGCAAGCTACTGGAGCTGAATTAGTGAGCTTCAGGTTCAGTGAGAGAGTGTCTCAGATAATAAGGGGGAGGAAGGACACTTTCATTAACCTCTGTCCTTCACATACAGGTGCACACACAGGCACATGCATCAATCATCACATGCACATGTACACACACACACAGACACTCAGACACACACAGTTTCTCTCTCTCTCTCTCTCTCTCTCTCTCTCTCTCTCTCTCTCTCTCTCTCTCTCTCACACACACACACACACACACACCCTGCCTGCCCCCCACATGAAAATGTAAAGGCACTGATAATTGGAAACCCACGTTGAATTGTCTGGGTGTTTCTTGATAGAACACATCCCTGGATGGTTGTGTATGTGTGTGGTTTAGTTATTGAGACTCTGGCTCTAGAAGTGGGACAGACTCTCCCTTTTAGACCATGGCATGTTTATCTCAAAGCATTATCCAGGAACTCTTGTCTGGGGACAGGCTGGTCCCCCTGTCCCTGTGACAAGGAGAGAAGAGAAGAACCCAAGAATCCACAAGTAAAAATATTGTACACATTAGAGCAGCTAGAAGCTAAGCCATTTCCAACAGAGGTTACTGTTGTTGACCCCACAGCATAATGATGCCTGCAGTTGGAGTGGGAAGCTTGTCCATGGAGAAGAATCTCTTACCTGGAAACTGCAGCTGGCTGTCTCCATGAAGCTTCCAAGATGATTTCTGCTGGACATTGTAGGATCTGATTTCATGTTACTGTTGCTTGCTTTCTCAAATCAGGCTACTCTGGTTGTCCCTGCCCTATGTGGTAAGTGCCTGATAGGATGATGTTTTGCTATTATCCTGCCGTTTCTATCTTCCATTTTAATTCTGCTTGTTATGTGCTTGATAAACTCAATTATTTGAAATTGAAAATACGGCAATTGTAAATGTTCTGACCCCACAGAACACCTGGCTTAGATGATAGATAAACTTGTAGTTGACTGATGAAATGCAAATTCCTCTTAGAAGAGGCAATATCTCAAATTATTCATAGAAACACTTTTCTAAATGTATTTGTAGGTGAACAACTCACAACCAGGCAGACGGGGAGCCAACATAGGGTTGTATACAGACAGAACCACAGAGGATAGATAGGCTCCACCCAGATGATAGCAAAGCAGAATGCATGCGGCTCAAGTCATCTTACATAGAAAACTCAATACATTGACAGGAAATTGGGAAAAGGATATGGCATATTTTAAAAGAACAAACTAGAATCAGGAAATGGAAAGCAACAATAATTAAACTTGATATGGTTGAGATTGATGTGACAGCAGATCAGATGAGAGTAACAGAATCGTTGAACTGTAAGGTGTGACTGTGAGAACCCGAACTCTCCAAAGTGCCCAGGATCAGCACAGATGGGGCAAGTTCATGGGCGGCCTGGAGTGACTCCACTGAGCCAGATTCCACGACAGGGAATTCAGGACGTGGTTTTATTCACAGACTGTAGTTCAGGAACTGTAGTGGGAAAGTTAGGCCTTAGTACTGATAACACAGAAATGGATTTAGGACACAGAGACACTTTGATAGGATGAGAGAAACAGGCTGTGGGTGCTGGGCTCCCATGGAATGTGTCTGAAACTGTCATGGTGCAGCTATATTAATGACTTAAAGCTACTACTGCAGTTTTCGGCTGTGAGATTCCATTGCCTTGGCCCCGAGTTAAGTCTCTCTCTCTCTCTCTCTCTCTCTCTCTCTCTCTCTCTCTCTCTCTCTCTCTCTCTCTCTCTCTCTCTCTCTCTGTGTGTGTGTGTGTGTGTGTGTGTGAATGTGTGGAGGCCATAGGCTGTCTTCCTTTGTTTCTCACTCTCTGCCTCATATCACATTGAGGCAAAGCATTGACTTGAACTCAGAGCTCATTGATTCAGCTACTGAAGAAAGACATCTTGATTTGGGGATCCCATGTCGTCATGTCTCAGGTGATGGGTTTACAGACAGGCCTCCACATCTGCCTTGCATTTATGTGGGTACCAAGGAACCAAACACTAGTCTCAAGCAAGCACTTGACCCGCTGATCCACCTCTTCGGACGTTTGGCTATGAATTTTACCAGCACCTTAGATATCTGAACTCGGTTGTCAATTAAGCTTTGCTTATCCACAAGGCTCTCGTAAATGCCTCCTTGCTACAGCAGTGTCAAGTAGTTGTCAAACATGTCCGTGGGTAAAAGCCACCCTGCTAGAATGTGTGTGGAGGAGAGTCTGTGCTATGTGGCTTTCAACTTCCAGCCTCTAGAATTCAGGAAGAAACACTTCAAAGGAATAGGAACAGGGAGGCATTGGCCAGTGGGCCAGATCCACCATGTGTGTTGTTCCTGTTTGCTTGGCAGCACACCACCCTGTTTCTCTTGGAAACAGAACATGTTCTGTGGGAGAACAATTCAGACATCGAGAGACACTGGCTCAGATATGCCAGTTACACTAGCCTGTACCACAAAACACCACAATTGGTTTATGGATGTGCTCTCGATCCATTCTAGTTTACTAAGCTTTCTCAGAACTCCTCTGCCAAAACTATGGGGGGAAGATGCTTACTGCTGAAAATCCTGAGTATGTGAGACCTGGGTGTGTACTTCTGCTGGGATCTGCCACCGTGAAGACAGGGGGACATGGATTCCAGAAGGGGGAGAAAAAACAAGAGAGATTGGAGTGGGAGAGCTACAGCGTTCCTGTGATTCTGTGTGAATCCCCTTGGTCAGATT
The DNA here is from genome assembly GCF_017639785.1 of Mesocricetus auratus. NCBI lineage: Eukaryota > Metazoa > Chordata > Mammalia > Rodentia > Cricetidae > Mesocricetus > Mesocricetus auratus. Next base: position 154,608,681 of record NW_024429266.1, on the reverse strand, counting down.
GTGCCTTAGTTACATAATCCTATGCATTTCCCCTTTCCTTAGTTTGAATTGAGATCTTGTCAAATGTAACATAGACTTCTAATCATTTTGTGAATTAATGTATTTTGGTATACCTTTCCCTGTTCTTACAGTTATCAAATACTTCTCTTTCTGCAAATGACACAGAGATTTGAACATCCTATTTCCCATGGAGGTTGGCATTTTATTGAAGGTTTGTGGAGGCCTGGGAGGCTCTCTCGGGGCTCACATTAGTTAGCCTTCATTGTCTGTGACCAGGTACCTGACTGCACTTAAAGGAAAACTTGTTTGTTTTGGTTCAAGGCTTCAGAGTCTGTGTTTACTTTACTCTGTTTTTCTGGTCTCATTGAGAGGCAGAATGTCATGGTGGCTGGGAGCCTGTGGGTGGGGAAAGTATTCACCTCATGGCACACAGGAAGCAGAGAGAGAAATTCAGGAAATGGCCCAGGCAAACGATAGCCTCCAAGGATACCATAACCTGCTTTGTCCAAATATGTCTGTTTCCTTATTTTTGTTATCTCCCTGATGCTATCACACTGTAAAGCCTCAGGAGATAAATGTCATTGGGTCAGAGTCCTTATGACCTAATCCGCTTTCAAGACACTTGGAGGTTGGAGGTTGTCTCTCAACCAATCAAACTGACAATCAAGAGTAACCACCTAAGGCTTACACTAGAACTCTGTGTGTGAATCTGGCAATTTTAGTTGATTGTGGCTTGACAGTGAGTATTAGGACATTAGGGTGTGTCATTTCAGTTAGAATGGCCAGATCAAGAGTCAATCCTAGATTGCATCTGTACTTCTCTTAGTACTCTATTCAATAGTTATCTCCATCAGTACAAGGGTTTGCTCATGTGTTCATCCATCCATCCATCCATCCATCCATCCATCCATCCATCCATATTCATTCATTCATTCTTTAGCATTTAGAATCTCAATTCTTTCAACTAGTGTAGATACCTTACAAATCAACAAGTATCAATGGACTATATTGTTTACAAACTTACAGTAGCTCTATATTGCCCTGGGAAAAGGGCAACATTTATATCCTCAGTCCAAACTTAACCTGGTTTTGATGTATTCTGTCTGTCCATGGGGTAAGTATATTACCAAGTTCTCCAGTAATGAGTCTTTCTCTGTCTAGCCAGCCAGCTCCCAAATAATGACATGGGAGCTGGCTTATTAATTATGAAAGCTTGACCTATACCTTAGACTTGGTCCTAACTAGCTCTTATAACTTACATTAGCCCATTTCTATTAATCTATGTTCTGTCATGAGCGTCACCTCTTTTCCATCTGTACTTCCTGTTTCCCCTCCCTGTCTCCTGGCATCTCCTGTAAGTCTACATTCCTCCTCCTCTTCCTTCCTTTCCCTGGAAATCCTGCCTATACGTCTTGCCTAACTATTGGCCGTTCAGGTTTCTATTACACCAGCCACAGGAATACTCCTTCACACAGGGTGCAAATATCCCATAATATTCTCCTGTCTCCTGTGGGCCTTGTTTCCCACCCATGTCCCTAGTGCTGTTGCTCAGACACCTCTCTTAGGTGAGGACATGCTTCTTTGCTTCCTCAGTTTTCAAGGTCTGGATCTCATTGCGTGTATTCCAGGATCTCACCTTTAGATGAGGCTCAGGCTCTTTTGGACCTCTCACTATATTTTACATCACACTTAACAGATTTATAACATCACAATAAAGCTGTTTTTAAGTGCTCCCCCTTCGTTGCATTGTGAACTATTAAAGAGTCAACATAACAGCCCATTGGCCCTTTAATCCTCAAGGCTGACGACAAATAGCTAGGCCAGTTATGTACTGCAGCAGCAACTATTTCTTCCTCTTTGTCACAATTAGAATTTTATGGATGTTCCTGTGAGTTTGAATTACTTTGTCTCCTTTGATAGATAGAAAGCCCAAAAGGCTTTAGGAGCATAGATAATTTTGTATGCCTACATATCCTGACTGCCTAGAATAGTTCCTGACACAACAGGGACTGTTATCCTTATGGAGTGGATCAGGCTAATCTCTTCTGAGTGAGCGGATGATGAATTGTGAGTTACAGAAGATGATAGTCTCTTTAAGGAGTTTCAAAAGATGAGTCTTATTGGGTGAGGTGGTGCACACCTCACTCCCAGAACTCCCAAGGCAGAGACAGGAGCCTTGCTACAAGTTTAAGGTCAGCAAGCGTTGTATAGAGAGATCTTGTCTCAAATTAAAAGGAGGGAAAAGGAGAAGAAGGAAGGAAGGAAAGAAAGAAAGAAAAAGAAAGGAAGTTAGAGAACATATTTCTCTGTCTTGATGAGAAAGCCAAGTAATGCCCACGGACTGTGGAATTTTAGGCACCATAGGTGAGGGTGACTTAACTATGTGCACATTTCTATCTTTCAGAAGAGTTGAGAAAACAGTTCAACGAACTTTCTTCCCCCAAGAACCATTTGAGAATAAGTTACAAGCATAGTGTCTAATTATTTATCAATGTTAGACTATATTTTATGGACAATCTCCTAGATAACAGTACTATGACTGTGTTAGTTACTTTTCTCCTAGATAACAGTACTATGACTGTGTTAGTTACTTTTCTATTGCTATGACCAGGGTTACTTACACAAGGAAAGGTTTGTTTTGCATTTGCAGTTTCAGAGGGTTAAGAGTCCATCACTCTGGGTAAACATGGTAGCAATCAGACATGGTGGCAGGAACAGCTGAATGCTCACATCTCAAACCTCATATCTCGACCTCAAACAGGAAGAAGAGAGAGTTAACTAGGAATGGAGCAGGACTTTGAAACCTCAAAAAACCTCAAATCCTGTCTGCATTGACATACTTCCTTCAACAAGACCATACCTCCTAAATTTCCCAAACAGCATTACCAACTGGACACCAAACATTTGAAACCCTGAGACTATAGGGGGCATCTCGTTCAAAACCCCACAATATCCTCCCTGGACTCCATGTACTGGCTGGTTTTGTGTGTCAACTTGACACAAGCGAGAATCATCAGAGAGTAAGGAGCCTCAATTGAGTAAACGCCTCCATGAGATCCAGCTGTAAGGTGTTTTCTCAATCAGTGATCAATGGGGGAGGGCCTAACCTATGAGGGGTGGTGCTATCCCTGGGAAGGTAGTCCTGGTTCTATAGGGAAGCAGACTGAGTAAGCCAGGGGAAGCAAGCCAGTAATCAGCTCTCCTCCATGGCTTCTGCATCAACTCCTGCCTCCTGCCTGACTTCCTGTTCTGACTTCCTCCAGTGATGGACTGTGATCTGGAAGTGTAAGTCAAATAATCCTTTCCTCCCCAACTTGCCTTTTGGTCATGGCGTTTTATCACAGCAGTAGAAACCCTAAGACAATTGGTAGCAATATAGTGGGGTACTACTGTGACAGACCTGATGGTGTTTTGGGGAGGATTGTGGAAGAACTTTGAAACTTCAGGCTAGAAAAGCCATTGAGTATTATGAGCTCTGTAGAATACTTGACGGGGAGCTTGGAAGATAAGAATGTTGAGAGCAGTACAGAATATGGAGGCCTAGTTTGTGAAGTTTCAGAGGGAAGTTTAAAGACTCTATCAGGGCCGTTTGTTATTTTGAGTTAAGATTCTGTGGTTCTGGTTAGCTGGGATTGAAGAATCAGCTGTGATTAACAATATGCCAGAACTACTGAACTGAGACTTTTATGTTACTGGGATAATTGATGCTGGATAGTTGGAGCTAAGAAGTTAGTGGTGATTAAGAAGAGACCAGCATCCCTGGGTGAAATTTTCCCAGGAGTATTTTCTGAGAGCACAGAGAAGCTGTGTTTCAGAGGTGGCATAGTGTTGGCAGCAGGACTTGGTAATGTGTAAGTGTCACCCAGGAGGTATTGGTAATGTGTAAGTGTCACCCAGGAGGTACTGGTTTTGAAAGCATGAAGGGGTCCTGGGGAGCAGCTGAGGCTTGGCCCTGTGACAGGCCAGGAGAAGCCATTGATGGAGGTGCAGCCTCAGTGGCAGTTGAAGGCCCAGGACTGAAGGGGTGTTACAAAGAAGTTGAGGCTTGACACCATGAAGAGAGCCTATGAGACGCTATTAGTGAATGTGCAATGCAGTTGCAGCAAGGGACCCCAGCATTTTGGAGATGCCAGCACCATGGGATGACCACCAAGAACAGCAGCAACAGTGGAGTGGAGCCAGCTGGAGCCTAGAAGACAAGCTGTGTGCGCTGCAAAGGGCAGAGCTGGAGAAGTGAGCCAAGCCCTTTGGAAGAGTCAGACTATCATGAGTGAATCCCGGATAATTGTACATTGAGTTATTTATACTGTTGGAGTTCAGTTTTGCTTGGTTCATATTATAATGATGGCCTGGTTCTTCCCTCTTAAAGAAGGTATTTAATTAAATTTTATTTTTAAAGGAGCCCACATATGAAATACTTGAACTTAAAAAAAACTTTATTTTTACTTTTTTTGTGTGTGTGTATGAATATTTTGCCTGCATGTATATCTGTTTGCCACATGTGTGCCTGGTGCCTGTGGAGGTCAGAAGACGGCATTGGATTCTCTGGAACTAGAGTTACAGGTGGCTGTGAGCCACCACTGGGTGCTGGTCCTCTGTAAGAGCAGCAGTGCTCTTAACCTCTGAGCCATCTCTCCAGGCCCAAGTCTTGAACTTTTAAGAGACTGGATATTTTAAAGAGACTGAAATTTTAATGTGTCTGAATTTGTAAAGACCGTGGGACATTTAAAATTATTTATGATTTTTATATGTGAGTTCTTGGGGATGGATAAGAAAGGAAGATTTGTGACCTAATAGTGATGTGTTTGTGTGTCAAGTTGACAAGGGGTCAGCTGTACTGGCTGGTTTTGTGTGTCAACTTGGCACAAGCTAGAGTCATCAGAGAGGAAGGAGCCTCAGTTGAGGGAATACCTCCATGAGATCCAGCTATAAGGTATGTCTCAATCAGTGATCAATGGGGGAGGGCTTAGCCCATGGTAGTGGTGCCATCCCTGGGCAGCTAGTACGTGGTTCTACAGTGAAGCAGGCTGAGCAAGTCAGGGAAAGCAAACCAGTAATCAGCTGTCCTCGATGGCCTCTGTATCAGCTCCTACATCCAGGTTCTAGCTCTGCTTGAATTCCTGTTCTTGCTTTCCTCAATGGTCATGGTGTTTTTTGTTAGAGTAATAGAAACCCTAAGACAGTTCAACTTCAGAAGCCTCATAGTCTTCCAGTTTTAATAGTTTATAAGTCCCAAGTTTCTTCTGAGAATAAAGGTTGAATGAAAAAAAGAAGTAAAAAAGAAAAGACATGACTGCTCCTAGGTACGATGGAGGAGAAAGTTTATTGTAGATTATGTGGGCAAGCATAGTCAGAGACAGGCACATCTGGGAGAGTCCAGAGTAGACATGACCAGGCTGAGCTGGGTCATGTGGAGAGAGGAGAGCCAGGTGCAGCAGCCAGGAGGCCAAAGGTCCAAAAAGGGAAGGATAGCCAAAATGTTTGGATTACATATGAAAGAGCCTTTGGGCTGGAGAGTCCAGAGTAGAGGGCTGGCTATGCAAGCCATACTGTATAACATTTAGGGACTGAGTGATGCTGGGAGAACCTGTTGGCCAGGTCCAACTCTGATACGTTAAATAGGCACCTCAGCATTTGTTCCAGGTTTGAAACTTAACAAAGGCAATCTCTTAATTGTAACTTGTTAAGGAAGTCTTATGTCAATAAAGCACTGTTGAGCCAATAGGAATCTAGATAGGTGGGACTAGGAGTCCAGGAGGACTCTGGGAAGGAGAAACAGAAGAGAGCCGAGATGTAACACCATGGGGTAGGAAGCCCGGAAACTTCTCCGGTAAGAGAAATACTTAGATTAACAATTATGCGGTAATTACTTAAGTCAGAGGTAGCCAGTAAGAAACAAGCAAGGCCAACAGCTTCATAATTAATATAGCCTCCTGTGTGTTTATTTGGGACTGATGCGGCTCTGGAATCAGGCTGGCGGGAAGGCTTCTCTCAAGGAAAAAGCTTCTCTTTACAGTAACTCCCTATAAAAATCAAATTATACACTCCTATCATACAAAGGGAGGAATTTGGGCACCGTGAGGAAATACTGTACCAAAGCAAGACTCAACTCCAACAAGGAAAACTCCAAATCCTGTAGCTCCATGTCTGTAGTCAAAGGGTTTAGATGGCTCCACCCCTTTAACTTTGCTCCCTGCCTCTCTCTTGGACTGGTCCCACTCTCTGCATGAAACTCTTTTTGGCAGATATTCCATGGCTTTGGCTTCTTCAATATCTTGAGGTTATCAATTCAACTCAGGCTTCATTTCCACAACTTCCTGGAATGGTCTCTAGGCCCCCATGCAGGGACTCCTCCCATAGGCCTGGCCCCCGTGGTTCTCAGAAACCACAGAAAACTATCCAACAACTTTACTCTTGGGCCCTTCATGACTTTAAGGCCAGAACCACAAGGATGACACTGGCAACTTTGGCTCCCAACTTGGGATGGACCTTAGCCCCCATGAATTCCATTTGCAGCAGCTTTTGCTTGTTTCTTTCTAGAAGACAATTCCTAGGCCTTTACCTTTCTCAAGTTGGAAGCTTATGTGGGTAGGGTCTTGCCCTGAAAGACTCTTTCCTTTATCCTAATGCAGATCAGGCTTCTCTTTAATCTCTTTATTATCTATTGCAGCATAAGCCTTGATGCAACATTTAAGTTTCCAGCCACTCTCTTTCTCTTCCAAACTGTACACTCTGTATTTCTTTCCTTCCCACTTGCTCATTTTCTTTGTAGACCTGCATAAGACTGATTATTAATAACCACATGACAGAGTCAATTTTAGGCTGTCTTAAAAATCTCCTCCACCAAAGGAATTAGTTCATTACTTTTCAATTTAGCCTTAGACAAGATCTTAGGACAAAGGCACAGAGCTGCTATATTCTTGGTCAAAGTGTCACAAGAATAGACTCTAGCCCAGTTGCTAGTACTGTTGCTGCCTGAGCTGGGCTGCCACTGTCCATGTTGCTCCCATTGCTGTCTTCCAAGTTCCTCACAGAATGGCCCATTCAACTCTGCTCACAGGTTCAAGTGTTTTTCTAATTCAAAGTGCCAAGGACTTCCATATCCCTCCATAAAACAGCTTGGTCAGGTCTACCACAAGAAAAGCCTACTCCCTACTACCAGTTTCTATACCAGTTACTTTTCTATTGCTGTGATAAAACACCATGAGCAAGACAACTTACAGAAGGAAGGGTTTATCTGGCTTATTGTTCTAGAGGGGGAAGAGTTCATCATGGTGGAGAGGCACAGTGGCAACAAGAGCTGAGCACTCACAAGAACAAATAGGAAGCAGAGAGCACTAACTGGGAATGGTACATGGATGTGAAACCTCAAACCCCAACCCCAGTGACACACATCCTCCAGGAAGGCCTCATCTCTAGACTGCCCAAACTGGGCCACCAATGGAGGAACAAATATTTACAAGTCAGACTATAGATGGCATCTCATACAAATGACCACCACAATGACCATTTACATCCGGAAGCTGGAATTAATAAATGGATATAATTAAAGCTTCAAGCCCCAGTTGAGTGTGGATCAATTGTTCCAATAAATAACCTTGGTGCAGGAGGATCTAGTTGTGGAGTCCATTTGATTGTCAAGTCTCCTTGGTGTCCTTTGCTCTGGGAAAAAATTGGTCTTTCCTTGGTTTTTATGGCTTAGAAACACTTTAAAATATTACAGTCCATTTATTTTTCATTATTTTCCTCATTTGTTGTTGGCCTGCTATTTCCTCCTGATTAGATTCAGCTTAGCATGGTTGACAGGACTAACACAGAGAGCAGAGCTGACTCTTCTCGTTGATTCTAATCACAGATGAGTTACCTTCATCGTTATGTTGAGTCGATGTCCTCTAGGTTTCCCCACGGTAAACATTCCTTCCTTCCCTCTGTAATTATGAGATTTGAGAAGCTTCTTTGAGCCTATGAGCATACCCACTGCTCACTGGGTTTTCAATAAATGAGAGTTTTTATTTGACAAATATTTGTTTGGTACTTCTAACCAGGATTATAGAAAAGTTATATGATTTTTATAGTTGTACTTGCTTTGGAGACAAACCTAATAACTAGTCTACATAGGTGCAATGGATGAAATAATGTGTTTTTTTTTCTTTGTTTTTTTAACCAGAGAGGACAATACAGTATTTCTTACAAGAATGAATAGGAAAGACTTCTGGAGGAGAGCAGGTGGGAGGAGCTAGGTGGGATTGGATGGGATTTCCAGACATCAGAGTAAGTAGAAGCAAAAGGAAACACAGTACAAGGTGTGGGAGGAAGGTGGTAGGTCTGTGTTATATGTACATTAACTTGTTCAGCTCCATATGTTATAGGTGCTGGGGACAGGTAGAGGGGGAGGTGTAGGAGAGCGAGAGGCTAATTGAAAGGGATTTGTTTTTTAACCACAGGGTCTCATATAGGCCAGGCTGGCCTGGAACTAGAACTTGCAATTTAGCTAAGGATAACCTTGAACTTTGAACTTCCCATTCTCCTTCCTCTACTTTCCTGAAGCTGGGATTACAGATGTGTGCCACCATTCCTGGGTTAGGTGTTGCTGGGTATTGAACCTAGGGCCTCCAAATCAGGACCTAGTGCATGCAAGAAAAGCTATATCCCCAGATCCCAAAAGGGGCTTCAAAAGGTTTTAAATGTTATTATTGTGTGTGACTGTTATGTGATGTGTGTACAGACACATCCATGTCATATACATGTGCGGAGGTCAGAAGACATAGAGTCAGTTCTCTCCTTTCACTTTTACATGGCACGGGCTCTGAGGATGGAACTCAGATAACCAGGGGTACCCTTATCTCACAGACCAGTCAGACCAGTATTGATATCTATCTATCTATCTATCTATCTATCTATCTATCTATCTATCTATCTATCTATCTATCTACCTATCTACCTACCTACCTACCTGGTGTGTGTGTGTTTGTGTGTGTGTGTGTGTGTGTGTGTGTGTGTGTGTGTGTGTGCTGGATAACACACAGTGTCTTTTTGGGTATAAGGATAGGTACTTAGAATACAATCACTGTCCTTTAGAGGAGTGGCAGTAGTAGGTTCTTCTCTAGGGCCCATGACTTTACCAGCCATGAGTAACTGGCTATGCTTACAGTACTAAGCATATACCCTTTCCTATTGAGTGGTCCTTAAGTTCAATTAGAAAGCCGTTAGTTGCCTCTTCAGATGTAAGCCCCACTATTGTACCTTTGTGGATATTTTCCCATTCTAGTCATCATTGTTGTTCATAGGCATCACAGGTAGGTAGGACTACTGATTGCGTTTTTCCCCTTAGCTGCTTACAGAGCTCTTTCCAATACTATGCGAGCTAATCCTCAGGGAATGAGGCATCCATGTCAGTTCCAGATCAATTCAAGTCCTGTGTCCCAAGGGCATCATGTCTTCAGCAATAGGGTCTTACTTTCAAGTTCGGGAGGCAACCGAGAGTGGCAACAATAGCCTATATAGTTCTTGGGAGTCTCTTGCAGTCCTCAGATCAACAACTTGAAGAGAGGTTTCCTATGCCTGGTATTTTTTTTAGGTAATGTATGGTACTTGGGGTAAGCATGATCACCCATAAGTGTAGCATAACTCCATTTTTTTATGTTTTTGAGTGTATATATGTGTATAAACACATATTATGGTTTTACATAAACATAAAACAATGCTTATTTACTGCTCTATAAAACATCTTTAATATTATTTATCCCTCTGCCATTTGTCTCTGCATAATGCTCTTCCTCTCCCCGTCCTAATTAAAGCTTACCCTCATTTCCCACACTTCTCCTTTCATAGCCCTGGTGTCCTACTGTCCCTATCTCCAAAGTTCATTGTCTCTCAACTTTCATGGTCCCCTTTTATTTTCCTGCTGGCTAGTTTGATGTCAACTTGACATCTGCAATGGATAAAATGCCCTCATCAGATTGGCCTATGGGCAAGCCTATGGTGCATTTTGTAATCAGCTGTTGATATGGGAGGGACTAGCCATTTTGGATTATGCTACCCCTGGGAGGGTGGTCCTGGGGTTATAAGAAAGCAATTGGAGCAATCCAGTAATCAGCACTCGTCCACAGCCTCTGCTTCAGTTCCTGTCTTCGGGTTCCTAACTTGACTTCCTGCTCTGACTTATCTGGATGATGGACTACAATCTGTAAGTTGAAATCAGCCATTTTTCCCCAAAGTTGCTTTTGATCATGGTGTTTTATTACCGCAATAGCATCCATAACTAAGACACCTGACTTCTGCAGTTATTCCAGGTTCTATATTCACTTCTAAAGGTTCAGTGCTAGGATTCACAAATAAGAGGGAACACGCAGTGTTTTTCTTCCCTGGTCTGGATTACCTTACCTCACTCAGTGTAATATTTTCTGGTTCTATCCATTTGCCTGAAAATCTCATGACTTCATTTGTCTTTACAGCTGAATAGTATTTTGCGTGTAAGTGTAGCACATTTTCATTATCTACCCATCAGCTAGAGGACATGTAGTTTGTTTCTACTTCATGGCTATGTAAATAGAGCAGCAACGACCATGGCTCAGCAAGTGTCTGTGGAGTAGAACGTGGAGTCACTTCAGGCACATTCCAAGGAGTGGGACAGCTGGGTCAAATGGGAGGTTCACTTTTGTCCCCCTGAGAATTCTCTGTCCTGATTTACACAGTAGCTGCACTAGTTCGTAATCCCACCAATGGTGCATGAGGGTTCCCTTTCTCCACACCCTCACCAACACTTGTTGTGAGTTACTTCCTTATTCTTAGCCATTTTGATTGGTGTAAGGTGAAATCTGAGAGTAGCTTTAATTTGCATTTCCCCAATTGCTAAAGATGTTAAACACTTCTAAAGATATCCCATTAATAATAGCCCCTCCCCCCCAAATACCTAACCAAGGTGTTAAAAGAGCTCTTCAGTGAAAACCAAATCTCTGGAGAATGATCAAGGCAGACACTAGAAGATGGAGGGACCTCCTTTGCTCATAGATTAGTAGAGTTAATATCGTGAAAATTGCCATCCTTCCAAAAGTGATACAGAGATTCAAGGGAATCCTAATCAAAAATTGCTATGTCATTCTTTGCAGAAATAGAAAAAACGTCATAAAGACCCCAATTAGTGAAAGCAATCCAGAACTAAAAGAACATCTCTGAAGGATTACCACTTCAGATTTGAAGCTACATTGTACAAGGACATAGCAACAGAACAGGATTGCACAGGCAAAATACAGACATGTAGACCATTGTACAAATATAGAAGACCCAAACACGAATGCATGTAACTGTAATTATAGAATCTGATATTGAATAAAGAGGCAAAAAATAGAAGACATACTGCAAAAAGACAACATCTTCTACAGATGGTGCTGGGAAACCTGAATATCATTATAGAAGAAGGAAATTAAACCTGCATATATCACCTCACACAAAACCCAACGTCAAAGGAACAAAAACAAAACAAAAGCTGGCCGGTGGTGGTGCACACCTTTATTCCCAGCATTTGGGAGGTCGAGGCAGACATATCTCTGTGAGTTTGAGGCCAGCCTAGTCTATAGAGTAAGTTACAGGATGGCCAGGGCTGTTACACAAGCAAACACACAAAACCTCTCAAAACAACAAAAAACCCAACCCAACCCAATCCAAAACAAGCAAACAAAACACACAAAAATGTAAAAACCAAAAACAAAGATATCAATGTGAAACCTGAACTGCTGAAACCGCTAGGAGAAAATTATAGGCAATGTCTACAAGCTATGGATGTTGGAAAGGACTTTCTGATCAGGACCCTGTTTGTCCAGGAATTAAGGCCAACATTGACAAGTAGAACCTCATAAAACTAAATTTTCACACAGCAGGGGAAACAATCAAATGAGTAAAGGGAAAGCCCCAGAGTGGGCGAGAATCCTTGAGCTATACAACTGTAAGAGAATTAATATCCAGAATATACAAAGGACTCTGAAATCAAAGAGTCAAGGAAACAAATGACTCAATTAAAACATAGGCCACTAATCTGAACAGTTTTCTAAAGAAGTAGATAAAATGCCCAAGAAATATCTTTAAAAATGTTCAGCATTGGATGGGATTTTTTTTTGTTCCAGGAATCTGCTTGACTGTCCTCTGATGCAGTTTTGCCCTTAGATCTGGACACAAGGATTCTTTCTCTGGATTGGACTAGTAGGCTAGTGTGTCATGTGACATTAAGTTAGCATTAGTGTGCCACAGGGAAGTAGACAATGTTAGTGTGTCACAGAGCAGTAGACAGTGCTAATGTGTGTCACAGGACAGTAGCCAGTGCTGGTGTGTCACAGGGCAGTAGCCAGTGCTAGTGTGTCACAGGGCAGTAGCCAGTGCTGGTGTGTCACAGGGCAGTAGACAGTGCTAGTGTGTCATAGGGCAGTAGATGGTGTTAGTGTGTCACAGGGCAGTATCCAGTGCTAGTGTGTCACAGGGCAGTAGATGGTGTTAGTGTGTCACAGGCAGTATCCAGTGCTAGTATGTCACAAGGCAGTAGACAGTGTTAGTGTGTCACAGGGCAGTATCCAGTGTTAGTGTGTCACAGGGCAGTAGACAGTGCTAGTGTGACACAGGGCAATATCCAGTGCTAGTGTGTCACAGGCAGTATCCAGTGCTAGTGTGTCACAGGGAAGTAGACAATGTTAGTGTGTCACAGGCAGTATCCAGTGCTAGTGTGTCACAGGCAGTAGACAGTGCTAGTGTGTCACAGGGCAGTAGACAGTGTTAATGTGTCACAGGCAGTATCCAGTGCTAGTGTGTCACAGGGCAGTAGACAGTGCTAGTGTGTCACAGGGCAGTAGACAGTGTTAGTGTGTCACAGGCAGTATCCAGTGCTAGTGTGTCACAGGGCAGTAGACAGTGTTAGTGTGTCACAGGGCAGTATCCAGTGCTAGTGTGTCACAGGCAGTATCCAGTGTTAGTGTGTCACAGGGCAGTAGACAGTATTAGTGTGTCACAGGGCAGTAGCCAGTGCTGGTGTGTCACAGGGCAGTATCCAGTGCTAGTGTGTCACAGGGCAGTAGACAGTATTAGTGTGTCACAGGGCAGTATCCAGTGTTAGTGTGTCACAGGGCAGTAGACAGTGTTAATGTGTCACAGGCAGTATCCAGTGCTAGTGTGTCACAGGGCAGTAGACAGTGCTAGTGTGTCACAGGGCAGTAGACAGTGTTAGTGTGTCACAGGCAGTAGACAGTGCTAGTGTGTCACAGGGCAGTAGACAGTGTTAGTGTGTCACAGGGCAGTATCCAGTGCTAGTGTGTCACAGGCAGTATCCAGTGTTAGTGTGTCACAGGGCAGTAGACAGTATTAGTGTGTCACAGGGCAGTAGCCAGTGCTGGTGTGTCACAGGGCAGTATCCAGTGCTAGTGTGTCACAGGGCAGTAGACAGTATTAGTGTGTCACAGGGCAGTAGACAGTATTAGTGTGTCACAGGGCAGTAGACAGTATTAGTGTGTCACAGGCAGTATCCAGTGCTAGTGTGTCACAGGGCAGTATCCAGTGCTAGTGTGTCACAGGCAGTATCCAGTGCTAGTGTGTCACAGGGCAGTATCCAGTGCTAGTGTGTCACAGGGCAATATCCAGTGCTAGTGTGTCACATGTTCTGTCATGGCAGGGCTGCAGCCTTAGCTACCCTGCCTGCTCAGCACTGGCCAGGCTCAATAGCAGTCTGCCACATTTTATCCCAGTGCTGCAGGCCTTGGGGACTGTGTGCTGCTGTCCGGAGGCCACAGTGCTACATTTTTCCTTTGGTCTCTATAAGGCAAGAGTCCTCCTTCAAAGTCAATGCTGGGTTTTCTGTCAGGCAAGGCAGCACAGGGGCACTGCCTGACCCTGAAGTCTGTACACACTGGGCGTGGCAGCACAGGGGCACTGCCTGACCCTGAAGTCTGTACACACTGGGCGTGGCAGCACAGGGGCACTGCCTGACCCTGAAGTCTTACACACTGGGCGTGGCTGTAGTGTGAATGAAGTTCCACACAGTCACTGGAGAATTTCAGTAGCTGCCATTAGGATCATGAGTAGCTTTGCTTTCACACAAGTACATAATTGGATTCACCGAATATTGAAAAACTAAACGAGGTATTTTCTCTAAATAGTTTTGATTTAAAATTCCGATCATCATTATTCAATTTAAAAGTGTGCTTATTTTAGTGGGTAATATACTACAAAAGAAAAACAAAATTTGAAGGCAATACTTAAATATTAAATAGCTTAATAGTTAATAATGTATAAAGATAATGAAATACTAAATAACAATTAAGAATTTAATGAAAAACTCATTGCATTTACTCTGGTGTAAATTTCAAATAAAAATGGTGTCAACTTAATTATGTATTATATAGTAACAGTTGACAATGTAACTTGTCAACTTATTATAATTTAAATGTTAAATTGATATTTATTGTTGTTAATAGTCATAAGTTTTATGAAAACATATATTATGACACATGATTCATAATTATGTAGAGATGACAAGACAAAATTTAGGAAATTGATATGTAAGAATTTATGAATATACATCACTATTGGTTCAGATATTACTGGTCTATCCAGTATGACCCATTTTTATATGATAGTTGTTTTTTAAAATTAAAATTAAAATCTTATGTATATGGGTGTTTTGCCTGAGTGTGTATATTTGTATCACATGCATGCAGTACCAATGGAGGCCAGAAGAGGGCATCAGATCCCCCTGGAACTGGAGTTACAGATGGTTGTGGGGCATCACGTGGGTGCCGGGACTTGAACCTCTGCCCTCTGCAAGAACAGTCAGTGTTCTTAACCACAGAGCAATCTCTCCTCTCCATATGATTGTCTTTTAATTCAATTAACTGAGATGTTTCTATAATTTCTGATAGTATAAAACCATTAGTTTTGCACATTATAATGATTAATCTTGGTTGTGAACTTCATTGGAGCTAATCTAATCAAGAGACACGCCACTGGGAACACCTGTAAGGGATTTTCTTTCCTTTTTTTTTTTTTTAAGAGAAACATTTTTATTGACATAAAATGCACTTATAAAATGACCACAGAGGACATGTGATTTTCTTGCTGCCACATAGATGTATTAGCAATGTTATTCATACCTGTTGTAACCTAAAACTTACTGTAAACAATTAGTTATATCCTAAAACAAATGAGTAACTGGTTCTCAGCAGTCCTTGTTTAATAGTTAATAAGATTACACTGTCACACCTGTGTTCTGGAGCGTACGCTTACTTTCCTGCAGGTTGATAGCAGTTAGAGCACAGCTGCACAGGGGTGGTCCTGAGTAGCCACTGATTCTGTGTCTTGTCGACAGGCAGCACTCCCTTTGCTTGGAAATGTCAGCCTCTGTAATGCTCTACAACAGGGCTCCAGAGCTCTGAACACAGTAATTTGTGGCTCCCTGTGTAGAACAACTTAAAGTTTACCTCTAGTAAACAAGTGCAGCATTGCTGTCAGCTGTTCTGCATAAATAGCATAATCTAATTATTCATAAACAAACAAGACACACAAATACGCTTGATTCCATTCTTTTAAAAATTCCATCCACCCATAATCCCTCTCAACACGGTTTATGTGAACACACTGTGAATTTCTGGAAGGTGTATGAATTACCTTAGATAATAAGGTCTTAGTAATGAGTGTTTCATATTTCATAGTATGAAATGTGCACTGTTAATGTTTATGTCATGCAGCATCAAGGAATTCCAAATTCTGAATACCATAGTTTATTTCAAAACTCCTCAACATTATGGCTCTGCAGCTGGTTTAGCAGATTGAATACGAAGTGTTATAGTTCCTAAGGGATTTTCTTGATCATGTTATTGGATGTCTATAGACCCGCCCTACATGTCCACAGTGCCTTCTGGTGGCAGTGGCAACAAAGAGATTCTGCTTTTTAACTGCCTGCTTTTGTATTGTGCTGGCAAGTTCATCTACTCTGCTGCTGCCGCTGCCGCTGCTGCTGCTGCTGTCGCTGCTGCCACCACTGCCGTAGACATACCTGGCTGACTTCAGAACCCATCTTTTTCGGCCTCCAAAGTGCACTGAAGACCATTAGCCTTCCAGGAATCCCTGAGACCTTCAGGACCAGACCTTGTGGACTGAGCAGCTGTTGGCGTCTCAGCCTTTTCCAGTGTGACAGCAGCCATTGTTGGGCTGCCCAGATCATATTGTTATAAGCCAGTCCCTTTTTTTATTTATCAAATATTTTTATTTAAATTAGAAACATGAATGCTTCACATGTCGATCCCAGCTCCCTCTCCCACCCCTCCTCCCTTGCCCCTCCACCAGTCCCCTCAGTCCCCCCATGCAATCCCCACATCATTCCCCAGGGAGGGTGAGGCCTTCCTTGGAGGGATCTCCAGAGTCTGTTATTTCATCCAGGCCAGAACGTAGGCCCTTCCCCATGTGTCCAGGCTGAGAGAGCATCCCTCTATTTGGAATGGGCTCCCAAAGTTCATTCATACTCCATGGTAAACACTGATCTACTACCCAAGGTCCCAGAGATTTCTGAGGCGTCCTCACTGAGATTACATTCATGGAGTCTGGATCCCCTGTTGGCCCCTCAGCCATCAATCTGGGATTCAAGATCTCCCCCTTATCTGGTCAGCTGTCTTTGTTGGTTTCACCATCATGGTCTTGACCCCTTTGCTCATCACTCCTCCATCTCTGTCACTGGGTTCCAGGAGTGCAGTTCAGTGTTTAGCTATGGGTATCTGTCTCTGCTTCCATCAGTTACTGGATGGCATATAAGGTAGTCATCAAGGAGGGGCGATTAATGTAGTCACTCCATTATTGCTTAGTTTGCTAGTGGGTGTTATCCTTGTAGATCTCTGGAGATCTCACTAGTGTCAGCTCTCTCCTCAAGCCTATAATGACTCCATCTATTATGGTATCTCTCATCCTGCTCTCCTCTATTCTTACCTCAACTCAACCTTCCTGCTCCCCCATGCCTTCTTCTCAAGTCCTCTTATCCTCCTCCTCTTTTTCCTGGCTCCCTCTCCCCTCCCCCGATGTTCCCAATCTGCTCAGGAGATCTTGGCTCATTCCACTTCTCTGGGGTGTCATGCATCTCTCTTGGGAACCTCCCTGTTTCCCAGACTCATTGGCACTAGCATTGTAGGCTGACACTGCCCTGATCCATGTCTAAAATCCATATATGAGTGAGTACATGCCATGTTTCTCTTTTTGTGACTGGGTTGCCTCACTCAGGATGGTTTCTTCTAGTGCCATCCATTTGCCTGCAAATTTCAAGATTCCATTGTTTTTTTCCGCTAAGTAGTACTCCATTGTGTAAATGTACCACATTTTCTCTATCCACTCTTCAGTTGTGGGACATTTGGTTGCTTCCAGGATCTGGCTATTACATATAATGCTGCAATGAACATAGTGGAACAGACACCCTTGTTGTGTGAATGGGTGTCTTTTGGGTATATGCCTAAGTGTGGAATTGCTGGGTCTTGTGGTAGACTGAGTCCCATTTTCCTGAGGAATCTCCACACTGATTTCCATAGTAAGCCAGTCCCTTTTTAATGTATGTTCATTCTATCAGTTCAGGCTATAAAATGTGTGCTTTGTCAAGATGAGTGTTCCGTAATATAGTTCTGTTACCCGATTTCATCATTTAATTGTTCATTATAAGTGTCATTCTATAGCAGTGGTTCTCAGTCTTTTGGGGATCAAATGACCCTTTCACAGGGGTCCCATAAGAGATATCCTGCATACCATATGTTTATATTATGATTCATAACAGTAGCAAAATTACAGTTACGAAGTAACAGCAAAAATCTTAATCTTATGGTTGGGGTCACCACAACATGAGGAACTGTATTATAGGGTGGCAGCACTAGGAAGGTTGAGAACTACTGTGCTTGAGAAACCTGACATATTTCCCCTTTGTCTTAAAGAACGCTCATCAAAATAGGGAGAGGAGACATATTTATCAGCTTGCTCATAGATCTTTGTTATGTGGGCTCCAACTGAGCTTTCACTTAAGGCTCTGCAAATGCTATGGGTGGACTTTCCCACCCCACCCCCTTCCGACTCTGCCTCTAACATGGATACTGCAGTTTATGTCTAAGTTTTACTCCAGAGATAACATGAGGATTGCTTCCAAGTTCTCTGTATAAGATGGCATAGATTTGTATACATAGTAGCCACTGGCACCTACTTCATCTTCAGCCAGAGTTGTGGACAGTGGGGCATTTGCATAATGTCTTCTTTGGATAACAGTCTGAAGGCAGTGGACAGCTGTAGCTAGTCTTTAACTATCTGGGAGGTTGCTGTACTTCCAGTAGGATTCCAGTGTTTTGGGGCTGGCCACCTTATTGTGTAACAACCTCTCCGTTGGTGGAGATTGGTCTGTCGTACATGATGTGATTGTAGCCTCCTCCTCAAGTCCCTGATTCATCATGATTTCAGCAGCACAGCAGGCACATTTGTACCCATGTCCTCTTCTAATGGTCCGCATTGCACCCTCTTCCCTTCCTGTGCTTTGATGGTGAGTTCTTTCCCCTTATCAAACAAAGTAATACATGTGCTTATAGTGGAGAATGAAAAGATAAGCAAAAAGAAGAAAATAAAAGCATCAGCAGTCCCACCAGGCAGAGATGCCTCTGATAACAGTGGCTCACACCTTTGCAGTCCCTTGGGGAGCTGTTGCAGAAGACCAATGTCTGGTTTTCTACTCTGAGATTCTGTTCCAGGTGGTCCGGCCTGGCCTGGCCTGGCAGGGAAGTTTCTCCAGGTCTCGGGTGTAACTGTAGGAGACATCCAGTCTAGACATTCGGCTATAAAATGTGTGCTTTGTCAAGATGAGTGTTCCGTAATATAGTTCTGTTGCCTGATTTCATCATTTAATTGTTTATTATAAGTGTCATTCTATAGAAAGACAGCAGACTTAACCCACCTTCTTAATGGTTCTCTGTGTGAGCCAATTTAATCATTTTCTTGTGGTTGGGTAAATGGAATGGTCTCCCCTGGGCCAGGAGGTGGGAGATAGGTAAGAACAGAAAGTTTATAGATGCCTAGAATACTAGAGTCAGTTTGGCTTGTGTTTTGTTTTTTTGGGGGGGGTTATTGTAATTTTTTGGCTATAAAGCTATGGTTTTCAATTGGTCAGTTTCCAAAGGATTGCCTATCAACCATCAACACTTCTAGGAATTCATTCAGTTATTTATTCCAGTCACCCAACCAACACACACTTAGTCTCACACTGGGAACACAGGATTGGATGTTGTTTTTCATCTTAAGGAATCTGTATTCTAAAAGAAAGCAGAGGCGAATGAGCCAATAGTCCATGTTTGTTTACAGAGCACTTCCTCAGCCCCAGGACCTCTGATAACTCCGGTAAGTGGATTTTCTGGGTTAGCTGTCAGCAATACATGGTCAGCTGTATTGTTATGTGGGCTCCAACTGAGCTTTCACTTAAGGCTCTGCAAATGCTATGGGTGGACTCCCCCCCCCCGGGGAGATGTGAATGAGGTCTATTCACACCAGATAGGATGCCAACTAGAACTCCATCCAAGCCCATTTGGAGGAACCAATGAGTCTGTGGAGCTGTCTTACAGAGCATGGGTGAGGGCTTATTTACAGGAGTGCAGGTAACCCCAAAGCTTCCATGTCACCGAAAAGTTTCAAGCAGCACAGACGACGATGACTTCCCAGCAGCGGCATAGATACAGTCCCCTGTCCCTTGGCCTTCCCACCCGCATCGTGTAGTGCAAGGTGATGGACAGTACCACTCTAAGACTCTCCTTCAAAGAAAGCTCCTGAACCAAGAACCATTAGGTGAGAATGGGCAGAGTCTAGCTGACGGTTAGATATGAGGAGGCCACTTGGGGAACACTCCCCAGTGGAAACGTGTCTAGAGGGGTACTGTGGAGAGCCTTCTGTTTGAACCCACCTTGTCGGAGTTGTCTCAGAAGGACGGGGTTTGGAAGCAGAGAATCACCAAAGAAGCAGAAATGAGCAGGTGGACCTTGCTAACAGTGGGCAGAAAATACACGTCAGGGCTTAACTCACCCATTTCTGATGGTTTCTTTATTCAACAGTGTGGGTCCTGCCCAGGCTTCTGCCATGTCTTGTTGGATTTGTTAATAAGAGGAGCTGGCTGTGGAGAGACAAATGACTCAGCTAGGATGTGCTAGGTGGAAAATAACAGCAACAACTATCTTTTCCCTGTAGATTTCAAGAGTAAAGACATATTTTCTCGTGAGATAAGGTATACATACTGTAGAAACTCCAGTATTATACTGACCCCGCCCACCGGGGCACACACAGTGGCGTGACCACATCATTACTATGTCACTCGTTATGAGGCTGCGTAATGACTCAGTACGCATGTGCGAGCTTCTCCTTTAAAGGAACCACCTCCACGTGGTCGCTCTCTCTTATCTCTCTCTTACATCTTCTTTCTTACTCACTCACTCTCTGCCATGTCTGTCTCCACCTTTCAGTCAACCTCTGCTATAATAAACTACGGTGAACGTGCTCCCGGTGGCTTGTGCTGTATTGCACCAGACCCGGTTCCGTGCTCAGGCTTGTATTTCAACTTTTCGCCCCTTCTCATTTCTAATTTTTAATCTTAAGCAAAATAACAACACATATGAAAAGATTTCAGGGTCAGTTGATCCAGTACTTGCAGAATTCAATTGTGGTAGTCACCGTAGCTGCAGGCTATGACCGGCTAGCCTAAGACCTCAGTGGCCTCACCCAGTACAGCATAACTGCTCATTCATGTCATCAATCTAGGAAACTGGGACCCTCAACTACATTCAGAGACCTTGCTCCTTTTAAGTTGTGGTCTTCTCATCGCTAATGTGGCTTTAGACTCACTCTGATGTGCTGTAGCCTGTAGGGGGACAGAGAAGGGGTGTGGAGAACTGTTGAGATCTTACAGGTCTGGCCTTGGAGCTATAAACACCACTGCCATGTGTAATCCAGTGGTTAGTGTTCAATCTGGGGGCTCTGCCTGAACTCGGGGGTGCCGTTAGCCAGACTTTACTCTCTTAGGAGGGAACTACAGTGGGTTTTGTGAATTCTCATATGGCCCATCTTGTGAGTTAGTTCCTTCTACTCTTCTGCACTGTCAGTCTCAAAGTTTCTTTCTTCTTGTGTCAAGATGGCTGCAGTGGTGCCCTCACACCTAACCACATGGCTCAGAGAAGTGAAGAAACCACCTCTTTTCTGACTATTCCTATGAACATGGAGACTTTCCCCCAAGTCTCCACGGTACACTTTCTGTCATTGTTCATTGATCCCAATCAGGTCACTCTCTCTTCCTGTACCAACCCCCAGAATGAGATTATTTTCTGATAAATTAATCTCAACCTAGAGCTAGCAGTAAGGAAGTAGGCCTTTGAAACTGCTGGTCCAGGAGAATCCTGGAAAAGCATCACAATTCTACCAGGATGCAAGAGACAGCAATATTCCAATGATGGGTAAAGCAGGGACTGGTGGCAGCTGAGAGAATCATTTGGCCCCTTTGAGAAGACAGAGGGAGGCAGGCAGGAAGGAGGTTTGGTGGTATGGAAGGGGAATGTGATGTGGCCGCTTTCTTGTCTCTTGCACTTGAAAAATGTCCTCCTCCTTCCCAGATGTCTGTCTGTCTGTCTGTCTTTCTCTCTTTCTTCATTCCTTCGTTCCTCCCTCCCTTCCTCCCTCTCCCCTTCCTCTCCCAATTCTTTCTTTTTTTTTTTGAACAAAAGCTGGCAAAGAAGCAGAACACATGTAGAACATAGAATTGGGGAAGTGACAGTGACCATTGGAAAATCGTGTGGTGCTGGTTTCCATAAGGGAATCACAGTCTTGGTTTGCAGAGGGAGGGTGAGTGACCATGGGACTGATAGGGAGGATAGCCCGGGGCTCCTGGGTCTGTTCCTGAAAACATCCAGAGATTTCAGCATTGGGGAAAATATTTCCTGGCTGTGGCAGAGACTGAAGGCATTGCTGGAATCTTTGGTTTGTTCCATGAATCTGGCCTTTTCCCTCTGCAAAATAAAATAATACACAACTGAAGAAATTCAAGGCAAGGCTACCCAGGCAGGTAAGGGTCCTAGAGGTCAGGAAGGCAGGTTGGCTAAATGGAGTGGGACTTAGTCTTTAAGATGCCCCACAGAAATGTTTCCACTGTGGAGGTTTCCATGGTGAAGATCCTTGGTTATCAGCCAGCTGGGAAGGAGCTATGCTATACCCAAATGACTGTCCTGAAGACTTTGAATGCTATGCCCAGGGTGAATGGAGTACATTCTCTGGTAGGTACTGTGCCACAGAAGCCAAGAACATGACCTTTGGAGTGGACTTTACTGCTTTAGCCTCAGTTTCCCTATGTGTACCTACATTAGTGTCATTTTGCAGTTTATAGGACATATATTCAAAAGGGATTATCAGAGTTCTTGGATAGTAGAAAATGCTTCATAATGTCCTTTCATGATGATAATGGACTAAACCACTAAACTGTAAGCCAACCAATTAAATGTTTTTCTTTATAAGAGTTGCTATGGTCATGGTGTCTTTTCACAGCAATAGAAACCCTAAGACACCATCCGTTTTTATCTGCCGCATGCCTGCCTTCCTGCTTGTCTGTCTACCTATCTATCATTTATCTATCTTCCCTTCCTTCCCCCTTCCTTCCCCCCTTCCTTCCCTCCATCCCTCCCTCCCTCCCTCCTTCCTTCCTTCCTTCCTTCCTTCTTGGAGTAGGAACAATGGGGAAATACAGAGGGAATGCGGATGAAAGGTGGGGGTGGAGAGATGGCTTCATGGAAGCCTGTGGTAACACAAGGGCTGAAGTTTGCATCCTCAGCATTCAAGAGACTGAGACAGAGATACTCAGGGCAACCTGGCTAGACAGGCTAACTAAATGAATAAACTCTGGGTTCACCCCATGAGTCTACTTCATTAAATAAAGCAGACAGTGACCAAAGAAGACACTGCCATCACCCTTTGTTCTACACACACACACACACACACAGACACACACACACACACACAAACAAACAAACACACACACACACACAGACACACACACACAAACAAACAAACACACACACACACACACACACACACACACACACGCAAACACACACACACAGAGACACTTAAAGATAAAACTACCACAAAGCCTACTTTCCCTTTGTTTTCTACTCCTTCAGTTTTATTTTCATTTAAAAAAAAAAAACTTGTACCCTTGCAGGGCTGTGGATTCAACAAAATCATGTGCCTATCCTGTGTGTCATTCCCCCCACCTCATGCCATGACAGATAAACAGACCGTGAACCAGTATGTTTGATGGGCTCATTCGACCTGGCTTAGGAGTAGGGAACAAGATGTTGTAGTTTGGGATAACAGGCCGTTTCAAAGACTTAAGTGAAGCTGGGTTTCTAATCTTGGGGGAAAAAAAAGCAGAAATTCTGCTCCCAGTGGTCTGGGCTGACCTGGCAACAGAGCAGCCACAGAAGCTTAGCAGGAAACAAAGGAAAGTCTAAGAGGCAGGAGCAAGGGAGTGAGGAAGAAACCCAGGCACAGGTCGTTGTTATTGTTTGACACAGGCTCTCACAACCTAACCCATTCTTGCCTTGAACTTGTTATCTTCAGTCCTCTACCTCCCAAGTGCTGGACTCACTGGCCAGTGTCACTGTCTGGCTCATAGACAATTTTAAAGCCACCCTCCTTTCCCAGCAGCCTATCTGGCTAATCTGCAGGCATCTGTTAGTGGCCAAGGCATTTATCTCTAAGCTAAACACAGAGGTGGATGCTGGCTTTAGAAGATGAGATGGCTCAGTCCCCAGCAGTTCTGTTTGCAGAAGACTGAGATGTTCGCCTGCAGATACTAGGTTAGGTCTTTATTACAGGAACTTAGAGGTTGACTTGACTGCATCATTTCTTTTTCAGTGACATATAGAAAGTCAAGAGTCATTTTTCTAGCCATCATTTCTCACTTAACTGCCATATTGTGGCTAATCAAGAGAAAAATACTGGTTCAATTTTTTGAGCAAGGAAGCAGACTTACGATGCGGCAGTTTGTACATGATTTAAAGTTGAGTCAAGCCCTTACTGTTTCCTTATGGATAAAGTGTTTTTAAAAATAAAAACTGGGGTGACTGAAAATTTTACAAGACACATCATTCAGAAGTTTCTAGAGCATGCCACTATTTTAAAAAGTTTGATCTGTTGTATTGAGTTTAGTTTCAGGTTGTGGTTGGAACTCCTAATTACATTCTGCAAACATGGAGATGTGGAAAGGAACTCAGCGGAAAAGTAATTAAGGGGCTTTCTACTGCTTATTTTCCTGCTAACCAGGTCCTTTGGAATCGCTAAGCCATCTGTGGCAAGTCTATTTAATAACCTTCCTTTCATTTCCTGGTTTCTTACTCAGTTTCTCTTGCACTCGTCATTCCTGGGCAGCCTGGATTCATTGTTTGCTATTTCCGTCCATATGCTACTTTAAAATAATCACATGTGGGTTTACATTCAAGTCAGCCCTCATAGCTGGTTTCCATGGTCAGCAATTATCAGTGATGAAAACCAATGGAATAAAGGAGAGGGTTAAAGGACAAAGGAGAAGAGCTAAGCTAGAAATATCCCTCAACAACAAGAGTTTACCAGAGAGCTGAAGTTGTTTTATTTTTAATTAAAAGTAAACCTTTCCCCACAAAGGGCCCTTGTGTGATGAGGCACAAGAGGGCAGTGTTACGTTAAATTAAACTTTACGAAGATGTGATTAGTGGTAGAAACCTAAAGGGATTAGATTCATCATAACCTTGGATATGAGACTTCTAGCAGTGGTGAGAATGGGAATAGCGTAGAAGGAGGGGGCAGAACCGATCTCCAGGGCTCATAGCTATTGATCGCTTTCATGGCATTAACAAATGGATTGCGATCTCTTCTGGATAGGAAACCAGTCCTCCTTCACACCTGAATGGACGGACGAGGAATTCTGCTGTCCATGACTGCTCTAGGATACTTCTAAACCACCTTGAATTTTATGTCTTACTTATAATTTGCTATGCATTTTAACAAATGGTGCAAGGATGAGAAAATTCTTAGAATGGATGTTTGAGATGAGAAGAAACATATGCAGGTTGGCATCTCATGGGTTCAGGGCTGCCCTTGAGCATCTGAGTAGCTAAAGACTTCATTCAAGTGCTCAAGCTAAGACCATATTAGGCAGGTTCTCTACAGGAACTGATAGAGAGCACGTAAATTAGAAAAGAGGACTTACCTTGCCTCAACACAATGATAGGATAGACTTAGTAGACTTCCTAGAGGAGGCCTTACCCTCTCTGAAGAGCAGATGGGAGGTAGGGGGAGTTGTAGGGGGGGCTGGAGGAGAAGAGGCAGGGGGAATTGAGATTGGAATGTAAAAAATAAATTAATAAATAAAGGTTAAAAAAAGAGGACTTACTAGAATGGCTTACACTATAGGGGTTCAGTAGTCCAACAAGGGCTGTATGAATACTAGGGAGGTTGAGAACCCAGTGGCTTCTCAGTCTAAAAATCTGAAATCCTAGGTGTCTGGATGCTGAAGGCTTGGGAAATTCCCGGAGACTCACTCATCTTTAGTCTACCTTGGAAAAACCCAGGCAGCTGGAGTCTGTTGGCCCAGCAGGGGTTGTTGTTGGTGACAGACCAGCAAGAAGCAAAAGCAGACTTGAAAGCAACACCTTTTTATATGTGAGCCACCTCCTAGAAGGTAGAACCCATCCTGGGATAGAAGGCTCTTTCTCTAGTTAGTCTTTCCTGGAATGCCCTCACAGGTTTACCTAGAGGTGCACCACTTAGTTGACTTTAGCTGATATTAACTGCTGCAAGTTCACCCCTGGTCAAATTGACACTCAACCACATCTTACATTGTACTTAGTTTCTGACTGGAGATAATAATAAAGGTATAATTCTACCTAATGATGTAACTATCCCCCACACAGCTAAATGCTAAATCTCCCCCAGAACAGATAGCAAAGTCACCTGAGGAATGCTTAATTTTCTAGTGACCCATACTTAACATGACAATACAGAGTCAATGATATAGAACTACTGATATTATATCAGTTGATGCTATATTACATGCTAGAGGGATGGAAGATAAAGGAAAACAGAAATATCTGCTCGATGTACATATATATATACATATATATATATATATATATAACAAACTGAAAAAGAAACTCATGATGATTTACAATCATTGTCTTTGTAACTGGACACATGGCACAAAGCTGGTATTTATTACTATATTTCTCTGTTATTCATTATATATTTCCTCTGTCCTCAACAAGCAACTTGGCTGTCTTGGTTGAAGAGTTGACCCATACCTTCATTCCAAATGGGTCTGAGTCATTTGTCACCATATTTGAAATGGCAGATTCCATTGATTTTAATATCAGAATGTAATAATACCAAGAATTGCCCTAAAGCAGTAGTTCTCAACCTTCCTAATGTTGTGACTATAGTTCCTTTCATGTTGTGGTGACCCCAACCATAAAATTATTTTCATTGCTACTTCATAACTATAATTTTGCACTATTATAAATCATAATGAGATATCTGTGTTTTCCAATGGTCTTAAGCAACCCTCGTGAAAGGGACATTGGACAGCCTTTCCCACTCCCTGCAAAGGGCCCACAAATGACAGGTTGAGAACCACTGCCCTCAAGTGTCTTCTGCTCTCAAGACCTATTTGTGGTGAAGCAATCTAATTTCAGAGTGCTAGTCTGGATCACTCATCTCTGTTGACATTGTAACTTCTTGCTTAGTCTATTGACTCAAGTGCATGATGAGCACAAAGTAATCAGGGAGAAGTCTCAACTTCTAGCTCAATGGAATGTTGGCTGTGCCTCATGCAGATGTGCCTACTTCGTCAAGAACTGAGACTTCTGGACTGATGGAACATACAGTTGAAGGCTCAGGAAAGAAGAATTTTTCTGGTGGGTGGTTAAGGAGTGTTGGTAAGTGGTACCTTATCTATTTCCTGTTTTGACACCTGAATCCATGAATCCTGGCTCTGAGAGACATAGTAACCATATAAAGGATGCTGATTCAGACATCTATAACTTTCTGGAGAGTCCTGTCAACACTTCGTGTTGTGTAACAACCAATCAGACAATGAGAGTTTGGATTGTTTTTGTTTTTTCAAGGCAGGGTTTCACTGTGTAGCTTTGGAGCCTGTCCTGAAATTTGCTCTGTAGATCAGGCTGGCTTTGAACTCACAGAGATCCACCTGCCTCTGCCTCCCAAGTGCTGGGATTAAAGGCATGAGCCACCACTGCCCAGCTGGATTTTTTTTTAAACACCGTGCTGAAGAAAGATTCTTAGGACACACTAGAGAAGCTGAGAACCCAATGCTATTTGGTTCATGATACTTGATATCTTAGCAGTCTCAATCTAGTTCTGAAGATCTGGGAGATTTATTCCAAGTCATTTGTCATGAGTCCATGCTGGAAGGCCACAGAAGTTCAAGTCTGATGTCAGCAAAGGATGACTACCGTGGTGGCAACAGCAGCAGAATCAGTGCTGAGTGAGGTCGGGTAGTCAATCAACACTACTTTTTTCTTGGACCACTTTACTTGTTTCTGGGTTACCAGCTAGGGCATAATATTGGAGGATGATCTTCTCCCTTCAGTCAAGCCTCCCTGCAAATGCCTTCACAGACCTTCCTAGAGGAGTGTCTCTTAGTTTTTTTGACCTATCAGGCTGACAATCAAGATCAACAATCATACCCTCCAAGGGTCATAAATTGCTCTGAATCCAGAAACTACCCCCCCACTTGGTTTTGTCTGCTTTTATAATACTTCTTCCTATTGCCTGATGAAGCCTCAACATGTCACTCCTGTGGACTTGATTTATCTGTAGAAAGTAGCAAAAAAGCAAAACTACAATGTTTATACATGAAAAAGTCTGCTGCAATGTTTAGCATGTAATTACATTTTGATAAACAATAAACAGTGAACAATTTCATTATCGCCATGAGTCTCTCCATCTAGGACATAAATGGTATTGAAATAGGTTCAACGTTTTTAGTGGTGTCTTGTCTTCCTTCCTCTTTTGTCTAGTGTTGTCAAGTTGAAAGATAATGAATAATAATTATCCTGGGACAGCAGTCACAAACCAGGTTTGTGCAAGCCAAATCAAGATACATTATGACACTGGATAGGTTTTACTGAAGCAATACATTCAGACTTGAAATACAGAGAGACAGACACATGACACTTTAATATCTAAGATCAGTACATGGAAACATCGTTATGACAAGCTTTGGGCCTCAGTGTCTTCAAGACTAGGCTCCACCCCTCCTCCTGGTGTTCTTTTCTTCAGGACAGTTCCTAAAGCACGTAAACACAGGTGGCGAATCTTGTTTTAGTTCCCTGACATCAGTGGAGTGATACTTGGGTTTCATTTGGATTGAAGTGGGGTCTGGGGAAAGGATGTCATTCAAATGTCACCTGAATTAGGGCTGCCTAACCCCAGGCCAACAGAGATATCTCTTCTTTGTAGTGTCACAGCTTTAAAATTGCCTTTGACTGATTGTGTTTTGTGTATTGTCTATAAAGGACAAGGACTCTGTCTCCTTTGTTACTGTCACTAACAAATGACGACAGTGCCTGGGTAGAGTTGAATATCCTTGAACTAAAGAAGCTAGAAACTGATGACTTCAGATCATGATGAGTTATGAAGGAAAAGGCCAACCAGTACTTACAAAGATATGCCTTCCAAGGAAGACTTACAACTCATAACACAAAAATAGTTGTTTAACTCTTAGGAGGTGCAGGTCCTTGCTAAGCACAGTGCATTGTTGTAGCATCTAACCTAATAGTTCTAAACAGTCTTTCTTCTGACTTGTATATGGGGAAACTAAGGCACAGAGAGTTGCAAGCATTTGCTTTAGTTAGAAGTACCCAACATGTCACACAGAGTTGTTGAAGGATGTATTGAGAGCACAGAGATATGATGTGGAAGGCGGGTGAGTGCCACTCTGCTTCAGGTAATACAGAGCCTCCATTGATCAAGAGCTGTGAGCTCATTCCATCTAAACACATCAGCCTTATCCATCCTGCCCTCTTCCTCTTTGTCCTCAATCTTACAGGATCTTTTGGCTAGGTTGAGTTGGGACTCCAGGAGTCTTCACTTTTAAGAGATTTTTAAAAAAGATACATCTCCTTGGGGAGGTCACTTTTGCTACTTCAAAGAATTTCAAGAGTCACCCATCAGAGCCACTTCCCACTCTAGATAATACTTGTGGAGCTGGCACAAAGGGTGTGGAGTGGCCTGAGAAGGTTTCCTCTAAGCCATTGACTTCTCTGGTTGCCACTGACAGTGAATTCACTGGTCCTTTATGGCTTTCTCCTTGGGAACTTCTGAAGAGCAGATATTTGATTTGTCTCATGGTTTCATAGTTAAATATAATGGACAGCAATAGACTCTTCAGGGCACTGGCCTCTCCTCTTCCCCACCCTATCACAGGAAAGAGCTAACAAGACAGATTTTAAGGTTTTACAAAGTCCTTCCTTCTTCTCCAATTATTCCAGGATCTATTTCTGGTCTCTAGGAATGGAGGCGCTATAACAAATGAATGATTTCCCCAACATTGGTTAACAGCACAGTATCTAAGCACATTGTGTTTGGTGATAGGCCCCATTTTAATTGATCCTTTGAACTAACAACAGATCAATACTTTTAGCTTGCTCAGCATGCATGCTTTGGAGCTCTGTCTGAGAAGGGTCTAAGAGTTAAAGTTCTTATTTACTGCATCTGATCATTTAAACTGAATCCTGTCCCTCCCCTACCTGGTCTGTAAGTTACCTGGTTTTGTGTTGCTGGGATAAATAAACCCCAGATCTTAGCTGTAACACAAAAGGATTAACATGCATTCTGACATAAGTGCACCAGCATTGGGTTTGTCTGGGAGCTGTCCTCAGGTAGTCTCCCGGAAATGCTAGTGGAAAGGGTTGGTCTTGGTGTGTACTTCTCTGGTCACTACAGTGCTGTGGAGAGAGCATGGAGAATCACCAACAGGCCTGCAGAGCTCTCTCCAGAGCAACACTTGCTCTCATCTCACACACCAAAACGCAAGCTTATCATTTCTGTAAATTCAAAGAAGCTGAAAGTACAAACTCAGCGTGGGCCTTGAAGGTAGAGGGTTGAGGATATGTTAAACAGTGCTGATGATCTCCAAGCTTACTTTATCACACACACACACACACACACACACACACACACACACACACACACACACACAACACACACACACACACACACTGGTGGGGATAAGCTGGGGGTGGGGAGTGGGACTATGGTTGAAAGCTTGTATGCCAAGTGTCCATGTAACATGTAACAGCCATATTAGGCTCAAAGGTATTTTGTGTTTCTCTGTATTCATGCTAAAACTGATGGGTTTTGCTTGATGGGAAGTGGAGTTCCCATCCTCAGTTATATGCTTATGGGACATTCACTAACTCATGTGTGCCATGCCTTAGTGGCAAGCATGTAGCTCAGTCTGGCCTGGGACCGACCACAGAGCTGATCAGCTCCTGATCCTCTTGCCCCTTTTGAGTGCTGAGATCACAAGTGTACACCAACATGTACTGCCATGTTTACGGCAGGAGTGACCAAAAGAAGCTCCTCCTTGGGTGGTTGGGATGGATCAGTGTGGGAAAGCATTTACTGTACAAGCCTAACAATCTGGGTTCAATCCCTGAACCTAGTGGGTGGAAGGAGAGAACCAGTTCTTGAAAGTTGTCCTTTGCCACACACACACACACACACACACACACACACACACACACACACACACACACACACACACTCATGTGAGTGCTGCGTCATAAGTGCTCTTTTTACAATAGTCATAAATAAAATTTAAAAAGAAGTTTCCCCTCCCTTCTCTGGACAGAGTAGTCTATGAAGGTGAAGCTTTAACTGCTCCAACTGGTTGTATCCATGAAGGGAGCCTGGAGCTGCCTAGGGCCACCGTGGGAAGCCAAAGGGGACAG
The DNA here is from genome assembly GCF_017639785.1 of Mesocricetus auratus. Lineage (NCBI taxonomy): Eukaryota > Metazoa > Chordata > Mammalia > Rodentia > Cricetidae > Mesocricetus > Mesocricetus auratus. The sequence continues at coordinate 154,577,668 of NW_024429266.1, read as the reverse complement.
ATGAGAATGGAGGAGTAAGGTTCTTGAAGGTGGTACTTGAACCCTGGCTGAAACTCCGCAATTGTTCTTAAATGCTTCAGAGTATGAGTGGAAGACTACCAGAAAGGACCGAAATGCCACACAGTCACTTGCAGAGTAAATTATATTTGACCTGAGAGTGGCGACAGGTTGCATAAAGTTCATATATATTATCTGTCTTTCTCATGCAACCCAATGGTACTAAGATTTCATTTGACTGTCATTGTACCGACACGGTTCTTTTCTGAGCCTTTATTTTCTGTATTTATTAAGATTCTTGAGGTTGGAAGTGTCCAATTCCCAAGTCAATACAGGCCAAGTAGAGCTGACCAGGTAAGTCTGGGGAGGCTGCTATAGTAAGTAGAGTGGAGATTCAAATGTTAATTCTCTCACCTTGCATACAGGCTTTCTCCATTAGGCAAAGCAACCAGCCAACAGAACAAAATAAAACATCACAACAGCAGCAACAACATCCCCCCTCCCCTAAACAAAACCAAACAGAGCAACAACAACAAAAATAACCAATAACAAAGCAAAAACTGAATTAGGTTTATTCTAGAATCGTGTTGTCCCAATTAGTCTGCTACAGCAGTAAGAGCTGCTTGCCTCTACCTGTGTCCCTAGGAGGGTAGGTGTCTGTTCTCCTTTTGAGAAGGCATTTGTTTCTACCCCTTCCACATCAGTTGTTATCCCAAGGTAACTAGGAACTAATTTTTCCCAGGTGACCATGGAGCAGAGTGAATGTGGCATGCTTGACCAGTTGGAGAGTAGATAGGTAGTTGTGGAGAACGGTGCAAGTTCCAGAAGAAAAAGGGTGCAAGGCAGGTGGAAACATCTGTATTCACCCATCGATTCGTCCATCCAGGTATCAGAAATAAACAAAACAAAAGCCAACAAACACACACCACTAGCAGAGGCTGTGTGAGTTCCAAGGATTGGTGGGCAGAAAAATTTCCATTAAAGAGCACGTAAGACTCTTTAGTTTACAATTCAAATCAGCATTTGTATTTATTGCACAAATATAAGTACTGTAAGAAGTGCTAAGTATGATGGGAGAGGTACAACAGAAAAATACCAAAGCTTTTGGAGGAAGGAGGTATTTTTATAGCTTGGGAAACTGGGAATGATTTCTCAGAGGTGATATTGGGATAACGATTACATGATGAGCTAATTAGCTGTGTGGCATTAGGCAAGTTGTTTTCACTCTGTAAACTGACCACATTGTCTCCACATTGGGAAGATGCTCTCTGCCCTGCAGGCTCATGGCTGAGAGACCCAACAGGATCTGGGTCTTTAGCAGAGTGTATGATGGGAAACAAAGGCTCGAACCATGGCAGTTGCTCCGTTTTATTGTGGATGTTTTTAGAGCTTTCTAGGCAACATACCACGTGAAGAGGCCATGCAGTGTTTTTAAGAATGTTCATAGTTGCACTGAGGGTACCAAAAGCTGATACAAGTGGAGGACACCACAGTGTTGTCTCTGAGGATGAAGGAAGCAGGGATTCTTGATTTTACATGATGGAGAGTAGCCACATGGTGGGTGGCAGTAGATTGTGTTGTCCCCATCTATGTGCTATGATCTTGGTGTTTCCTACAGAGGAGGGCAAGGAGACAACTAAAGAAAAACAAACACTAGTTATAGGGAAAAGGGCACTGAGTCTGCTTTGGATTAGTGGAAATGAAATGGGCGGAAAACATTTGGTTGTTTGATCATGAGAAGAGCTATTTTAAAAGTTCCAGGTTTGCATGCTCTCCAGAATGGTTATTCTTAGTAATAATGCCAGGAAGTCATGTGATGTAGGAAATAAAAAAGATGCAACTGGGACTTGGAAGAGGTGACCTGAGTCTTGAATCCATCAGGCATAGCTATGTGAAGGAGAGAACCCACCTCAAGTTTTCATCCTCTCTTGCCTCAGGTGTAATTTAGGTTGATGTCTCTGCCTTAGGAGGGGTGCAGAGTCAAGTGGCATACAGGATAGAAATTATTGGAAAAGTGTGAGGACCGTGGGGCAGAGAAAGAAGTATTGGATGCAGAGGAGGGCAAGCATGTGGTGAAGTCAACAGCTCATGTTATCACATCGTACCGTAGTGGAGGGTTTGAATCTGGGTGTGTGTTCAAGCTGGAGCCTGGCCTGTCTTTGGAGGACAGATGTGTGCCCTGTTATGGGATGGCTCTGCAGGTTCCTGTTTTGAATGGTTGGCTCCCACTTTATGGCACTATGTCAAAGCCCATGGGGACTTTAGGAGGTGGGGTCTGGCTGGCAAAAGCACGTCATTGCACGTAGGCTTCTGAAGATGATGCCCATTCTGGTGCTAGTCTAACGTTCTACCTCCTGGTTCTTTCTAAGGATGCAGCTGCTCCTGCCATAATGTTTTCACTGCCACAGAGAACAAAAGTCTCCCTGAAACTGTGAACTCAAACAAACCCTTCGCCTTTATGTCTTTTGGGCCAGGTATTTTGTCACAGAAATGATAGGGTAAGCAATAAATGGTCTGAAGGTATTTCAATATTGTATGCTTTCAATTTGATGGAAACCCAATGAGAACATTTTGAGTGGAGTATGGCAGTTCTCCTAACTGAGTGTTGTCATGCAGTGCCACTGGCCACATTCACACTGGTGTTTATGACTATGGTGGAGCCAAGAAGGATTTGGCAAGGCTAAGAGGGAATGCAGAACTTACACATGAATAATGAATTCCTACCATGGGACACACATACATCATGGAGTTTTGTGTGCAAACACCATTTCAAGTAATCAAGAAGGTGCCACAAGCTTCATTCTTTCTCCTAGTGTTCCTTTTACTAGTCGGGAGTTCTAGTCATCTTGGCAAATCACTTTTAATTTTCCATGACCATATAAAACTTTCAAATTAAAAATGTTTGCCTGCTTTTGTTTTGCAATACACTTTGTTACTAGTATAACAAAATGGATTTGCTGTTTAAAAGTTTGGGAAATGCCGTGTTTTTATCTTTTTCTAGTGAAGAAAAAAAAATCACAAAACTGTACTCATTTAAGACACAATAGCATTCAATGTGAATGTTTGCATTTCAAATGAGGACATGAAAAGATCCTCAACAGTGTTAAGTTGATGAGGAAACGCAGATTAAACTCCCAACAAGACCTCACTATTCATTGAAATGCTTAAATTGAAAAGACCGACCTTTGCCAAGTCCTGGCAAGGCCGTACAACATCTGGGGCTCTCATATGATTCTGGAGGGAGTGTATCATGGTACAGCCACGTTGGAAAACAATTGGCAGTTAAGTTTAATATAGTTACTGAATGACTCAGCCATTCTACTCCTAGATATTTATCCAGGAGGAGTGGAACCATATGTCCACACAAAGACAGTAGAAGGGTTCTCACAGCAGCCTCTTTACTGTTCCAAAGAGAAACAATCAAAATGTTTATCAGTGAGTAAACTGGTAAAAATAAGATATAGCCACACAACAGAATATTACTCAACAATAAAAAGGAGCAAACCACTGACAAATACAAAAGAGTGAGTATCAAAGTGTGGTTTTGTTCACATAAAACTCTAGAAAATGCCAACTAAGTATTATGATAGAAAGGTCAGTGGTTGCCTGGGCATGGGGTGAAGACTGGAGGGAAGAGATGACAAAGGAACATCTGGAGAGGGGGGTAGATTGTATAGACATGCTTAAGAATGGGTAAAATCATACCTTAAAATATGTTCTGTGCATAGTATATTAAGTAATGGTGGTAAAACACAACACAACACAACACAACACAATACAACACACACACACACACACACACACACACACACACACACACACACCAAACTTTCCCATCAGAAGGAGTTTCAAATCACAGCTTTGCCTCTCACAATTAGCATTCATTTGGACAACTACTTAATATTTTGAGTGCCATGAATGGAGGTGTATGCTACTCCAGAGTGTTGTCTAGCAAGGTCTAAGAAATCTCTTGGAACACAGTAAATGCTCAGTTGATGATGATTGTAGAGCAAGGATTTGTCCACCTGAGAACAATTTTAGGAGTGTTTTGCGCCCACCCATTTCCTCTTGTTTCTGGTGTCACATCACATGTCCCATAGTCATGATCTATGAATACTTGAATAAAAATGGCACACCATCACCTTAATGTGGCCTGTTAACAGTGTAAGCACTCAATATCAGATGTTCTCCTTCAGTGGAATTAGACTGTCGGGTGAGGGTAACAATTTAAAGTTACCAGTGAACTGGGATATACAGGGGTCATTGGGACCTGGGACTCTGCTACTCCCAAGTGTGTTCCATGAGCCAGGAGCATCCTCGGATGCAGGTGAGTCTTAGAGTGGATCTCTCGGAATAATTATGCCTCAGAATCACTGGGTCAGAAGTAACTCTGGAGCAAGAACTCTGGGTGATCCATGTGCACAGAGAAAATTGAGAGCTACAAAGTGGGATGAGCTCCAGGAGTCTCTCTTTTATAAATATGTCAAATATTTGAACATCATGTAGTGGCATTATGTCCCATTGCAGACCTTATTATTTGAAGGAATCAAGGAAGTCAGGAAATTATTCCTCAGAGAGACAGAGAGGCAGGCAGGCCAAAGAAAATGCACAAGTGCATATGCTTGCTTTCCGCAACAGAAGGCCCTTCATTAGCTCTTTATAAAATGGTGATTTTGGATGATTGAGGACAAATTGATGCTAACAGAAACTTTGTATATTTTCAAGAGGCTCCCTTGAGGTCATTCATTTTAAAGCACTTTCTAAATTAGGCAATTAACTTGTACTTCTTTCTCTTAGAAACCTGATTTAATAGGTCAGATATTAGTCTGGTTTACTTGTTACTGTTTACCAAATGTGTATATGCTGGGCTCTGCGTATGAACTTTGCTGTACCATCACACTCAGCGAGCCCTCACCTTAAGCCTGTAGATACTTTTTATCAATTAACCCATGTCTGCCAAGGGCATTGATGCACAAGCCCCGAGTTCTTTCTAAAGGTCACTAGAAGTGGGAAGCTTGAGATTTGAACCTGTGCCTGTTTAATCAAAGCTGTATGTGCTGATTCTAGGAAAGCAAAGATTAAAGAGCCCGATGTTAATGGTGATGTGTTTGAGTTCTCACTTTATGTTTAAATGAATGAATGGATGTCTCCACTGCATAGAACATTACCATGGGGCAGGATTAGAGGTTCAGAATATCCTAATGATTAGCAGAGACAAGGTAACCATTCTGGAAATCAAGAAGGCATTCTGGTGGCACTCAGCCCCTAACTAAGAGGGTTGGAGTAGGGATAGAGGACTGATGGGAGGGACAGCAGGGTAGGAGTAGGTTACAGGGGAGATGAAGGTATTGACCGCAAACATTCCAGCCATGTGATGTGTATTTGCCCTTATCGTGTGACAGCATGCATTGAGTTTGGCCTCTGTTGAACCCAGCTCTTAAAACATGCTAGTTTATCATTGTTATCAATATTATGGTTACTGCTTTTTATCAAGTGAGAGCCCTTGCAGGAAGCAGCTGCTTCATCCACTGTCTTCCATTATCTTCCAGTTACTTCAAAGGGAGGCCTGGCTCCATGCAGCCTTATCCTAGGACTCTACAGCAAAAGCTGTAAATCACCTCTTTACAATTCTTTTTCTGCATTCTATTTTGTTATCTAGCTTGGGTTTGCCATTACTTCACTTTTGAGATATATTTTAATTTAAAAAAGAAGTACACTTGTTTTTGGAAAAATAGAAAATTACATGCAGGCAAAAATGAGGAAAGCTATTGAGATCCTTGTCTGTTTAATATTTGGATAATTGGTGATATGGTAGCATCATTCATAATGTGAATATGGCCGTCTTCTCCTGTTCACCTTTGTGTCTATCCTTTGTCACTAAAACCTAGTTTTGAATCAGAACTAGCAAAGCTGTTTGTCCTCAGTCTTGACTATGAATCCATTACTAGTCAGGAACTTGAGGGTGTTCCTTGGGGAAATGGCTTGATGAATGGTGAACATTTGTCTTTCCAAGTTTACATCAATCTTCTCCTGAGACTGAGTTTACTCTGATGCATGTCAGGGGTGACACTGAAAAATGAGATTTGAGAAACCCACCTAATAAAAAAAAACACCCCAGGCAGCTTCAATTCTGCATGTTCCCCTGGAGATTCCTAAATGCCTGACCCTTGGGGAGGGAGCAGTCCACAGACACACTCTGTACTGTGACCACTTGTGGGTTTTATACTAACTATCATCCATTAGATGCACAATTTTTAATATCCATAAACTTGGCATCACCTAAAATCTTATCAGCTGTAGAAAGGGTAAATTGTGCAATGGAAGACTACATAACAAAATAAAGGAACAGAACTCCTGAGTCTCAGAGATGTAATGTTGGACAACACAACACAAGCACTGTATGGTTCTGTGGTATAGTTCATAGTGTTCAAAACAGATAACCCTGGTCAGTGGTGTTAAGAATTTGCATATTATTTCAGATGGTAGAGGAAGAAAGATGAAAGAAACTTCTAGAATATCGATTATGTTCTATTTCTTGCTTGATTACATAGGCATAACAGTCTGTAGAAAACCACTGATCCATGTATATACATGAGCAGGACACTTAAATGCATGTCTATCATATTTTAGCAATATACTGAACTTTTGTTTTAGACTTATTAATTTTTATATGTTGGGTGTTTTACATGCCTATATGAATACCATGTACATGCCTGTGCTGTCCAAAGCAAGAAGAGGGTATTGGATTTCATGAAACCAGAGTTAAGGACTCATGTAAGAAGCTGTGTGGGTGCTGGGGAGTCAAACTTGTGTTCTATGAAAGAGTAGTAGGTGTTCTTTACTGTTGAGTGTCTTTCTAGCCCTCACAACTTGTTTTCAAGACAAAGGTCACAGAGGGAGATGCTTGGTAAACACAAGGCTATTTCTTCATGGGATGGGGAGGGACCATGATAGATTCAAGGACAATGGTTTGCACTTGTATCTTTTTTGCACAGTACATGTGGCATGACAGTTTGTGGATGAACATATTTTACTAAATGGAACCTTGTTCTTCAAGGTGATCATGTCATGAATCATTCCAAGAAGGTCCTTGCTCTGTAATTCATCTTGTTTATGAATTATGACATCCACTCATTAAATTTGCTTCCAGCAAGGTGCACCTGAATTTTACAAATGAGCTATTTGCTTTTGCTCTGTTATTAATTAAATAATATCAAGTCAACCTTCATTCTCAAATAGCATTTGCATCACCATTGTATGAGTTTTACAGGACTGCCAGAACAAATAGCAACCTTGTAAATAATAACTTAATATAATACACTTCCATGGTTCGTGGAGGTCACGGTCTGAAAGCAAGAGATTGACAGGGCCATGCTCCATCTCCTAAAAGATATTCTGTAGCCTCTTCTCTTTCTGGCACTTTCCAGTTTTCCTTGGCTTATGGCAAATTAAGTCTCTGTTTGTGTTTCCCTTTGGGTTTTTCACTTCTGTGTGTCATAGTGTCCCCTCTGCTTCCAAAAATAAATACAGGCAGATTTTTCTGTTCTGCTTGCCAGCTCCCAAACATCTACACAGAGACTTATTATTGATTATGAAAGCTTGTTTGATAGCTTAAGCTTGTTTCTAACTAGGTCTTTTAACTTAAATTAACCCATTTCCATTAATTTGTATGCTGTTTCATGGTTCATGGCTTTACCTGTCCTCCAGCATGTCTTGCTCCCTCTAAGTCTCCTGGAGGCCCTGCCTTTCTTCTTCCCAGCATCCTCTGTGTCTGACTGTCCTGCCTACACCTCTTGCCTAGCTAATGGCTATTTAGCTTTTTATTAAATCAAACTAACTGCTGAAACTTTTTATCATTTTATCTTCTCAACAACTTCTACTTTAATTTTCTCTTTTTGAGACAAGGTCTCACTATGTAGACTAGGCTGGCCTTGAACTCACAGAGATCTGCCTACCTCTGTTTCTCAAAAGCTGAGATTAAAGGTGTGTGTGGTGTTACATCCAGCGATCCTGCTATTTTACAGACCTATCATCTGTGGCTACATGGAGAGTTTAAGTAACTTTGCCACAGTCACACAGGCAATGAGTGGCTGAGCTCAGGTCTAACTGCTCCTGAAAGTAGATACCCTTTCTTTATAACTTACCATGTGAGGGTCTGGGGAATAGACCAGATGTTAAGTTGCTTGCCTTAAAAGCATGAGGACCTCAGTTTGGTCTCCAGAAGCCATATAAAGATGGTTGGCAGGTGGCATGTACCTATATTTCCATATGGAAGTAGTAGAGACAGGAGGATTTATGTCAGAGACTCATGGTAGTCAGCTTAGCCTAATTGGTGAACTTTTGGCCAATGAGATACCCTGTCTCAAAGAAGGCTAATAGCATTCTTCAGGGTAAAACCTAATATTGTCCTCTGGCTTACACACACACACACACACACACACACACACACACACACACACACACGCACACACAGGCACAAGGAAAGAAAACAAACCATACTGGACATCGCCAATCAGTAACTGCTGTTCACCGTTCACCAGGCCATGGATGAGACCATAGAAACTAGGTTTAGACTATCCATAGGCCTTGCCTCTGGGAAGCTTATGACTAAGAACACTAGGGGCACATATTTTGTTCATTCAGTAGTGTGTAATCAAAGCATCCGCATGCAAGGTATGCCATTAAGCACCGGCAAGATGTGAGTAAACATGATATATGAAATCCCTACTCCTTGGAAGCTTCGAGTTTAGTGGGAAAAGGGATTCACTAAGATGGGTGCAGCTTGTGATAAATAGTCTCAAGGGTGTAATCTGGGATACCAATCACACTTATGTGTGGTGTTTTCTGTAAAGTAATTTTTCAATCACCTTTGAAGATGGAAGTACACATAGGTCCATGAGCTGTTAGAAACCAAGACAAAGTATTTGAAACTATTAAAAGGGAATAATAGTAACCTTTGACATGGAAAGTTGTTTTGCCAGTTTTATTGCTTAATAGACTTAAAGGATTTTTTTTTAGATTTTTCAAGGATTTTGTAGCATGCCTAACACATAAAGGACCACTGACTAACATTATTATTAGAGGTTGAAGAAAAGGATGAAGTGGTTGCTAAGGGTTGATAGTTCTCTGTACTTCAAATGCCAGTTATTGGAGCCCCTTCTCTGTACAGGACTGGCCCCAAAGCAAGCTCCCAGTCAGAGTAGGAATACAGTGCTGTGCCCTGGGGAGGATGGACTCAGTGGTTTTAGACTCTTGTTCCTATAACTCCTGACCAAATATAATCCTTAAACCAGCATCTCCTTTAAAAATAGTTCAATTAAAAATGTTAATTTGTGTGTGGTATGTGTTGCAGGTATGTGTGATTTATGTATTTGCTAGTGTGTATATTTGTACATGTAGGTACATGTGGTGCATATGGGTATTTGTTCATACATGTGTATGTGTGTGTGTGGTATGTGCCAGAGATCCAGATATGAAATCTTCCTTGATACTCTCCCATGCTGGTTAGTTTTCTGTCAACTTGACAGAAACAAGGGGGACACCTGGGAAAAGGAAATCTTAACTCAAGAAATGCCTCTATCTGATTGTCAGCATTTTCTTAATTAACGATTGATGTATGAAGGCCCGGAACACAGGGGTGGGGTGCGGGGGGTGGGGAGGCTGCGCCACCCTTTAAGCAGGTGATCTCAGGCTGTGTATACGAAAGCAAGCTGAGTGATCGATGGAGAGTAAGCCAGGAAGCAGTATTCCTTCATGGTCTCTACTTCAGTTCCTGCCCTGACTTCCCCTCATGATGGACTGGAAACTGTAAGTTGAAACAAACCCCTTCCTCCCCAAGTTTCTTTTGCTCATGGTGTTTTGTCACAGCAACAGAAAGCAAACTAGGATACCTCCACTTCATTATGGGACAAGATTTCTCATAAACATGAAGCTCATCTATTTGACCTTCCTGGCTAGCCAGTGAGTTTCAGGGACATACCTGTGGCCCCCCCATACCCTTCCAGAGAAAGAGGCACTATGGTCACAAGAACATGCCACCGTGCCCGATTTTTAGCATGGGTTCTTGGATCCGACCTCAGGGCCCCCATGCTTTCTCGGCAGGAACTTTTCTGACTTGCCAATTCCCCCTTTCATTTTCTGTTTTCTAACAATCTTTCCTGTCCCTTCAAAGCTGCTAGCTACCCAAGATCTCTCTCCGGCCCACAGCTAGTAGCAAGTTGCATGTGCAACTATGGCTGATAACAGTTCATTAAGTATCCAGGGGAAGTCTGAATATTGACGGCAGCGGCTGCTCGCTGGGCACGCCACACAATTGCAGAACTGATTTCTCTCTTGCTCTCCCTACAGTGATATGATAGATTTCATTCCTGGAGAGCTCCATGGGCAAGATTTAAGTCGGGTTTTCCCTGCTGTGAGTCTGGAATAAAGTCTTCACAGATTGCCCAAGGAGGCTCAGTGAATCACTCTCACTTGCCGGTGTGCTCCGAACTCCTCTGCATGCAGGGGACAGCCTGATTTAGCACAAATTGCTCTCACCTTCCATTCATCACCAGCTGCAGGCAGGCACACTGCTGGGGGATGGGGGAAGCCCAGTTGCAGACATTCCCATTGGCTTATCACCTCAGTGCAAAGCCCTTTTCCAATGGGGCCTTTCATTGGCAGACTGTCCTTCAGGGGATAGATTGCGACATGCCAGGGTCACTGGGTGGCTTTGCTGGCCCATGATTCCTGGGAGCAATTTGAAGGCATCGCTTCTGGGAAATAAAAAGTATATGTTAAAGCTGGTGGCTTAAAAATTAAAGTTGCAGTTAGGTATTCATTTCGTGTGTGTGTGTGTGTGTGTGTGTGTGTGTGTGTGGTATGCATGTATGTGCAACTATGTGTGTGGACACATGTGCCATGACATTCGATTAGAAGTCAGAGGACAACTTGGGGGAGTGGCTTCTCACCTTCCACTGTGTGAATCTCAGCAATCAAGCTCAGACTGTCAGCCTTGGTGGCAGGGGTCTTTGCACCTCAGCATCCCAGCAGAGGCTTGCAATGTGTGTGGGTTTATCTTTTGCTCTGGACTGTATGGACAAATGTTCGCAGAGGTTAAAAATACCATCTTTAGGAGTGCTTGACTCTGTCACTTGACTTCTTGTTTGTCTGCTTGTTTGAGACACTGTCTTATTTATCCTGCTTTGGTTTAGAGCTCATGATCTTCCCACCTCAGATTCATGAGTGCCGGGATTACAGGTGTATGCTACTGTGCCCGGAGTAATACTGCTCCTGTGGTCTTGGGCAGGTTGTGTATGTAACCTCTGAGATTCTCAGTTTGTTCATCTGTAGAATAGCACTAAAGTCAAGGATTATCCAATGCTATGATTCATGTAAATGCTTATTGGAGGGACAGGCCCCTAGAAAATGTTCAGTACAAGTCAGTGTTTGCTAATATTACTATTGTGCTGGAGGTAATACTGATGTCATTTACTACCATGCTAGTACTTAATGCAACTCTACCTTTTCTCCTAATTTGACTTTTCTGGATCTTTGGAGGGGTTATTTGTGTGTGTGTGCACCATGTGTGTATGTGTGTGTGGTCATGTGTGTGCACAGTGTGTATGTGTGTATGTATGTGTATTATAGGTCTGTTCTCAGGAGCTGTCTACCCTTTGATACAGGGTCTCTTGTTGGCATAGAATTTCACCACATGGTTCAGGACTAAGAGTTTCCTAGGGGTTCCATCTTCCCTCTGGGATAACAGGAGCATGCTACTATGCTCTTATATTTGTGGGTCCTAAAGATCCAAACGCAGGTCCTACTGCTTGCCAGGCAAGTACTTCATCAACTGACTCATCTCCCCCACCTTGAAGGGACCATCTTTTAGAAGGACTTCATATCGCTCCACCTGGACATATTGTTAGAGGAAAAGAGAGGATGCTATAAAGAGCTATGGTTTGAATCAATCTCTTCCAACTTCAGGGGACACCTCTGTGGTTGTGTTAGGGGCATGGGCCCGTAAGAGCCTATAAGAGGTCTTCATGTGTGATGAACTGTGGCTCTCTGAAAAGAGGCTGCATTCTGTGTTTGGTCAGCTTACTCTTCTATTTCCTTTGTGAGCTTTTGACATGTTAGGTGCTGCCGTCCTGGCCTGTCCAGCCTGTAAACTTATAAGCAAACACACTTCTGTCTTGATAACATTTGTAAAAGTTGAGCTGATTTGTTATAGTAGCATAAGACAGACTGAGACACATTGTCTTGTTAAGGAAGCACTGAGGATACCTGGGCCTGAATGTGCACACACCTATAATCCCAGAAACTGAGAGGAAGAGGTGGCAAAATTGCAAGTCCCAGGCCACCCTGGTTTATATAGCAAAGAAAACAACCAAGGCTAGTGACAGAGTTCTGTGGTAGGAAGTTTGCCTGCCATGTCCAAGATCCTGGATTGGCTCTCAAGCATAGCGAATAGAGGAGAAAATAATGCATTTTAAAGTCACAAAATATGTTTTTGAATTTATGATTTCTCACATGTTGCCTTTTGGGATTTAGACAAGTCCTTTCTAGGCTTTGTTTTTCTTTCATGTATCCTTTTAGATCAGCAACTCTCAACCTGTAGATTGTGACCCCTTTGGGGAGTGTTGAACAACCCTTTCACAGGGGTCCCCTAAGACCATCAGAAAACACAGATATTTGCATTATGATTCATAACAGTAGCACAATTACAGTTATGAAGTCGCAAAAAATGATTTTATCGTTGGGGGTCACCACAACATGAGGGTTGCAGCATTAAGAAGGTTGATAACCATTGCCCTAGATGATCTATATGGTTAAATAATGATACATCTTTTGTTGTGGATGGTACAAAAAGAATTCTTACAGAGATGGTTAAAAATATAGGCTTAGTCAGTCTCAAAGAAGACAAATATCAGGTTTCATTTCATTTGTAGTTTCTAGATTTTATACATATATATATACACACATGTAACATGTATGATGTAAAATAATGTTATATGTGACAGCATATTACATGAAAGTAGAAATAAAATGGTCTCAGGGACAAAGGGTCTAATGGGAGGGAGAGAGGCAAGAAAAGAGGGCTGAGAGGAGTATGGGATTATGTTCAATATGTAATATGTACTTACTCAAAAACTTGAAAAGTAACTAAATACAGAAAGACATTAAAAACTCTGGCTTAGAAATATCATGGTAGGTCACTTGTGGTTTTTAAAAACAAACTTACCAATAATTTATTAATTCAGCATCTCCTTTCTATTAAGTACACGGTATAGCCACGCCTTGTGATGAATGTCCTAGGAACATCAGCTTAATTGTCTTAACAAAGCTGTGATTTATGTTTAACCTTCACTGTGTAGGCAATTGAATGTCTGTCCATGAAAGTAAAAAAAAAAATCCCAAAATTGTTTGTTGCCCAGTCATATGAGAGCCACATTCCTGAGCATGTCTTAAAGGGGTCTTTCAGGTTTAGCCAGGTCACACGCCCACCCCGGGGGTCCTGTGTGCAGCTGGGGTCTGTGCTTTCTCTGTTGTAGCCACAGCTGACTTGACATTTCACAGACCATACCATGCTTTATCCAGAGGCCTCACCTATCAGCCCCCACATTGCAGCATCTCTGTCTGTTTATTTACCTGAACAACTTCTATTCATTTAGGCTGAAGATGGACGAATTTCCCTGTGAGCCAGGCTTCTGGCATTTTACACAGAGCTTCTCATCTAATCCATTGTGCTTTTGGATACCCTGAACATGATTCTCCTACAGCAACTGCAATGCCCTATGAAGACCATTTCTAAGGTCAAAACACTAGACAGGGAACATTGATTGATAACATGATGTTTGGCATGTAGCAAATGATCATTGTATGCTTATAGAGTGAATGAACAGACAGTCTGGGCATGTCTGCTACCTTGCTCCTGTCTTTGAATTTCCCTACCCTCCCAGGGATGTGGAAGGAGGTCTTTGGCTCAATGATCAGATTAGCATTCTCATTTGCAGTATCTCAGGAGACTTAATGGTTAGTGGAGATTTCTTTCCTTCAAAGAACTTAGGTAGATAGTTCTGGCTTGGCATGAGGTCCACTACTGAACACTTGGCATTGCATGTGTCCCAAGAATACACTTGGACATAAGTTGCACATCAAGAAATTTACACAGTAAATTTAACCAGTGCTGGGGAAAATATTTTGTTTTCTTGATATTCATCATCATACAGCAGCAAAAAATTAATGAAAAATTTCTAAATGTCTTACAATGAAGACTGGTTAAAGAAATCATGGTAGGCTTATGCAAAAGGATTCAAGTTACCCATTAAAATGATCCTATGGATGAAATTATTTCATATATGAAGAACATTCCAATGTATAGTAAGAAAAGCAGATTATGGATGTTATATACATCATGATCTCTTGTGTTAATTTAGTGCAGCAAAGATAATCTTTAATTTGTATGTATGTAGTGTGACTATACATACCTCTGGGTAGGTTTGTGCATATTATAAACTTGGGGGAAAGATCTGGAAGTTTTATACCCACGTGGTAACAGGAATTCTCTCTGCTTGATAGCACAAAAGTCGTCAAGTTCATATTTTTTGTGATACATATATTTTAAAGTTGTATTCAAAATATATTTATATTCACAGAAGTGTTTGGTGGAGTTTTCTCCACTACACTAAAGAAAAAAATCTCCTTATAAAATCATATAATGAAATGATGCTGCCCCATAAAAGCCTCTCTGTTGTATCTGACAAACTATTCTGAAAGTGATGTCCTTTGGACAATTCACAGCTGGATTGCTGAGGTAAAACATTATCTTAGGACAGGCAGAAGGAGAGGGTGAATTGTAATTGCTTTTTAAAATGGATCTTATGTTAAGAGTTCTAAACGATTGGTTTATAGCCTATTCAGACTTTCAAGAAAGTTTCCCGAGTATATTAATCTACAGTATAGTTAACTCAACTAGGTTCCATCAGACATCTATAAGAGAGATGACAAGAAATTACACAGTTGCAGGCGAGTTGCCATCTGCAAGGCTAATGTAATTATATAGACCAAATCTCACCAAGTTCCCCCATTCACAACCAGCCCTTGATTGGCAGGATCTTTTAGCCTCTGCTCTTTGGTCTTTAGAGTAAGTTCCAGTTTCTTGATTAAATCACAAGTCTCTGAATATCAGGCCGTGTCTTCTGCTTCTTTTAATAGAAAAAGTGATACCCAGGTAAAAATTTGATGAGTGAAAAGTGGAAGAGTATCTTTGACCTATTTATGCTTTCAAAATGGCATTCAGTTATAATCCTAGAACCATTTAATCCAATTAAAATGTCAGTTTCTTTGGCTTTCCTGGGAACTAAAACAAGAAAATGGTAACCATTATTGACTTGTGTTAATATGTAATAATGTGCAAGTCTGTTTCAAGATAAAATATCTTATCTACCAATATAGTTTATTCAATCTGGTTGACATCTAATCTAGCAGATAAAGTAACAGGTTATTGTTTGAGGATTTAATTCCATTTCTTTTGTGACTGCCTTCCCATGCTCACTGCTTCTTTCATCTTTCCATTTTGGATTCTAAGTTAACATTTCTGGGGTAAGACCTATACATCTAGATTTTTAATAACTATGCAAGGGATTGCTATGCACAATTACACTTGGCAACTTCTAATATAAGTCAACATTAATTAATGTAAAAGTAGTCTAAAAGTCTATAAAATTTAAGGATTCTTTTCCTAAGCAAAACCAAGGTGGTGCCATGAATGTTCTGCTCTTCTGCAGACAAGGGCTCTCCCAATGTGATAGTGACACCGTTCGGCTCTGCTGGCAGTTCCCTCCACTCATCTTCTTCCCTGGGCATCTTTTGTCAGATGTTCCCTTGTCAAGTGTGAAGTCCACTTTATCTACACTGAGATTCCTGGCAAATCCCCTATTAATAATACAGTGGCTCTTTTCTTTCCTATCTCCAATGGTATGGAAATATTAAAGGCAATGGGGGTAGGGAGGCAGAGCCAGAAGGCATTAATAGAAATTACTGGTATGAAAAAGGAAAAAAGGAAGAAAAGGTACAGCTTAGTTGCATATAATATTCCAATAGATACATACAATCTATTATTCTTAAATGAGCATTTGTTTCTTCACTAACACAGACACAGCTCACTGGCTAGACTGTGATCAAGTTGCTTTTAGTCATGATGTTTTATCAAAGAAATAGAAACTCTAACTAAGGCATTCCCCTTCTAGCCCTCAGTTTATTTTCTGTAAAGGGCTAGATGTGTTTTAATGTGTTGATTCATGATTTAAAAAAACAGTATATGTTCCTTCTGACATTGTAGCACAATAGAAACGAATTATTAGATTTTCTGTGTATATAGATACCAGTTATCTCTCACTATATAACAAGCCACACTGAAATCCATTGGCATAGAATAGTAAGTGTTCATTATTTCTTATGATCTAAATGTCAGGTGGGTAGTTCTGTGGGCATGGTCTAGGCTCAACAAATTGCATTTGAACTTGTTCATATGTCTGTGGTAGTCTGGTGTGTTAGCTCAGCTCTGACAGACCTAGGCTGACCTCATGTACAAGTCTGATAGTGCTGGCAGTTGGGCTGCCCATAATGCACGTCAGTTATCATCCCACAGATTAACTTGAAGTTTATTCTCATGATGGCTGAGCAGGACACTAGAAGAACAAGAGATAAACCTTTCAATCCTAGGTTTTCAGCTGTTATACATTCACCCCTGCTGCTTTTGTTGGCTAAAGGAAGTCAGGAGACCAGTTCACATTCAGTGAGAAGAGAAACAAATCCAACACCTTCATGGGAAGAATAACTGAGTCACACATAAGCCCTAGAGGGAAATGATTGGGCTTGTTTTGTAATTATAGAAATACATTCTTTCAGAAATATTTTCTTCAAATACTATGCCATCTGTTTTCTAGAATACATACTTTTTCTAATGTAACATTTTCTATTTTTATTTTTGTGGCTAAGTTTATAAGGATGTACATATTGCCTTACAGTTATCTTACTATCTCATTTAGATACTATATCTTAGACATTATTCCAGGTTCAAGAGATCAAGTGCAGGTGATTTCTTTGGCCTTCACCTTCTGAGACTCTAGGATTGTACTGCTCATTTTGAACCTAATTTCTCAAATCCTTAATCTCTACATTCCCCCATAGAACTGCTAGACACTCAAGTAGCTAAAAAGTCCGAGCCTGTTATGCTGGGCACGTATGTCATGAGGTAAGATGTGATTTTATCCTTGCTGGCTAGATAGTTACTAGTCATTATTATTATTAATTACAATAATAATTAAAAGACTGCTTCTGGTGAAACTCTAGAAATTGACTCTAATTAGCCCAAGGGAAATAGAATGCTGATTATTTTACGTGCATTGCTCATCTTCCTGTTTCTACCAATTTAGCAAGTAGTCTAAATTGACAGGCAGAGCAGTACCAAGAATACGCAACCTAGCTTACAGTCTGATTCCAGCAAGTTAGCAAAGGACAATAGCAACACTTTGTGGGCTCTGGCTTCTTTCTCTTTTCCTGGTTCTGGTAGTTCAGTGAACGCTTAAAAGCTGTTCATTTTCTTCAAAGCAAGCCTCCACAGTTCTTCAGCACCTGCCTGCATCCTGAAAGACACTGTTGCCAGTGCTATGTTCAAGACCCCGCCTTTGAAGTCTTAACTAACAGATGCCAGCAGAGGCATACTATGGCAGTTATCAACTCCATGGTCAGTGACTCCTCATGAAAATTGTCACTTTCTGTTTTTCCTTTAGAATTGCTTGCATCTGTCCACTGATCAAGACTTGATCAGACTAATGGACTTTGGTATTTGCCACAAGGCAGATTCTTTCTCATTTATTTGCTTAAACATATTGAACATTTGCTGTTTGGTAAGCCTGATCTGTGCATGTCCACATAGAGGATAGAGGCCAATGTTGGGTATCTTTTTCAATTCCTCTCCATCTCATTTTTTGACAGTCTTTCACTGAACCCAAAACTTGCCAATAGACTGTCCACTCCACCCTAACACCCATACAAGCAGACCCTGAATTTTACATACATGCTGGGGTTTGAAGTTATGTCTTTGTTTGTGTAAGAGAAATTGGTTCAGCCACCCCTCCTACCTGAAACTTAAGTTTTATCTGGTTTTATTGTTAGACTTTAGAAAGTCCTAGGCCAGGCCAGCAATTTCTGTACTCATTATTGTAGAGGAATGAGATTGAAATTCAAAAAACATTTATTATATTAGACTGGTAAAAGAGAGGAGACTAAGTGTAGATTTATAGAGTTTATTGCACTAACCCCCCAGTATTCCTATTCTGTCTTTTTAATTTGTTTCTATGAACTTCGGTTACCATTTGGTGTCTTGTCCTTCCTTGGATACAACTCTGCTCTGACATTTGTGCTAGACTGTCAAATATTTTGAGCTAAAATTGTCAAATACTATAGAGTTCAATATGTTGACCCATAGTTGTACATTAAATGCATATATTTTCTACAGTTGCTTTTGAAAGCAGTTAAGAGGAGACAGAAATGCAAATGATCATTCAGACTGTTGCTTACTTATTTACTAGTTTATTCTACTGACTAAGCTGAAATACAACATCCACACTCTCTTTAGAGTCTAAAAAATTTACATATATTTGAATCTGTGTATGTGTGTTGTGGACCCTCCATATGTGAAAGTCAAGGGTCAAACTTGGATATTGGTCCCCGCTTTCCACTTTGTTTAAACCTGGGTCTTTTGTTATTTACCACTGCCTATGCCAGGCTAGATGGTCTGTGAGCATCTGAGGAATCTCCCACTGCAGCCTCCAAACTCCTTAGAGGAGTGCTGGGATTATAGATGTGTGCTTTTGTGTCTGGCTTTATGAGGGCTCTGAGAATTCAAATTCAGATTCTCATGATTGCATAGAAAGAACTTTACTGACTGAGCCATCTCTCCATCTCTGTATTGTCCTTTATAATGATACAATTACCTACTGGTGTATTTCTCTCTCTCTCTCTCTCTCTCTCTCTCTCTCTCTCTCTCTCTCTCTCTCTCTCTCTCTCTGAGTTCATTAACTGTCTGAGGCCACCTTCTTTCAGCTGGAAAAATCTCTTAGTAACTCTTGCATGATGGGTTAATTGTCTTTGGTGACAATCTACCACAATTGTTACAGAATTCATCACAGCTAGAAGCATGTCAACTCAGCTTCCTAGCCAATGACAGCATTAGAGGTTGCATCAATAGTGTCATAAAGGCATTGATGTTGATCTTATTTGGAACTTCATTTATAAAAAGGAAATTTCAATAATTCTTGGAAGTGTGTGTTAGAGAGTGTCCTGGTGAGGGTCTCCAGGAAGGTCAGAGAAAGTGAAGCTCCAGGAACAGGCCAGAGCTTCCAGTTGTCAAAGTGGCTCCCTTAGTTACTGTAACCCACAGAGCAAGGGAGGTCTACAGTTCTGGCTCTTTCCCAAGACAAAGAATGCATTCCCAATTATGCTGTGGCAGCTTAAAAATAGGTCATATCTACTTTCTCTGTTCTTTTGCAGTGACCCTGTAATCTAAACCAGCTTCTTGCTCTCTATTTAATTTGGAAAAAATCATTAAAATCAAACAGACCAAGAGCCCAATTAGAACAGCCCTGCTGGATAACAGATAATTGTGGCTTTTCCAGAAAATGAGTATCTTTCGACCTACCTGGATTTGCAGAGTCAGTGCCAAGCAATATGGTCAGGGATGCTGCTGGACATCATCAACGATTTCTCTCTAATGTTTCCTTAAGACAACCCGATGAGTCAGATGTTATTATCTTTTGTTTATAGAAGCAGAAGCTGAAGCCCTGAGAGTTTAAGTAACTTGCCCAGGTCACAAAGCTAGGAAGTGGAACAGATTTGAAATGTGGGTCTTTGTGTCCTGGGTCTTATAAAGACTATACTGGTTAAAACAGTAAAGCAGAGGCTATGAAGATGCCATCTAGTTCTAGTTTAGATGGGAAAATTGTTATTCACCAGCATGGCACCCTTTCTATTTGGTCTGCAGCCAGCTTGTGTTCTGTAGTTCCTTATGTTTTATGTGTAGGTTGATGACTCAGTGAAAATATGTTCTGTTTGATGGTTCGGTGCTTTAGGAATTTTAGCATAATCCTCCCCCTTCTCTTCACTGATGCCATGCTTGCTTACTTTGTAGTATGAACTTCACCTGAGGCTTATGTGCCCAGTGGTTTTGCAGTCACAATGCCTTGAATGTGTTCATGACAATAAAATAGAAGATAAACAGGTATTTTATTGGTGGGTTTAAAAGTATTGTCAGGTGACATAGCTCAGTAGGTAAAGGCACTTGCCACCATGCCCAATGATCTAAGTTTAGTCATCAGAACCCGTACAGTAGAAGGGAACCAACCTCTAAAATTGCCCTTTGACCTTCATAGGTGCTCCATGACAGTTGTGTGCCCTGCTTCCCTTCATACAAGTAAGTAAATAAATGAATATAACCAAAAGGACTGTCAGAAGATATTCTTGATGTCACTACTACTACCATTAGCTAAGTCATTTTTCTGTATTTGGCCTCCACTTTGACATCTGGAAAAAGCTGTACTTAAAAGATTTCTATGAGCTAGATTAGACATTTTTGTCTTGGCCTCATTGGACTCCCTAGAACTGGGAACAAGTACCTCAATAGGCCCATGCATTTGTACTTTTCTCTCAGTAACTTGCTTATATTGGTTGCCTTTCTATTCTTATAATATGCTCCCCAGGCTCTTTCCCATACTTGGGCCCACAGTTCTGGACGGTCCCATCAACAAGTGATTGACTATGCTGTATGTAGGCCTGCGATGAAGCTTCACTTCCTGGGGGAGCACACAAGAGAGCCAAAGTGCTCACCTTATGCCAGCAAACAAAAACTGGAAAGAGGATGAACCATGGCTCACAGTCCCCTTTGGGTGCTGGTAGCTAGACCTCTTCTCAGGCCTCTCCCCTTCAGGACTCCATACTCTGCTAATAGTGCCACAGGCCTTATGCCATACTGCAAATCCAAACTATACCACAGCCCTTCAAGCATTTTTTTCCCATCTATTCTCACTCAGAGTTCCACACTTGTTATTCTCTTCTGACTTCTGAATCGAAGGGCCCCTTCTTCTATAACCTCGCTACCATTGTGTTCTGAATACCAACACATAAATTGTATTTCCTGCGCATTGCATTGAGTCCCACTTTGTCCCTGTGATGCCTTAACTCCTAGTGTATATTCTCCTAAAAGCATCCAAACAGATCTTCTGTTAGTCCTCATAGCACACCGTCAAAGAGGCAACTGTTACTACCCACACCATAGAGATAAAGAAAATAAAGGCTAGGGAGGGCATTGTTAGTGGATAGTTGTCAGAGCCTGGACCCTGGCAGCCCTAATAAATTAGACTTGGCCACCCATCTTTAACAGGACAATTAAACAGACAAGTGATACTGAAAAGTTGAGAAAGGGTAATTAATGATTCAATGTAGCCACACTGGAAAGAAAAGCAAAGATGACCATGGAGCATAGTCAACTCAGCCTGGATTGTGGTGGCATTGGAACATCTCTTGTCATTTAAATTGATACAACTAGCGTTTGAACTGTGCTTCCTACTATAATGTATCCTTCTCAGATCTCTGATGGTTTTGATGACTAACTGTAGCTTTATGTTAACAGCAGCAAACAAACCAGTTTCTTCCCCAAGGCTGCAGCTATGTGGTTAGTTCATTTTGTATTCAAAATCAGGCCCAGGCTTTTATGTCTCCTGCTGAGAAAGACAGACACAGACACAGTTTACCTTGCTGGCAGACTTCATGCTGATGGAGATAAACTCACAAAACAGGTTTATGAAGACATGACTGCTATATTGTCGATATGAGGGAAAGCACAGCTGGAGACATCTCTGAAGGGTCCGGACTGAATTGAACTGGGCCTTGAGAGGAGGTGTGGGAGATAGTGAGAGAGGAAGACAGAGAGAAGGGAGAGGGGGCCAAGAGGACCAAGAGAACATGTAGCCATTTGGCTGATTTCTATAATAATCAAAAGCTGGGGGAAGGAATCTAAGCCCAGACCCTGGATGGGAGAAGAGAAGTTCTGGGAGAAACCACAGGTATTAAGTGAGATGTTCCAAGTTTCTTTGGGACCTGACACTCAGTCTTCCATTCAGGTTTGGATGGAAGGTAACAGGTATGTGCAGTTAGCAGTCTTAGTCATGGTGTGGTCCTTGCTTACCACTGATCTCTCATTGTCTTGGTGCCAGTCCCTCCTGCAAGGTAGTTTGATACGTTGTCAGAATTGCATGAAATCTCTTCCTGGGAGACAAGTTCCTCCCCTCCTGGCACCAGGCTTCACCCCTTTTCTTCTCCCAGTATGAGATTTCTGAAGAAATTCCAGTTTCTTGGGAACTATTGTTTCTCCAGTTAGTCAAAGAGAGTCATATCCAGGTCTCTTCTTGGCATAATTTTGTTTCTGGCAGGTTACAATCTGAGGCAGGAATAAGGTTGCAGTTTAAGGCTCTGACATCTTTCTTGTTGACTCTCAGGCCACTACCCTTGATGAATAGAAGGTGAGGTGACCATAGCTCTATATACCTTGGTGGAGTTCCGGGGATGAGTCAGACCTTCATTCCAAATCTTATATGAGCCTAACTAACTACAATGTCTAGTATTTTGGATAAAATCATTATGACACATTTGTGTTCATACATGAAGTTAGGCAAATGTGGAGGTTCTCATGGGTGGGTGGGAAGCTTTGACAATCTTATCCCCTGTCACAATGGTACCAGACATTAGATGTCCAGGAAAACCACTTCAAAATAGCATCAAGGGCTGTTTCCACCTTAGAGTTCCTGGAGGTGTGCATCGAAAGTGTTATTTACCACAAGTTTAGCCTCCCAGCCCCATGATATGCCTTTCACAGAAAAGACCGAATGAGACAGCAGAGAGGAGACACCCATCCCTCCCATCCTTGCTTTCAATTTTGGTGTAGAAAGCAACAGGGACAGAGATGGATTTTAAAGCCACAACTTTCAGAAAGTGCAAGCTTTATACCACTGGTTTGGATGCCTTGGAATGTCAGAAACAGCATTAAGGAAGGTTGACCAGTATTCCGAAGGTTGGAGTCAACCACATGGTGTCAGCTCCTATACTGATATTCTAGTGATGGGAAGTAGTTTTGTAACAGAACTCTCTGCTGACACATGCTGTTTCTCTCTAGTTCACATATCCTGGCTTAATAATTCGGTGCTGGTTTGTTTTGTCTTCTTGTGTGAACTTGGCACATAGGCAATTTGAATCAAGCTGAGAACACTTTCTTCAGGCCAGGACCAGTCACTGTTATTGTATTCTTCACTGCAACCTTGGCTTTTCTACACAGGAAAGCTGCCCACAAAAGAAACCTTCAGGCTGCTAGCTGGTGGCCGTTGTTTTCCAGGGGAAATCTAATACTACTTTTTATGTAGATAGGAAAATGGAAGTGTTTATTCAAGGATGAATAACAATATATTCAAAACTGGGAATGCACCCTCTATATGTGGGAAGCGGTAACTTAAACTGTTTATAAAACAGCTCTTTGTGTAGATACATCTCTATAATAAGGGAAATTATTTTTAAAACGAAGCACCCTAGGGTGTAAATCTCCCTTAAAAATTCTACATCTAATAATCTTTATGCAAATAATTTCATTCTTTTCCTTGGGTCAAATGCAGACAATGATAGTCTTTTCTTAAAGCTTAATAAGGAGCTGTCCTAATGATGCTGGTTTGTTTCATGCAGTCATTTATTTAGAGGAACATGCTTACAACAGCCAAATGGGATTTTATGGAGCAATTAATGATTAGAAAGAGGCAAGTCCAAATGTTCAGATAGACAGAGCCAAGTGTTTTTGATAAATATATAACTCTACAACTTTTCTCCCCTCTATTAATCCACTCTGAACTCTACATTTTCATCCACTCTGCCACACCCACACACCTATATGT
The DNA here is from genome assembly GCF_017639785.1 of Mesocricetus auratus. Taxonomy (NCBI): domain Eukaryota; kingdom Metazoa; phylum Chordata; class Mammalia; order Rodentia; family Cricetidae; genus Mesocricetus; species Mesocricetus auratus. The sequence continues at coordinate 154,553,699 of NW_024429266.1, read as the reverse complement.
TCCAAGACAAACAAACAAACAAACAAACAAACAAACAAACAAACAAGGAAGTTGTGCCCTTAGTGTTGTGATTCAAAATGTTCTGACGCTGAGACACATGACACTTACAGAAGGCCTGATACCTTCATAATCTCTGTCTGCCACTTCCACCTCAAGTACTCACCAATAAGATAAGCAGAAAATTGTGCTGCTGAGGCAAATGTAACTTTAAAGTGCCGGACTAGTTTTCACCTGTTTTATTAGTCAGGGTCCTCTAGAGGAATGGATCCAATAGAAGGAATATGCATTATAAAGGGGGCATTTATTAGAGTGTTGTATAATGGCCCACAACAGCATTCCAAACCCACCAGTATTTGCTTGGTCCATCAAACCTGATGTCTCAGTAACCCTAGTCTGGTGTTGGAGAGCCTCTGGTCTGCACTGGAAATCCAAAGAAGGTTTTGGTGGCCATGGAGGATGCGGTTCCCACAAGAGCAGTAGCAACAGTGACAGGGCAGTTCACTCAGCATCAAGGAGAGAATGCAGGGGGCAGGCATGGCTTTCCTCTCAGACCTCATTTTATCTCCCTACTCCACAATGTGTCACCTATTCTGAGGCTTCAATTAATCCTTCCTGGAAAAAGACCTCATAGATGGGGTGTTACATATTCATTTACTTAGAGAAACATGCTTCCAGTAGCTAGGTAGGATTTTATGGAGCAGAGGTATGTTTCCTAATTGATTCCAGATCTGATCAAATTGAAAGATTGACCATTATAATCCCCTACTAATAACAGTAACATTTTGGTACTGCTTGAGTTTGATCTTTGACTTTAAGTTTGATCTTTGAGGATACAGAGCCCTCTGAGATGGACTCTTAGCCAGCTTCTGAACTGGGTCACAGAGGCCTCTGCCTCCTGGTAACTCAAGCTTTGGTGCAACCCTCTCCTTTGACAGTGGGTTGGATCTAGTCACTTGTTTCTCAGGAAGAGACTAGGGTAGTGGTGGAGTTTGGTTATAAAAGACTGTTTTACTCATTCTCCTTTCTAAATTTGTTCATTGTAAAGATGGCTAGAGCTACATTGTGAATTGCCCTGTAGAGAATCCTATGTGACAAAAAATTTAGCTCTATTACCTTGTCCCCTGGCAGCTTGGCTCCAGTGGGCCTCCCCTTCCCCAGTTACCTGACCTGTCCTGCTTCCCCTTCATTTATCCACGGGGAAGCCTCCTCCTTCCATCCAATAAGCCCTTTAAGCTCCTCTGAGACCTCCTTCCATGCACCTCCAGCTAGCTCTTCTCTTTCCAAGCTAGGTATTCCCCTTTCCCTTGCACCAAATATTGAGTAGCACTCACTCTCTCTCATACGTGTATGCTAGCTTTGGATCTTTGGACATGTGTGCTTAAACTGGAGTACCCATAGAAGCCACGAAACTAGTAAAGGGCCATGGGGCTGGATTTAGAGGGAAGGTGGAATCATGCTGGTGGTTTGAAGAGAGAAAGGACATTGGAAGGGTTAAATGAGTGAGGGATGAGCACACAAACTAAAGGAGTGTATGCGGGGAGGGACAGCTACATTAAAGAGCTTTGAAAAATGCCACATGTAAACCTACTGCTATAGAAGTTTCCTAAAGTGTGTACATATACAGATGTAAATGGGATTTAAATGCACTCACCCTATGATGTGGTGGTGGGAAGCAATGCCTCTCCCAGATGCTGCCATAGGCTATCAAATATAAAGTCCGTTTCCTGATATGAGTTACTCTTTTTTACCAAGTTGTTGGTCAATGGGGTCTCACAGTGGCCCACTAGAATTATGGGTTATTCATATGGTTCTTTGTTACCCCCCTGAACTTGATAGTAAGACTCTATTACTGAGGATAACATACTTGAGTCATAGGACATTGAGCTGGTACCAGCCTGGGAGTTGTATCCCTATTGACTATCTTTCTTAGAGCTAAATGGTTCTATATTCATGCTGCTGGGGTAGAGAAGTCATCAGTAGTATTAGCTGTGAATCCTGGGAGCTATAGTAATGACTGGCTTGTTGTACACTGGTGCAAGTTTCTGATTAGATTTATAGCCCGCTCTACAAAAAAAAAATCTTGTGGCTGGGTAGGTCATGGACCCTATGGGAGAACTTGGCATGAATATTATACTAAATGAGCATAATAACCAGCTACCTACTAAGTTCTTAACTCTATGCCTGTAGATTAGTACACCTCTCAATGCTCATCAGAGAAGGTTCTCTTTACAGTATATTGTAATCAATACAAAAGCTCAAACTGGCCAATGTGTAGAGAATTAGAGACTGGAACACACAGCTTTAAATGCAGTAACTGCATCACATTTCCTACTGACAAGTATCCAGGGTCATGGTGGAGGAGGATGCAGAAAAATGGTAAGAACCAGAGGGAATGGAAGTTTGCAAGAATGAGTATTTGCCTGACGTGACAGCACCATTGCATATGTGAACTCACTCACAATGACTGGAACTACATGCACAAGACCCATGCAAGATTAAGCCAGTCAAAATCTCAGCATGGACTGGGGAGGGGACTCAGGAAGTCTCAGCTCCATCTGTGGAGCTATTGGCTATTGCTGGGTGCTGGGGAAGGAAGAGGCAGTTTTCTTTAGGGGTATGGCTCCTGGGAGTCTGCCCCTCCTCTAGTAGATGGTCCTACACCCAAGCACATACAGTGTTAAGTGGACTCAGTGTATTAGTATTATTTCTTGTAAAGCACATGAAATTTCGAGGGAAAAGTGATGGGGGATAGGAAAGTAATTGTTGGGGAGTGAAGGAGAGTAGATTTAATTAAAACATAGAGGCATGTAGAAATTCTCAAACAATGAAAAAGAAGATTCTAAAAATAAACTGAGAAAAGAAAACAAACTACAAGTATGTCCTTTTGTCCATGTCAAGTTTGGAAATAAAGCTCTCTATGGAATTGGAATTGGGGATATGAATCTTGCCACCAGTAAAGTAAGATCCAAAGGGTCTTAGCCCAATGCACCTGTCAGACTAATCCTATCCTCCATCCTGCTGAGTCCTTGATTGCAGCCTAGGAAATTTGGAGACATGGCTAAGTTGCCCTTGGATATTCAACCTAAAGACTATGAAGCAATAAATTCTTTAAACTACCAAGTTTTAGACCTGAAAAAATATTTACAACCCAAAGTGATATAATTACTGAATCAAATTTCAGTTCTTATCATGATACCATAATTTGCACTTTTTATTCCTTTGTATGTAAACCAAGTATATTATGAATACTAAAGCATAATTTGCATATTTTTCAATTGAATATAGTATTTGTATACATATTTGGATTTTTAATTTTTGTTTTAAGCTAGGTTCTATATCCATTTCTGGCATTTTCATGCACCCCTTTAAAAATTTATTGGATTAGAAAGAATTATTTCTGCAAGTGAAAGAAAATAAACTCAAAATAGCTTAGAGAAAAGTGAGGTCTTATTAATAATTCACATATTCAAATCAAGGGCTTAGCATGCCCAGATGGTGACAACACACCTTATCCAGTCTCTCAGCCCCTCCATCCACAGCTTTCCATACCTCTGACTCTGTGCCTACCTTTCTCTTACCATGTTGTTCCTCCTCTTAATGAAGATACTATAAACAAGAGCACAGAGAAAAGGGCCGCATATCTCCGTGTACACTGTGATATTTGAACTGATTGGCCATGTTGTGTAAATGATCTCTTTCCTTGGACCACTGTATACATTGTGGGATGTTCTGACTGACCACAGTGGACTGCATATCTGCTCCATATGCCAGAAGAATCAAGAGTTACTTAGTGGATAACTCTAGAGAAGGGTGGAAAAGGGAGGGGCAAGAGTTCCCCTAAGGGGACAATTTCTAGGCTGCCAACACACACCAGCCATGTGTGAGGTGGATTATTTCCTGAACAGAAGTACACTTGCTTACTTTAGCTTTAACATGACCAAATACCTGACAGAGCAGCTCCAGAGAGGAACAACTAGTTTTCTCTCTGCATTTCAGAACTCTAGGTGGTGGCGATTTGCATGGTTTAGCAGGTCAATTAACATCATGGCAGGGCAGAAGCAGAGAAAATGGAATAAAGGAAGGGGTCAGGGCAAGATACAGCTTCCAGAGAGAAGCACCAGTGAACTAGATTCTGCCTCCTCTGTTTGGCTCACCGCTAGATAAAAAGAAACATGTTTTTAACTTTGGCACTAGAGAAAAAAATAGAGTAATCTATTCAATCAGCCCTCCTAACAAAGCAGGATGTAACTGACAATTCATGAGCTTGCAGTGTGTGTTTGCGGATGTCAGTGTGTGTTTGCGTGGGACAGGACAGAGTACCCTTTCAGTCATAAGCCATTGTATTTCTTATACAGACAGCACTGTTTTCCTATGTAAATAAACCACTATCGAGAAAAGATATTCTAAGCAAATGATTACTTTTTGTTCTTTAAGTTTTTCTGGTCTTTTTCTATGCTATTGTTTTTATGCTTTGCCTAGGAGTTTCTAAAGTTATAATCATGGGTATACGCATACTTGTGTGCCTAAATGCTTTAGAATGTTTTACTAACAAAAGCAAGGAAAGAGTTGTCTTTTTATGTCTGAGAAAACTAATGGATGGTGTCATCATTAACTCTATTTACAACAAACTTGAATGGTTAATTTAACCAAGCCATGGCACCTTTATGCTACGGTTTCCTTATTGGGCTACAGTGGATGTAAGATTTAATGTATTCAGGAACATGGAGGAACCTACAAGCCTTCAGGGTGGAGGCATTCAGTTTCACATGCGTGAAGCAAAACCTACTATGTGTCTCATCCAGTTTCTCTAGTTTACAGATCTTAAAGTGGATGTGCTCAGCCCCCAAGAATTCTTTGGTACCTCTGAGTTGTTGCGGTGTACTTTTGCTCTTTTCTTCATTCAAAGGTGTAAAAGGAGGTGGAGCATACTTAATGGCTTTTGTGAGATCCGTTTTACACCACTGAGAAGAAAAAGGAAACAGAGAGCAAAGTGACAAGATGAATTTCATGAAATCACTTTGGTTTACTTGCTATGAATGCAAAGGAGCATAAAGGAAACTTCATGACTACCTTGCAGGGTTCAGGTGAGGCTCTCTGACATTGAGTCTCTGTGGTAGGGTGGTGGTGAGGTAGAAAGTGGGCATGACTCAGGGGCTTAACTAAATGAGACCTTACTTCACTTTGTTCCTCCAGACAGCTTTGTAAATCGGGGAGGTGGGAGCTGTGCGGTGGAGATACCTGTCTGACTCTCCCTGAGTCCTGATGCCTCTCCTCATGTTCCAGTGAAAGGCTGCTGAAGGAGAACAGCCCAGTGATCTTTTAGAAGAGGGTGTTCTTAATGTCTTCTCTGTAGACACTGGTTCCAGTCTAGGGACACACCTGAGGTTTTGGTCATCAGTAAGCCTTTGCAGTCAGGACCCAATTACATATGTAGGAACTCGAAGGGAGTTGCTAAGTGAGATAATTTATCTGAGCAGCAAAACACAGTACCATGGTTGGATTCACACTGAACTGAATTTCATTCTCGGCTCTGCCTCTTTTAATTATAATCTGGTAAAATGCTGCATAGGGTCTGTCAACTAGGATCCAACCAAGGCAAAACAAAAGAAAGGAAGAAAGAGGCTGTTCTCTGTGTTTAACATGGGTAATATGTAAGACTGAGATTTGCTTAATTGGTAACATGGTGAATTACTGAGGTCAGCTGGCACATGGCCCCCAGTCAAAAGATTTGGTTAATAATGCAATCCCTAGCTGCATTCTAAGTATTTATCCTTATCCCTACAGGTAAGTGTAGTTATTGTTCCTAATCAAGGAAACTTCTCTTTGCAACAGATGAGGACCACTGTAGAAAACCACAACTGGTAAAAATGCACAGTTGTGGATTGAGCAGGTTGTATTTATGTTTAGGAATATATATATATATATATATATCACAATTAAAGAAAAACAAAAGGCCATGAATATGGATGAGAGCAGGGAGTGGTGGTGTTACATGGGAACTGGAGGAAGAGGGTAATGATATAATTATATTATAATATCAAAACAAATTATAAAAACAAAATAAACGAAGAAAGGTTGGTTAAGTTTTAGTCACTACAGCTGTTTTTAATCTTGAAACAATAGGCTGGTCATGTTTTTCTTATCTATGTTTCCACCCAAGTCCAAGTCTTTTGTGTGCCTTTATGTGTTGGGTGCACATGGATATGGAGTTCAGAACGCAACATCAGGTGTCTTCCTCTACAACTTGCCACCTCATTACCATCATCATCGTTATCGTTGTCATCATCGTCATCATCAACAACAACAACAATGACATCATGATTTTGAGACAAGATCTCTCACTGAACCCACAGTTCAGTGTTTTGGCTGGGCTGTCCGGCCTGTGATCTCCTAGAGTCTGCTTGTCTCCAGCTCCCAACACTGGGCTCATATGCACCTGGGCCTTGTCCAGCTTTTATGCCAGTGCTGGGGGTTTGAGCTCAAGTCCTCTTGCTTTCACAGGAAATGTTCTCCCTAACAACTGACAAAATGCCCAGCGATGGTGTCTTGTGTGACCAAGAGTCAATCTTTAGTCTCTCCCAGAAAAAGCTGGTGTATCCGTGTTCCTCCACTTACAGAGTAAGGTCTTCACTTGTTTGAGCTTGGTCTTGGTAAAGATGGTACTTCATATTTGCTCAACCCATCTTCAGGCCAGTTGAGTTCAACATAAACCAGAAGGATTTGAAAGTCACATGTGACTTGTACAGATAGCTACAAGAGGACAGCTTAGCAGGCTTGCTTTCTAGTCTTGAAAAGTATTTTTTTCTTAAAATCCACCCTATCTTCCTATAGAGTATGCTCAAGGAGAGAATACAAAGAATTCGCTGAACTCTTTTAAAAATAGCAAGCAGCTACTGGAAGCAAAACTTGGTTTTTGTTCCTGAGTTAAAGAAAAGCCAGCACTTAAAATTATTGAAAAGCAACTTTCCACATTGTTTCCCAGAATTGCCACATTTCATCCTGTCACAGGACCTGTGGGCTTCCGTCCTAACAGGAGCTCTCTCACCCCAGCTTAGTCCTTGTACCTTTCAAGGATTGTTCAGAGTGGATAGAATGAAGAAGCTGGCTGAAGGTTAATGTTTAATGTGACTGGGACCAGGGTGAGCATGAGGCGACAGAGGGAACCGAGGGCAAAGCTGGAGAAGGATACCCCGGCTGGCCAGCAAAAGCTTCCCTTGGAAGTTGGCATCTGATACAGAGTGGGAGCTTGCTCTTTGCTTTCACAGAAAAAGCAAGCCAGTCAGAGGGCAGGGCTGGGTTTGTAGAGAGGGGAGGGAGGAGACTAGTAGGAGATGTAGGCAGCGAGGATTTGGTCTCAGTCCAGACTATTGAAGTGGAGATAAAACTCTGGATTTTGCTGAGGAACATGAAATTTTCTGTGTAGAATGTTAAGATGACAGCCTGGCTTCTTTTGATCATACTGCTTGTTTTATGGGAAACAGACTGCAGGAGATGGAGGGTAAAAGCAGAGAGGCCATTTGGGGCTCTACCTCGGGCACTTTGTTTGGATGACTGGGCATCCCATGGGATAGATAGGGTACATGTTCTGAACCTCCTTCAGCTATCACACTCTGTAGATGCTCTATTTCTGTATATAAAGTGGTGTGGTATTTGCATATATACTATATATATTCTTCAAAATAAATTAAGCCACTTCTAGTTTACTAACACCAAAGGCGACTTCTGTGCACATAGTTCTTAGAATGAATTGTTGAGAGAATGTCAAAAAGAAGCAAGAAAAAAATACCCTCATCTGTCTGTGTTGAGTACAGATGGATTTTTTTTGATGTGAGGTTGAGTGAATCTATGGATGTGGAAACCATGGCTACGGAGAGACCTAACTCTACTTCAAACTCCTTTTGAGTTTCTGGGCTGCATTTCACAGATTGTCACTTTCTGACAATGTTAAGATGGTCATTGTGGATCCTGGGGTTTAGCTGGTACATGTGTATTGAGTGTTCACGGAGGACCAGCCATGATGCCAAACAAGGGGTAAGAACTTGACAGAGTATCACTATTGCTACAACCTAAGGATGACATGAGCCTGTAAGAAGTTTGCTTTCAGATATGCTATTAAGGCAGCGCCCCTTTGTCCCACTGTGCTTATTTAACACAAGAATGCTTTGGGACTGGAGGGAAGGAATGGGCTGCTTTGTTATGTTTTCCTTCTATTGTTAAAATGTTGGGAACACACACACATGACCTCATCATCAGAAGGACTATGAATAAGCCTGAAGGAAACTCTGGTTATTCTTCTTGTAATCTGGCTTGGGTACAGGGGTCCTGAGCTGAGAAGAGACACCTCTACCTGACATAACTCATTCTGACTCAACTCCATGGCAGAGAAAGGTCACAGAGCCAAGATTGTGTCTGGGCTCTTGCTCGTTTGAAGGACGTCTCTGGAGTTCTTTTTAGTAGGGGCACAATGTTCCCTGGCATGTCAAAGGGGAAGTATTTCTATGTTGTAAATATTCTGTTTAGGCTTCCTGTATGTGGCTTGTAGCCAACTCAGTAGCATCCTGTAACCATGGCAACCTAGGGAGCACAAGTTTTTGTGGCACCCAGTGAAGGCAAGAGGCAAAAGAATCCTGGAAAGAACAAGATATGAAACCTTTTAGCATTATGTGTAATTCTGATGAGTTCACTGTAATCTGTTTGAAACAAAATGCATTGTACATGTGTTTTCAAGAGAGTTGCTAAAAAAAGCCTTTGGAATCTTAGAGCATTCCTGTTCACCCCCTTTTTACTTGTTATCAACTGGTAATGAAACAGTTCACATTCATCCTATGTACTGCTTTGAGCCAGCTTTGAGAGATGCAGTTTATTTTACTGGGATCAACACCAGGGGGAAAATAAGACCCTGTGTCAAGACCAACAAGGACATTATGTCTGTGCCAAGGTTATTCTGTTCTGCTAACACAGCTGAAGCTCTGGTGGAACACTCCACAGAGCTGCCCAGTTTTCACTGGAACCCTCATGTTCATGTTCTGAAACCCCCAAGAGCTGTCACTTGTGGACAACTTCATTTTTTTAAGAGTACCAGCAGTTTGCCCAATGTTAGATCAAAGTCCTTAGAATATATGACAATGGGGACATTTTGTAGAGCGGAAATGGCTTTTATACTATGAAAGACATTAACAAGTAGCAAGACTTCACACACTGATGGCTGAACTAAACATCCCACTTCGGCTGACCTTGGTAGCACCTCCATTTCTATTCTCTAAAAGATGGAGCATGGATTACCACACTCAGCATTCAGTGTCTAGACCAAGGTCCACATAAACTATTGTAAGAGGGTATTAAGTGGACTGCTTCTTAGAAGTATGTGGACAGGGGCCATTTGTAAAGCAGCTAACATAGTCTAACCTTTCGAGGTGGCATGTACTTTAATGCACTCAATGTGTATAAAGACAGCAGGAGAATATTTATTTCATTATTTAGAGAAAGGTTTCCATGTAGCACATAATGACCTCTGACTTACTATATAGCTGAAGGTGTCATTAAACTTCAGGTCTCCCTATCTACTCCATCTCTGGAGTGCTGGGATTGCTTAACTTACGCAGTGCTGGTGATCAACCCTAATTGTCCATGCTAGGCAAGCAAAACTCCACTAGAAGAGTGTTTCTTAAACCTTTCTGCTCATCTACTAGCAGCCACTTTTGTTTATCTTGGTAGTGGGGTTAGGACTGAACTCAAGGCCTCTATTGGTAAGGAATCTGTCAGTGAGCTTCATCTCCAACTCCTCATTTACTTTTGATTTGCTCTATTTGGATCTCAATCACTTCTTTTCTTTTAAAACAGTGTGTGTGTGTGTGTGTGTGTGTGTGTGTGTGTGTGTGTGTGTGTGTGTTCACCATAACGCACATGAAGAGGTTAGTGGACTTTTGTGGAGCTGGTTGTCCCTTTCACCTTTACAATATGTTCCTGGAATCAAACTCAGGTCATCAGTCATGGCAAGCATCTTTATCCTCTGGGTTATCTTTTGGCCCCCACTGTTATTTTCCTTTCCTTTCCTTTTCTTTTCTTTTTTGATGCAGGGTCTTTCACTTGCCTGAAGCTGACTAGCTAGGCTTGGCTGACTGGCCAGTGAGCCCCTAGAATCTGCCTGTCTCTGTCTCCCTGGTACTGGGATTACAAGTGTGTGCTGCCACCACCAGCCTTTAATGTGGGTCCTGCATTGAAGGTGGCCCCTCAAGCTTGCACTGTAAGTGGTTTACTGTCTGATCGAATGCCTCAGTCCTGCATCTCCTTTCTTTCTGGGAGCTGCTGGCAATGGAAGAGTAGAACTGTGCTATGCCCCTGTGCAACGCCAAGGCTCCTATTCTCATTCTGGCCCACGTTATTGTTTCTCAATTAGGATGATCTCTACTCCTAAAAGGACATTTGACAGTCTTCACAGTAATTTAGTTGCCACAATTTGGGAATGGATGCTGGCATCTAGAGGGTATCAAACAAGAGACATGGAATCCTGCTCCATATGAAATGTTAGATTCCTGCTCCTCATCCCTCAGGACTCCAGTATCTTTGTAGGGGGCAATGGGAAGATTTAGGACCCCAAATTATTAATTAGTTTTTATTTTTGTTTACTTTAGCCATTGTTTCAGTGTGTGATTCTGAGTTAACACTGAGAACTGGTGGCCTTTGGGGTGAAATAAAGTGGGGTTCTAGTCTTTGGGTCTCCTGAGTACTAGCTGTGTATCCTTGATCAAGAGACTCAGCTGCCGTAAACCCAGTCTCTTCATTTGTGAAAAGGGAAGAGTGTACTTGTGGGGAGGATTAAAGGAATGCATTTAATCACAAAGCACCATCCCTGGCCCAGAGCTACCCTTCATATGCTATTGGTATCCACCTCTGAGCGATACCACCAGTGAGTGCCTGCTGGAGGTTAGGAAAATATATGGTGCTCCTGTATCACAAAAAGATCTCCCTAATCACCATCCCCTCTGGGGAAAGTGTGTACTGTGGGTGTGGGTTTGGATCATCTGCACAGAAGCATAAGGAAATAAGATAGATGCTCACACTGCACAGAAATGCACTAGGTAGGACAGCAAAATGCCTAACTCATAAAACTTGAACAATTATGTGAATTTTATTGTTATAGCATTGTGGAAAATTCTCATTAGCAAATAAATGGATGGGGGGACTTTCAGGTAAAACAGTTACCTAGGAGCCATGTCAGAGCAAGTGGCTGATGCAGTCGGTAATAAAGGGAACAGAGACATTCCTTCACTCTCAGCTGTGTCTTCAGTGCCCAGGAGCCGCTTGGTCAACACCCCAATGAGCTTCCTTTCCCTCCGGGATCTGGAGTTGTTGCTGAGACTGGGACCAGCATAGTAGCTGATGCAACTGCAAAATCTGAGGGACTCTAGCAGTTGGTTGCAAATTGGGCATAGACTCCTTCCAGGAAATCTACAAAAGCTGTATCTTAGGGGTTTTGTAGAGGGGGTCCCCAGTCACTACTTCTGAGACCACTATCAGCACCCCCTTAGGAAACTGGTGACAGCGGGGGTCTAAGAACAAGCTCTAAAGAATGCCTCCAGCTCTAAACAGAGGCTACCGACTGCGGGTTGCAGCCTCTGAACTTGGACAGTAGCATTTGTCTCAGTTTTCCTCACATCACAGAACAGTCTTGTGTCATGGAAACAAAGGTCAAGATAAGAGTGTCCGCTTTTGCCTCCTCTACTTAATATAGTGCTTGAGTTTTACTGGAACAGTAAGAAAAGAGTTGGAAATAAAAATGAACACAAAGAAAGAAAGGAAGAATTCAAAGTACCCTTATTTACAGGTGATAGAATTAGAGATCACAAAGACTCCCCTGGGAAACTGCTAGAACTGATAAACACTTTTAGCAATGTGACAGGTTACAAAATTAACATAGTTAAGCCAATAACCTCCCTATACACTAAAGACAGTCACACAGACAAAGACCTGAGAGAAACAATGCCATGCAGAATAGCCTCAAGAATACCTTGGAATAAATCTAACCAGGGAAGCGAAAGACCTTGACAATGAAAACTTTAAAACACTGAAAAACAAAATTGAAGAAGATACCAGAAAATGGAAAGACCTCACATCAATAGATTATAGGTAAGAGTAATAATGTGAAAATGACCAGCTTTTCAAAAGAAATCTACATATTCAATGAAATACCCTTAAAAAATCCACTGCAAGTTTTTTTTAAATTAGAAAAAAGCTTGCTTCACATGTTAATCCCACTCCCTCTCCCTCCTCTCCTCCTCTGCTCCCATCAGCTCCCCCAGCCCTCACCCCTCCAATCTCTACTTCATTCCCCAGGGTAGGGTGAGGCCCTCCATGGGGGATCTCCAAAGTTTATCATATCATCCCAGGCAGGGCCTAGGACCTCCCACATGTGCCCAGGCTGAGAGAGCATCCCTCGATGTGGAATGGGCTCCCAAAGTCTATTCATATGCCAGAGATAAATACTGATCTAATACCCAAGGCCCCATAGATTGCCCAGGTCTCCTTACTGACACCCATGCTCAGGGGGTCTGGATCAGTCCCATGCTGGCCTCTTAGCCATCAGTCTGAGGTCCATGAGCTCCCCCTTGTTCAGGTCAGATGTTTCTGTAGGTTTCACCAGTCCGGTTTTGACCCCTTTGCTCATCACTCCTCCCTCTCTGCAACTGGGTTGCAGGAGTTCAGTTCAGTGTTTAGCTATGGGTGTCTGCTTCTGCTTCCATCAGCCACTGGATGAAGGCTCTAGGATAGCACATAAGGAAGTTGTCAATCTCATTATCGGGGAAGGGCATTTAAGGTAGCCTCTCTACTATTGATTAGGTTACCAGTTGGTGTCATCCTTGTAGATCTATGGAAATCTCACTAGTGCCAGATCTCTCCTCAAACCTATAATGACTCCCTCTATTATGGTATATTCATCTTGTTCTCCTCTATTCTTCAACCTTCCTGCTCCACCATGTTCTCCTCTCCCCTCCTGTTCTCCCCCTGTCTTTTACCCAGCTTCCTCTCCCCTCCCCTGATGCTCCCAATCCCCTTAGGAGATCCTTTCCCATTCCCCTTCTCCAGGGTACCATGCATATCTCTCTTAGGATCTTCCCTGTTTCCCAGACTCTCTGGCAGTGGGACTGTAGGCTGGCACTCCCCTGTTCCATTTCTAAAATCCATATATGAGTGAGTAATACCATATTTGTCTTTTTGTGACTGGGTTACCTCACTTAGGATTGTTTCTTCTAGTGCCATCCATTTGCCTGCAAATTTCAAGATGCCATTGCTTTTTTCCACTGAGAAATACTCCATTGACTAAATGTATCACATTTTGTCTATCCACTCTTCAGTTGATGAAAATCTAGGTTGCTTCTAGGTTCTGACTATTACAAATAATGCTGCTATGAACATAGTGGAACAGATGCCTTTGTTGTATGAATGCGCATTTTTGGGTATATGCCTAAGAGTGGAATTGCTGTATCTTGTGGTAGACTAACTCCCATTTTCCTGAGGAAACTCCATACTGATTTCCAAAGTAGCTGTATGAGTTGGCACTGCCACAGACAGTGGAGGAGTGTTCCCTTCTCTCCACATCCTCTCCAGCATAAACTGTCATTGGTGTTTTTGATTTTACCCATTCTGACAGGAGTGAGATGGTATCTCAGAGTTGTTTTGATTTGCATTTCCCTAATGGCTATGGATGTTGAGCACTTTCATAAGTGTCTATCAGTTATCTTATATTCCTCTATTGAGAATTCTCTATTTAGTTCTGTACTCCACTTTTTAATTGGATCCTTTGGTGTTTTGGAGACTTGCTTCTCGAGTTCTTTGTAAATTTTGGAGATCAGCCCTCTGTCAGATGTGGGGTTAGTGAATATCTTTTCCCATTCTGTGGACTGCCTTTTTGTCTTGTTTGTTGACTGTGTTCTTTGCCTTACAGAAGCTTCTCAGTTTCAGGAGGTCCCATTTATTAATTGTAGATCTCAGTGTGTGTACTACTGGTGTTACGTTCAGGAAGTGGTGTCCTGTACCAATTCGTTCAAGGGTACCTCCCACTTTATCTTCTAATGGATTCAGTGTGACTGGATTTATGTTGAGGTCTTTGATCCATTTGGCCTTAACTTTTGTGCATGGCAATAGACATGGATCTATCTGCATTCTTCTACATGCCAGCATCTAGTTATGCCAGCACCATTTGTTGAAGATGCCTTCTTTATTCCATTGAATAATTTTAGATTCTTTGTCAAAAAACAAATGTTCTTAAATGTGTGGGTTAATATCAGGGTCTTCAATTCGATACCTTTCTATTTTTGTGCCAATACCAAGCTGTTTTCATGACTGTAGCTCTATGATAAAGCTTGAAGTCATGGATGGTGATGTCTCCAGAAGTTCCTTTATTGTACAGCGTTGTTTTGGGTAGATTGCTTTTGGCAAAATTGCCATTTTTGCTTTGTTGATCCTACCTATCCAAGAGCATGGGGGATCTTCTAATTTTCTGGTATCTTCTTTAGTTTCTTTCTTTAAAGACTCAAAGTTCTTGCTATCCAGGTTTTTCACTTGTTTAGTTAGCATTATTACTCCAAGATATTCTATGTTGTTTGTGGCTATTGTAAAGGGTGGCATTTCTCTGATTTCTTTCTCATCCCATTTATGGTCTGTATATAGTAGGGCTACTGATTTTTTGAGTTAATCTTGCATCCTGCCACTTTGCTGAATGTGTTTATCAGCTGTAGGAGTTCCCGTGTAGAGTTTTTCAGGTCACATATATAAACTATCATATCATCTGCAAATAGTGACTTCTTCCTTTGGGATTTGTATCCCCTTGATCTTTTTTTTTTTTTTTTTTTGGTACTTGTATTTGGGGCATAGATACTCAGAATTAAGACTTTTTCCTGATGGATTTTTCCTGTGATGAATATGAAATGACCTTCTTCATCTCTTTTGATTGATTTTAGTTTGAAGTCTAATTTGTTAGATTCTAGGATAGCAATTCCAGCTTGTTTCTTGGGTCCATTTTATTGGAAAATCTTATCACAAACCTTTACTCTGAGGCAATGCCTGTCTTTGAAGTTGAGGTATGTTTCTTGTATGTAGCAGAAGGATAGATTCTGTCTTTGTATCCATTCTGTTAGCCTCTGTCTTTTTACAGGCAAATTAAGACCATTAACACTGAGGGAAATTAAGGACCATTGAGTGTTAATTCTTGTTTGTTTTTGATTTGTTGTTGGTGGTGTTATTTTTTGTGGATTTACCCTGCTTTTTCTTTTGGCTTTTGGTAAAGTGGGATTATCTATTGCCTATGTTTTTGTGAGTATAGTTACCTTCTTTAGGTTGGAGTTTTCCTTCCAGCACTTTCTGTAGGGCTGGATTAGTAGATATGTAGTGTTTAAATCTGATTTTGTCATGGAATATCTTGTTTTCTCCATCTATAGTAATTGAAAACTTTGCTGGGTATAGTAGTCTGGGCTGACATCTGTAGTGTCCTAGTGTTGGTAGAATATCTATCCAGAACCTTCTGGCTTTCAGAGTTTCCATGCAGAAGTCAGGTTTGATTCTGATAGGTTTGCCTTTATATGTTATTGGCCTTTTTCCTTAGCTGCTCTTAATATTCTTTCCTTTTTCTGTATGTTTGGTATTTAATTATTATGTGTATAGGGGACTTTTTTGTGGTCCACTATATTTGGTGTACTGTAGGCTTCTTGTACTTTCATTGGCATGTCTTTCTTTAGGTTGTTGAATATGTTTTCTGCAACTGTGAGTTGGGTTTCACCTTCTTCTATACCTATTATTCTGAAGTTTGGCTTTTTCATGGTGTCCCATATTTCCTGGATATTTTGTGTTAGGGATTTGTTGGTCTTGGGATTTTTCTTTGGTCCATGAATCTATTTCTCCTAATGTATCTTCAATGCCTGAGATTCTCTCTTCCAACTCTTATATTCTGTTGGTTATGCTTGCATCTGTAGTTCCTGATCATTTACCTACCTTTTGTAATTGCAACATTCTTTCAGACTATGTTTTTTTTTAAATTTTCTCTATTTCATCTTCAAACCTTGCACTGTTTGAATTGTTTATTGCAATTTTTGGTTGGTCTTTTCTACCATTTCTTTACAGGATTTTTCCATTTCCTCTTTTAGGATCTCTATTATCTTCATGAAGTTGTTTTTAAGGTCGTTCTCTTCTGCTTTATCTGTGTTGGGATATTCAGGTATTGCTAGTGTTGAGTCCCTAGACTCTGGTGCTGTAATATTGGTTTTTCTGTTGTTGAATGTGTTCTTATATTGTTGTCTTCCCATCCCTTCTTCCAGTGGGTACAGGTGGGGTCTCTTCCTCTCCTGGTGGGTATGGGTTCAATGTTTTCTTTTGGTGGGTCTGCTGGATTATCCATGCCATCAGCAGACTTGTGTTTGCTTGGTGAGTGTGTATGTGTGGGGGGAATTGACCTCCCTGCAGTCCCCAGGCCAGATATTGGAAGTCGGGGCTGAGGTGGGGGCTAAGGCTCACCTCTACCCTGAGTGGGAGTGGGAGTAAACCAGTGCTCTTAGAAGGCTAATGATTGCTTGGTCCTCTGAGTGCAAGTCAACCTCCCTGCAGTCACCAGGCCAGGAGATCCCAGAGTGCCCACTGCAAGTTTTTCACAGAATTGTAAAACCAATATTAAAATTTGTAAGAAAGCACAAAAGACCAAAAATAGCAAAAACAATCTTAACAACAACAATAGCAAAAAATACTCTGAGGTGTATCACCACACCTGATTTCAAGTTATGCCTTTAGTAACAAAAACATCATGGTATGTTCACAAAAAGAGGCACACAGATCAATGCAATTTAATAGGGGACAGATATACATCCATGTACCTACAGTCACTTGATTTTTTTACAAGGATGCCAAAAATACTCAGAGGAGAGAAAGATAGTATCTTAACAAATCATGCTGGGAAATTTGGCTATTAGGAGACTGAAACTTGTTTCTTTTTTCACCATGCCCTCCCCATCTATTCCAAATGGATTAAAAATTAATTTTAGATGAAACTTCTAGAAGAAAAAGTAGGAAGAACACATCGTGAAATAGGCTCAGATAAGGACTTTTGAATATGATCCCAATCGTGCCAAAAGGTCAATAATCAACAAGTGTGACCTCATGAAATTAAAAAACCTTTGTACTACAAATAAAATTGCCCCTTGATTTAAGAGAGGAGAAAATCTTTGCTAACTATACCTCATAGAGTATTAAATGTCTAGCATATACAAAAAACTAAAAATATTCCCAAGTATCAATAAAATAAACATTTGAATTAAAAGTAGACTATGGAACTAAATATTAAGTTCTTTTTTTTCCATTCTCTGATCATCAAGGTTTAATGTTATTGAGCAGGAAAAGCTTTATGATAAGAATTTTAATGGCAAGATACACCTTCAAGAATCCACTAGTTGGTTTAAGAACAAGAGAGGCTTATTTCCTTTAGAAATTGACCTGTATCCTGCCTAGAATGTTGAAGCATTTCCACAAAGATTTCCTGACCTTCCAAAAACCCCCAGACAAATTACATTAATGGGGAAATTTTAAAAACCTCCACATCAAGGATTTTCTGATCACTGGTAAATGAACTTTTAAAAAATTTCCTTTATTCCTTGTATTTTTAAAATAATGACATCATTTCTCCTTTACCTTTCTTCCTTCTAACTCTTTCTATATCTTCTTACAGTCTTCCAAGTGCATAGCCTGTTTATCGATAATTGTTTATATAATATAGATGCATATGTATATGCATATAAATAGTATATGGAACATACTGGATGTCATCATTGATTAATATTAAGGACTGGATTATCTTCTAGCAGGCTTTCTCTGCAAATCTTTTTTTATTTTAATTTTAAATAGCTTGTTTAAAAATATTAAGTTCTTAATGAAGAAATAAAAATGGCTAAGAAATATTTTAAGAAGTGTTCATCATTCTTAGCTAGGAAGGGAATGCAAATTAGAACTACTTTGAGATGTCATCTTACTCTAGTCAGAATGGTTAAGATCTATATATCTGATAACAAATGCTAGCAAAGATGTAGGGAAAGTGAAACTCTTATTCCCTGTTGGTGAGAGTGCAAACTTATGAAGTCATAATGAAAATAATTCTGAAGGAGTCTAAGAAAGCTAGCCATAGATCTACCATATGACCAAGGTATACTACCAGCATATATCAACAGGAATCTATATCATACTACAGAGATCACGTATGAATAGCTTGTCTATGTTTATTGTTGAACTCTTCACAGTAACTAGGAAATGGAATTAACCTAAATGTCTATCAGTTGATGAGTAGACAATGAAAATGTGGCACATAATAAATACACAATGGAATTTCATTAAGCTGTAAAGAAAAATTAAACTATGAAATTTTCAAGTAAATCAATAGAAGTGGAAAAAGTTATGCCAAATTTGGTAACTCAGACTTGGACAGAAAATTCTGTTTCTGTGAATATTAGCTTTGAATCTTTAGATTTATGGGTTTGACTTGGAGTATCTGTAAAAGCCAGGAAGCTAGAAAATGGGCCACTGGGGAAGAGGGTATAAGAAAGACTTTATGGAAGGGTGGATGGTAGAATGCCAGTGGCATGGAGTTGGAAAGAAGAATAGTGGAGTGAGGATGTATAAGTGGAGAGTGGATGGGGAAAGTGCAGAGGAGGAGCAGGGGATGAATACTAATTACTATTATTAAGTCTTTAAACCAATAAGTTTAAAATGAATTTGAATGTAGTTTCCAGGCTCCAGAGACATCCACCCAAACAATACAGGCTATTGCCATTGCTGTTGCTTACCCACTATAATTTTATGATAAAACATCATTGCAGAAGACACCACACACTTTGGTCACAAGACATACAGAAATAAAACTGGAACTGACCTAAAAGCTGCTTCTCAAATGACTAGTTTTCATGACACTGGAAGGTGTTCTACAGTGTACTGAGAGCTAAAAGTCATTATAACAGTCTTACCCTGCTATGAACAGTATGGACTACAGCAGTAACTAGCTTCGCAAGATATGTCCATTGATGCAATATTGACATGAATGTTAGAGTATCAGCCAACCACTTTTTAAAAATTGAATTAAAAACCCATTCCACAGGAAGGAATACATGCATGATATTGCAAACCTGTCTAAGAACACATGGATAGGGAGGTCATTGTCTCCACTACTTTTGCTTTTCTAAATGAACATTATTTCAAAGTATATTCTAAACACTTATCTTTATACTTAGAGATTACTGAAGATACCAGTCCTCACCAGAGAATTTTCTTTTGGCAGTGGGCAGTGGTTAACTCAGAGACTGACAAAGTGCAGAGACTAAGTGACTTTGGAATGTTCAGCCTTAAATGGGGCATCTGTATCACACCCTTCTCAAGACAGGGGAAAATCACAGAAGAAAGACCATAAGAGACAGAGTTGGGGAGGTATTTTATGAAATAGCATCTTCCGGATATTCCATGCACTCATGAACTAACAACAGCTATGGCTACCTGTACAAGACCTTAAAAATAATGTGCTGCTAACACATTAGGATAGAATGGAGAAGGGTTAATGAGGACCACCTTTCCATAAGGGATTCCTAACAATCAGTGGTGGCTCAAGGAAGGGGTGTCACTTTCTTCAGTGATGGATAAGTGGCCCACAGTCCAGTAGATAACCTCTGACTCCTGCTCATGCAGACAACTGTTTGTACTCTATCAGTTATACACACAAAATGACATGGGAGCAGTAAAGAAGTATTTCCATGGGAGAAAGAAAGGACATAGGACAGGATACCATGGAGCAAAAAGCACTAAAATTCATTATATGCATGTATGAAGTTATCATATAAATAAAAGTAAACAATATTTTAAAATAGAAAAAAGGCAATTTTAGGAAGACATGACTCTAATCTTGAGCTAATGGCTCACTCCCAACTAAACTCTGCAGAAATATTGTTGTTATCAGAGATTCCAGGCAAGTTTCTGTGTGTTTTTGAGAGTGCCTTCAACATGTCTTATGAAAGATGCTGTGATAGAAGGCCCCTGTAGTTTTTATTTGGGACTTGACTTAATTAAAAGCAATCGTATTAACAAAAGAGTGGCACAGGGAGTCTGCGTTTCCCAATTTTTCTATTGTGTGACCAATTTCATGTCATATTTCTCAAAGCGTTTAAAAATGTAAGACATCAGAGAAAACATTTAATATAGTAGTGGCGGCGTGGACCAACCCTAAGTAGAGTAAATCAAGCATGAAGGGGTATGGCATTGTAAGGTTGCAAGTTTTCTTTTTCTTTTAGCTTTAGTCACAATAGCCCAGTGGTGTGGAGATGGCCATTCCATGAGTGAACATAATCACCAAGAAAAAGGCTTTCATGAGACACACACTGGAGGGTGTAGAGCAGCTTTCATTCTTCAGCCAGTTCCTTTTGGTTCAACACAAAGACAATTTAAGAAACAATGCTGGTATTCCATGCCTTCATAGAAACAGGAACCTATTACATCATATGGTACCAAACAAATCCAAAAGCATTTCTCCAACTTAGTTCATGTACTTCCTCCATAGAGCGTCCCCTTGCGTTAAAGCACTATAGACCCCAGCTAAAGCTCAGACACAGCATCTTATTTAGAAATGACAGCTTCATTGCATATTAGAGTCACTACTGGAGATGTATTAAAAACTGATGCTGAGCAATCTATGAGGAACCAGAGTTTTTCTTCCTATTATGCATGTGTGTGAGATAGAGAGGGACTGGGGGCAGGAGGGGTGCATGTACCAAGGTGCTCACATAGAGATCAGAGGACGGCTTTTTTGGTTATGAAACTTTAACGGCAGAACCCACTCTCTAGCCCAAGGGAACAACTTTTGGCAGCCACTTCTCTCTTTTATTTGTTAAGGCAGGATCTCTTTTGTTTTATTCCGTGCTGTATATTCCAGGCTACCCAGTCACGGAGCTTCTGCATGATGGCAATATCTGTGCCCCCCCTCACCATAGGATTGTTGGGATTATGGTTCACACCGTTGTATGCAGCTTTAATCTTATTTTTACTTACTTGAGGATTTCATGCATGAGTACACTGCGTTTGCATCATTTCTATTCCTCCCTCTCTCTCCTCCAACTTCTCCCATATCAACCAATTACCTCTTGAATTCATGACCTCTTATATAATTATTTCTGGGTTAACATGCGCGTACGCGCGCGCACACACGCACACACACAAAACCTATTGAGTCCCAATAGTGTTACCTTTATTTGTATATGTTTAGGCCTGACCACTTAGGATTGAGGTCTAGTCCGAAAAACAAAAAGCAAAAACCTGGGTCTCCCTCCCTGAGCAACCATGGACTGACTGCCTGTAGCTTTTCATCTAGGGGTGAGGCCTTGTGAAATTTTCCTGCGCCCATGTCAGTGTATTGAACTGGTAGATTCTTTGTGGGTCTGGTACCTATACCTCAACAATGTTGAGACTTGATGGGTACAACATGCCTGTTGTGCAGAAGACACTCCCACACAGTAACTAACCCAGTCCTCAGGCTCATATAATTTCCACTCCCTCTTCCATGACTTTTCTTGAGCCTTGGATATAGGGGTTATGCTAAAGATGTCACTTATGGGGCAAAGCACCCACAGTCACTTATCCTTTGTATTTTGGTCAGTTGTGTATATCTCTAATAGTCTCTACTACAAAAAGAAGCTTCTTTGTTGAGATGTGAAAGCTTCACTTATCTACAGGTCTAAGAGAACAACCCGTATTTATGTGTTAAGAATATATATGCATGCATCTATACATACATAAAAAACGAGGCCACGGACTCGAAAGAGGTCAAGGAGGGGTACATAGGACAGTTTGGAGGGAAGAAAGGGAAGGGAGAAATGATGTAATCATATTATAAACTCAAAAACTAAAAAATAATTTTTAGAAAGTATTTGGAAACTATATTACTTTAGTGATATGATAGCAATAGGTTCTTGTTTTTCTATAGGGCCTATGACTTTTCCAGCTGTCACTCTTGGGTTGGATTACCGTACCAGGTGTGAGTTTACTCCAATAGAGCAAGCACAAAGTCCAATTGGATAGCTATTGTTTGCCCCTAGATACACATAGCAGCATTACACTCTTGGGGATGTATTACCAATACTGTAGCTGTTGTGTTTTCAGGCTTTGCAGTTGGGAAGGATCATTCACAGCCTTTCATCCTTGACAGCTTGCATAGCACCTCTGCAAACTGTGAAGGCTAACCTTCAGCGAGGATGCTTCCAGGAAAGTACCAGTTTGATATCTCCAAATCTTGTGACCTAAGTGTGTAGTGTCTTCAGCAGTGGGGTCTTACCTTCATGTTCTGGCTGGCAACCAAGAGCAATGACAATAACCTATATGCTTTTGGGGGCTTTCTTGGTGCTCTCTAACCAACAACTTGAAGGGAGGTGTTCCTTGTTTGGCACTGGAGCTTTTGTTAGTCTATGACTCCTGGTGTGTGGTTAAATTCATAAAAATATCTGTCTGTCTGTCTGTCTGTCTGTCTGTCTGTCTCTCTATCTATCTAGATTGCATGTTTTAATATTAAGCTTATAGAATAGTAGGTTTCCATGTGTTGCTTCCTACCATCTTTAATGTTAGTTATCTACCCCTCTCTTCTCCTTTACTCTTCCTCTTCCCTCCCCAGTGAAATATCACCCCATTTATCCTACTTCCATATTCATAGCACCTAGGTATTGCTGCTCCCTTCTTTAGAGTCCCTTCTCCCCTCTTCCAATGGTCCCTTCCTGCTTGTTTTACATGTCAATCCCAGTTCCCTTTTCCTCCCCTCCTCCCCTGCCCCCCACCGATCCTCTAACCCATCCCCTTTCTGCTTCCCAGGGAGGGTGAGGCCTTCCATGGGAATCTTCAAAGTCTGTCATATCATTTGGAGCAGGGCCTAGACTGTTCCCTGTGTGTCTAGACTGAGAGTATCCCTCAATGTGAAGTGGGCTCCCAAAGTCTGTTCTTGTACTAGGGATAAATACTGGTACACTATCAGAGGTCCCATAGATTAACCAGACATCCTCGTTTAGGGGGTCTGGAATAGTCCTATTCTCTTTTCCCAGCTATCAGTCTGGGGCCCATGAGCTCCCCCTTGTTCAGGTCAGCTGTTTCCATGGGTTTCTTCAGCCTGGTCTTGACCCCTTTGCTCATCACTCCTGCCTCTCTGCAACTGGATTCCAAAGTTTAGCTCAGTGTTTTAGCTGTGGGTGTTTGTTTCTGCTTCCACAGCTATTCGATGAAGGCTCTAGGATGGTATATAAGATAATCATCTCCACTATTGCTTAGATTATTAGTTGGGGTCAACCTTGTAGATCTGGGCTGTTTGTTTTCTTGATTTTTTTTTGTTTTTGTGAGCTCTTTATATATTCTAGATATTAGTCCTTCACCAGATATATACTTGACAAAGGTTCTCTCCTAGGCTATGGGTTTCCTCTTCATCCAATTGTTTCCTTAGCTGTACAAAAGCCTTTTAGTTTTATGAAGTCCAAGTTGTCAATTGTTGGCCTTAATTTTGGGGCAAATGAAGTCCTATCCGGAAAGTTCTTTCTTACACCTATATTTTGTAGGATATCACCTATGTTTTTTTCTAATAGTTTCTGTGTTTCAGGTCTTTCATTGAAGTCTTCAATCCACACAAAGTTAACTTTTGTGCAGAATGACAGATACAAATCTAATTTCATTCTTCTACATGTCGACAACCAGTTTTCCCAGCACCATTTGCTGAAGATACTGTTTTTCTCTGATATATGCTTTTTGCCATCTTTGTCAAATATCAAAAGGCTGTAAGTACATGTACTCATGTTGAGATCTTCTATTTTTTTCCATTAGTTTATAAATCTGTTTTGTGTCAGTACCACACTGTTTTTTATTACTATAGTTTTATAATATATCATGATATCTGTAATGTTTATCCCATAAACATTGTTCTTTTTCTTTGGCTGTCTGGGATATTTTTTGTTTTCATGTGAATTTGAGGATGCATTTTGTATTTCTGTAAAGAATTATTATGGGAGTTTTGATTTGGGTTGCATTGAATCTGTAAATTATTTTTGGTAGGATGTTCATTTTGCAATATTCTACTGGTTTGTGAAAATGGGAGATCTTTTCCATTTTTAATGTCTTTCTCAATTTCTTTCTTTAGACATTAAAATTTTCATGGTGGAGGCCTTTTGCTTCCTTCCTTATTTTTATTCCTAAATATTTTCTTTCTCTGGGGATATGGTTAATGAGGGGTGTTTATGATCTCATTTTCAGTGTGTCTTGGTGGTGTATAAAAGGCTATTGGGTTTTGTATGTTGATTTTGTATCCTTCCGTCTTTCTGAAATTATTGGTCTTTCCTAGAAATTTTCTGGTGGAATTTTTGGGATCTCTTACACATAATATCCTATAATCTTCAACAGGGATTTAACTTACTTTCCTTTTTGTGTCCCTTTAATTTCCTTGTCAGATTGTTCCACCCAGTGCTCCAGGCACTATGTTGGAAAAGAATGAAGGCAGTAGAGAGTTCCAACTCATTCTGATTTGTAATGTGTTTTCCTTGAGTTTTTCTCCATTTAGAATGATGTTGGATATAGGTTTGTCTTATATATTTTATTATGTTGAGGTATGTCCTCTCCAGTTCTACTTTCTTCAGGACTTAAATTGTGAATTAATGCTGGATTTTGTCAAAGACTTCTTCTACATCTATTGAAATGACTATTGTTTTTTTGTTTTTAAGCCCATTTGGGCTTGGTGCTGGCAGGATAGGGTTAAGAGGGCACACTCACCAAGCAAGAGCACAAGATATGCTAGTCATGCTGGGCCTGTGGGATGGATGTGATGTCAGGATTGTTGGGATAAGGTCTGGAGGAGTCATCTGGTTTTTTTGAGAAACTGTAATTCAATTAGCTTAGGATAAACCATATGAAAAAATATCTTCCACATAATGTTTATTCTACAGCTGTGGTGAAGGACCATTGCAATAACAATTTAAGCCCTGGCCTTTGTGTAATTTTTCTGCTTCAAAATATTTGTGAATTAGTATGCACCTTCATCCTTTACCATGACTCACTTTGGCATTGAGTCCTGAGACGGGATCTTGAGTTAGGGTAAAGACACAGAGACACAGCAGAAAGGAGAGCATTTGTAACTTATGCAGATTCCACATCCAGAGTAAAACTATTTAAATGCCTGTGTTGCAGGGACACTGAGAATCTCCATAGGCACACATTGACTCTATCTGGTGGTTTCCCACTGTTCACTCATGCTATTAACAAACCCAGTCAGAGAAGGAATTAAGAGGCATTGGAGAGTTGGTGATGATGGGTGCTGGCTGTGTGACTAGCTCACTAGTGACTGGAAGGTTAAGGATAGAGCAGCATGAACAGATAAAGTTGGCAGGTCTGGGACTAAAGCATACAAACAAACAAACCAACCAGATGTTTCTCACTCCCCAGGACTGTCTGTGTTCAGTCATGTTCTTGAGAATTTAGGTATTTCATGATCAGAGTAGCCTTTGTGAGAAATCTCTAGATGAACTATAAAAACCTTAGAACCGAAACATTAAAGTCTTCATTGTGAACTAATGGTTCTCTTATATTTTTGGTTGTGAGCCTAGCCTTTAACGGCTGAGCCATCTCTCCAGCCCGAACTAATGGTTCTCAATGTATTCCCATGGGTCAAATAACAGCTAAACTGTAAACTGTGGAACTTGAGACACAAGATGGGGTCACTATAACACTGTGTGCCATTAAACTGATGGCCTTCTGCATGTCTCTTGGTAGCTGGGTGCCTGACTCCAGTCACATCCAATCTCCTCTGTTCCTGAGAGCCCAGAGTTCCAGGGCTAAGAAGGACCCTGTTTCAGCCATTACTCCAGGTAGTATTTCTCCTGGAAAATCCCCTTCTGTCAATCCTTGTCTGGTTATTCTAGTTGAAATTTGAAAATATAAGATGGTGTATCACTAAAAATTCACCCTTCAAAATTTGCATGTAATTGTCCTCTAACACAAGAAGCCTGCCTTGTTCCACATTAGTCAAAGATGCTTCTTTGTGTTAATCCACCTTTGACCAATTTCACACAGATCTGAAAAAAATCCAAAAAGAAAACTGATGAGAATTGAAACAGATATGAAAAGAATTGAAATGGATACAGATCATGTTCAGTACTTCAGGAAATCTAAAGACCCGTGGGTAACATGTACCTTTAGATACATTTTTTTGGGGGTTTTTCGAGACAGGGTTTCTCTGTGGCTTTGGAGGCTGTCCTGGAACTCGCTTGGTAGTCCAGGCTGGTCTCGAACTCACAGAGATCCGCCTGCCTCTGCCTCCCGAGTGCTGGGATTAAAGGCGTGTGCCACCAACACCCGGCTAGATATATTTCTAAGTTCCTCTGTTTTATGAAAATATTTGTCATTTACTTCCCTACACACTTTCTCTGCAAATACTTAATTCTCATAGATGAGATTTTTCTTGAAAATGATGAAATATTACATCATTGAACTGTAACTTATAGGAGTTTTGATGTCAAGAAGTTATTTGGTATTTGATCATCTTTATCACCTTCTAAGGGAAGAAGAGCCTTAGAAGTGAATGAAAATGTACTTGTGGTAAAGAAAGGCTCTCAGTGAAAGGTCATTCTGGCTGTACTCTGGACAACTGTCATTCCTGCTCCACAGTCACAATTTAATGCTCATACTGATGGTTGCTGACAGGTCTCCATATGCATTTTGAAACTGCCTTCCTAGCCTTTCTGAAACTTCACCCTCCTTAGTCTTTTATTTACTTATTTAATTACTTAAATATTGTGGACTGGAGAAAGAGAGAGACAGACAGACAGACAGAGAGAGACAGAGAGACAGAGACAGAGAGAGACAGAGAGAGGGAGGGAGGGAAAAAGGGATGGAGGGAGCTCAGTGGGTGAAAGTGCTTGCCTGTTATTTAGTCTTGCAATTCCATCTATAGGGAAGCAGTGGCAGGCAGACCCCAGAAGCCAGTCCAGCCTATTAGTGAGTTCCAGTCTATTAAGAGACTGTCTAAAACAGAAAAGAAAAAGGTGCATGGCATCTGAGGAATGACACTCAAGGTTGTCTTTTGACCTTCACACATGCATGTACACTGGCACACACATGCATACACATACATACACACAACTATTGTTTCTCCTGGGTCAGTGCCAGAATTGCTTATTTTTGTTGTTATTTTTTCTCTTAAATTGTTGATACATTACCTTCATTCCAGGAAATGTTCCACTCATGTACCATATTAACATCATTGACTATTTCTGCATAGTTTTTACACTCACTTATGCAAATAGTTCTGTATCTTGTTTCACAGATTCTTTACTCTATCTTGTGTTTCCCCCAACCCCCACTAAGTATTTAAGATTGCCATTGACCATCAGAATGCAAGCTTCATACCTGGTATTCTTTTGTAAATAGTTAGACATAGGAGAGTTGAGCTTTAGGATTCTTCCTCCTCTGCCTGGTAGGCTATACTGAGCATCAGTTTCTCCCAAGATTTTATAGACCTGACCAGAGTGAGCATGCAACTGGTCTGAGTAGCTAGTATGCTAGCATAAGTGTCTTGGCTCTTGCTAGCAAGGACTCTCACTAGCCCCAAAAAAGATGGGGAAACTTCTTGAAACCACCTCTTGATTACATCCAACTGTACTTTGGATCTAGGGCTCCTCTTCACATGACAACTATGATAAAGAACAATTGAGCACCCAACATACAGCTGAAGTCCTTCACCTTATGACTTCTAGTCTAATCATTTGAAGTTGTTAGTATATGGCAAAGTTAGTTACTCAACCACTATGATCTACGGGACTGTGCGAAACAATGCATAATAGTTAGCAACGGGCATCTACTAGGTACTGATTTTCCTTTCCCAGAAATGAGCATCCAGTGTTTTGCCACCACAAACTGTATAAAGAACATACATTCACTTATCCCTTAGGAACTGTTGTGAACTTTATGTGGAGTCAAATTGCCAAGTCAGAGAGAAAAGTACATATATGTAATTTGCCTGCATTGTATCAGACTGTTCAATGAAAATTTCCCTCCCTACCCAAAGCTGAGTGACCTGGGATGGATCAGGTGACTCATGCTGAGCAAGTATGGCTCCATCTGGAAGGAGAGCTTATGTAATCATCTGACAAGAGAGCTGAAGAGGTAAGTAAGAGTTGTGCTGGTGGCCTGTTTCTCTCATCTATGCTTAGAGTGGCAGAGAAAGAAGAGTCCTTATTATGACTTGAGTTTGCATTTTAAACACTTGTTTGAAAAATGGTGGCACCATTTTGGGAGATTATGTAGCTTGTGGGGTGAGTCACTAGGGTTATAGTCCAGTCTTCCTTCCCATTCTCTTGGCTTCCTTATCCGCCAAGATGTAAGCAGCTGTCACCTCACTCTCACACTGTCCCTGACTGAGCTGCCTTCTACCATGCCTTCTCCACTGTGGTGCACTGTAGGTCTGGAACCATGAGCTAACATAAAACCTCCTACCATTAAGTTACTTCTGTCAGGTGTTTCGTGAAAGCAACTAGAAAAGCAGCTAACACAGCCCCAGAGAAGAGACTATAGTCAACACTGAGAGGCAGAGAGAAGAAACTTCCATAGATCAGCCTGTTGTGATACATTCATCCCAGGCTTTGAGTTCCATCTGTACTGATTTGTTTCTTGCTGTTAATTCTGCAAGATGTTCTTATATAGCCACACCCCAAAGCAAGATGTAGTGAGTTTCTTTCACTGGTGATCAAAAATCCTTTTAACATAAAAGCAATGAATCATCCTAAAAATCAATACCACACACCCAAACATGATCTGAATGTTCTTAGAAGTTTAATGCAACTTATGTCTTAAAGATTGTTTTGAGGCAAATATTTTAGTTTTGGCTGAAAACCGATTTTTATCAGTTGCTTTTCTCATGAGAGATGAGACTCTTCTCATATATGGGGCAGACACTATTCTCCATAAAAGACATTAAATAATATCCGGCTCAAATGAAGACAATGTGTGGCTTTCAAAGAGTCTGGCTAGCATAATGCAGGCATAAGAACAATAACCATCATTGTCCTATTTAAGTGTCTTTTATATTACTGTATAATGTTCTGTCAGTCAGCTGGCTCTCATTCAAGTGCCTTGCACTGTGTTTGAATGCTGTACATTCCAAGTAGGGTATCATGGGTTTTTCATACGGCTTTTGTGGGATTCCTAATAGTGGAAATAAGGACTGTCTCCAACTCTTTTACTGGCTTTTGGGACCCTACTCTTCACACTAAGTCGCCTTGCCCAGTCTCAAAACATGGAAATGTGCATAGCATTACTACAACTTGATATGCCATGTTTTGTTGATAGTCATGGGATACCTGTTCTTTCCTAAACAGGGATGGAGGAGGAGTGGATTGGGGGGTGGGAACAGAGGTGGGATGGGGGAAGGGACCAAGAGGAGAGGCCGGACTAGGAGAGCAGGGAGAGAAAACTGGGTCAGACTGTAAAATAAATAAATACATTTATAAAACTTATAAAAAAGAATATCTCACTGAGTTCTGGAATAAGATGCAGTGTTGGGTCAAAAAACATGGGAGTTTGTGGGCTGAATGTTACTGAGATGCATTCCTTTAACTGAGGAGGTGGCTCAGCCTTAAAACACTTACTGTATGAGCATTCCCAAGAGAAAAGCCTACTGTAGTCATGCATCTGCAGTTCCAGTTAAGGAAACAGATGGGTCCCCAGGCTTTGCTGGCCAGCTCATCTAGCTTAGAGGACATGCTGCAGGTTCATAAGAAATTCTGTCTCAATGGAATAATACAGAATGTCATAGAGCAGGGCACCTGGCTCCCTCATGTAGCCTTAGCACTCAGGTGCAGGGACACCTCTCCACTAGAGGTATGAATATCACCTGCACACATGCAAGCACGCACGTACCCATGCACGAGTGCACACACATGTATGCACTTGCCTTTGTCACTAAAAAGTATATGAAGAGTAGTAGGAGTATATAGTTCATGCAGAACAAGGAGGCACAATTGTTACAATGTCAAATGACAACACTAAAGATAAACCACCGTTTTGTAGTTTTAGTAAGGAAATGTCACCCCCATTTAAAGTCAGTTGTCAGATCTTTTTACTTTCTTTGGGGACATCCCTTCCACTGCACACATCCCCATCTCAGGGTTATTTCACCTTTTACAGAGTTGTCACCTAATACTTTTACCTTTTTCTTCTCTTCTGTATTTTTTGATCCATTGCATCTCAGCTAAAATGCATCAAAAATGTAGATTTATGGAAATGCAAAATGAGGATCAGGTGGTTTCCAGTTTAGAGAAACAGATTCTTAGTGGCAGGAATATACAGCAATGCTTAGGAACAATAGCAGATGTCTGTCCTTTCATTTGAATATTTGTCAGGTCAGCAAACAAGGTTGGGGTTCCAGGAAGCAGTAGCCAAGGACTGTGCGCTTACCACAAAGGACTTAACTTATTTCAGTTTGGAAGCGCTTGCTTTTCCCATGAAGATAAAAGGCAGGGTTTCAAAGCCACAGTTCTTTTGCTCCTGGGAAATGTTCATAGGTTCGCAGCTTTGTTACAAACTTAACTTCTTTCTCTTGCCTGAACAAATGAATTGCTAGAGTTAGACCACATGCTTACATTTTTTGAAACCTCTTTTCCTCATTTAAACTTTATGAAGTAAGTCAGACTAACTAGATGAGATTTTGCAGAACCTGGTTCCCACATTCTGGGAAGTCCTTCTTCCATGGCCTTGAACTTCAGTTTTCTCACTGTGAACAGAAGTTATTGTCTGTGAGCAGAGATTCCCGGAGAAAGACACATAGCCACCTGTCAGCTGCCATGCCCACCTCCCACTCCAAGAGTGGCCTTTTGAAGGAGTTTAGGGTTGGATCCCCTGGAAATAGTTTCCTCAAGAGCTGAAATTAAAACCTCTCAAAAATATGGTCACATACGTGGCTTGATCAAAGTAAAGATTCAAGGAAATTAATTTCTGGGGATCCCATCCTCCTAGCTTCAGATTTCACTATAGTTCACACACTTATATCACCTGCTTGGTTCCTGTGGCAACTTTGTAGAGTATCACTTAGAAGAAAAAATAACTGGGCACACCCAGGCCATCCATGCATTCATCCCACCCATCCATCCATGCATGCATCCATCCATCCATTCACAAAAGTTTATTTCTGCCTCCTATATTCTAGGCTCCATGTTACATGCTGATGATGTAATATCAACAAAATGTTCTGCTGCCAGGGATTTTGAATTCTGGTGCAAAAGACAGACATTACTCGAACTTACTGAAGGGCTGTGTGATTAAGAACACTCACAAACACATTTTAGTCTTATAAAGGAGGGAAGTGTTCTGGACTAGAAGAAGGGATATAGTCAAGAAGGGTCTCCCCGGTAGGACCTGAAGCACCTGCAGGGCTAATGGCAACAGGGTGGAGGAAGGGACTGCCGATGGAGGCCTCAACAAGTGGAAGTCTATGGGAAAATGGGACACCACTGACCTCACATGACCAGAGGTCAGCTACAGCAGCTAGACACTCTCTGTCTCTCTCTCTCTGTCTCTCTGTGTCTCTCTGTCTCTCTGTCTGTCTGTCTGTCTGTCTGTCTGTCTGTCTGTCTCTCTCTCTCACACACACACACACACACACTCAGGCACACATACATATGGTGTGCATGTAAATACATGTGTGTGTATAACATGCTAGATGAGGTCTGTGGTGGGCATCTGTTTGAGGACCCATAGATCAGTTAAGGATTGGTTCTTATTCTAAGGGTCATGGGAAATCATTGACAGGCTTGGGATGTCAGCCCTGTGACAGGGGAGATGTTTCACAAGGACAGTTCTGGATGCTAAGTGGAAAATGAATATCTGGAGGCAAGAGGATCAGTGTGCTAAGGAGAAGGAAGATAGTGGCTTTGGATCAAAACAGAGACCTGGGATGGGAGACTGAGTTAGCAGAGCCAGGAGGCTGAGAAGAAAATTGATAGTCCTAGTAATACATTGTACTTGAGCATGAGGGTGGGCAGGAGATGTCAAGAATGATCCCTAGATTTCTTTCTGGCCATGTGACAGGATCAGGTCTGTGAGATGGATTATTATGTAGGAGTGACAACACTACTGCATCTTGGTCATCCAGGGATAACACTGCCCCCTGTCTGACCATGTTTTATTTCAAAATCTGTCTGCATTGAATTACAACTCAAGAAACATGATACAGTGCAAATGTTTTCAAAAGTGACAGGTAAAAGGAGCAATCCTGTCTCCCAGGTACAGTGTGCTAGGCGGAGCTGAGTGCCAGAATTCCAATGGTCAAGAGCATTAGACCATATCATTACCCACTGAGGAAGTAATCAGGTGAGAAAGTGATGATGGATTATAGTTACTTTATTATTTTTGTTTTATAAGTATTTTGAGAATACAGCAAAGCTCTGGCGGATGAGCACAGGGTGAAGGTGGTACCCTAAGGAAGAGTTTTCTTGGGAATGATGATTTAAGTCAAGACCAATTTTTACCTAGCAATGAGAAATAAAAATGTTCCTGGAGAAGGACATTAACATTTTTCAGGTCCCAAAGAATGGAAAGTATAAGGGGTCTAAGAGTTCTTTTTCTACTTTATGACTATTAGGGGCTGGCAGGACATGAATCAGGTGAGGGCAAGTCCTGGCAGATAAGTTCTTGTGGTATACTTTAAAAGACATGTAAACGATGTGTTTAGTTCAGATCTCCGCTCCTTAAGACAAACTGCATGGAGGAGGCATGGTGCAAGAAAGTAAGATTGTCAGGGGAAGGGGAAGGAGGCTGCAGGCTGCAGGGAGTGAGGAGAGAAGGAGGCTGCAGGGGCAGGGAGTGAGGAGGGAAGGAGGCTGCAGGGAGTGAGGAGGGAAGGAGGCTGCAGGGAGTGAGGAGGGAAGGAGGCTGCAGGGAGCTGGGAGTGAGGAGGGTTGACTTCAGGAAGGGACCTTTCTTTATAGTCTGACTCAAGGTAATTTAAGTCTTTTATAGAACTGCCTTTTTTCCCAGTGCTTAAACATTTAGAAAAAACAGGTGAAGGGCTGAAGAGATTGCTCAGCATTCGCAAGCACATACTGTTCTTGCGGAGGACATGAGTTCAGTCTCCAGCACCCAAGTTGGATGGCTCACAACCTGGGACTCCAGCTCCATGGGATCAAAGGCCATATTCATAAGCACTGGCACTTAAGTGCATATACCATCCCCCATATATAATTACAAATAATAATAATAAAAGAAAACAAGTGGGGAGGACATTTTTCCCCATGCAGAAGGTCAAGCCATCAAGTGATTGATTTTCCATTTCCTGTAACATAACACAGAAAATTTATGTATTTGTTCACTTATAACAATAAACAAATTGGGGAGGGAAGGATTAAGTTGCTTACATTCCACTGTCACAGTCCATCAGCGAAGGAGGGCGGGATAGGAACTCAAGGCAGGAAACAAGCGACAGGAACTGAAGTACAGGCTGTGGCGGGATGCTGCCTACTGGCTTGCTCCTCACAGACTGCTCACAGGAATTGTGTAGAACACTGGGATTCCTGCTGGGCACACAGGTGTTATTAGACTATTATGAATGTGGACCACTAGTGATCTGAATGAAAATGACCTCATAAATCCATATGTTTGAATATTTGTTGGTAGAACTATTTAAGAGGGATTAGGAGGTATGGCCTTGTTGGAGCATGTATGTACTGGGTTTGTGATCTCAAAAGACACACAGTATTCCCAAAGTGCCCTCTCTGCCTCTTGATTAGGGATTAAGATGTGAGCTCTCAGCTGTTACTGCTGCCATGCCTTTGCTTCACCACCATGGACCTCTGAGACTCAACTAAGTTCAATTAAACTCTTTTGTAAGTTACCTTGGCCAACAGTGTTTTAGCACAGCAATAGACAAGTAACTTAAGCAGAGACTGACTTGCATGCAAATTAGTAAAATAGCTATAAATTGTAACATGTGAGGTCCTGTATATCAAAGGGGATTTGGATTTCAATTTCAGTGTAAAGAGATGATATTTATAAAGAAATATTGAGATATACTATAGGTTGGAGACTTTGATTTTGCCAGCGGTATAAGAATAGATTGTAGAATAGGAGGGCTAATAGGCCCACTCAAATACTTTTAAAATTATTAATCATTAGAGAATGCAAACCAAAGCTACAGTGAGGGATCACAGGGAGCTATCAATTCCCGTTTACTAGGAAGACTGTAACAAAATGATAGGAATAATAAGTGTGAACAAAGATGTGAAGGACTTACTAATAAAACTGAAAAATTGAGGTGGTGCTTTGGAAACAGACAGGCTCTTGGTTAAGTTTATCACAAGTCCTAGCAATTCTCCTAGGCAATTGTATATGAATTTTAATAGCAGTGTTACTCGTAACAAGTAAGTAGATATAAACTAAGCACCCATTAGTTGACAGTTGATGAGTGGAAAGTTATACGTGGGACGTCCATCATGGTGGAATACTATCCAGTCATAAAAGGAGGAAAAGTCCTAATATGTGCTATAAGTTACATGAACCTTGAAGACATTGGTGAAGGAACGAAATCGTGAATGAAGAAAGCCTGCTAGAAATGACAATATATGGTAGGACTCCTTTTATAGGAAATACCCAGATAGGCAACTCCATGCAGACAAAAGGTCGATAAGAGTTTGTTGTGGTCTTGGTGGTAGAAATGAGAGATGAATATTAGTTAACTTGAGTTTTTTGGGGAGAAAAGAGGAAAAGGTTTTGGAATCGGATACTGTTGATGGTTATAAGACTTTGTGAATATATTCTAAACTATGAGGCACACATGGTGGCTTCACCAGCTTGTAATTCCACTAACAGTGAATGAAGGTTCCTTTTCTCTCACATCCTGGCCGACATTGGCTGTCAGTTGCTTTCTCAATCTTGCCCATTCTGATTGGGAAAAGATGAAACCTCAAAGCAGTTTTACTTTGCATTCCCCAGACTACCCTGGCACTTGTGAGGAATGTGTATGTTATACACATGAGTCTTGACCTTCCAGATGCCTCTATAGCCCTCTCTATTCCTTTGCAACAGCCACAGATCTACTTGCCATTTTGTTGAAATAGCTATATGCTTTCATTTCTCCTTGATGCCACTCAGGTCCTGCTCTATTTTTCTTTTCATTCTCTTCTAATTTGGAAAATACTTTACTTCACTAATTCTACAAGCTCAATATATACTCCTCCTTGAGACTTGGCCGCCTGGCCCTGTAATACATGGCTCTTGTCTTGTCTGAGACAGCATCTGTGCCTTCTGTCCCTGCAAGATCTGAACAACTTCTTATCCTTCCTTCTGCTCTGCCTCCCTTCCTTCTACCCTCTTTCCTTTCCCCATCTTTTTAACAACCAAAAGGAAAAGTCCCTAGATTTCTCTCCCCATCAGGTCTCTCTAGGTCTTCCATACTTGCTGTCAGCTGTGTAACATGCATTGTTCCTACAAAGGTCCATCCTATTTTCACCACCACATTCCCCTCTCTCTTTTTGGGACTTAGGTTTTGCTGACAACTTTCAGCAGGTTGTAGCAAGCAAATTTCAAGTACCTACTATGTGTTGGACCTTGGATTCCATGTATATATGGCAAAGAGTGAAATAATCTAAAGATTTAGATGTTATATATGATTAGAGTCTAGCAAGTCCCTACTTAAAGTGGATGTTTAAGGATGAGTGACAGGCAATATGCAATAAGGTGGGGCAGGGAAGGCCTATGAATAAATTGTATTTAAATTATGATCTGAATGGCCAGAAGAACCCAAAAGCTTTCCTTGCAGAGGAGAGAGTTCATGCATGTTTTCATGTCTGGAGACTTCAGTGACTTTCTCTAGTGTGGCTACAATTTGAGAAGTACAGGGAAAAGAAGCATGTGCACAGGCGAAGAGCAGGCAAGGACTCTATGTTCTGAGGCTGGCCCATCACTATACAGCCTCGAGGTTTGTCAGTTTGCAAGTGGAAGGCACTGGAGGGAATTTAACTCACACTCTAGTGTGAAAATGGTAATTTGGTAATTTTCAGGATTAATATTTTATTTTCTCTATATTTTGACAAAAAGAAAATAATATAGTCCAAAAAGCCAAAAGGGAAATTAGAGAGAGATAAAAGGTGAGTTGAAGACTCTTTAGCTGAGCATCTACCTACACAGAGACATACACAACACTGAGTTTCAATGGGACAACACCATCTAAGGATGCCACTGCCAGCCCTTGCACACAAATTTTGTGGCCTTTGTATTTCCACATACTCAAAATAAGGTTACGCAAAAGGAATGGATTCTTCTTCTTTTTATTAATCAGCATGTGTTGTTGCTTCCCAGAAGAGAGTGTATGCCTTGTAATGGGATTGAATGAAACCCTATTCTTAGAGAATCAAGGAATCATCACATCACACATCCCAGCTAGAATCTGAGAGGAGATTTGAGAAGAAATTATGCCATTTTGATTAAACTCCATTGAATAGAGTAAAACATTTGATAATGTTAAATCTTTTTGGATTTCAGATAGTCTACTAGCAGACATTTATCTTAAGGAAAAACTTGGAGATGCACAGAAAGATGGTCAACTATTTAGTAGTAGTAAGATCTGAAATCTTTCTAAATAGCTAGTAATTGGGAATGCTTAAATATTTCAGTGCAGAGCAATAGTCTGCATTATGTACAATGATGTCCTAGAAGAATATCCAATGTCAATATTTTCCCATGGAAAAAAAAGGTTAGGAAAAAATAGGACAGCTTCCTCCTAATGTTAATTGTTAGGTGGAAGAAGTTATAAAACACTGTATATACTTTGACATTAATCTGAAATTGCATATATAAAAAAATGAGAGCAAGCTGTTGTGAATGTAACAGTTGATGACTTTAGAACGATTGGAGTACAGAATTTTTTATTTTCATTTTTTATTTGTATTTCTCAGTTTTCATTTATCTTTTAAAATTCCCACAGTGAATATAAATTAAAAATAAGTCAATACACCAATAGTTAATTTATAAAAATAATTTGAGGGGCTGCAGAGAGAGCTCAGTATGTAAAAGTGCTTACTGTCACAGCATACGGATCCACATTTGAACACCATAACTCAAGCAAAAACACAGGCATGCTGATATATGCTTTCATATGTATTACATATGATATATGGAATTCCAGAACTGGGCAGATGGAGGCTGGTGATGCTTGGGCTTGCTGACCAGCCAATCCACCCTACTTGGAAAGTTCTAGGCCTGTGAGAGATCTTGTCTCAAAACCAAGATTAACTGTGCATAAAGAATGATTGAAAGGTTTTCCTCTGGTTTATCACATGCATAAGCACACACATGAATGTGTATTTGTACACACATGTTGTATACATACCCGCAAACAATAAGAAATAGCCTGGCCATTAGAGATGGCTTAATAGGTAAGTTTCTTACTGTGTAAGCATGAAGACCTGGGTTTGGATTCCCAGAGCCCATGTTAAAAGCTGAGCATAGTTACATGTACCTGTAATTACAGTTCAGGGAGGCAAAAGACAGGAGGATTCTTGGCGTGCTCTCTGATTAGTCAGCCTGACCAATTGGTGAGCCCCACATTTGATGAGAGACCCTGCCTCAACTGTTCACAGATAACATGTGGTACATATATGCATTAGAATTCTATTCAGCTGCAAAGAAAAATGAAATCATAATTTTAGGCAAGTGGAAGGGGTTGGAAAGACATGTCACATGTTCTTCCTTACCTCTGGATCCTAGCTCTGCATCTTTGGATGTGAGCATGTGACCTAGAGGAACCACAGAAGCCAGGAAGGTAAAAAGGTATCACAGAGGGGTAGAGAAGGAGATCTGGAGAGACAGGTGCTATGGAAGGGAAAATGAGGGGACTTTTATGAGAAATTGGGAGAGGGGAGGGCATAATGAGGGAGAGGGAAAGAGAAGGAGTAAGTAACACTAAAGATATTTGGATTAGGTCATAGGGTTACATTCTTTTACAAGGTCACGCTGTATTTATATATCTATTTCTCTATATAAGAAAAATGTAGAGCTTGAATGATATTATGTCATTTGGGTTGATAATGCCCTCTCCTAAGAGCCATCGACTACATCTTACCAAAACCCCAGTGCCAGGCATGGGAAACTTCCCCTTGAGTTGTTGGGCAGTGGAGTCAAAGAGACTCCCCAAATAATGTAGATTATTGCTGTTGCCCTAGTTTCCTACCAAACTTGAAAGTAAGACACTATGCTAAAGACACGACCCACGTATAACCCAGGACTTAGATAAATTGAACTGGAACTGACCTGAAAATCTCGTTTCTTATAGCACTGGGTATGAGAGCTGCCAAGGAAAGAAAGCAACCAATATGTATGCCCAGTTGTAAATCTTAGGAACAACAACAACAAGACGATCAAGGTAGGATATCATCCACAAGGACACAACTAATTTAACTTAAGGTCCTCCTCCCTCAACAGGAGGAAATTCATGTGTGGTACTGCATGTTTCACCAGCTACCCATAGCTGGCGAGGTCATGGACCTTGCAGGGGAACCTGTTAGTGTCACTTTCCTAAACTAGTATAATTTCTAATTGCATTCTGTATAGTTGTCCTTACACACAGATGAGTGTAGTTCTCACCCCTTATCAAAGGAGCAGGAGACCATTACAAAAGCCACAACCAACCCAAATACAGAGAACAACTAGCCCTGGTGTGTACAGCCTCCTTTGCTACATCTCCAACACAACCCCTACACCTATGGCTCAGGGAAAATTGCAGAATAGGGGTCAGACAGAACCAGAGTACCATGACACCTGCTCTTAGACAGTGTCTTCCATACATGACATGGAGTCTGAACCCATGAAATCTCAGAAATAGTGTCACATGCCTGCACAGTGACAACACTAGTTGACACCCCAGTGTGGGTGGTGGAAAAGTTGCAAGACTCCAACCTTAGATGTAGAACCACAGGCAATTAACAAGAAAAAAGATTATCTGTCTTCTCCAGCAATAAGCCCCCTGATATGTTATCCAGTCCTAAGTGCTCAGCCCCAAACACATAACGGAGCAACATTAAATGGATGCATCAAGTGGCATTTTTACACACACACACACACACACACACACACACACACACACACACGCAAATGCAACAATAACTAAAGAAGAGGTCATAGATTTGAGAAGGAGCAGGAAGTGCAGGGTGGAGGAGAGGTAGAAAGGTTGAAAATACAGCATGCACTTATAAAGGAGTTAAATATTTTTAATTAAATAAAAGAAAAAGAAAACAAAGTCAAGAATGACAAGAATAACATCTTACATGCATGGAGCAAATCCTGGCACTGGATCTAGAATGGATAGTCTGGTGCCACAGTTTGAATTTCTAGCAAATGCCTAAGCAAACAATAGCAAGACTTCTACTAGACACATGAGAACTCCACACAGATTAATTGTTGTGAAGTCATTACCAGCTTCTAATTGAGGAGTAGTGTGCGGCTGTGTGTCATTTATTGCCAATTTTATACATTGCAGATGACCTTACAGATTACAGGCTCTGTCATTTTCTGTGAAATTTTATGAATAAAGGATACACCCACATTTTCTCCTATGTTAGTACTTAGACAAGTAGACTGTACCAGATTTCACCCCAGTTAGGTTTTTTATGACTATATAACTGGAAAAATCGGGTAAACAGATTTTATATTATTTTGTCTTAGTTTTGTGTACTTGCTTCTGGTTGTTTTATGTACTCAATCAGTTCTACTTACTCTGACTTTATTCTTTCAGTTGTTTTGTCCTAACCCTTGTCATAAAGGTTTTAAAAAAATAAACATTGACTCTGTGTTTGAGTTAAGAAAGCAGTGCAGGAAGTTGGTTGGGAGGCAGAGGCAGGTGGATCTCTGCGAGTTCATGGCCATCCTGGTCTACAGAGTGAGTTCTAGGACAGGCCCCAAAATTACATAGAGAAACCCTGTCCAGAAAAACAAAACAGAAAAAAGAAAGAAAGGAAAAAATAAAACAGTACAGGCATGAACAGGGTAGCTATGGCAGGAGAATATGTCACATGACATGTGACATTGGATACTGTTGCTACGCATTTCACTGAATGCAATGTGTTCACATTTAATTCCCACAATGGCCTACAATGATGGTTCTCAACCTGTGCGCCAAGACCCTTCAGAGATATAAGATCCCTTGCCGGGGTTCATGTGTCAGATATACTGTATATCAGATACTTACATTAGGATTCATAACAGTAACAAAATTACAGTTATGGAGTAGCAACAGAAATAGTTTTATGGTTGGAGACACCACAACAGGAGGAACTATATTAAAGGGTGACAGCACTAGGAAGGTTGAGAAGCACTGGTCTACAAGTTAGACGTTTCATTCTCCCTTCTTTATGCAGAAGAGGCTGGTGTGCAGAGGAAGAAATTGCTCTTCATCCTACATCTAGGACTAGTATTCTAATCACAGGTGATATTTTTCTTTCATAATTGCTGATGACATCTTTCTTAGCCAACACCATGCTTCTGTTTCTTCCCTTTGTTATTGTTTTATTATTATTTTTCTTGTTCTACATGATAAATGAGTTAAACACCTTTATTTTATGGTTTTGAACTTTGAATCTAGGACCTTACTTGTGCTTGGCAAGTGCACTATCGCTGAGCTATTTTTCCAGCCTTTAAGCACATTTCCTTATGTGTACCTCTGATGTTCTTTGTGAGATCTTCTTCCTGCTATTAAAAAAACAAACTCTTGACTTTCTCTGTGTTTGGAGACATAAATGTTGAGTGCTTTCTGCTTCCCTTGGGGATTAGTCTTGAGTTGCACTGGCAAAGATCGTGGATGTTTCTTTCTCCACTGGGACCCTGGGAGGAGCCTCATCACCTTCATCCATTGCAGTAGACACTACATTGGAACACCCAGAAGCCTATAGAACTTGACACATGCACACATGTTTCCATTTATCTGTCACTGTGGCCTACCTTGGGTATTCCCAGACAACAGAGCTGACACTTCGGGGCCTCTGGCATTGAAAGCGTTGTCTC
Source organism: Mesocricetus auratus (assembly GCF_017639785.1). Lineage (NCBI taxonomy): Eukaryota > Metazoa > Chordata > Mammalia > Rodentia > Cricetidae > Mesocricetus > Mesocricetus auratus. The sequence continues at coordinate 154,512,644 of NW_024429266.1, read as the reverse complement.
ACTCTGGCCTGTTCTCTGGGCATTGTCCATGGTGTCACCCTGGGAAGAATCTATCTGTGTGAGCTGACTGTGCTGTCATTTGACCTTGTCTAAAATCAGAGCCACATTGCAGGCACAGGCCCTCTGTTGCTGCCTGCTCCTTGCCAGAAATCTCTGATGGGTTGTCAACAGTTACACTGCATTCTTTCAAATTGGGTATGCTCATTTTGAACGTATCAGCACTCCCAGCTTGGGTCATTTTCAGCTAAATTTTAAAGTGGCATCTTTTCTCTCTAGACTGTTTATATTCATCTCCTTCATGTTGGTTCTGAAAAAACAATAGGTTCTTTTACATGGCAGTTTGGCATGATCTAAGTGATTACAGCATTTATATGCCTACTTTCACTATACCTTTCTCTTATAGCCCATTTTTCAGTGAATTACAACACATTTAAGTAAAACAATCACTCCCGTCCTTACACAAAAGCAATGAATGCTCATTTTAGGAAGCCACTTAAAAAAAAGAAAATTACATGCAATCCAAGTAGCCAGAGATTATTAGTGTCAGCATATTGGTGTCTTCTCGTTGCATTGGCACACAGCCTGTAATTTACAGGTAAAGATGTGTATAGCTATGTAGTTGAGGAAATTATTTCTTAAAGTTGACTTCAATTTTATCTGGGTGGCCAAGGAATAAAAACACTTCAGTTTGAAAAGCATTGCTTTGTTTAGGAGAATGATTTTTTTCTCTTATGAATAGTTAATATACATATATATTATGGTGCATAATATTTGATATAGAGTTTGGTGTTTACTTATATACATGTATATATAGTCCCCACCAAAATAAGGATGTATAATAGTTTAAACATCCCTCTAAAGATTCATTTTTTCTATTCAATAACCCCTATTGACTGGAATATCACCAAGAAGCCACTACACTGACTCTTCTGATCACACATTTGTTCTGCAGTTCCCAAACTTCAGATAGATTTACACACTCATTATTCTTTGCTATCTGATTTCTTTTGTTCATTATTACATCTGTGAAAGTTGCCCACATTGTTAATCTTCACAGTAGTTTGTGCTTTCTCTTTTTAAATATATTCCTTCATAGTATTTCTTGCCTGAATAAACTACAATTTATTTTGTTGATAGATGTTTGGAGAATTTCCAGTTTTAGGCTCTTTTGAATAAAGATGCTATTTTGACTAAGGCTGAGGCCTTTATTGTAAGTGTACCTAATATCTCCCCCCCGCTCTCTGCCCTCCCAACCTCTACCACTGCTGATCTTGAAGGACTCTGCAAAGATTGTCTCCCAGGCTAATAATCTCCATCTCCCAGCCTATTTCCTGGACCTGAGCTGCAACAACAGCCACAATGGATTTATTTTTGTCAAATTGGCTGTTCTGTTTTATTTTTTTCTCTGAGAATTGGAAACTCTCAACCTTAGAAGTCAAATTCTCATAAGGCCTTGATCACAAAAGGGATAGAAACTGGCACTCCAGGTGCAATGTCAGATTGAATGTCACAGTCAAAGGAGATTTCTCCAAATATGAATGAACATTCTCTAGGTCTTCAGAAAAAATCATGTAAAATGAGAAAAGTGGTGTTCTGGGAGGTATAATCAGTTTTTGTATGTACAAAAGGAACTGGAGAGGCAAAATTTTAAAGACAATTCCTATAGTTCTGGCAGAAGGAAGCAATAAGAAGGAAGGAAGGAAGGAATGTGAGAGGCTTTGTGGGAGAAGGAGGTCTAGGTTAAGGGAAACGTGGCCATGTGTGGGACTGTCAATGAAGCCTACGAAGAAGAGAATTTTGACACCATTGCCCTGGATCCAGATGGCTGGGATTACATTTCTCATTCCATTTGCTCGTGTTTGGGGAAAGATAAAAAGTGTGTAAAGAAGCATGCTTTTGAAAAAAATAGAGATGTGAGGGGAAACACTGGTATGTGGTTAAGCAGATGCAGACCAGTTTCAGAGTGTAGTGGGAGGAGGAAAAGGACCATTGAGGGATGGAAGTCATGGGTCTTTTATGTAATGAAGAGGGGTATATTTGGGGGCAGATGTCATGGTATATGATTTATCTATTGTTCACAATAGGTTGCCCCCAGATATAGCATTTCAAAATGACTATGTAGTTTTGATTTTTAGACTCTGTAAGCCTGGTCCTCCAGCTTTGGGTTGTTCATGGGGCTGCACTCAGCTCAAGGTTAGTCTGAAAAGAGTTTTCTTCCACACTCTTTCATGTGTTTATTGGCAGGCTTCCACTCCTTGTGGCTTATAAGAGGGACATTTAGTTTTATGAGCCCTTTGGATCCTTGCTAGGTTGACATCTCCACGGGAGTAGATGGCACCATGGCAGCACCATGGCAGGGGGTAAGAGAGAATGCCAGCAACAAGAGAGACACTAACAAGACAGAAACTAGACTCTCGGAACTTATATAGACCCATGTTATTCACTTTGCTGAAAATGGTTGTCGTTAGCTCTGGACCCTTCAAAGGAAGGAGCTTGTGCAGGGGGATGGGTAACTTAGGGAGTCACCATGAGCCCCGACAGTGTGCCTAACCATATGCACTTAAAGTCATATTTGAGGACCTGGTGCTCATATACTACAGACAAACTGAAGTATTTATTGCTACCTACAACTTTGCAGTTAGAAAGTTCCAGAGGAATATTAGAAACGCTTTCTTTGAGAGGAAGCCATATGTCAGTGGAGGTGTTTTTGGCATTTACTAATGCACTCAGTAACTTGATTTGAGAAGCGAACTGTGCAATGCTGTATAATTTCAAACACTTTTCTAGCAAAAATGTATTACCTTTAATTGGACTCATTTAAAGCTGTTAAGACTCTTGTCAGAAATAATTTTTAAGTGGTTGTGTCAAGATAAAAACAGCAGTTGTCAAGTGAAGAAAACGGTAATTTGTGCATATGCTGTCTGGTTTATGAGCAATTGGCTCCTTAAATGCTAGCTGAGCGTTTGTACTTACAATTCTTTTACAGCAGCCACCTTGGCAGCCAGCGATTCAAGCTGTTGGAATGCTATTGTTTGTGGTAAATATTTGTCCTATGACTAGGGAATTAGATTTGGTTCCTACCCTGTAATATAGACAAAAGCATCACTAAGAAGGGAAAGCATTTGAGCAATTGAGTTCACCAACTGACTGAACTCATAACATGAGCAAGGCATTCTGGGTGATTACAGAGTAGAATAATAGCAATTATGAAGACCTCTCCTTGGTGAAAGCAAACCAGGGGACTTTAAGCATTTGAAAACACTTGAATTCTGCATGCAATCTTTTTAGGCTCCGCAGTTCTCTAGTAGACTCTTGTTATAAAACCCTGGAAATGTGTGCTGTCACTTGGCCTCTGTGGTAAAGTTTCTTTATGGGACCACTATTGAAATTTTGACTCACATACTTTTTCTTGGGAGTGTGTGTGAAGAATGTTCAGTAGCCTTCCTGATGTCAGCTCACTCAATCTAGTAGCTTTGCCTCCTCCAACTTGAAATTGAGTTTTGGTAATTAAATGTTTTCAGACATCATTGGGTGCATTCACGAGGAGGACTAGGATAGAAAAACAATCAGCATTCAATAGGATCCAAATTAGCATTTGAATTAGAGGAATCTGAATTTAGAAGATATTACCATAAGTTTTCTGTAGTGTATGTGTATATGTTTGTGTGTACAAGTTCCTATGTGTGCAGCTGTGTATGTATGCATGTGCATGTGAAAGTCAGAGATCCATATTAGATGTTCTCTTCTAATGTTCTCTACCTTAATATCTGAGACTGAATCTGGAGGTCACTTATTTAGTTAGACAGGATGACCAGTGTCTTAGTTAGGGTTTCTATTGCTGTGAAGAGACACCATGACCACAACAACTCCTATAAAGGAAAATATTTAACTGAGATGAATGGCTTATATTTTCAGAGGTTTAGTCCATTATCATCATGACAGGATATGGTGGCATGCAGGCAACCATGGTACTGGAGAAGGAGCTGAGAGTCCTAAATCTTGACCCACAGGTAACAAGAAGTGGTCTTAGTCACTGGGCATGCCTTGAGCATATATGACAACTCAAAGCTCACCCCCACAGCGATACACTTCCTCCAACAAGGATATACCTATTCCAACAAAGCCACACCTCCTAATAGTGCCACTCCCTATGAGTCCATGGGGGCCAATTACATCCAAGCTACTTAGAATCTCCATGTCTCTATTTCCCCAGCACTAGATTATAGGTATATACAACATTCAACTTTTTACATAGGTGCTTGTGCATCCAAACTCAGTTCCTCATGGTTTCAGAGCAACAGTTTAGCTGCTGATCCATCTCCCTAGCCCTATCTTACTTCTATACAGTGAGTTTTGTCTTTTCTCGTGCTCCCCTATAGCAAAATTCCATATGCTACACAAGGTCATTCACGTTTCTGTTTATTTATTGACTGCTTACTATATGCAAAATGATTTACCAATACAGTATGGAAGATACTGAGAAAAACAGATACAGATTTTTGTTACTTATGATGCTAGAGGGCATGAGGTTTGGACATAGAGCATATGTACACATACAGGCAAGTTGAATGCATTTCAGGGAGGGTTGAGTTTGGGAGGAGACAGAGTTAGAATTTTATGACATGATGCAAAAGAACAAAAGATCTTACCATTGAGCCACCTTTCAAGCCCCAAGTAAGTGGGAACTTAAACTTGGAGCTTGAGTTCTCAGAGTTGGGTCAAATAAAGTGATGTTGACCTGTAGTGTGAAAACATATTGGGAATTGCAGCCAGATGTCTTGGAACAGAACATCAGATCAGATGGGGCCACACAGGGGATTAGAAACTGAATCCAAAGCCACAGGTCCTTATCAAGAAGTAGCAAGATAGAGGCAAGAGGACCGGAAATGATGAGCAGCATGGAGAAGGTTTCAGAACACTGGTAAGCATACCTGAAGCTTTTGAGAGAAAACTGTTCATGAATTCCATGCTGCTTGACTGGCTTGATGGATTCTGAGGTTTCCAGTTGACAAACCTGTTAATTTTTCTTCCTGTTGTTGGGATAAAATACTCTGACAAAAGCCACTTAAGGGAGACAAAGCATATTCTAGCTCACAATTCCAAGTTGCAATCCATAGTGGTGAGAAAGTCACTTGAGGGAGCCGGCCAGATGACATCCACAATCAGTAGTAGAGAGCGATGAATTTAATAAATACATGCTAGTGCTCATCTCACTTTCTCCATGCTTATACAATCCAAACTCCCCCACCCAGAGAATGGTGCCACCCACAGTGGGCAGAGCTTCCTACCTCAATCAATGTAATCAAGATAGCATCCCACAGACGTGCTCCAGAGACTAGCCTATGGTCTGCCAGTCACTGTATGCTGCTAGTTCAGAATTTCATCCCACAGAGTGGCAGCCACACTTAGGGTAGGTTTTTCATCTTCAACCCAAATTATCAACTCCTTCACAGACATGGCTAGAGGCTCATCTCTTAGGTGAATTTTGATCTTGTCAAATTGACTGCATTAACCATCGTAGGAGGTACTGCAAGCAACAGATTTTTACCATGTCATCTTATGTTCACCTATAGGACATATAATCCCTGTTCCTATTTCACCTAGCCATGTGATCTCTGCCTCCCACCAAACACTCCTTACAATAACTTATCAAACCAAACCTCGTAGATACCATCCTGGAGCTTGTCCTCCTCTCATTTTTATATTTAAAGAAACCAGGGATCATAAGTAAGTAGAGAGCTCTTTAAACATTCACAAAGGATTGAAAAGATAAAAAGCCAAGTTAAGAATTAATTACTTGCTACTATAGTACCCAGAAAAATGCTATATGGCAGCTCATTCTACCATTATCAAATTCAAAGATGTATAAAGGCTGCTTTCAAGGCTAGTCACCTGCTCTGCTCAGATACTAGCAGGTGATCACAAGATCTGTCCCACTTTCCACTTGCTTCTTGATAATTCTTTATCTCCCACATTTACTCATTGACCTTTGTAGAGTAAGCCATTAGCATCTACATCCTTCACCCCTCACAGTGATGTAAAGCTCAGCAGTTGGTGATGGAGACAGAAATCTGTTTTATGGAATGAAAGGTGGTAGAATCAAGCAGACAGTCAGGACTTCCATCATTAGTGCCCAAGGCTGATTCTGTTTCCTGCTATGATCCATCCACTTAGTCCAGAGACTTGGCAATGGCCACTCATTTTGTAAGTTCATTCATAACAGTTGAGGGTTACTCAAAGAATAAACCATGTTCCCATGAGATGGTACAAAATAATAGCTCTATAATCAGATAAATGTGGGCAAGGATTCCTATAGTATTTTTCAACCTGGCTGTAAAGAAGAACCCAGGCCATAGGAAAAGAGAAACTAGGAAAAATATGAGGTTGGAGAGGGGGTAGAGCAATTGTACAATGTTATCATATTGTTTAAGTTATTGGGCCTTCTGTGTTTTCTTGAACTTGAAGGAATTCACTACACCAGTTTGACTCAACTCATTTAAAATTTAGTTTCTTACACTTATAACCAAAAAGACCTGTTAAATCAATACATTCTGGTTGCTTGATAGACAGAAAGATGCCCAGAAGGAGAAAGGCCTCAGCAATCGAGTAAACTTGCTTAGAGCAGAGCTTGCTGGAAGTCCCAACAGTGTGAGAGGAAGAGTGGGAGGCAGGCCTTCAATGAGCAAAAGCAAGTTAGCGTCTCTTCCTTTTCTTGCATGGGCTGCAAGCCCGTGCTGATGAAGCAAAGGAGCTGAACTCTGAGAATGGCGACTGGACTTGGAATTACCTGTGTGTGTGTGTGTGTGTGTGTGTGTGTGTGTGTGTGTGTGTGTATTACTTCATTTGAGTAAAACAATACAGATTAGCAGTGGTGCTTTTTAAAAAAGTATTTATTTTTTTAAGCACTTTTTCAAGTTATAAAAGACTGTACATTCAAAGAAAATCCAATGCTTTTTCATGGTCATCTGGCATGGTGTGTGGACTATGGGTCTCACCATGGTGGGCAGTGCAGAGACTACCTAAATTCAGTCCTGCACAAATCCTCACAGTGTGGGAGCAGGGACAGGGAGGCACACTGGACAACATGGGTATCTATAATTTCTCTTCCATTCAACCTGCACACATCAGTGCTTCATTTGTGTCTTTGTGAAAGGAGAGAATTCAGATGACAATCTTTGAAGTAGGGCACAGTTACATTTAAGAGAAAAAAACAAAATATTGTTTTTTGGGGGGGGAGAATGGGGTGGGAATTTGAAACTCAAATAAGAAACACTTTACCAATTGTTTTTCCTTGTTAATTATTTCCTCTCTTCTTTAAAGAGTGTGCTTTCATAGCTGTTTCAGGTCATAGATTATTGTGTCCCACTTTTCCTATTCTCTACAAGAGTAATGTAATGTGGACTCCATATTAATTAGAATGTACTTACTCTTTGGCTTATTCATAAATACATAAGGTATGTGCATAGATTAGCAGGGGAGGCTGGAGCATGTAGTGATATATTATTTATGATTTATTAAAGCTTGCCTGAGTGTACAGAAAGTAAAGCTAGCTACAAGCCACAGAACCCAGCAATGGTGATACACACCTTTAATCCCAGCAGCCATACTAGTTAGTCATAGAGCCAGGCCATGGTGGCACACATCTTTAATCCCAGGACTCAAGAGACAAGCAGATGAATCTCCGTTAGTTTAAGGCTACACTGAGCTACACGAAATTGATCCAGTCTGAAAGAGAAACAGCAATCTCAGCACTTGGGATCACACGCCTTTAAGCCCAGGATTTGAGAAGTATAAAAGAAAGAGACAGAAGTCTGGGATTGCAGTCTGAGGTGAGGCTTGGTGGAGACAGGATTGCAGTCTGAGATTTGGTGGATATTTATTTTCCAGCAATGCTGAGGAGAGGATAACACTTTCAGTCTGAGGCAGAGGTAAAATCTACTAGCTTGACTGATTTTCTTCTTTGATCTTCAGCTCAAAGTTTAAACCCCAATATCAGTCTCTGGATACTTTTTTTCCTGTTTCAGGGGCAGGATGTGACACCTGACTCCTATTCCGGGTCATAAAATTTTCTATACCTCAGCAGTAGGACTGTGAATCACTAATCTTAATTCTGGACATTTGCAAACTCAGGAAATGTCCTTTCTCTTGGTGTTCCAGAGCAAAATTCCATGCACTACATCAGATCATTCATTTTCTCAACCACTGAGTTAGTCAACAGTCTAGTAGTATGGTATGTTCTAACAGGACTTGAGAATCTTGGTTGAGATTATTTTCTTGCTAGGCTGGCTGGCCAGAGAATTCCTGGGGTACACCTGTCTCTGACTCATTGGCATTACAAGCACACATCACCAAAATTACTATTCAATTTATGTGATACCTAGTTGTGGAACTGATACAAAAGTTTCCAATTCTACAGGCTTCTTCTTCACTTAGAAGATGCTGTTTTGGTCCTATTGTCAATATTTGGCCTTATTGCTTGTGTTACTAGGGTCCAGTTCAGAAATATCCTTTCTGTGACTATGAGTTTAAGCCTATTCCATCCATTCTCCTTTTCTAGATTCAGGGCATTATATCTTATGCTGAGGTCATTGATCCATGTGGGATTAAGTCTTGTTGAGGGTGAGAGATAGGGACCGAGTTTCATTCTTTTACATGTATCTATCTTGTTTGACATGTACTATTTATTGAATATTCTTTTATGCGATGTATATTGTTGACTTATTTGTCAAAAATCAAGTGGCCATAGAATGGTCATTTCCACAATATTAATTCTACCAATCCATGAACACAGAAGGTCTTTCCATTCTCTAATGTCTTCCTCAATTTTTTTCTTCAGAAATTTAGAGTTTCCCTTATAGAATTCTTTTGTATACTTGGTGAGGTTTATTCTAACATATTTTATTTTCTTTGAGGCTCTAGTAAATGGGAGTGCTTTATGATCTTTATTATCTCACCATGGTTTATAGAAAGGCTACTGGTTTCTGTAAGGTAATTTTGTATTCACTGAAATTGTTAATCACTTCTAGAAGTTTTAGGAATGTGGGGCTTAAATTCTATTCCATAGGCCGTGCATTTTTATTATTTTAGCTCTGTAGTATGACTTGAAATGATGGCAAATACTGGCATGGATGCTGGGAAAGGGGAATGCTTATTCCCTGCTGGTTGGAGTGCATATGGTCTTTTAACCTTGATAATCAATGTGGATGTTCTTCAACATGCTACCACATAATCCAGCTATACCACTCTTGAGCATCTAACCTAAAGACTCTAAAGCCTACTATAGAGATACTTATTCATCCATGTCATTGCTGCTTTTCTAACAATACACAGGAAATGAACACAACCTATATGTCTGTCAACGGATGAATGGATAATGAATATGTAGTACATTTACACAAGGGAATATTATCCAACTGTTAAAAAATGAGATTATGAAATTCTCAGGTAAACAGATGGAACTGGAAAAATCACACTGAGTAAGGTAACCCAAGTCTGGACAGACAAGTGTTGCATGTTTTCTTTCATTTGTGGGTATTAGCTTTGCATTTTTATATACGCTTTTCATTTGGAATAGTTATAGAAACTAAGCCATTAATAAGGGGCCATGGGGTAGGCTTTCAAAGTAGGAAAATAACATACCGTGATATAAAAGGGAAAGGGGAATAATGGAACAGGAAGTGTTAAAAGGGGTCTGGAGGGCAGGGGAGAGGAAGGAATACAGGGAGGGACAATTAATACTAAAGATCTTCTGAAAAAGTCTTATGAGAAGTTACTACTTAAGAATCTTCCTAAAATATAACATATACATTTATTAAGGACTTATAAAGAGTTACCCTGTAATGTGTCAACAGTTTTCCCTAATAGAAACCACAGGCTAACACAAAATTCTCAATGCTATAGGGTTAACTATGGAGGTTGTTGGCCAGTGAGGACCCATAGATTTCCAAATATCACAAATAGAAATCCAAATATTGCCATCGACCTTGGTTACACTCCAGAATGTGACAGTAAGACTATTACTAAAGACTCTACATACTTGAGCTAAAGAACATAGAGAAATCAAGCTGGTATTGTGGAAGCAATAAGAATAAGATACTATGGAGTGATCAGTCCCTAAGTCAGAAGTCTTCATTACATCTTCTCCCAAGGCTCAGGGATCTTCATGGGAGACTGGGGAAAAAAGATTGTAAGAGCCAGGGATGGTGACGACTAAAACCAGTGATTTTCAGACACAACAGGGCAGTTGCACGTACAAACTCACAGTAGTTTATGACAGCATGAACAATATCTGGGAAAGCTCAAGCAATACAAAAACTCAGCATGAAGGGAGGAAGTGGGCACGAAGTCCCACTCTTAGCTGAGGAACTATTGGTAAGTGATAGAAGAGGGTGAGTTGGTTGTTGTTTAAGTATGTTACTCCTGGGAGGTTGACCACTCTCCATTGGCTGTCTACACACTCAAGAGTACAGAAACATTGCTTAATTGTACTCAATAGGTTATTTAAAACAACAACAACAACAAAAAAAAAAAAACAAAGGAGGACACAATATTGGGTAGGCGTAGGTGTGGGAGAAGTTGAGGGGAGGGTGAATATGAAAAGTACAACATATCAAATTCTAAAAGAATTAGTAGAAAAAATAAAAATAAATTCTACCAAATGGACAGGATGGGTATGGAAGGACCCTTTAAGAGGTCACTCCACTGATACCATTAATGAGAGAGCAAGCGAATGATGTGGGCTAAACATTGGATTCAACTAAGCTAGTTAGGTAATCTTGTCCCAAATGTTCAACCTGCCAAACTCTCTCTGCACCTCTCATGCAATATAATTCCTTCCATTGCTCCTTATTTTCAGCTAGCTGGCCAAGGAAACTTGGGGTATTTTCTGAAGAAGCCTGGGTCATAGAGAATACTAGTGTAAGCAGGTGACTTAAACATCTTCGTGGGTGTACATAGGAGTCTGAGTTAAAGGGCAGTTAGACCTTGAGTGAAGATGAAGAGGGCAGAACTGAAGGGTTGGCTTGACTGTAGATAAGATGTGAGAAGGGAATAAAGGTACCATCTGTTCTGAAGCCAGCCATCCTAAGGGAGCAGGAACAGCAACAGATGGAGAATCAGGAGACCTTTGAAGCCACCGAACTTTATCCACATCACTTCCCTTCCTTACTTCCTTTGTCTAGAGAGCAGAGATAATAATTCCTGTCCTGCATTACTCACAGGATTAGAAAGAACATTCAATAAAAAACACACTGAAATGCTTTTAAAAGCCACAAAATAATTCTCTAGATGTTAACTATCATGTTCAGCCATTGAACTGAGAGACAATTTGGGGATCAAAAGGCAACTTTCCTGGGGACCGTGTGCATACTTAATACCTCGCTCCTCTCAGAGCTCTGAGTATCACTATTAAGGTCTGATCACTTTCCACTGTCAAAGGCTACTTGGCAACTTATGATACTGTTTGGGGGAAACTGTGCTGTCAACTGCTGTGAACATGAACTTTGAAGTGATGTGGATATAGATTTCATTCTCTACACTGCAGTTGACATCTGTATGGCCGTGATGAAAGGCTTTAATTACAAGAGAAAGAGTTATAAGAGAAAGAACCTTCCAGACTCCAAATAATACTGTCTGCAACTGTCAACTGTAGAGTCAGAAGGCAGCAGACAGCTTCGCTCCTGCTTTCCCACAGAAGAGATTAGAGTGAGAACTGTGCTCACTTCCTTCCCTTCCTCAGTGTAAGCTTCCTATGGACCTGATCATGCTCTCAAAATGTGAATGGAGGGAAAAACGCTAATTACTCAACATGAGTTGCAGCCTCATTTAGAGTTTAAGCTTCCGGTTTGTCTGCCAGTGAAGGTTTCCTCATTAACCTGTTCATCTGCTCTGTGAAGATACCATGAATTTCATACTTGACGTGCATGCACATGTATACACATGTGTGCACGCACACACAGAAAATACATACCAATTATTTTGTTTCCCCCTACTTTCATCTTCTGATGTTTTAGGCTATTTTTCAAACTAATGGGTTTCAATGTAGAATTGTCAGATATTATTCTTACCCACCTCCTCCGTGTACTTTCCCCCATTCCTTTCCTGCTCTGATGGGTTATCTTTTGTCCCCCAGTTAGTTCTTGTGTGTGTTTAGTTGACATATAATCTGTTACCCTATTGCCTACCTTCCTTAAAAATTGTTCCTCCCTCTCAAGATTCCCTTCTAGCTTCATGATCTGAACATACACGTACACACACACACACACACACACACACACACACACACACCATATAAAAACTCAATGTCTTTCTGACTTTGGCTTATTTCATTTGATACACTGAAGATAAATATTGCATGTTTTCTTTCATTTCTGGACATTAGCTCTGAATCCTCTGATGTGTGTGTTCTATTTGCAATATCCATAGAGGTCAGAAATTTAGTAAGGAGCTTTTGTGGGAAGGGGCTATCAAAGGAAAAGAGATAGAACATAGTATAAAAGGCTAAATGGGGAATAATAGAACACTTTCTCCCCTCTTATTCTGTACAGTGCTTGAAGTGTTAGCTAGAGCAATAAAAAAGAGGAGGAAATAAAAGGGACACAGAAAGGATAGAAATAATTCAAAGTATCCTTATTTGTCAATGATATGATTCTATATATGGGGCACTAAATACCCAACCAGAACCCTCAATTTCATACAAATACCTTTAGCAAAGTGGCAGAATACAAAACTAATATACAAAAGTCTTGTTATGTACAAATAAGAACCATGCTGAGAAGGAAGTCATGAAAATAGCCTCATTCACACAACAATCAAACAAAAATAATGACAAAATAACCAACACACCAAACTAACAAACAAAAAACCCTATAACAAACATAATCAAGGAAATATGCAAACCTCTAAGGTTAAAAACACAAACACTGAATAAAACAACTAGAGAAGACACTAGAAGATGGAGAGCCCTCTCATGCTTAGCTAATCAATATTTTGGAAATGCATTTACTACCTAAAGCAATCTATAGACTCAATACAATTCTAGTCCAAGTTCCAATGACATCTACACAAAATAGAAAAAGAATCTTAAAATTCATGTAAAAACACAAAAGGCTCTGAATAGCCAAAGAAATCCAGAGCATAAAGAATAATGTGGGCTAAGTATTGTCTCCTCTGACTTGGTTACTCTATAGAGACAGAGTAACAAAACTACCATGTTACTGAAATGGAGATAAAGATATAGAACAAAGGAATAGGACAGAAGATTAAGCTGTAAACCAGTGTAGCTATATCTACCTTAAAAAAATAACAAAGATGCCAAAAAGTAGCCCATAGAGAAAATAGCCTCTTGAACAAATGGTGCTGGGAAAATCTGAATGTCCAGTTATCTAAAAAAATTAACTCAGATGCCTATCTCTTGTCTTGCACAAAACGTCTTCAAGTGGATCTAAAATCTTAACATAAGACCTGAATAGCAAAACTAATAGAGGAAAAAGTTGGGAGAGCTCTTCAAAGTACAGAAAAGACTATAGCTCTCTGAGCAGTACTCCAGTTGCACAGGAGACGAAGTCAGTCATTGACAAATGGGACCTCCTGATATTAAAAGCTTTTAGAGCAAAGGAAGCAATAGAGTAAAAAGACAGCCTGGGGGATATAAAATAAATATAGATATGAAACAGGTAACTAATATCAAGACTGTATAATGAACTCAACTAAGTAACAAGAAACAAACACCCCACTCACCAGAGGAGCCAAATAGACACATGCTAAAAGATGACACACAATAACCAAAGAACACAAAAAATGTTCAACTTCACTAGCCATTGGAGAGAGACCAATACATCCTATACTGAGAATATTTCTTACCCTATGCAGAATGGCAGTGACTAGAAAAGTAAATAACAACAAATGCCAGTGAGGATGAAGACAGAAGTGAATATTTATACTCTGATGATGTGAATATAAGCTCATCCAGCCACTATGGGAATCAATAGGGCTCCTCATAGAAAGATGAAAGCTAGATTCAGAATGTGACCTAGCTATAACACTCCTGGGTATTTACCTGGAGGATGTTGCAATGGTTTGAGTGAAAACGGCCCCTACAGACTCACAGGGAGTGGAAATATTGGGAGATGTGACCTTGTTGGAGTAGATGTGACCTTTCTGGAGGAAGTTTGAGGTTTCAAAAGCTCAAGCCAAGCCCAGGGTCACTCTCTCTCTTCCTCTGCCTGCCAATCCAGAAATTGAACTCTCAGCTATCTCTCCAGCACCATGTATGCCTGTGTGCCACTATGCTTCCTGCCATGATGATAATGAACTAATCCTCTGAAGTGTAAGCCAGCCCCAATTAAGTGTTTTCCTTTTTAAGAGTCATTAAGGTCATGGTGTCTCTTTGTAGCAACAGAAACCCTAATAAAGACAGATGTTAATTCACCCTATCACAGATGCACACACATTAGCATTCACTGTAGCTCTGGTCACAGTATCTCAGTTATAGACTCAACCTACACATCCAACAACACAGGAGTGAATGAAGAAAATGTAATATAGATATAAGATATTATCATAATGTTTGTTAGCCATAAAGAAGAATGAAGTTATATTCCTGGAGGAACATGGATGTGCAACTGTAAACACTGTGTTAAATGTAGTAAGCCTCAGAAATACAAGTATCAGATACTGTCTCACATGTGCGGTTCTTAGGTTTTATACCGATACATTAAAACATATGTGCACTTATGTGGCATGGAAGTAGAAAACAAAGTATCTATAGGGAAAAGAGGACTAATGGGGGTGGTGGTAAGGGAGACATGGAGGTTGAGAGGGAATTTGATTAAAGTACATTATGTGAAAATGTCCTTATGATTTTAATGCTTTAAAATGTGGCAAATCTCCCCATCCCTTCATCTATACCATTATTAACCAGGATGGTCTGATTACTACCTATGTCACTTCCTTTATCCACTTAAGAGTAGTTTTTCTATGGACTGTGTGAAAAGTTTTCTGTCTCCTCAAATTCTTTGGAGAATGCTTCTGGAGAGGAAAAAAACTCTGAGAGAAGCGTGGAGAGCTTGCTGTTGGAAGGGATAATGAAAGCAAAGAACATGGGGTTGTTTACATTCTTGACATCTCAGGCTCACTGATTATCCATCACTACAGAGACGCTCCCGCCAGCTTTTGCATCATGAGCTATGTTCCCTTGCTGCAGACCCATGGGAGCACACGTTGGCCCAGTGTCCCTGAGGCGATGCTGACGCACAGCCTTGCGAGGGGAAGCAATAGGCGCAGGGCCTCGTGATGTCACCTAGGAATCTGAGCGCTTGGACAGTTGGCAGAGTCTACTCCTACGTTTGCCAGATACGCGCTGGAAGTCTGAAGGGAATGCTGCTGCCAGAAACCAGGTCTAGAGCTAGTCAAATCCAGCACAAGGATTCTACAAACACGCACCCGTAATTGTTTTGGACACTAAAGAAGGTTAATTGTTGAAGGGCTGTTATGAACAGTAGTCAAAGAACCCCTTTTAGCAGATGGACTAACAATCTCTCCTCAATAAGAGGTAGCATGCAACCAGCTTTCCCACATCTGACCAGGGGCATTTCTTCCAACCCTGACTTCCTGAAGCCCAGATGTTCACTCAGTGGAAACTCTAGGGGGAGCTATTTTGTTTGTAATGTGGCGTGTGATCTGTCTTCAGGTAAGCAAGATGCTACTGAAATTCCAAGTTTCTCTTAAAGAAAAAAAAATTACTGATGAAATTCTAATGGGGATAGCTTCTCCCATCATGTCAGAAACCACATACCCTTCACTGGTGTAAAACCTAGGAAATAATGCACATATTCTGGGTTAGGTCAGTCAAGTATATGGATATATTGGGGTAAGAAAAGAAATGCAGGCTTGAAAGCTAAGCAAGCCTGCACTTGGAGTCTGGCTCAGCTAGTAGCTGCGTGACTGTTAAGATCTGAGTACTAAATGCACATGAGGGCTTAGCTGTTGAAAATTTCTTTTCTAGTTGGTGGAGCTATTTAGGGGGAAGTATCTTTAGATAGCAGGCTTAGTTGGAGGAAGCATATCCCGGGGGCAGGTTCTTGGGGTATATCTTGTCCCCCCCCCCCGTTTCCTGTCCAAACTGAAGCAGACATTTCCTACCTAAAACATGTTCCTACCACCAGGATGTTTTGCTAAGTGTGTGGGCCCAAGTGATTGTCTTCTGATCCCTGGGAAACTGAGTCAAAGCAAATTCTTCCTCCTTTGAGTTTTTATGTGAGTTATTTTGAATACAGTGATGAAAAACTAACGAATGAGCTAGGAGGGAGGCATTGAGCGATTGGCTTCATAACATGGTAATAGAAGCCTGTGTTCTCCACAGCTCTTATTTGGATTTAATTTGACACCTGCAAACTGACTACTCGTACGTGCTCAAAAGCTATTTCCACTCCCCTACTAGTTCTGTATACTATGAGATAATATTCCCACCTACATTCCTGTGTGGATTTTGCCCTGGTAACCACCTTCTTGCTTTTTACAAGGACAATTAGGTTCACAAAGGAGAGCACACACTCCACAGTGGTGCTTGGATGCCCCCCCCAACTCGTTCCTGTCATTGATGGGATGGCAGCAGGATGGAGCCTCCACAGAACAGTGCTTGATATTGGTGGGAAATGTATTTGTGCCCGAGCACAGATCAGGGATAAAATAATGACAAGATGGCATTTGGTTTTGTGGAGAGATCTGGGCAGTGGTTTGCAAAGGTTCCTGAACAAAAGCATCTATTTCCTGGCATGTCAAGGCTCTGCATCTGTGGCAGGCTGGGGGCTGCTCTGCCTTGTGCAGACCTCGTCTTCTGCTCAGGTTGAGACTCCTTCGAAATGCTATAAGAAACAAAACGCCTACTCCTAAGCCTCCAGCAAAGCAAAGATTGCTTTGGATCTGTTTTATGAATCACTAGTAGAAATGACTACTGGGCCAGGAAAACTGTTAGTAGTTAAAGGATACATGGAAACAAGACAGGGGAAAGCAGCAACCCACAAGGATGAGGAAACATTTTACTTACTCCTCATCTTCAGCTGTATGGATGGAAGGATCACAACGAGGAGCTATATCCTCTCAGGATATTACCTCAGAGTTTTCCTAAAGCCTTTCTAAGAGGTCTTGCTCTTACTTTTTCTCTACAGTCACATTTATACAAGCGGGTTGTATTTGATATTATCCTGGCAGCTCCTTTATTTAACAAAAGACTCTTGCTTTTTCCATGATGGTAGCCTTTAAGTTACTTCAAGGCCAGTTGTTAAAACACTTGTCCTGTTTGGAAGTATTCTTAGAATAAAGCTGGAGGGAAACTTGGGGATGATGACTCCAGTTCCCTCCTCATATAGGTGACCACACTGATTTCCCAGGGTACTACAGTGACTAGGTTCTGTGCTGTCTAGAGAACTTCTGCTTTGAATTTCCTTTTCTTAAAAAATGCTTTTATTAATTCTTTGGGAATTTAATACCTTCATACAATATATTTTTAAGCACATTTCCTCATCTCTCCCTCTCCAACTCATCTCAGATCCACTCTCTAACCTTTCCCAGATTCACCTCTTTTAAAAAGTCCAATTTGTACTGATCATATATATAGTCACATGGGTATGGGGCCCTCCACTGAAGTGTTGGCAACCTAATAGAGGCTCTCCTTCCTGCAGAAACCATTAGTGGTAAGTATATTCTCATCTAGAAAGGTTTCATGAGGCCGCCCCAAGCCAATGCTACAACACTGGTTTGATCTCATAAAACTCTTGTGAATCCGTGGGCAGCTCTGTGAGCTTGTAAGGGCAGTGGCTCTGTCATGCTTAGAGAATACTTTGGTCCTCTTTGATCTCTGGTTCTTACACCCTCCCTGTCCCCTTTCCATGACGGTTCCTGATCCTTCTAGGGAAGGATGTGTCATGTGTGGCTATGCACCCTATAGACAACTTATTCTCTGTACTTAGACCAGTTGTGAGTTTCTGCATAACCACCATGTGCTAAACAATGGAGCCTCTCTGATGAAGTCTGAGAGTTGCACTTACCTACATGAATAGAAATCTATCTAGAGGGCAGTTACTATATCCATCTAGTAAAATAATAATAGTAGATTCACTCCTGGGGCCTATGTATCACCCCAGTCATGAGTGCTTGCTTAGATTTACAGCACTGGGCATGTGTTTCCTCCTGTGGATCAAGCCTTAAATCTATCAGAAAGTGATTGCTTACCCCTTAACATTAATGACTCTGTTGTATCCATGAGCGTATATGAGAGGCTTGGAATGTAGAGGAGAGGAGAGTGTCAGGGGAGGGATAACTAACACTAAAGATACTTGAAAAAGTCACATAGAAACCTAGTAGTTTATAAGCTTAATATGAATCTAATTAGAGTTACCCTACACAGAGGAGGATGCCCCTTCCAGAAGCCATAGATTACTGAAGGCAAAGCCCAGTGCCAGGTGTGGGATGCCTCTCACTGAGTTGTTGGTCAGGGGTATCCGGGAGATGCTATAGGCAATGCAGCCTTTTGACATTGCTCTTGGTTGCTGTGGTGGTTTGAATGAAATTGGTGCCTATAGAGTCACAGGGAGTGGTACTATTAGGAGGTGTGACCTTGTTGGAGTAGTTATGATCTTGTTGGAGGAAGTGTGTCATGGTAGGGGTTGGGGTAGGGTAGGATTTGAGGTTTCAGAAGCTTGAACCAGGTCCAGTAGCTTAATCTCTCTTCCTGCTGCCTGCCAATCCAGATGTAGAACTCTCAGTTATCTCTACAGCACCATGTCTGCCTACAGGCTGCCATGCTTCTTGCCATGACAATAATGGACTGAAGTTCTGAACTAAGCTGGCCCCAATGAAATGTTTTTATTTATAGTAGTTGCTGAGGTCATGGTGTCTCTTCACAGCAGAAGACACCCTACCTAAGACAGTTTACCCAGCAGAACTTGAAAGTAAGACCTTATTTCTGAAGATACCACATGCTTTGGTCACAGAACAAGCTGATACTGACCAGGAAGCTTCTTCCCTTCTGGTCAGTTTCCTTAATATTAGACATGCAATGCAGGCTGCTAGGAGAATAAAGCCGTCAATAGTTGTAACCGGTTATGGACCCTGTGTGGCAAAGCTCGTATTTCTATCCTGATGATTGTTGACTCTGCCATGTTATCTTAGGGGACTGCTGGATAGGAAGGTTATAGCACTAATTATATTCATTTGCTGAAGACCATGTGAAATGTTATGAAGGAAGAATGATAAAAATTATGTCTGTTGCATTTTATTGTCAAAGAAAATAGATAGCAGAAGTGGTTGAGTGACTTGCTTGAGGCCAATATTATTGGTAACTAATGGAGCCAAGATTTTTAACTCATCATGTCTGGATAGCTGGTATTTGTTCAAAATGGAGGTAGTGTTGGCCCAGAGTTTCAGACTACTCAGTCTGCATTAGTACTATTCTGCCATGTGCCGGTCCTATTTCACTATGTTGGGATGAACCTGGCATTTGGAAATTTGGAAGTTTTAATGTTTGCCCAGTCTGAAAGAGAAATTTGTCCAAAGTTGTCTCTGTTCTTAAAAACATGGAAGAAAGATCCAAAATTGTTTGCTAAAGGTCATGGATATGTGTGTTTTGTAGGGGAAGCTGTAACATTCTTGGGAGATTGCTGTTCCCACTGCTTTCTTGGAGATGTTCCTTATAGCTTAGGAGAGGTAGCTCTCTTATTGGACTATAGGAAGGTACAAGATGGTTCTTCATGCTTCTTGGAATTAGTAATCATGATTTAATTAGTTGCTTTTGGAGAGACAGACTATAAAGCCACATATGTTTGTGAAATGAAGTCACCAACCCTGGGTGCCATGATCAGTGATTATAATCAGAAAGCAACTCTTTGAGAGAAGCAGGAGGAATGACATAATGAACAAATGGTCCAGTGCAATTCAATGAGGCACGATGAAAACTTTGCATGTGCTTTCTCTTCACCTGGTTATATTACGCCTTGATTGTTGTGGTCCTGATCCTAACATGAACAGAATGGAAGGCAGGGTGGAGACAGGGGGAAGAAATGGGCCCTGGTGATATCATGCAGATGTCCAAGCTATTGGCTTCATAAGCCAGTTTCTACCTTGAGCATTTTTGATGCAAGGGCTAACAGATCAGTTTCTCTCTTTCCTTGTCTCTGTATCATGTCCCCATTTCTTTTTGACTTGTCAGTTCAAGGTATGTATTCATACCTGTGGAGAATGCACAAATTTTACTCTGACAGTAGATTGCTTTGCCTAAGTCACCCAGTGCACCTTCAAGACGGAAGAGAAGAAATACTGAATCAGACGCCTTTTCAGGATGGTTGTTTTATTTATTTTGCTATTTGTTGTTTTTGTGATGGATGTGTCAGAAACTCTCCAGCTGAATTCTTTGTGCCTTGATTGTGATCTTCCATGCTCTTTCTTTTCTATTCTCTGAGTGGTCCTTGGATCCTGTGCTTATAAAAGAATGAGGAATGGCACATGTCTATAGGAAATAAGAGGATAGCAACCAGAAACAGGTCAAAATGATTAAAGCAGGGGTGGGAGTGAAGTGAAATATCTTGTTTGAGGCTGACTTTATTTTTCCAAAAGTTTCTACAAATTGAGAAAGGCACAATTAAGAAAGGCTTGCTTAGAAGGCTGTGTGCTCCCAATTAAAATTGAAATTAATTAAAAGCTGTGCCCACAGAGACAGCATCTCTCTTTTGAAATAGAATCCTGGCACTGGAACTCACTGGCATGGAAATTAGACTGACACAAGATCCTTTGTCTGTGAATTGGCCAGTCTGGATCCATAGATTTGGAGGTGTGATTGGTCATCTTGAATCATGTCACTTGCAGAGCAATTGTGGAATGGACATTTCCACAAGAAAATCAGCATATAAAGTTAATGAATGGAAACCAGGAAAGTAACAGAAAACATCTAGCCTAAAGTTTTCTCCAGCATTGTATATTAGTCCATTTCATACCACTGTAATAAATTACCCAAGGCAGGCTAGCTTTATAAACAAAAGATTACTTAATTCAAAATTTTGCACATTCAAGGGCGTGGTATTGCCACAAGCTAAGCTCCAGTGAGGAACTCTTAGCTATGTCACATCATGCTGATCTCACAGGAGCAAAGCTCACATTGCTAAAGTTGGAACCCATAGCTAAGGACTGAGGTGCAATCCTATCTTCAAATGACACACATCTAGTTGAGTTAAGAACCTCTAGCAAGCACCACCTCATAAAGCCTCCACAACATGCCACGATGAGAACTAAGTTCCTGGTATATAATGTTTAGAAGTCTGGCATACCCAAGCTGTATCAAACAGACACTGTATAGAATTCTTCAATGATACATTTTCTAAGCACTTTTAGTTGTTGTTGTTTAAATAAGAATTTTGTTAGATTTGTAGAAAATACACCCTTTTTCTATACTGGAGATTTCATATGCATGGGTATTAGTACCAAAATACTGAAATTCTTCGAATCTTAGATAATATTTATGGCTTACAATACTGAAAGAGTAAATATTGAATATTATGAAAGCATAGAGACTTCATTTTTTTGTTTGTGTGTTGTATGACCTTACTGTGGAGCCCCTAAAGAATGCATTGGTATAAATAATGTCAGAGGTCTAAAGCCAACAGCATTTCAGAGGTAGTTTTTTTAAGTCCATATGCCCTAAGCTGTGTGAATGGTTCACTCCATAGGACTTTCTCAGTGGTCTGACTACAGAAGAAGAACACATTGCTTGGGGGCAGATAACTGCCCAACTTCCCAGAGCAGTACTTAGAGTTACTGTGTCCCATGGAAAGAAGTTTCCCTTTGAAAACCAAAACTGCATGTTGTGTTGTCCCAAAGACTGTGTCATAGGATATGAAGATATTCCTTCCACAAACTCTCTGTCTGTCTCTTTCTCCCCCTCCTCTTTTCTATGCTAGAAATCAACCCAAGGACTTCAAGTAGTCTAAAAATGTGCTCTTCTACTGAGCTTTTAACCCCAACCCTCAACACATTTTCTTTATTCCTTTTGGGAAAATTGGACACTGATATGATTTATTAATTTAAAAATCTTTCTGACGTAAGGAGATGGCTCAGGGACTAAGATACCTGCTGGACAAACATGACAACAGGGATGAGATGAAAGATAGAGACAGGAGAGGCAGTGAAAGCTCACAGACCAGTAACTGAGGTACTTAGTAGAAAGCAATAAGAGATCCTGCTTCAAACAAGGTGGGAAACAGGCTGCCCTCTGATTTACACATATGTTCTGTGGTAAATTATGCACCTACATTCACAAACACACAAATGTGTACACTGAAATCCCTTACTTACACACCTACACACACACCATCACACCATCACACACACCTCCATGTCTCCCATCACACCCATAACACCACACACACACACCAAAGACACACTATATACATACATATGAAATACATCTTTCATACCTGGGGAGTTTGTTTTGTTATAATGTAAAGACAGATGCATTCAATAAAAACAAAGCATGTGTTAGACAAACAGACCTTGCTAGGTAAATGGAGCACTGGAAGACAGTAAAATGGTTCTCCTTGTTATCCAACTTTCCATTTCTTGGTTTTGTACTTCACCTTTTCGAGACAGGATCAACCATGCTCGCCATTTCCTTTGTAGTGAATGCTACCGGTTTTTATTACTGTGTTTTGCTGACATGATATGCAGTATTTGACTTAAAAGAAGTATGGGCAGCTTTAATTTCAGCTCAGCTTTTTTTTTTAGGGAACTTTTCTCTTAAATGCTGGGAGTTGAAAACTGTCTTGTGGCAAATTTCATGAACCCACAGACATTACTGTAAATAAAGCAAGCTCTCAAGTCAGAGACTTGAATCTGCCCTGGGAGATCAACTTTCACAGCAAGCTGTCAATTTTATCTTATAAATTCGGATGAGCGGTTAGCGTGTTCTGTGTCATCTTTGAAGCTGGATTGTTCTCTTTTCTCCATCGTGTCCATCAGAAAGGAGACTTCTTGTCTCATCTGGGCTTGCACATTTCTCTTTAGGCAATCACCACCTCGCCCCTGTCTCTGAGTGTCATTTCTTTGTTGTTATTCACATTCATCAACTTCTGAGTGTTTTTTTCTTCTAGAACTCTGAAGGGCTTGCAGGTTAAACTGTAACCAGTTATGAAGATATTAACACCTTGTGAAGCCACTCTGCAGGCTTTGGTGTGACTTTCCATCAGATCTGGAGGAAAATATCATTAGTATTCTTGCCTCTTTACTTTTTTGAGCAGGAGATAAAAAGAGTGAGAATGAGAATGTGTGTGTGGGGGGAGAGAGAGAGGGAGAGAGAGAGAGAGAGAGAGAGAGAGAGAGAGAGAGAGAGCAGCAAGCAGAGACCAAGAGAGATAGAAAAATGTAGTTTAGAATCATTTAGGTTGGAAGAATACAATCTAGGGGGAAAAGAAAGTTAATTTCTTCAACACATTCTCTCATGTACATTATCAAGAAGCATTTGAATCTAGACATGCAAAGTATTTGTCAAAGAACCCTCACTACTGCCCTATACTTTGTGAGACAAAAATCAAAATTTGAAACCATCTAAAATTCCAAATATGTGGATCTCAATGTTCCTAATGCTGTTATCTTTAATATAGTTCATGTTGTGGTAATCCCTCAACCACAAAATTATTTTTGTTGCTACTTCATAAGTGTAGTTTTACTACTGTTATGGATTGCAATGTAAATATCTGTGTTTTCTGATGATCTTAGGAGACCTATGTGAAAGGGACATTTGATTCCACAAAGGGGTTGTGATCTATAGGATAGGTGCCATCAGCATAGTGTAAAATTGTTTTCCTTACAAAAGAAAGCATTTAATTTAATTTGGGCCTTGCTTACAGTTTTGGAGGGTTAGTCCGTGACCATCATGATGGGAAACAGACAAGCAAGATACTGAAGTAGTAGCTGAGAGCATTACATTCTGATCTGTAAGCATTCAAACATATGTGCCTGTGAGGGCTATTCTCACCCAAACCACTACAGGCCTCTACAAGAGTTCTACAAATGTGAAAGTAGACATCGATTTTTTTTTTACACTGAATTGATTAAAAAGAAAACTCTTGGAGTGAGCAGAATGTCCCTCAGAAACATCTCTCTTTGTGTCTCATAAATGACTTGTGTATCTGTAATAAAAAGTATAATTTTCCCAGTCCCTCCACTCTGCCACTTCAATGCCCTTGCTTTTACTCTGAAGTGCTCCATGGCGGCTGTAAGAGTGACGCATCATATTCTGCCATGTCTCTTCTAGAGACGTCTTCCTAATGTTTCATTCCTCTTGTACTCACCTAAAGGATAAAGAAAATATGCTCAAATGCTCAACAAAGCTAGCTATTCCAACACGCACATCCACTGTCCTTTCCTCGTCTTGCCCTCCTTTCTCTCCATCTTTCCCTTCTCCTCAACGCCCCCTTCTCATGCAAATTTACAAAATTTGCCCCATTATAATGAATTTCAGAATTATGTTCACTAAATACTATCAGCATTTACCATTATGGACCAAATATATATCTTTAGGCAAGTTGACATAAGTACAGTACATATTTCAAATCAATTATTCAAAACAGGGAAACATTTCAGTTCCAAAGCATTTGTGACCCACAGTTTGAGAACCGCTGGAATACTGTAATCTTATACAGTGTTTAGGAAGGATGAAATAGGCTTACCCATTCAGGAAATAGAATTATAAGGAACCAAGATAATTGAACAAGTGTTGTTCTAGTAGACTTGTTTCTAGTGACATTCATGTCCGGGTCACATCCATATAAATACATACAGACTCCAATAAGTAGTTACTCAAGCTTCAGAATTTGAGGGTAATTGATGGAAGGATTTTGCAGCTACTGGGGTGTAAACCTCCATTTAAAAAATATGAGAATTTTGTATAAATATTTTAAGATATGCACGGACAAAAATAATATGTGGTAAAGCTCTCTAATTTTACAATTCTCATTTTCAAAGACTTTCACAGTGAGCACAGCTCTCTAGCATGAGTGATGGGTGTGGTTTTGTGCTGTGAATTGCATGAGGCAATCTTGTATGGTGTTTCCTCACCTAGACTGGTCCCTACATCAA
The DNA here is from genome assembly GCF_017639785.1 of Mesocricetus auratus. Classification (NCBI taxonomy): domain Eukaryota; kingdom Metazoa; phylum Chordata; class Mammalia; order Rodentia; family Cricetidae; genus Mesocricetus; species Mesocricetus auratus. Next base: position 154,487,525 of record NW_024429266.1, on the reverse strand, counting down.
CTACTTAGAAAGAAAGCCATGCAAAACCATCAATACCCGTGTCTCTAGCTTCTATGACAAGATTCTTCTTCTTTTTGTTTTGTTTCTTTGTTTAGTTGTGGATTTTTCTTTTTAATTTGTTTTTCAATGGGGAGGGGAGGTTGTAAGAGCAGAGGGTAGATTCTAGGAGATTGGGAGATGAGTGGAATTAAAAATGCATGATGTGAAATCCACAAAGAATAAAAGTAAAAAAATAAGTAAAAACCATACCCCTCTCACAAAGAATTTTCAAAGTAAGTTTTATAAGTTTAGATTTTTCTTTTCTTCAATACACACACACACACACACACACACACACACTTCTTAGTGTGTGTGGATTCAATACTTGTGTTTGGTTTTCAAGTGGGTTTTATTGTATAATAAGCAGGGTAACTCTAGTGAAGAAGTAATTAACTGATGGGTAATCCAATCCAATCAATCTACTAAATTAAGAAGTGGATAGAAGACAACTATTCATGCTGTATATCCAGTAGTCTTACTACTTAGACCTAGGAGAAGTCTGCATAGCTCAGTGGTGCAACATGGGTGCTTACTGTGGTGGTCCCGTGAATCAAGTCCACAAGACCATTTCTTCAAGCAGACTGGGAATTGTGTTCTATTTGTTCTGCTGTTCTGCATCTTTTTATTATTGCTATTGTTTGCAGTGCTGAGGATCAAACCCAGAATTTCTTCATCCTAGATAATTGCTCGGTTGCAGAGCCACACCCCCATCCATCTTTTCCATTTTCCTTTTGGAGACAGGGTCATACTATGTATCCCAGATTGGCTTCAAGCTTGCAATCTCCCTGCTTTAGCCTTCCCAGTGCTGGAATTATAGGTATGCACTGGATGACTAGCTGTTCTACTTTTTACATGGCCTCATTGTTTCCTTTCTCTCTTCACTCACAGATGATCTGGATAAGACACAGATAGGTGAACATCTCTGGCCATGCTGGCCATTGTCTCACTTACTGTGTTCTCTTCACATGTCAGACAGTTTTACTTACTAAACTGACCCTTTGTTTCCGTCTAGGAAGGATGAGACTACATAATGCAAGATAGAAGGCGAGTGTCAGAGAGGCAGTTGATTCTGAGGTAAACTGTGATGCAATTGTCTCTGTTGTCATCTGTCTCCATCATCATTGGGTTATCTTCTGTGATGGTTAATCTTGGTGGTCAGCCTGGCACACTTGGGGAAAGGAACCTCAACAGAAGAACTGCACCCATAGGACTGGCCTATGGGCACATCCGTTGGGCATTTTCTTGATTGCTACTTTATGTAGGAGTGCCTTGCCACTGTCGGTGGTATCATCCTTAAGCAGGGAGTCCTGGGCTGTATTTGAAAGATGGCTGAGCAGAAGTTAGATGGGTTGTGACTTGGAAATGTAAATCAAATACATTCCTTCCTCCCCAAGCTACTTTTGGTCATGCACAGTGTTTATCACAGCAACAGGAAGGGAACTAGGACATCTTCAAAACTACCAGTTATGTGGCATTTCAATGGTTAGTCTTGATCGTTTACTTCATGAGATTTGGAATCACCATGGAAACAAGTGTCTGGATCATTCTGTGAGGGATTATCTGGTTATTAGACTAACGGATGTGAAAAGACCTAGCCCAAATGAAGGCGGAACAATTCCACAGCATGGATCCAGGACTGGGTAAAATGGAGGCAGTGAGCTGAGTATCAGTATTTATCACTTTTATGTTTTCTGGTGGTGGACATGTATGACCTCCACTTCCCACCACCATACACTCCCTGCCATGACAGACTGTATCCCTGAAACTGTAAGACAGAAGTCCTTCTTTGAAGTTTTTTCTTGTTGGTTTGCTTCTTTGTCAAAGAAACAAGGAAAGTAAGTAACACAGACATTAACCAGGAGCCAGGAGCCAGGTCCTGAAGTGGGTTTAGTATTTTATTTTACAACCTGCTAGGGTGGTGCTGTTATCTATTTGCATAAATGAAGATTTAAGCCAATAAGGCTTAAGAAATTTATTCAAGGTCATATTGGCTACGAATTACCTTTCTTGTTTCTGAAGAAAATGGTCTACTGTTAGGATTCGGTTTCTGGGCAAGAAAATACACTGTTATGTATAATAAGGGGGTGGTCACAGAGTGAATTCTCTCAACAAGCTTTTCCCTCAGTGTATACAGCTTATTAGTTTACAGGGGACCCTTTGGCTTTTTTGAAAGCATGTATTGATTTTGTTGTGTGAGAAGATTTACAGACACAATTTGTCAGCCTTGGATGCCATTGAAACCTCCCCTGCTTTGGCATGGATAGGAAGGATGCTTGTGAAAGGAAGGCCACATAATGTCATCATTTGGCCTCATTTGTGAAATGGATGGCTGTGTTCCTGACACAGAGAAAGATGCCCAAAGCCATCTGAAAGATGAAAGGGATAAACTTGAAGCAGGACTGCTGCGAGATCACAACCTAAGCATCTAAAATGTTAGTTCAGACAAAAGGACAGCGGAGAACTGCCAGACTCGTCACACTGAAATGGATAATTAGAATTTTAACAGCATGTAGGGAAACTTTCTTTGCTCAAATCTTGGGAATTACCTCATGCTACAGGAGAGAATGTTTTTCGTAACTCTTGGCTATGGCTATTGTTACTATGTAGTTATGATGTTTTCATTTTGTCAGGCCTTGCTATCTGGGTATGTATGTTTGTTATATTTTACAGTAAAAATTCCTTTTCAAAGCTCCAGGCTAATTTTAGTATAAATAGTAAGATTGTCCTAACTTGGGTAGGTCATTAAAACAACATCTAGCCATTAACTGGATCAAAATCAAAGAACACAGTATATCAGTTCTCCATCTCAGATATCACCCAGTGTTGAGGATTTTAATTTCTCCCCAGTTAGCCTGAAGCAGCTGTTAGCCTAAGTAACTAGGTTGTAAATGCAAAAGGATCAAGTGCTAGTCTTTGGTCATACCCAGAAGGAATATTTTCTGCAACCTTCTACTAATATCACCTGTGGTGATATATTGTTTATGATTTATTAAAGCTTTCCTGAGGATTCAGAAAGCAAAGTCAGTCAAAAGTTATAGAAGCTGAACAATGGTGGTACACACTTTTAATCCCAGGACTCAAGATTAAGAGTCTCTGAGTCTAAGACCACCCTGGGCTACCAGAGAGTGAATTAGAGCTCACACCTTTAATCCCAGGACTCATGAGAGGCATTTAAAACAGGAGCAGGGTCCCAGAGCTGGCATTCATTCTCCAGTCACACTGAAGATAAGAAGACATAGAGTTTTAGGATTCTCCAGACACATTGAGGAGAGCATAGCAGTCTGGGATTACAGTCTGAGGTTTGGTGGAATCAGAATTGCAATCCAGTCTGAGTTAGAGTTCAAGAGCTAGTGTTTGGCTGCTTTGCTCTTCTGATATGCAGCTTGAAGCCTGAACCCCAGTATCAGTCTTTGGATCTTTTATTTTTCGTGATACATTCACCTATCAGATTTGGAAATTATAAAGATGGATTTTCCCAGGGGTGAAATGCATGGTGAAATACAATAATGTTGAAATGTGGTTATTTCATACAGCACTTTCTATAAATGTTTATGTTCCATATAACCTTGAAAGTTGTATATTGAAGTCTATACTAATAATGACAAAATCTTGATGTCTATAAAAAATCAAGACTATAATTTTATAGTTACATAAGTTACTATATTAATTACACATATTAAACGTGTGTGTGTGTGTGTGTGTGTGTTTGTGTGTGTGTTTGTGTGATGGTGGAACCACACAAAAGGGTTAAGGTATTTTTGGATACATCTGAAGGAGTTTGATTTTTAGCATTGCTTTGCCTCCTCTCTGGAAGCTGCCACATTATGTCTCTCTTTATCTACTGAGACATCCTGTTGATATAGAAAACTAACAAACACAGGGGATCTCCCCTTTTCCCTCTTACCATGAACAGCATGATGGAATACATAGGTATGAAGTCACATGTGCAACACAGTGGAATTTCCATTTCTGGTCATATCTGGTGTGTAATAGGAAGCAAAGGAAAAGAAAGGAACAGTGACAGCAGCATGTCGTGATACTAGAAATAGATTTTAAAAACTTTCATTATTTTTGAATTGAGAATGTTTTCACCTGCCCATTTCCCACAAAGTGTCTTTTTTTTACTGCTTCCTGTTTCATCTTTGACCCTGCGAATTCATAATTTTGGAGTAAGAATCTCAGAAAAAAAGCATTGGACCAAACCATCTAATGACAAACTAAACATTCCTAAGAACTCAGTCCTCTAGAGAAAAAATGAGAATGACCAAAACAAAAGTCACCTTTTGTGGTGCCGGGGAGTTGGCCAGAGGGTGAGGTGTTTGCAATATGAGCATAAGGTCCTGAGTTCATATTCCCAGTACTCATGTAACAGCCAGGAAGGCTTGGTGCCCTCCTATGCTATAGCTGATGGGAAGCAGAGACAAGGGATCTTTGGTACAGTGGGTTAACTAGACTGCAGAAAACCAGCTAGCTTCAGGCTCAGTGAGACTGAGTGGACAGTATCCAGGAGGACACCTGTTGTCAATCTGTGGTCACCACAGAAACACTTGCACATGCACACATGGGGACTTAACCATGCCCACACCCACCACACACACATGTGTAGCATGGATAATATAAACCCAGAGACAGATACTGGGGTTCAAGTTGAAGATCAGAGAAGCAAAACAGCCAGCCAGTAGTTCTTACCTCTACCAAAGCTGAAATAGAGACCCTGTCTTCCCTGTGACTGGAAACTGAATCTCTCATGAGACCCCTCGCTTCTTCCTTGTATACCTCTCTAGTGCTGAGATTAAAGGCGTGAGCTCTGTTATTCTTTTAGAGTGATTCACTCTTGTGTAGCCCTGGGTGATCGTAAACTCACAGACATCAGATCCACCTTCCTCTGTCTCCTGAGTTCTGGGATTAAGGGTGTGAGCCACCACTGCCCAGCTTCTAAATCTAACTAGTATAGCTAGCTTTGCATTCTGATCCCTCGGCAAGCATTGTTAAATCACAAACAATATCATCACACAAATGTATATACCAAATAATCTTCTTTTTATGAACTTTGGAAATTAAGTGGAGATTAATAGCAACAATTTTGGTAAGAACAGTAAGATTTTATAGTGTTTTAAAACTTGCCATTATGTCACTCACTTGTCTAGACAAAGTGAACCTTGAAAAGCATTATCTTTGCCACTAGGTATATCTGGGAAAACTAGAAGCCAATCAGACACTGTGAGTGAAGGATGTGTTTGGAGTCTTACTAAGACCAATCCCTAGAATAGTTTCATTGTTTGGTTGTCTGGAAGCCTCAAGAGGAGCTGCGGGCTAAGGCTTGTTTATTTTGGTCTGATATAGAATTCATTCTACATGGATAGTATCTCCAAGGCAGTAGTCTTTAAAATAAAAATCCAGAGGTTGGAGAAATGGGTCTGAAGTTAGAGAACTTATTGCTATTGTAGAAGACACAGGTTCTGTTCCCAGTGCCCACATTGCTGCTCACAATTGTCTACAACTCCAGTTCCAGTGGATCTAATGCCCTCTTCTGATCTCTGCAGTTACCAAACATGCATGTGGTACATTCATACACATAAAATAAAAAAGTCTTATAAAAAACTAACCAAGCCAAAAAAAGTTTTTAAAGACAATTATCAGCAGTTGTTTGACAACACAACTCTCTGAAGCACAATTACCAACTAAAACTAACAAGAAGCTGACCCACAAACCAGATCCAAACAGAAAACAAGCCCCAAATCAAAACAAACACCCTTTCCCCAAAATCTTAAAAACTGTAAAAGTGGATGCTTGTAGGGTCATTAAAATGGCTCTGGCCCATTCTTGTATTATAAAAAGCTCCAGAAATTCCAATGAACATCTAATAAACTCACAAAACAATTTTAGCTAGGTTGTAGTCAAAATTTGAAATACCTCCACAAACTCCTGTGTTTGAACACTTGGTCCCTAGCTTGTTGGGATATTGAGCCTAGCTGGTAGAAGTAGGTCCCTAAGGATGAGCTTTTGAAGGTTATCCTCATCCTGAAATTACTGTCTTATTATTTCCTGGATCACCATGATGTAAATAGTCTCAAACATATAATAGTACAGCCATGAACTGATCTACTTTGCCATTAACTGAGGATATTTGAAAGGGTGAGTGCAAAGAAATCTTTTCTTCCTTGTTTCTGCCAGGCTTTGTGGTCAAAGTGGTATAAAAGTAAGCAATGCAGTTAATAAGTGAGTTCAATTAAGTTGAAGGACATAAGATCAATATACAACACTCAAGTGTTACATATACATTGAAAATGAAATTAAGAAAGCCATTCAATGTGGAAAAATATCAAGGAATAGGAGGATCAAATGGGGATGGGAGTGAGAAGAGGAAGGCAAGGGAGGGTATACAAGGAGGGGCGGCTAAAACTAAGGGCCATTTGAGAGGTCATGTGCAAATCTAGTACAGTGGAAGCATCTTAAAATATATACATAATAGGAAGGCAATCTAAATGAAACCAGCTGGACAGCTCTAATCATGAAATGAAGTGTCCAGTACCAGGAATGGGTTAAATATAATGGAGTTGTTGGCAAAAGGGGTCTGACAGGGACCCCCAAACAACTCAGGCTATTGCTGAGACTTTTGTTTGCTCTCCACAGACTGACAGTAAGGCCCTATTGCAGAAGACAACACTAAAACAACTCAATGAACTCAGAGAAGTTGAGCTGATGCCTACAAAGAGCCTTCACTCCTACAGATTCATGTTTGTAGTACTAGAAAGTATTGTGTACTCTACCAAGGGAGAAAGGTAAACATCAAACCAGTTACAAATCCTTCAGTCAACAATGATGACCTGCCTGCAAGACTCATTAGTGTAGTAATGGTACAAAGCTTATGGGAGTAACCAAGAAACATCTAATTTGGTTTAAGACCCATTCCATGAGATGGAATCCATCCCCAACACTGATGACGTGGCCAAGAACCTGAGACTAAATAAACTAAGGACTTAAGGGAAAACCAAACACTGCTGTTTTCCTAAAGGAACATAGCACTAAAATGACCTCAGGTCTGTGCCTTGCTCAGCTATCATCAGAGAAGCCTCAGCAATAGCCTGAGTTGTTGCAGTAGGTGGAAACACAGAGACCCACAGACAGACAATAGGTGGAGAGTGAGAAGCTTTAGATGTCTTCATCAAATCCTTCCTTTTGGGTCTCAGGGAACTGATGGGGGAAGTCCTTCTGTGTATATGTTGTCCTATTGGTTGATAAATAAAGCACTGTTGGCCAATAGGGAAGCAAGATAGGTGGGACTAGGAATCAAAGAGGGTTCTAGGAAATGTAGTCAAGAGTAGAGAGTCGCCATGTGATCTTGGGAGGAGAGGGCACAAGTTTGTTGTTCTCAGTAAATATATATTAGTAAATTATGGGTCATCATTAAGTCAGAGCTAGCCATTAAGAAGCCAGCTTCATAATTAATATAATTATTCGTGCGTTATTTGGTGGCTGAGACGGTGGCGGGACCCAGGTAGCTGGTGGGAAAGAAATCACATTACAGGAAACCTTATGGAAGAGGAGGCAGAAAGAGGAGTGAATACCATGGAAACAAGGCCTTCTCAACACAGCACTATTGAAACACATATAAACTTACAGAGACTGAAGCAGCATACACAGGACCTACATGCGTCTGTGCTAGATGGGGTCCCAGTGCTGAGAGAGGAAGTAGATACAAGCTTCTATCCATAACCCAGAAGCTCTGTCCAATTGATAGCTACTGGCAAATGAAAAAAAAAGTAGTTTTCGCCTACAGGGTCTCACTGGGGATATAAACCATTCTTAAGGGCAGGCCCCATACCCAGCAGTATATGGCTGACATAAAATGAACTCAACAGAGGGAAACAGAAAGAAAGAAAAAGAAAAAGGAAAGCAGCCTTGTTTTTGAAAGTTAAAGTCATCATTAATTGAAGTCAAGGACAACCTTAGGAAGTGGAAATGTATCCCATTCCTACTGAATTGGAAGAATTAACTTTAAGATAACAATTGCTCCTCCAGTTGCTCTACAAGTTCAAGGAAATCTTTTTTTTTAATCTAAGGTGCCCTTCTTTGAAGAAATAGAAAAGCTGAAATTCTGATGAACCCAGAGAAGCTAAAACAATCTTGCAAAGAAGAACAAAGATGGAAAATTCATACGTTCTCATTGTATATCTTCTGCACATCTACAGAAATCCAGCCAGGCAGTGGTGGCACACGCCTTTAACCCCAGCACTCGGGAGGCAGAGGCAGGCGGATCTCTGTGAGTTTGAGGCCTGGTCTACAGAGCTAGTTCCAGTACAGCCTCCAAAACAATGCAGAGAAACCCTGTCTCGAAAAACCAAAAAAAAAAAAAAAAAAAAAGAAAAAGAAAAAAGAAAAACAACTCTTTGTCGAGTTCTGTTTTTATAGTTGACTTATAAAATTATTTAATAATTTGATTATTTTTGATTATTATATCCTTATTAAATATATTGTTTGAAAATATATTCTCTCATTACTTGTTTTTAACTTTATTGATGGTATACTTTAATGTAAATGTTTTTAATTTTTGTTTTTTTTGTTTTTGTTTTTGTTTGTTTGTTTGTTTGGTTTTTTTTTTGGCTTTTTTGAGACAGGGTTTCTTTGTGGCTTTGGAAGCTGTCCTGGAACTCGCTTGGTAGTCCAGGCTGGTCTCGAACTCACAGAGATCCGCCTGCCTCAAATGTTTTTAATTTTGATGGTGGCCAGTTATATATGCTTTTAGCATCATTTCTAAGAAAGTACATATCTGATCTCATAAAAGTGAATGCTGGTTCTTACTCGTACATCTATGCTCCTGTGTGAGTTCATCCTGAGTGATATGAGATCAGGGAACAACATCTTTCCCTTGTATACATCCATTCATCACATCACATGATTCTCTAAAATCTATATGCTGCTGTTCCCTGAGATGTCTGGGCACTATTCTAAAACAGTCAATTAACCAAAAATGTCAAGCTTTATCTCTAGATGCTCAGTTCTACTCTACTGATCTCCGTTTGTGTATCTTTATGGCAGAACTGTGCTGTCTGGATTTCTTTTCTTTTTGGTTTTACGAGACAAGTGCTGGGATTAAAGGCATGTGCCACCAACGCCCAGCTTGACAAAGAGTTTTTATAGATTTCTCCTCCAAAGAAGGCATACAAATATCCAAAAAACACACGAAAGCATAAGTGGAAACTACATTAGCTATTGTTTGACACCTACCAGGAGTGTTAGAAAAAAAAGGTCACAGCAAGTGTTTGGAAGGCTGTAAAGAAAAAAGAACTCTCACACATTACTAGTAACTTTACAAGAAACAAAAATAGGCCAGGGTTTTGACCCCTTTGGATTGCATATCATAATAGTAGTGAATTTACAGTTATGAAGTTATGTAGTAGCAATGAAATAATTTTATGGTTGGGGTCACCACAACATGAGGAACTGAGGGATTGAGAACCACTGATGAAGACATTTAGAAGTCTTGATAGTTCTTCAAGATAGGGGTCTCGTATGGTCCAGAAATTCTAATGTTATGCATGTACTCTGGAAATTGAAAATATATATTCACATACCAAAAATTTTGATGTAGTTCATTCATTTCCATCAACATAAAGTTTTTAAATTGTATTTTTATGTGTATGATTGTTTTGTCATGGATGTATGTCTGTGCACCTCTCACCTTCAGTGTCTGTGGAGGCCAGAAGAAGCTGGATCCCCTGGAACTGGAGTTACAGATTTTTCTTTTAAAATTCATTTTATATACCAACCACAGTTTCCTCTCCCTCCCCACCCTCTCCTTCCCTCCCCCCTCCTCTTCCCTTCCCTCCCCTTCTTTCCCCTTCCCACCCCCCCATCCACACCTCAGAGAGGGTAAGGCCTCCCATGGGGAGTCAACTAAGGCTGGCATATTGAGATATTTCTTAGCAGTTATTTTTCTTTTGAGAATTCTGTTCAGATCCCAGACTCCTTTTTCAAATGGGCCCTTTGTTTTGATTCTTAGTGTTTTGAGTTCTTTATATATTCTAGATATTAATCCTCTGTCAGATGTACAGCTGGCAATGATTCCTTCCCATTCTGTGGACTTCCTCTTCAAATGGCTGTTTCTCTAGCTGTGCAGAAGCTTTTTAATTTTATGAAGTCCCACTTGTTGATTGTTGGTCTTAGTTCTTGTGCAAATGGAGTTCTATTCAGAAATTCCTTCCCTACATCTATATAATGCCTATGTTTTCTTTAGCTGTTTCCGTGTTTCAGGTTTCATATTTAGGTCTTTGATCTATTTAGAATTAGTTTTTATACAAGGTTATCACAGGTCTAATTTCATTCTTCTACACATGACATTCAGTTTTCCCAGCACCATTTGCTGAAGGTCCTTCCTTCCTTCCTTCCCTCCCTCCCTCCCTCCTTTCCTCTCTCTTTTTCTTTCTTCCTTATATTTTTTATTTAAAAAATTTTAATTTTACATACCAACCCCAATTCCCCCACCTTTTATGCTACCCCCCCTATACTCCCCTTCCCACCCCCATCCTCTCCTCAGACAGGATAAAACCTCCCTTGGGGAGTCAACAATATCTGGCATACCAAGTTGAAGCAGACCAAGACCCTCCCCACTGTATCAAGGCTAATCAAGGTATCCCACCATAGGGAAAGGGCTCTAAAAAGCCAGTTTGTGCACCCAGGACAAGTCCTGCGCCCACTGCCAGGCCTACCCTAACAGACCAAGTCACATAACAGTCACCCACATTCAGGGGGCCTAGTTCAGACCCATGCAGGTTTCCCAGCTATTAGTCCAGAGTCCATGAGCTCCCACTAGCTTATGTCAGCTCTCTCTGTGGTTTTTCCCCATCATGATCTTGACCCCTTTTAATCATATGATCCTTCCTCCCTCTCTTCAACTGAACTCCAGGAGCTCAGATCAGTGCTTGGCTGTGGATCACTATATCTGCTTTCATCAGTTACTAGATTTATGTTCTATGATGACAATTAGGCTAGTCACTAATCTGATTAAAGGCCCATTCAGGCACCCTCCCCACTATTGCTAGGAGTCCTTTCTGGCCTCTGTACTGTACACACATGTATAGGCATGCTCACCCATCTCCACACACACATATGTGCATACACACATACACACATTGAATTGATGGTGATGGTTTCACAACTTTGTGTGTGCTTTAAAACACTGAATCGTACACCTTAAAAAGATTCTTCAATGGAAAAAGATAAGAGCATAGTGCATCCCACTTATTCCCAAGCAATGCTCTCAGGATTTTTGTGGGAGGATGACTCAGCAGAACTCAGTATTTTCTAACTTAGATTTAAAAATGAGCCAAGCCATTTTGTGGTACAGCAAACATATTACATAAGACATAATCACTACACATCACTGTTGCAGACTGTATCAACCAAACAGGTTTCTTCCCAAACACCATATGGAGATAGGATTCACTCATAAGTACAGCCAAAATGTTTTGGTATTATATGCAGGGCTTGGGTTGGCAGAGACAGAGATGCAGAAATTAAGGCAGATCAACACAGGCCTGCACACTTTATACTTCATCAACAAGAGTAAAAGGTCCTTCTTAGATCCTTAACTGTCCAGCCTGGCACTCTCTACTGATTACCTGCAACAGATAATGGCTCGTCTGCCAAGAACTACTAATTATTTTAGATTGTGAAATTTTACTGTGATTAAATTAATTAAAATCTGTCTCCTTGCCATTCTAAATAAAGCGCCTAGAGTTTAAGCGATCTCTTACTTACATTGGACAGCCTAGAATTTAAGCAATCTCTTAACTTACATTGGGCAGTGTCTTGAAAGGGAATTGGTGACTCCTGGGAAGAGAACATCAAACTCCTAGCTTAATGTTAGTAAAAGATGCTGAACAACTGGAGAGTTGAGCCTTTTGGCAACCGAAATGGTTTAGGTCTCAAGTGGCCAGCCACATATTTTTGTTGTGGTTGGCTTAGTCTATTTCTTTTCAGGCAGACCTCTTTACTTAATGTTCACATTTGATTTTATTACTAACGTTAGCATACTTCCATACCTTTGATTCCAGGGGAATATATTACAGAGAGACAGTCTGGATGAGCTGATTTCCATTGCTGTTAGAAATAATGAGATGCATTAAAAGGATGGGAATACATAGGAAGTCTCAAGTTTTAACTTCAAGACTCTAAATTATACATTCATATTCATATATATATATGTATAACATGCTTATGCGAGGGTGATATAAGCAATGTGGCACACATAATAAAGTGTAATTGCAAAAGTGGATTGTAATTTAAATGTTCCCTGAGAACAAATGATTCTCATTTGTGTATTGCTCATTGATAGACTGACAAGTCATTTCAGGAAGAGGGTGAGCAATAGATCAAACATAGCACTTCCTCCCTGGTGAACTTCTTTGGGCCATATGAGATATACATGCTGTGAATACATTATATTTATCTTTAATTTATCACAACAAGACAAATAAAGAGGCTTTGAGCAGTCACCTGCAAACTGAATTATCTGGTATAATTCCTACATTTTAAAGAATCTGGGCTAGAACTTCTTTGTTTGTATCTGATTTATACCGTAAAATCCCCATGTGGCTATGAACACAGTAATCTTGAAGAGTAATTTAGGTTGTTGGCAGATGTCTCTCAGTGACTGAGTTTTTTCTAGACAATGTATATAAATTACTAATTAAAAGGAACCATAGTTTCAGAGTTTTGTACACATGTTGGTGACTGAAGTAACTCTCATAAGCAAATGAAAGATTTGAAGATATTTCTAAATAAGATGGGAAGATATTGTTCCACTTCTGCTCAATGGGAGAATCCTCAGAAGGAAAACAAATGAGTAGGAAATGGGATTATCTCAATTTTAGGAGAACTAACCCTGAAATGGAAATACAGTTTGAGATCCAGATTAGAATCTGCTTGATCTCAGAGAGTGGAGGAGCCTAAATACTGGTTTATCTGGGTGCTAGAGCCCCAGACTGTGTGAATGTCTTGGAGTACTATCATGTCAATCAATAATGGAATAGGACTAAGATTCCTAAGAAACCCAGAGGTAAAGTGTGCTAGCCTGCCTCTGAGATGTTCCCCAGAGATTCCAGACTCCTTTGTGTATCCTCACCCTGGTATAATTTCTCCTTGTATTACATGAGGCTGGCTTTTTGAAAAATAAGATATGACAGGAGTGCTAGCATATGGTTTTGAGGTTTGATCTTAAAATTCATTATGACTGTTGCCTTGTTAGACACACACACACACACACACACATATACACACACAGGAGGGGGTACAAAGTGAGTGTGAGAAAGGAAAGCAACAGGATCACTTCTAGGCTGAAGCTGACAGGTATGGATGCAATAGTCACCACAGCACTCACCTGAACCAGAAACAGTCTTGGGTTACCTCCTCTGGAAGAAGCCAAGGTCATGCCATGTGGTTGGACTCGCATGCAATCTCAAAGAGAAGCCCACACAGTAGGGCCTGCTGACAGTGACAGTTCCAGTTTGGTAGTCATCTCAGTGAGCCATCTTGGATCGACCAAGTCTATCATCCTTTCAGTTGACCAGAACCTTCTGATAATTCTGAGAGACTCTGAGACCTTGTAATGCAGCATCAATGTACTTCCTGACTTTAGGGGCTATAGGAGGCAATATGTGCTATTTGTTCGTCTTAAGGTTACTTTGGATAATTATATAGCAATAGATAACTGTTGTGACACATTTGAAAGGTGATCCAAGGAGCCTTCAGCAAGGGAGGGAGGGAGTCTTGTGAGTCAGAGAGGAGAGAGCTCAGTAAAGGGTATACAAGGAAGTTAGCTATGATATGGACAACTGGGCCCATTCCCCTGGCAACATACTGGAGCTTGCTTAGGATGTACATGAGAAGCATCTTACCATGGGAAGGGGAAACTGTGTCTTGGTTCACTGTCTCCTACTTGTCATTGATTTAATTTCCATGGTGTCCTCAAATCCTCTGTACCTGCTGGGTGCCTTGCCCTTGGGTTTCTACGGAATCCAAATCTCTGTCACCGAAGCAGAAAGCTGTGTGTGCATGAAACTGGGGAGCTGCCAGCATGCAGATGACCGACCCACTGAGGCGGAAGCTAAATCAAGGTGGACTGAATGAATCACAGGGCGCTGATGGCGCAGAGATGCTGAAGCTCTCTGCTACAGTCACAGCCGTTGTCATCGCCACACTTAGAGCACCACTCCCAATCAATTAGAGCCGGGATTTGCGATGAAGCCCACTTGTCTTCTTCAGTCTGGAATGTGCTCCCTCTTCTTTGTTCTTTCCACTCAACACCACTTTCCACCTGGTGGGTTCTTACTTGACTCTCAAAGGCCAAAGGTTACCTACCCAGTGACCCTTCCCTAAGAAGACCGCCTTTGCCTGGTGAATCTTACCTCCCTTGGTTTCTAATCCCCTTCTTTCAATTATTAGGGCACAACCGTTTGTTTATTCTCTGCTCATGCACTCTTGCCTATCTTGAACTTCCTTGACGTATTCTGAGTCCTAGTATGTACTCTAGCATATATAAATTCTCAATGCATGTGCGCTAAGAGCAAACCGAGGGGTGTAAAGCTGCAGACTGCCTCTGACCTTCCATGAGATTCTTTGTACAGAGATACTCACAGATAGCTTTTTTACTGTGGGTAAGAGAAAAATATTTACACACTGTTGGAATGCTTGGATTTCACTGTGTAGAAGGAGTAAGACAAGTGAGAATAATGACTCTGCCAAGCTCACTGGGTGTACAAATACATAATGTCCACCCGCTGGCTATCCAATACGTAAATTAATGCATGTGCTTTTCCATTCCTTGTAGGACACTGTCTTTGTAAGGATACTTGTGCTTGCAACTGGACTCTCCATATCAAACTAATATAGTAGATACATTGCTGTGTGGCAGGAGGCTTGGTTCCTATTATTAAGGTTTGAAGCATAATGTTTATATCTGGAGGGAAAAAGGGACCAGCCCTATTTCAATGCTGGCATTGTTTGTAAAAGTGCCCAGGAATGCACCATTCCCGAACACTAACAGATGTCGTTTTTTTTTTTCTTGTCCTGGATTGACCCGAGGGCCTCATCCATGCTTCAGTCTATTGAGATTTAGCCCTTGTGGATTAAGTCATCGTTTCCCTCAGGGCAGGACAAGCCAAAGTGAAGAGCTTCACTCTGGCAGATTTTGCTTGGGTTTTACCCTGTCAGAGGACTGCATGGCTTATATGTAGGGCATCTATCAGTTGCTGGACCTAGAGAATCCCTTTCTGTCAGATGCTAAGAGTTAAGTGGATTTTCCAGGGGGCATTATGAAAGGTGCTAACAGATGTTGATGTCGACTTTGTCATTAACATACTTCTCCAGAGCCACCTGAAGTCCCTGGGTTAGAGCTTTTCTTTCAGCCTTTTCTCATTACATTTTAGCTCTGGTTCGTGAAACAGACCTTTGAAGAAACTTGAGAGCTATTTTGGAAATTCAAGCAAGAGGGAGATGTCTGCAGTTCTGAAATATGCCTTTGACCTTATTCCCTATGCCCACGGGCCAGGGAAGGCAAAGGCAGAAAAGATTTCTTTTCTTTTCTTTTTTCTTTTGTGCTGTGTCCTGAAAAGAATAGCATTGCTCTTTAAAAGTTAACAATTAATTCTGATGCAACTATGAATATTCATAACATTTACCACCCTGACTGTAAAAGATCCCTAACTTTTGATGCTAAATTCTTGTCTTTTTAGTTGCAGAACCACAAGTGTCCATTTAAAATTCCCATCATGTTTGAAACTCCCCCTGAGTGCTTTCCTTTGTCCTATGGAGGGTGCCACTGTCGCCATACATCTTAATGCTATTTCTTTCTCATGTCACCTGAACTAGAGATGAAGGATGCATGCTTAGACTCTCTGTCTTTTATTTATCACCTTAAGATTTAGTTTTGGAAGTGGTTCGGGATGCATCTGGCACCCTGTGAAAGAGAACTAACTATCAGTTTTCACTTCAGCCCTGACTGACACAGCCCAGTTTTCTTGAGAGTGATAGCTGAGCCCTTACAGCAGGGAACATCAGTGCTGTGCTTTTGAGGATACCCTTTGGCACACATAGTCTCCCTTTCATCAACTACAGGTCCACATGTGTCTTGTATTTGCGCCTCAAACGCACCCATTTCCTTTCTTTGGAGAACACCTGTGCTTCCCAGTGCACTCCACTCTAACTTTTGGGCAGGATCTACAAGTGGCCTTGAGACTCAGGTAGGATGAGCTCGGGCTCACATTCCCGTTCATCCTAATGCCTGACCTAGGAATGGACATTGACTTAAATCAGGCCAGGTAAACCTTTCTAAAGGCTTTTGCTGGAATCACCAGGCAAGAACTGTACCTGTCCTCAGATCTTAAAAGTCAGTAATTAAGCTTATAGTGGTCAGAGGTTACTTTGGGCACCAAATGGAGAGAACATACCTTGGAAAAGGGACATTTCAGAAGAGACCTAAGCCTAGCCAGAGATGACGAGAGACACTTCTTTTTAGGTTGAGCCATGCTGGGGACAACTGAACTTGCTTCACTACATGAGTTGGTAAGACACCTCTGTGGTTATTGTTTAAGCTGTAGGAGTTGGAATTGCAACAGAGATGACCTGCTGAAATACCCTTGGCAGAGTGGAGCCAGGAAGTGACATAGTTAGGTTCATGAAGAGCTGTCTTTATCACTGTATGTCTTTGACTTGAGCACCCTAGTTTTGACCACTGATGGAGGTGTGGATGGAGTAAACCAAAATGGAATCAGTAGTCTTGCCTCTGCTTTGAACTGACCCAGAAACTGTTATAAATTCTTTCCAGAGCTAATGCCTTTAAGTTAAATTTTTTATTTTACCTTTTTGCATTTGTGTTTTTACTCTTTTGAGACTGTCACACATGTGCAATGCAGTCATATCATTTCCATCCCATAATCTCCCTTTCTAGTCCTCCTGTATCTTTTCCACTCCCTCTTAATTTCACGAGTTCTTCTATATTCTATTGTAGTAGTATCACACTTATGTGTATATAAACACAACCTGCTGCATTCATTTAGTCTTATTCTTATGTATAAGTGTTTACGGCTAATCATTTGGATAACCTATCAGGTGCTTATCACTGGAGAAGACAGATTCTTTTTCTTGGCAGTCATTAATTGATTATAATTCTTTACCTAGAAGTGGGACCTTGTGAGATTTCTTCTATCCACATTAAGATGTCAGCTGGTGTTGCTATTGTGTGAGTCATATATAGGTACCCATGTTGTTAAGGTTTCATAGGTGCAATTCCCTGTCATATATAGAAAATACTATTTCACAGCATATATCCTGGGTCTCTTACTCTTACAGTCTTTTTACACCCTCTTCTACGATGTTCCCTGAGCCTTAAATGTAGTGTTGTGTTGTAGAACAATCAACTGGAGCTACATTTTGTTCTCTTCATGTTAACCTTTTGCAGATCTTTGTGATGGACTCTATCTGCTGCAAAAAGAAGCTTTCATGAGAGATGAAAGCTACAGGTAACTGTGGATAGCAGGGTGTGGAATGGTGGGGAAAGAATCACAGAAGAAAGAACCCATATCCCTTAGCCCTGAGAAGAATGTATGGGGATGAGAATGTACTTGGAGATCAGCCCTGAAAAGCAACACTACATTGGAATATGCATCAACATGTTCATTTTCCTACAAAAGGAGGAATTGTGCATGGCATTCACCTAGCAGTACAACCAAGAAATGTTCTACTTTTCTCACAAGGACACTCTTCACACCCCAGTAGAGCAATGCCTGAGCCAAGCCACAGACCTTTTCTGGATCCAATGACTTGTGTGTTCCTCCTCTCTCAGAGCAAGTGGAGAGTAACTCCTCAAAGGTGGAGGGATGCATGTCTTTTCCATATGCAGAAGGAGCCCAGGCACTAGGGCAGATGTGTCTCTTATTCACACTTGGACAAAAGGCCTTGCGTTATTATTATTTTTTTTTGGTTTTGGTTTTTTTTTTTTTTTTTTTTTTGCTCTGCACTCACTCATTAGTGCAACTATGTTTTTTTTTTCTTTTTTTTAATTTTATTTTCCAGTTTAAATTTAGATAAGAATCAAGGTTGCTTCACAAGTCAGTTCCAGGTCCCTCTCCCATTCCCTCCCTTCCTCCCGTGCCCTCCCCCCCTCCCCCGTTATCCCCTCATTTCTCCAGGGAGGGTGAGGCCCTCCATAGGGTTGTCCATAGTGTGTCATTTCATATAGGGCAGGGCCTAGACCCTTTCCCAAGAGTTCAGGGTGAGAGTGCACCTCACATTGTTCTATTGGAGTCCAAAGTCCGTGTGTATACTTGGGATGGGTACTGATCTGCTGCCCAAGGCTCAATAGATTACCTAGGCCTCTTCACTGACACCCAGATTCAGGGGGTCTTGATCAGTCCCATGCTGGCTTCCCAGGCTAATGCCTGGGATTCAAGAGTTAACCTTTGTCTGGTCAGCTGTTTCTGGGGGTTAGACCAGCCCAGTCTTAATCCCTTTGATCATCAGTCCTCCCTCTCTGTTACTGGCTTTCTTGAGTTCAGCTCAGTACTTAACCAAGGAGACAGGGTTTCTCTGTATTGTTTTGGAGGCTATCGGTCCAGCCCGGCCTCGAACTCACAGAGATACGCCTGCCTCTGCCTCCCGAGTGCTGGGATTAAAGGCGTGCGCCACCACCGCCCGGCAGCCTTGCGTTATTTTTGTTGGTGATTTTTTTTTTTGAGACAGGGTTTCATTACGTAGTCCAGACTGGCCTTGAATTCTGTAGCTAGTTCAGGCTAGTCTACACTCATGATCCTACTGCCTTGTCTATGAAGTGCTTGATTTACAGGCTGTGTGGCTGTGTCTAGGTTAAAGGTTTTCTCTGGACAGTTTGGGAAGTGAGGCTGGAATAGTGATGCTGTCTGGACCTCCATGTGGAGAATGACATCCACTTCAAGTGTTTTTAAGCTCCTTGTGTGTAGTCTTGGTGAGATCGTGTTAAAGTGAACAAACTACAGCTCAGGGAAACCTGATGCCTTCATGACTTTCCCAGTTCTGTCTTCATTTCCCCTTTGTCTCATGTTGCTTAGCTTTCGAGGGTTTCCCTTCTGTTTGATTCTAAGATGAAATTCCAGTTCTTAACTTTTGCAGAAAGGCCACCACCTTCAGCATTTTGAAGGGCATAATTTTCTGGAAAAGATGAGATGCTTCCAGGGAAGGGGTGTGCAACTCATTCACAGCTTAGGACACACGACCTTCAGATAGTACACTTGATGTGGCCTTTGCCATAGTAGCAGCCATCTAGGAAAGCATGCTGTATTTCACATCATAGTGCCTCCAGCCACTCATCATGTCTGGATTAATACATTTGTGCATATTTCACAAGTAACCAGAAAGCAAAAAAAGCTATTTACTTATGAATACCAACATGGAATGGAGAATCTTGGAGCTTTGAAGAGTAAAGACTTTCTGTCTGGTAGTGGAAAGCTATGTCAGGCACTCCCTCTCACACTCAAGGCTGGGTTTATGCCCCCACAAAACCTAACTGAGTCTGCTCTCCTCTTGATCATGGAATTGGCGCATAGGGAGAGCTTGTCCTGGTGACCTTTGAAGCAGTGACAAGCTAAATTCTACTGCTGTGTCATTGCATCTGCTGCTTGTAAATGCATGGAGTATTGCTTCAGTTTTAAATCTGAGACATCCGCAGGCATTATCCAGACTGGCCTCACACTGGAAAAGCAAACAGTGATGCAGCAGGACGGGTCCTGCAGCTGGAACTGGAGTCCCTTGTTTTCCACTTGGTTCAGAATCTTTTCCTCAAACTTCTCCTTTCCACATTATGACCCATGTAGACAAATGTTTTATGGGGTCAGGGCAGTAAACAAATTAGGAAAGTTGCTATGGAAAAGACAACAGGGCATGGTGGTGCACTACACTTCCTGATCCTGTGGGACAAGAGGGGCTGCAGCTCCTGAGAAATCAACTATCTCTTGCCTGTCATGATGGACTGAACTTCACAAAACTGGCCAAAATAAATTTTTCCACCTTCAAGATGTTCTGTTAGGTATTTTGTCACAGCAATCAATAAAGTAACAGACAGGTCACCCTCTAAATTTAACCACAGGGCTGGGATCCATGGTGAACCCAGTCATTTGACACAGATGGTCCTTTCCATGCTCATAATTTTCTTTTAAAAAAGTTGAGTACAACTACCCTCTCATTTCTAGAAGACACGGTCTTACTCTTGAGACTTCAACAATATGACTGCCTCAAAAAGACTTAAACAATGTCAGCATCAATAGACATGCTAACGGGAAACAGAGGAAACCTCGTGGAAGTCCTGACTCTAGACAAAGAATTCCAGGAAAATACTGACTGCTGAGAGAGGGAGAATTAGTCTCTGCCAACGATGTGGCCATGAATTGATTTTTTTCTAATACCAAATGGCCAGTCTCCATACCATGCATACACAAGCAACAGTAAATGTATTCAACAGGTTGTATTTATATATTTAGGCATATATGTATACACACACACATATATATATCAAACACAATAATAAAGACTAGATTATCAATATGAGAGGGAGTAAGGGGAGACATGGGAAGAGTTGGAGGGGCACAGGGAGTTAAATTATATACTTACATTTTAACTTAGAATTAAAATAAATATCATGCATTCACTTCAGTGCCTGTCTTATTCTTTTGCAAGTGGTTGTGTTGTGTTATGAGCAAAAAGTGTGACTCAGTTATATTTTTGTTTCTTTGAAGAGTTTCTGAAAATTTTCTGACTTTGGGCAAGCTGGTGGTCAGAGATAGGCACAGTGTCTACTCCAGTATTTCAAGGATTAGCTGAGCTGTGTGTAAATGGATTGAGAATATACTGGGATCCTGGTAAGCTCAATAATTTTTGCTAGTGTTTGGGCTATTTTGCAGTATTGCTAGTGAATTATACCTATTTTTGTATCTCCAATAGGTTGCATCCTTCATGAATGATATCTGGAGAAAGGTCTGGGCACCACCCTTTAAAACATGGAAACAAATGAAGTCTCATCCCTAGGTGTTCTTATATCATTTTGTTGTGAGCAAGGAGCTAGCAGTTCACACAGAAGTTAATAAAGAAGATGAGATGGAATTTGGTGGCTTTGACATGACTAAGATGGCATTTGAAATTCTCAGAGAGTGGCCCAGGTTTATTTAAAACTGGAATTTTTCCCACGGCAGAGTATTATATACCTCCACTCTTTTTCATTTATTTATTTATTTTAATTTTAATTTTAAATAGCTTGTTTTACATGTTAATCCCAGTTCCCTCTCCCTCCCCTCCTCCTGCACCCCCCCATCCCCCCCATCCTCCCACCTTATTGCCAATTCCTTCAGCATAGGAGATATCTAGAGTCTATCATTTCACTCAGGGTAGGGTCCAGGCACTTCCCTAAAGTCCAGGCAGAGAGAGCAACCATCTTTGTGTTATGGACACACGATGTCTGTTAGTATTCGAGGGATAAACACTGATCCACTGCTCAGGACCCCATAGGTAGCCCAGGCCTCCTCATTGACTCTCACACTCAGGGGGTCTGGATCGGTCCCATGCTGACCTCCCAGCTGTTGGTCTGGGGTCCAAGAGCTCTCCCCTGTTCGGATCAGCTGTCTCTGCTGGTTTTGCCAGCCCATTCTTTGCCAATTTGCTCTTCGTTCCCTCTCTCTCTCTCTGTCACTGGGTTCCTTGGGTTCTGTTCAGTATTTAACTGTGGGTGAGGCAAATTCATCCAACAAGGGCATCTGCTCCACTATGTTCATAGCAGCATTATTTGTAATAGCCAGAACCTGGAAGCAACCTAAATGCCCCTCAACTGAACAGTGGATAGAGAAAATGTGGTACATTTACACAATGGAGTATTGCTCAGCAGAAAAAAAAAAAAACAACAATGGAATCTTGAAATTTGCAGGTAAATGGATAGCACTGGAAGAAACCATCCTGAGCGAGGTAACCCAGTCACAAAAAGACAAACATGGTATGTACTCACTTATATATGGATTTTAGACATGGATCAGGAGAGCGCCAGTCTGCACTTCCACTGACAGAGAGTCTGGGAAACAGGAAAAAACCTAAAAGATATGCATGGTACCCAAGAGAAAAGAAATGAGGCAAGATCCTCTGAACAGATGGGGAACATGACGAGGGGTGGGGGGGGGAGGGGAACCTGGGAAATAGAGAGGGGGAGAAGTGGAAGAGAGAGTAGGATGTGGAGGAACAGGAAGGTCGACTGGGGGGTAGGATAGGGGGAAGAGGGAATCATAGGTTAGAAGACAGATCAGGCACCATTGTGACCTCTAGTGATCTAAACGGATGACACCAATTGGCAAGCTAAGCAATAGTGTAGAGACCACCTCGAATGCCCATTCATGATAGTGAACTTCATGTCTATAAGCATCCTGGAGTATATCTCCACTCTTATCCCCAAGATGCCATTGAAAATAGCAACCTCTGCTATTATTTATGGTTCATTAGACTTTTTAATATCCTTAGATATTAAATATTTTATTATCTTTAGATCCATTCCATAGTACTGTTGCCTTTCATTGACTTCTATTTTTAAAATTTCAGCACCGAATTTAGGTTTTTTTTTTTTTTTTTTGTTTTTTAGTTTTTATCCTGGTGTGTAGGTATGAGTTTTGGCTACCTGGTTACTTGGTTACTTTTTATTGCTGTGATAAAACACCATGACCACGACAAATTACAGGAGAAAATAATTAATTAATTACAAAGTATTAATTTGAGATTTAGAGTTTCAGAGGGTTTGAGTCCATGGCTATCACAGCAAGGAGCATGGCAGTAGACAAGGTGCTGGAGCAGTAGCTGAGAGCTCACATCTTAATCCATAAGAGTGAAGCAGAGAGATCACAGTGGGGATGTTCAGCACAAGACTTTAGAAACCTCAAAGCCTGCCCACAGTGATCCACCTCCTCCAAACATTCGTCTTAACCTTCCCAATTATGTGCACCAACCTGGGTGTTCAAATACATGGGCATGTGGGCCCACTCTCATTCAAATCACCGTCACGACTACCTCTCCCCTCCACCACAGATTGGTGGTTTGAGAGAGTGGACCCGTGTGTGTGTCCACACATCACATAAAGCATCTGCTGGAATATCTTGCTGAGGTTGTTTTTGGGTTCTCTTGCCCCGATTTTTGTTTTCTCTCAGATGAATGGGAAACTTTACTATGTTTCTCAACTTTGATTTGCTTTTTCTTTAATCGTGATTTCTGATTCTTGACTGAAACAGAGGCAGTGTGTTCATTATATTCTTCCCTTTGTAGAAAGTGTGTCAACACTGGAGGCATCATGATTGCCTCTTGAACTGTTTGTGTCAACACTGTCTTCTCAATGGGCCAATTAAGGTGAACAAAGCACTTCAGTGACATCGAACTGGACACATGTAAACTCCATTGCCACTTTGGTTCTGTTCTGTCACTCATTGCTGTATTTTACTTGCCTTAACTGAAGTCTCTCATGTGGTTTCTAATCCATCCCAGGTGCTGAACCTCATAAACGTTATTTGCCTAGCCAATATGCTATATTAGAATGGCGTCTCTTAATCTGCAGTGAATTGAAGGCTTGGTTGACATGTGTTTGCATCAGCTCTTATTTCTTCAATTGAGAGCCTTTTCCATTTTTATGGACACTGGTAAAGAGGTTATCCCTTCCCTGTTATCCATGTGATTACTAAGTATTCCAGCTCATGGATTCTAGTGTCCTCATTGTAGTTGGAAAGCTCTTGGTAGCTAGGCATTTTGTTTGACATTGTGATAAGAACTGACTTTTATGTTTACTGCTGATAGGAATTTTTCAGCTGTGGTGGTGGAAATCCTTTGTGAGCTGAAACCAGCACACACTTGGAGTCTTGGAAAGTCTCTGTCAAAGGCTCAAAGCAGCAAGGGTGGAAATACACTCTTGGAAATACCCCATTCTGCACCAACCTGTATTGCATCCCCCAGCCACATGTGCTCTTGAGTAATTGAAATGCAGCATGTGTGTCCGAGAAACTCAAATTTCATTTGATTTCATTTAAGTCATCCCATGTGGCAACGAGTAATATTTTTGAGTAGTAGAAAGTTGGTTATTAAGACTTCTGTTATGTTTGTGTGTTAAGTCTGTTAAGTTTGTTTTCTTGCTATTTCTCCTTTTGTTTAAATCTACTTGGAAAAATTGATAACCTTTCTTTCTCTTTTATGTGCTGTGTGTTGTAAGATGCATGGTCTCATTTAGTCTCATCTCCAACTGCAAAGGAGTAGCGATTCCCATCTCTCCTTTGGTGCTGCTAAAATGAACTAAATGGAAGGTCACAAAGGGAGTTGGAGTTGCAGCCTGAGCTCCCAGGTCCCCTATGGGTGTTTGCATTTTTCTAGAAGATAGTGAATTATTATACTTTTTCTTGAATGGCCTGCATGGGACTCAGGTACATTTCTCTGAGTAAACTGCCACAAACTAGTACAAACTGAGGAGCTTAGAACACTGAAAACTGTGGCTCACATCAAGGCTCATAGAAGTCTAAGATCAGGACATCCCCAAGGCATGCTACCCCCACCACCCCAGGCGCTAGAGGATGGGAGCACTTCCTAGCCTCTCTCCTCGTTACTGCTTTACTTTCTTGGTGTGCTGATGTTGTTCCCTTCCTGTGCCATCCCACAGCTTCTCCCATGTGTGCCATCTTCACCGGGCACACCACGTCACCTTTGATTGGAGCCACTCCTCTTGCGTGAGTCTAACTGACTGCATTTGGAACGCTTTACATCTCCAAGTCTGTAGTTATTAGGAGGATACAATTTAGCTCAAAACAAGAGCCTGTTTTGTTAGGTTTGGGAACCTATATCTGCATTCTTAAGGAATTTTGTGTTGTGGGTGACCCTGCTCAGATACCCCTTGGGAGTCTGTAAATAACAGAGTATGCTGCAGACTCGTTTATTAAGGAAGTTAGGCCTGCCTTTATATCCCCTCCCAAGGTCCCATTGGCTCAGGCAGCTGACTCTGCTGCATTGCCCTTTCCTCTCTGGTATCTCTGGTCAGGTGTATCTTTGTCAGCAGTCTCTGAGTGTAGAAGGAGACTTGGCTCAGGGAGCCTGCTGCACATGTGCATGTGAGCTGGGCACCTGGGCAGGGCAACTGTTGCTTGTGTAGGTTGGCTGACAGTTTCTCCTATAATTTTCCACTGAGGTTTTTCTAGAAGCAGAGTAAAACTAGACTGAGAACCAGGAGGGCTGGGTGGAACCCTCAGGGTAGGACTCCCTCTTTTGTTCACCCAACTGTGAACCTGGGAATGACAAAAGCCAGATCTGGTGACCCCTTTCTCTTGCTCTGTCCCAGCAGGCCTTATTAAGCAATCAGGAATGCAGGGCATGGCCTGTGCAAAGCCTTCCCTTCCCTCCACAGGCTGAACCCACTGATGAATTCCAGGGCTCGCTCTTTCACAACCCTTGTTCCCATAGCAGGTGCTGGGTACAGTTCTTCCTGCTAGCTCAGAAGACAGGAGGAGGTGGCGGAAGTCACTTGACGTTGCCCTTTCAGCATTCCTCAGTCCTGAGAACAGCCTATTGATGCAGAATAGGTGTTCCTGGTGGCAAGGAGGGCAAAGCAAGAATACTATACTATGGGAAGAGGGATGCGGTGCAACTCGCTCTTTCTGAGGTCTAGTGCTATGGGGAATCAGGTGGACCAGAGCTGGTCTGGGTCCTGATGGAGTCCCTGTTGGCAATGAGGAGTGAGAATCTGTTTGTTTTTTTTTTTTTTTTTGGAGCCGTGTTCTGCCTTAATGCTCTCCCAGCTCTTCCTCTGCCTGGTGATGAACACAGAGTTACACCAAAGACCACTGAGACATTTAAAAGGACATCAGCCCTCGATTAGTCCCACTCTGTTCAGAACTGGGTCTTGCTTTGGAAACATTGAAGGAAAATTCTACCTTTGCTCACACCTGTGCCCACAGCTTGACATGAATCCCTGCTCAGAAGGCAGGGAAGGAGGTGTTTGTAAAAGCAGTTAACCTAACCTGAGAGGAGAAGCCATGATTCCCAAATGCCTGGTCCTGCTGATCTCAGGATCTGCTGCCACTCATTCTGACCAACACGTGATTGGTGTTCCAGCTGTGACCGGCCGTGTGTCTCCTTCAGCCACCATGCTTTAGTATTCCATGGGAGGCCTGGATGCAGTGAGGTTGAACTTGCCTTGTTCTTTATCCTGTGCCCAGTACACCGGAGGGTAAATAGAGAAGAGTTTGTGACTCTATTTGTTCTTATCTACAGATAAGCTATTTCCAAATGACACCCACAGTTAAAATCCTGAGTTTTATTGTAGAAACAGGTGCTTGTGTCTTCCGCTGTTCTCATTAGCCACCGAGCTCCACACTGACCTGCCCTGGTAAATGAGGAAGTTATTTACTTCTATGTATTATGAGTTAGTTGCTACTGGTTTCTTTAGAAGCCAGTTTGCTTAGACATATACAATGATTTGACAAATGCATTTTAAAGTGGTTGTCTCTTAATGGGCATTTTAAAACACTATTGCAAGTTATTATGAAAACATGACTTCTTCTTTTAAAGACACAACTTACAGCATATACCTTTCTCTGAACTTGGAGGTCTCAAGGGAAAATTTAGTCCAATTATGATAATGCCAGTTTCCTTTAAAAATGTCTGATAACTTGATAGAGGAGTTTAATTTAATAACTAATTTAATAGTCACTCATAGTTTATGCTACACTTTGACAAGGGCAATAGAAGAATCCTCATACAGCAGTGGTTTCAAGATGGCACACTGCTTATTCCTTGCAGTTTAGAAGATACAATCATCCAGGCAGGGAGGCACAGCAGTCTGTGGTCCTTACACCTTGTTGTGCCTACTTCCTAAGCAGCGGTAAAGAGAATGGTGTGGCAAAGGGAACTCCATCTTGCTTTGAGAACGTTTCTCGAAAGTTGTACACTTTATTTTTATTTTTTTGCTGATATCCACTAAATACTTAGTGCCAAGGTTGCGGCTAGTTAGAAGGAGGGCTAAGAAATATAGATTTCATCTTAGACTATCTGTGCACAGCCAGTAAAGAAGTGTCCCTTTATCAGAAGAGATGTTGATAGCCTCTGGTTGAGCAACACGTTCCCATCCAGCTGAGATGCTGGACAAGCCAGGACTGCTCGGATGGCCCACACACACCCTCTGCTCTCTGACCTCTACTTGCCTTTAGAACCTCATCGTGCAGTAAGTAATCTCTTCCAAAGCATCCCAGTCTCTCCCTGATACACATCTTTGAGTTCCTCAAATTGTTCTCTTGCAGCAACATTATGTGTGCATCCCGTTCCTCTGCCTTAGAGTGCTCTTCCCTTTATCTTCTATGCACTTCCTGCCTGTGTGACGCATTTCATTACTAGCTATGACAAAGAAACCGGACTGAAACAGAAATGGAAGGGCATACGTTGGCTCTTGGTGTAAGTGGTTTTTTATCCCCATGGTTCACCTGATTTATGGCCTTCAGGTCCGAGATAAATAAGGCAGAAGCACTGCCGTGTGAGTTCAGGTGAAGAAAAGCTGGTCACCTCAAGTCATCCGGGAGACAAACAGTTGAGAGGGACACAGAGACAGAGGTCAGGGACAAGATACGTCTATCCAGTACTTGTCCCCAGTGGCCTACTTCCTCCAAGCAGGTCCCCGGCTTGCACAGTTCTAACACTTCCAAATAACTTGTCCAAACACTGAAGCTATGAGTAGGTTAATGCACTCCCGAAGGGATGCCTTCATTATCCTATTGCTGGCCTAAGGCTTGGCCTCTGAATACTGCTTGTATTGGGGAGTCTGTTTCATGAAAACGTCATATCAAAAGCATTACACTTTTGGGGACATTACAGGCTAATCTGTCTTCTAGCTCTTAGCTTGAGCTCTTCACTAGCCTTAGGGTCTATAAGGTCCTGTGGTCACCTACTCTCATACAGCCACAATCTCATTGATCAATGTTGACTATTGTCTTCAGTTATATACCTGCATTGGTTACTTTTCTATTGCTGTGATAAAACGCCATGATCAAGACAACTTCCAAGAGGAAAGGATTTATTTGTGCCCTGGCTCCTGGAGGCTAAGAGTCTGTCATGGCGGGGAAAGTGTGGAGGGAATATCAGGTATATCTGGAGGAGAAACTGAGTCTCATTTCTTCAAACCATAAGCACAAAGTAGAGAGAGAGAGAGAGAGAGAGAGAGAGAGAGAGAGAGAGAGAGAGAGAGAGAGAGAGAGAGAGAGAGAGCGCACTGGGAATGGCACAAGCGAACCTTTGCTCATTCAGAACCTGTTCCCAATACTTCCTCACACACCTCCTAAACCTACCCAAACAGCACCACCAACTGGTCCAAGGGCTCAAACATGTGAGTCTATGGGTGGTGGGCATTCTCATCCAAACCACTGCAGTACCCATCCATGTTTCCACACGATTGGCTTCCTTGTTTCTCTACTAGACTGTATGTTCCTCGAGGGTAGAGACTGTGCCTATGCCTTTCATAGTCAAATTTACTAAGCCTATCAGCATTTGGCAGATGATGCACTTTCAATAATGAGTGAGTACATCAGTAGCAACTGTTTCAATATAAAATATTTGATAGTTTGAAGTGATACATTATAGAGAGTTAGATGGTGTATGTATGTTTGGAGTGCATTCTGATGACTGAATACTTAAAGAAAAAAATTAAATCAACCTAGTGAATGAATGTGCTTCTATGAAATATTCTATTTTTCTCCTCTACTGTGACTTTCCTTTTATCATTTAGGTTTAGATTAATTGTAAATTCAGTCTACAAATTGGTGAAAATGGTTGTTTTTCTTCTCAGAATCAATTTGTGTATTGGTTAGTTTCACAGTGTTTCTAGTTGGTTACTTTAGCTTTATTTTGATCTGATCATGAAGATGAAGGAATACATTTTGTATCCACTTTATGCAAATAGCTTCATCCATACCATGACAAATTACACTTAGAAATGTGGCTAAAAAGACTGCCTGTGTCTTAGAGCATACTGGTTTGAATAGGCTACACTGCACCAAAACTCTGGGCATTTGTGTGCTGCACAGACAAACATGCAGGCAAAATACCCTATACACAAAGTAATAAAATAAAATAAAGACTAATATGAATGATGGTCGCAGGGCATGAGAATGTGACTTGTGAAGAACGACAGGCTAGGATAAAAAGACAGAAGCATTCTCACAGTTCCCCTTCGTGAGGGAGCTCTTAAATATGGAGTGGCTGACATGGTGGTCACTACCACAGTAGTGCTTAATTCGTCTTGCTGGGCTTGCTGCCTACCTGGCTTTCCCTCTTTGCTCCTGTCAGCTTTTTGCAATCTGTTTCTAGAGGCAAAGAAAGAAGGAGATCCTATTTTACACTAATTCCTTCAGCCAGGCGGCAAGGAACGCCCCCTCCCCCCACAGCTATAAGCTCTACTTTGCCAATTTTGTGCATGTTGTGATAATGGATGGATAATGTCTTTGAAATTAAAGTATCACCTTCATATTTTTAGATATTTTCATTGATTGGGTCTCTTCTCTCTCTCTCTCTTAGCTATTTAAGGAAATGGATTATGAGGAGAGCTTTTATTTGTACTTTTATCTGTTGTATCCTGTGTTTTCAGAGAGTGAGTAAATGCCATTGGATTTTATCCCTCTCTCCCTTCTGGAGTAAAATGCCCTTTCTGAATATATGGAGACCTCCAGAAATGCTACTAGTATTTCATGATGGAAGCCACTGATTCTACTGATTCTTTATGCTTTAAAAATAATTTCTCCATGCAAGGAGTGGAGGCATTGCCCTTGGACCAGGTTTTCTTAGAGGATCTTCTAAAAGTCAGTTTTCTCATGACATCTTAAAAAGGAGGCAAAAATTCACAATGTGTCAGACCTTCAAGTGAAACATCATTTTGAAGACACTCCAGCTGAAATAGTGAAGTTCCAAGCTGAGTCCCAGAGAATGCTGGGAAAGGGCAGCAACCTCTGGTGGTCCAGGAAGCTGCTGATATATGCACATCATGGAGCAGTCTTTGTAAGACTGATGAGGAGTGAAAAATGAAGGCTCTGGTAGAATGGAGTGGTCCATTAATCAAGGGCATTTGGATCTTTGAGCTTTCTGTGTGTGTGCTGGAATAAATTAAGGTAAAAGCTAATCCATCATGGCCACCGCAAGGAGCAGGTACATTGCCTGGAAAGTAAAAGGCAAGGAAAAGGACGTGCATCTGCAGGTGGGGGCAGGCTCCTCACCCCAGACTCAGTTGAGGTAATGAATGCCCGGAGGAACGTCTGGCAGCCATCAAGCTGTTGGCTTGTTGGTATTGCACTCTCTTGGCCTGAGAGTTTGAGTTAATGGGAAAAGAGAGAGAAGACTGGGATATAGGAAGGTATAGTGTGCAGATTGTATCAACACCCGTGGGAGTAGAGAGCTTAGATGTCATTAGAAAAAAAATAATCTGGATGGCAACAGAGATTGATGACAGAGAAGAAAGGAAAGGAAAAGGCCCTTTGAAAGTGCTTTTGCCTTGATCAAGAGGTGATTTATTTACTGTTTCACATGGCAAGAGGTATAAAATGAGTTTCCTGGGTTGTAAAGTGGGTGGGGGAGGGTTTAGATATGGAAGTCTGTTGTGGTCTTAAGATAATTTCCTGAACCTGTTGGCCAAACTGGTCTGACGGTTGAGTGGTATGAACATGAGGAGACTGCAGTCGTGTAGGGGGAAGGACAGGCATGTGGTGGCTGAATGACATGATGATTTAGAAGGAGACTCTGAAAGACATGGAACCAGACCAAACAGAGGATGCTGGGAGGTTTTATCTTATTTTTTCGAGATAGCAACTTCTCTTCACTGAGATTTAACCAGGAGTATTTGACCAGAGGGCTAGGGACATAGCTCAGTTGGTAGAGTTCTTGAGTAGCATGCGTGAAATCCCGGACGCAATCCCCAGCACTTCATAACTCAGGTGCAGGGGTGCAACCTGTAGTCCCAGCACTCAGGGGGTAGAGCTAACAGGATCAGAGGTGCAAGGTCATCCCCAGGTGCATGATGAGTTGGAGAGCAGATTAGGCTACACAAGACCCCATCTAAGAAAAAGAGCATATTATTTGAGTTACTCATATGTTAAAATATGAGATAGATACAAACTGTGTCCAGTGCCATTCAGTTGCCAGTGTCTATTCTTCCTCCCACAGTGATCCTAATTGATGGAGTGTGGCACAGAACACTGGGACAATGTGTTACAAACAGAGTTGAGCTGAAATGTGTTCCCTGAGATTTAAAACACATGACTAAGAGTTCAGACTAAGCTGTTACCTTGACTGAGAGGTAGTACACAGACCCATTTTAATAGGTATAAGTAGAGGTATGCCCTACTGTTGCAGGCAGCAATTAAAGGGCAAAATAAAGGTTGACAACTATGTCCTTTCCTATACACTTTCTTGAGTTCATGACCTCATATTCTTAGCCCTGTCTTTTGTTTTGCTTATTCTCTTTTCCCTTCCTTTATTTGTACCTACCTTTTAGGTGTGGTTTTAATACACCTTTTAATTCTGTGTTGCTCCTTGTTTATATCCATGCAGGAAACACAGAAACACAGAGTAGTAGTTAAAGGTGTGGCATCTTATGCTGGGCTGCCAAGGTTCAAATCCTGGTTTTCCTATGAGGTTAGCTGTGGTGGAAATTTTTGTGCTTCAGTTTCCTCACAGTTTACTTTTATCTATGGCTATGAACCAAACTATCTCACAACATTGTACCTTAAAATTGCCACAATCATTTAGTTGCTCACAGTTCTAAAAATCATCCAGGGCTTGGCATGTGTAGGTCTGACGGTTGTCTGATCTCTGTTCTGTATGTTGTTTGTTGGCCTGCTGGGGAAGGAGACATAAAAGGGACAGAGGGGAAGGCTTGACTGGGGCTACATGAGGATTCAAGATGGCTTCCATCACAGCCTGGAGCTCAGTTGGGTTAGATGGAATATCCAAGGACTGGCTGATCCCCCTTGCCTTTTCACATGACCTCTTACTCTTCAAAGCCTAGGCTTCTCTGCTGGGTCTTAAGACAGTAAAAGCAGAACACTCTAATGTACAGAACAAAATGTCTTCTTAAGACAGTAAAAGCAGAACACTCCAATGTACAGAATGAAAAGTCATCTAATAGTATGTTTGTTTTGTTTTTTTTTCTTTGTTAAAGACAGTTAGACAGCCATACTAAGTTTAAGGGACAGAAATGGACTCCTTCTGATGAGAGATATGGCACATGGGACAAAGGTGCTGTCTTAGGGTCTTTATTGCTGTGAAGAGACACCATGACAATGGTAATTCTTATAAAGAAAACATTTAATTGGGGTGGCTTGTTCACAGTTTAAGAGGTTCATTCCATTACCATCAAGATGGAGAACATGGTGGTAAACAGAGCACTTCATTTTGCAGGCAACAGGAAGTCAACTAAGAATCACACCAAGGGAAGCTTGAGCAAAAGAGACCTCAAAAACCACCTCTGCAGTGACACACTTCCTCCAACAAGGCCACACTTCCTAATAGTGCCTCTCCCTTTGTGGGGCATTTTCTTCCAGACCACCACAGGTAGGTATGGTTATAGGAGAGTATTATTTGAAGATAGTCTATTTCAGGGAGGATAAAGGATCCTTCCTAATTGTGTGATTGATGTAGGTTGTTCACATGATGGAATTTCTTATTCCTGACAACAACTTATTGATCTAGCTAGAGGAAAGTTTAACAGTTATAGGCTCTAGGATTCTCTGTGAGACAAAATACATACCAGTGAGTATTTGTATCATGGTATGAGTTTAATGTCATAATGCTCATTATAAGTCAAGAAGATGTGTGAAAGTAAGAAATTAAAAGCACCTGCCAGTTAGGTATGATCTTTACTTCAAAGTCAAATGCTTGAAAAGATTATTGCTGGAATAAATTTATAATTTTAAGTAAGAGCTACTTTGCAGGAATTTATAAAGTAGATATAGAGAGCATGGATTTTGCTCAGTGTATTTGGATATTTCTGTATCACACATGCCATAAATCAGTGGACATAGTATATGTCCATGCTCTTGGTTTCTGAGATTGATCATGAACCCTGAAGAGAATCTTGTGAGTAATGTGATATATAACATCATCCAAGAAAGATGGAATCAAAAAGCATCTCAGCAAATCTGGTGAGCTGAACATCATGAATTCTATGTAATGTTACAGACATGAACAGATCCTCCTTTCTTTCATGTGAAATTCTGAAAAAAATTCTTTCCAAAGGTTTTTGTGCCCTGTACTAGGATCAGTCCAGCACTTTCTCCTCTAGACCACCTCCATGGAAGGCTATTATTTGCTAATCTGACATGAATGAATTTAAGCAAACACACTTACTTAAATACTTGCCCTCAGCCACCATTCCTTTATGAAATGCCAATGAGTGAAATTAATCCATGCAGGAAGACAAAGCATGGAAAAAGAATAAGTAAATAACTTCACCAATATGGTTAGAGACATATGACATCTTGTTTAGGAAGTAACATTCTAGAGGAATGAACTGAAGAGTAATTTAAAGATATGAAAAAGGGTGACTTACATTGTCCTTTCTTAGTGATTTACAGGTAATTTACCATGCCTAGTTTTCAGTTTTAGACACAATCTCTTTGTGAGAGGATGCTCCTTTATACTTCTGTTATTGACACACCCAACTACTATAATGAATTTGTTTACCCATTGATTTGAGTTTGTTAAGTTATAATAAGAGAGATAGTCCCTGAAGTATAGTAGCTTAAACTAGATGGGGTATTTTATTTCTCTCCTGCAGAAAAGTTTGGAGTAATGATGACATCCAGACTGTGGTGTATCCATGTCTGAAGTGGACAAGGAAGTGATTGGAGCTACTGTTGTCTTCCAGCTGTTAGGAAGACAGCAAAGAAATGTAGGGAAGGGAAACAACTTTTATAAAGTCGTAATCTAGACATCACTTTCATTATTGCTGCTCACTTCCCATTGGCCAGATTTGGTCACATGCCTGTAGTAGATTAGAACAAGGCTGGAAAAATTAGTCTGTAGTAAGGCAGCTATATGCCTTGCTAACTCCTGAGTTGGTTGCAGAGTTTCTGTTATCAAAGATTAAAGAGGAGAAGATACCACAAGACTATTAGTAATTCATAACTCTCACTAGACGGTGAGCTCCCTGAGGGTCGATAGTTTTACTCCTTTAAAACAAAGCAGGCATTCTTTAGATATTTGCTTAACTCAACCAAATATTATCAAATAGACTTTTCCTGAATGTACATTTATGTTATGTTCATAAGTCTCCCTCCATATATTAGTTTCACATTACAGTTCTGTGCATTGATTCATCTAAAGATTCATATGATAACCTCCACAAAGTACCCATTCAGTCATGGTCAATTAATGCTTACAAAATGCTCACCATGTCCTCTATACTTCACTGGGCTTACAGCAAAGAATGAGGTTAATCAAATCCTTTCCTTATAGAACTTTCATCTAGTGAGGGTGACATATATCCAATAACTGCATCTAAATAAATAAATTATTCAGAAAGTAGAGTATATTGTAGAGGGGAAAGTCTAGGATGTAATGGGACTATCTAATATGGAACCTAATTTGCTTTGGAAACTCAGGGGACTGTCCTCAAGAAAATCCATGTTTGAATTTACCAAGCCAAGAAGTAGTTACTGATCATCTTTTTATTTTGTCTTAATTTTTTTGTGCATATGTTTGTGTTCATGTATGTGCGCCTCTCTCTCTCTCTCTCTCTCTCTCTCTCTCTCTCTCTCTCTCTCTCTCTCTCTCTCTCTCTCTCTCTCTCTCTCTCTCTCTGTGTTTGTGCATACACCCAGGTGGGAAAAATGTGGCAGCCAGAAATCTCAGTTATAATCCCTTAGGTACTACTGATCTTTTTTCTTTTGAGACGGGGTCTTATTATGCAAACCACAATGGACTAGAACTTCCTGTGCAAACCAGGTTAGCCTGAAACTCCTAATAGAGCTCCATCCACCTCTACTTCCTGGGTGCTGGGATTAAAAGTGGCTACTTTTAGTTTTTTGATACAGAGTCCCTGATTGGTATGGAGCTCACCGAGTTAAAGTGAAGCTTGCAAGGAAAAACAAATAAACAAAAACCAACAAAACCTTAGGATCTGTATGTTTCTATCTCTTGAGTGAGATTATGAGCATGTGAAGTCAGACATTTTTTACATGGGATCTGGGGTATCACACTTGGGTCATCATGACTGTAAAGCAGGAATGTTACTGACTGAACCCTCCCTGTTCCCAGCCTTTATTGAATATCTTCTATTTCCTGGGTACTTTTTACGGGAATTGTGGACAGAAAAGAGGCAAAGTAAGGGTAGCAACTGCCTACATGAGAAGTACAGGGAAGAAAGTCTCCATGAAATAAACTAGCATTTATCCTGTCCTGGAAAGGACTTTTGTGAGTTCAGAAACATCCATGGAAGTGAAGGGAACTAGATTATCTGGAGCCGGAAGAGGAGGATGCAAGAGAAGGAGCATAGAGCAAGGCTGGAGAAACAGGGTAGAGTTAAGTCATGAGAAACTTTGCCATCAGACTAAGAAAGTGAGTGTCAGTTCTGTAGGCACTGAGAAGGCTTTCCAGTTTAAGACAAGGAAGGCCATGCCTTTATTCATTTTCATTTATCAGATATTTTGGGTGCATTATTATGTGCGAAGCTTCAACTAGGTAGCCAATATGACAGATGCTTCTGGGAGTAATTAGACTCTGACATCAATTTCCTTGTCTTCAATAATGAAATCCTTGGTTGTCAGTTGGGCCTATACAAAAATAAAGACTACATTTTCATTCCTTCCTTGCAGCAGGTAATCATGTGTGGCAGGTTTGGCCAGTGAGATATAAGCTAACATATTTAAAGGATAAGGTCCTGGCTTCCCCATCATCTTTTTCCCTGCTGTTTTGCAAAGAGAAGTTATGACTATGTAAATGACTTGAAGATGGTAGAGAAACTTGCTAGAGACACAGCCTCTTGGAAATCTGGGAGCCATCCTATCAGCCCAGGAACACTTGCCTCTGGACTACCCGCACTTGGGAGCAACACAGGCCCATAATCTTGTTGACATCAATGTTAGTGTGGATCTTCTATAACCAATGGAGAAGCTGATCTTACCCAGTATAGTAGATGGGTTCTAAGTTCTCCTGGAGTTATATCATACTGCGGGACAAACAGGTAGCAAAAAAGAAAAAGAAAGATTATTGGAGGTCAGCACTGTGAGGAGAATAGCCCTGAAAGGTCGTTTTAACGCTTTGAGAAGCATTAGTCCATGGGTGGTGTGACAGACTTCCCAGGGATATCCTGGGAAGGTGTGGCCAACAGTACAAGAGGGAGCATTTTCACCCTATTTTAGGACAGGACATGGAGAAAGAAAATAAAGGCCTCACTTATGGTGATCTTTGTGTGCGAGGATATAATGGCACACAAAGCATACAGATACTAAAAGAGAAATCTCATAGAAATGCCAGGGACATCAGCTATTTAGTCTTGATTCTCCAAACTCATCACCCCCCAGTTTCCCCCTAACCTTCAGCAGCAATGGAAGCTGCCCTTCCTTTGACCCAGGGCCAGAAGTGAATGCTCTTCTGTTTTGTTTAATGACAGACTTTGTAGTTCATCTAGCCAACCTCCATTTGCAAATCATAGATCTGAGGCTAGCACAGTGGCATTATCTGTGCTTCATCTAGCCTACCACCCTTTGCAAATCACCAATTCGAGGCTAGCACAGTGGCATTATCCCCTGTTAGAGCCGAGGAACCTTATGGAAAGCATTTAATAGATGTTTAGGATGAGAAGGCAATGATTTACTTGGGGCCTTTCCCACAGAGGAATTGTGTTTCTTTTTCCTAGTGTTCTGAAATTATCCCTTTGGCTGCAGGGCTAGAGGCTACAGTAAGAGTCTTTTGTATATATCGGCCATGTTTCTTCACTTTGTTTTTTCATTCTTTGAGTATCACTTTTTTCCCCACTGTGAACATAGCTGTTTTATTTTTTATCACTTTGTCTTGTGAATGTAGCTTTGTAATCAGCATTTCTACAAATTTTTCTGCATTGTCATTGGATTGCATTCATTTTATGCTGCAAATTTACCATACACAACATTTGATGCAACATGTTTCCAATGATCACTCGTTTACTTCTTCATTTATTTAGGTTTGGTTATTTGTGTTGCTGTTAATCTGTGAAAGAGTTTTGGCTTATTGGAGAAAACATTGTGGTTCTTGGAAGGTGGCACAGCACATCGTTTGGGGAGTGACTAGAGGTCAGATATCAAAACTGACACAGCACATAATTATCTACATTCTATAACCTGTATACATATAGAAAACATTCTCTCTCATGCACAAACATACGCAAAATACAGCAATAAACTCAGTAAATTGATAAATCCTTATACTATCCATTCTATTACTATCAATGCCACTCTTCTACACTACAGTTTAGCTATGACACACTCCTCTACACTGGAGATTGTAGCACTAATTATAATTAGTCTTGATAATAAAAACCTGGAGTCATATACAGGGCTTAATGGTGAAAGATTGGGAAGCAGAGCAGCCAGGCCCCTAGTTCTTACCTCGACTGAATGCTCAGACCAAAGGGCTATCCTGTCCCTAGTAACCTTCAGTCTGAACACAATGAGCTTCTGTTTCCTCCTGCCTCATATTTCTCACTCTACCCTGGCATATTGCTCCCATCTTCTCAAGTACTAGGATAGTGGTTTGAGCCACTGCCACCTGGCTCTGTTTCTCTTTTAGACTGGATCAATCTTTTTTTTTAATTTTTAAAATTTAAATTAGAAACAAGCTTGCTTCACATGTCAATTCCAACTCCCTTTCCCTCCCTTCCTCCCCCACTCCCCCAACTTCCCCAGACCCCGACCCAATCCCTACTCTGTTCCCCAAGTGTCCAGGCTGAGAGAGCATAGAGATGGCTCAGTTGTTATAGGCTAGACACACAAGTACACACACAAATGTGTATGTGTATGTACACATATGTATATATGCACATGAATGTACATATACACACAGACATACACAATGTGATTTGATCCAATCTACCCCCAAGGCCTTCCCCTTCCAATTCATCTCACACCCACCTTCCTATCTCCCTCACAATTTCTTGAGCTCATTACTTTTAGCCACCAAAACCAACTCATATTGTTGGTATGAACATCTGTATATGGGCCATCTACTGTCACATATGCAGAAAGACTTTTAAGAGCCAGAAGTTGTTGAACACTACTGTAAGAGAGCATTGTCTAGACATGACAGGCATTTTGCACATTTTTCCCAATGTAATATTTTTATTGAATATTTGGGACTTCACATAAAACACCCCAATCACATTCACTTTCCAGTTCTCCCAATCCACCCCCTGCCTTGGGACCTCCCTCAAGAAAAAGAAGAGCAGAAAAAAAAGTCCAATGCATATTGCCCATATTGTACATTTTAACTCATGGTGGCTGTGACCTTATGCATAAGACCTGTATAAGGTCAAGGTAATCAAAGCTCTGACGTGAATAGAGGGGGGCCTCACCAGGCTGCACTTCCGCCTCAGGAGCTATTGGCAGTTGGTGGTTTCTGGTGGAGGAAGTGCCAGTTTTCTCCAGTAACAAATATGACTTTGATTCAGTAGGAATGATAGGCAAAGCTGATCTTTTGCATGATCGGGGAACAATAAAGGCATAAGAAATTCTGTTCCGTCAATACAGTGAATAAGACACTTAGACTTTGTGTAAGCTAAAATTATCTCCAAGACTTCTCAGCTGGGTACGGCAATCCACATCTGCAGTATTGTCTCTCAGGTGACTGATACAGGAAGATTGTGAGTTTGAGATCAGCTAGGCAACACAGTGAGACCCTGTTTTAAAAGGAAAGACTCCTGGTCTGGGGCTCATTTGGACATTTTTTAGTCCAGGAAACCTACCCATCATTTCTGCCTTGTCCTGTTGCCCTGTACCACACGTGTCTCTTACTGAATCTTAGTCTTTCTATCAGGTTACATCACTATCTAATATTCACTAGGGAACTTTGAGGAGATGACTGAGATCATAATGTTAAGAACATGTGAGCTTCTTGCAAGAATGCTTCGTGAACCAGATAAGAGGTTTCCTGACTTTCATGTGAGAACACTGAGTCAGAGGAGTCTTCCTTTAGTTCTAAGTTAATCCTTAGATTTGCTGGTCTGGTAAACTGCAACTGTACTGGTGATGGTCCCATTCCAAGTTCTCAGGAACTGTATGTGGCTACAATATCAGAATGCTCTACTAAGAAGGACAGAGGCATAGGTAATTATTGTTGTATCATCTCAGAGATTGAAACATTGTACCCTGCAAGGAAAGATAAAGACAAGAAGTAAATAACTCAAAATAGCTTCAGGAAGTTCCTGAAGTTAACCAAATTCTCTAGTGCCCCCCACAAGTTCATAAAGAGAGAACACTGCTGTGTACCATTCAAAGACAAGTCTCCCAACTGGAAGAAACAGAGAGCAGCGGAGTTGCCTGGAAGAGGCTCTGACCTATTGAACCAGAGTGTGTTCCAGGTTTCCAGATTTTATGAGTTATATAACCTATGCTGGGGTGAGCTTTGGTGGTACAGCTCTCATCTTTGAATCATTTATACTGCTATAAGTAGCCCCTCACCCATATTCCTGTACACAACCCAAACAAAAGGCATGGATTCACCAAGTTGGACTTTGTTGCTGTTGATACACGGCCCGTCACCAGTTCCCAGTCTGGAGTGAGTAGATGATTGTTTATGTCTCCCTAGGAATAGTGTCACACAACACTTACTAATGTGGAAGCTAATCAGTGATTCATTTGAATGAGATGTAAAACAGGGCTTAGGAGTATGGATGATGGAGTGTAGAAAGCATGGCATTGAGAGCATGTTCTGCCACTGTTATCTATGTAGTCTTAGGCAAGTTCCTTAATTTCTTTGTAGTTCAGCATCTCCATCTGTCAAAGGAAAGTAAGACTACTGTGACAGTTAAGTAACTCCATGCATGGGGTGCATTTAGCCTAATACCTAGCACTTAGTAAACATTAAGATGCAGCTTGCAAGTCTATTATATATGGTGGTTTGCCATTGGAGAAACAGTCTGCACATACTAGATGGCTTGTTTTGGCTGCCTTTGAGAAAGGGAATCTGAACAAAAGTTTTATAAAATCAACAAAGATGTAATAGAATATCTTTCAGGAGAGATGCACCATCTGGAAGGCATGAAGTATAAAAGAAGCACTTAAAAGGGTCCTTAGAAGAAGGATTTCTTATTAGTGTTTAGGGGATTATGTAGTAGACATAATGTTGTTTGCATTCTGCACCTTCAATCCAGGGGGTCATGGGTAAATGTCTACGTCCTTTTCTTTTTCAATAGAATTACATATTCTCCTGGATATCAGCCTCCACAAAAGGGGTCCACCTCTACACTCAAAGAAAGAATCCCAATTTCTTTGAGCCAATAGAGAATTTCCTTTTGTAATATATTATTTTAGGACTGGGCATTGTGTGGGGGGTAAGTGTACCCCTGTGTGAATAAGCGTTCATGACATGAACACAGACATTTAAAGGACCACAATGTCTCAGATCCATAGGAATAGCAAGGCCTTCTTCTGTACTCAGCATGGATGTTGACATTGTGTACAGAAAATATCAACTACAACTTCCTCCTCCTGGATGACTACAGCCTGAGACTGTTCCCCTACAGAGACTCCTCATTTCCCAACCAAGATTAGTTAGCTCACTTCCTCATTCAGTAGTATATAATAAATGCACTACTTTATCTGGACTGCTGGTGTGTCTCCATCAGAGTGTGTGACCCACCTGATCCCAGCTTTCCTATATGTGTGTCTGTCACATCTTCATTTCCAGTAGCCCCAATTAGATCAAGTTAAGAGCCATGCGGTTTTCTGCATGTATTGTTATTGATTAGATTCTTATAACTATGACCAAAGTACCTCATAGGAATAACTAAATGGGGGAGAGGATTGTTTTGGCTCTTAGTTTCAGACCGCCATGGTAGGGAAAGTATGGCAGTTGGAG
Organism: Mesocricetus auratus; assembly: GCF_017639785.1. Lineage (NCBI taxonomy): Eukaryota > Metazoa > Chordata > Mammalia > Rodentia > Cricetidae > Mesocricetus > Mesocricetus auratus. Next base: position 154,446,386 of record NW_024429266.1, on the reverse strand, counting down.
TATGAGGTGGTGGCTTGGTCACATGGTATCAGAGAAGAAGCAGAAAGTATACGGACAGGTAGAATCCTCAAAGACCCATGTCGTCTGACCTCCCTCAGCCAGCTAACTGTACCTCTTAAGTTTACACTATCTTCAAAAGATCCTCACAGCCTGGAGAACATATGCTCAGAACAAGAGCCCATGGGAACACTGACAATTCAAACCGTAATAGGCATGATACTCAGTTCTGCTAATGAAAAGGAATAACATTGCCTGTGGAACTTCCTAGAATTTTTCCAGAAGGTTCTAGTTCACTCTTGAATTGAGAAGGAGTTGGTCTGTTTCCTGCTAGAGCTTGTTTGTTCTATATACGAGCCTGGAACCACATCATGCCATCTTATGACTATGGAAAGCTAATGTGATATGATGCTTCTGTGCTGAGATTTGATGGAGTCCAAACACCTGTCACAGGACTTTTTTTTTACACACAAGACAATCTTACACTTCTAAAGTTGTGTTTGAGTGAGACATGGATCCTGACATCATTCATAGGTGTCCTCATCTTGCTGTTTCAACATTGAAAAGCATAGTATTATGTTTTGCTATTTATTATTTTTAGTCATTGTATACTTGTGAGCTAATTAGGCAAAGTATTTTCTCCAAGAGGAAAAATTTTCCAAAAGAGGGAGGTGTCTCTTCTCAAATGTGAGTGGTAAAAGGGAACAGGGATTTCACAGACTAAACGCCTGGATCCTTTTCTTTGATCTGAGACTTGGTATCTGGAGCTTTAGACAAATTACTTTTCTCTCAGCCTCTGACACATCATCTTTAAACTGTTGTTAATAACAGTGAAGTTCTCCTCCCTTTGCAGCAAAGATCAAGTAAGTTAGCGTGTACAGGATGTACAGTGACACTTCTGAAATGCTACAGGAATGCAAAACATTAGTGACACCGTTCTCAATTACGCCATCCTGTCTCAAGTCCACAGAAAGAAGGGAGCTGCTGCTGACAATTTGGAGTGCATTGACTGTTGTTTTGTCCTCCCTGAATCTCTGATTCTCCAGAGAAAAAATAAAAGTGGTTCCTATTCCAGGGTAATGTAAAAAGGACAACTCTGAAAAGTGATTTATCCCCTTTTTCTTGGAATAGTAAAAGGAACTTGCTCAAACCCTCTCAGAATTATTTCAGAACTTTCTATGGTCTCTGTTGCATAAGTACAATATGGGGGAAGTTAAAGTACTTGTCTTCCTATGGGAGATAGAACACAATGCATAAATTTATGAAGGGATGTTACCATTTGGGGAATTGAAAAGCTGGTCTCCAGACCAAATATCAGAAGGATGACATCTTTTGGAGATTGAAACTTACTTCAAAAGGAGTAAAGAAAACCCATTAACATGACTAAGAGTGTCTGTGGAATGGGATAGACTATTTTTCTATTTGTGTTGGGCTTTAACTATTCTTCTGCATGGTACCATTCTCTTGTCAGCCATGAGACTGGCAGGGTTCTGAAGTGTGACCATTATAATTGGATTTTCAGAAACTCCTACTAAAAAACAGAAGAAATTTATGATTTGACACCTTAAGGTCTCATCAACAGTGGTGGTATAAGCCTGTACAATAATGAAGCAGGACAGAAAATAATATGATTATATCCCAAAAGGACTTTCAGGGCTGGAGAGTTGGATCAACAGTTAAGACAGTGAGAAACCCAAGTTTGCTCTTTGAGAACCCAAGTTTGATTCTTAGAACATACATGGAAGCTGTAACTCCAGTTTCAGGGGATCTAACACCCTTGTCTGGCCTCTGAAGGCACAAGTCACACATGTGATACATAAACATACATCTCAGCTGAACATCTATACACACAAAATTTAACAAATAAAACAAAAGGAACATCAAAAATATCCATTTGGTGTTGTGGAAATGGCAGGTCTCCATGGAAGCCATTCTCTCTACAGCACGTGGAGGAAGTGTGTGAATGCAATTTGGGACACTCCAAAAATCTGAGTTATTTGTGACCCTGAGCTTCTTCCTCAAGGGAAAGCATCTACTTGCTTCTTTCTTTAGCCCAGTGCTCAAGCATGCACAATTTAAATGCACAGTGATTCACGATAAATAGCCCTGTCTTCTTTTCCTTATTTTATCTAAGATGTTTGTTCATTGGCTATTGGTGTTTCATGTTGTTAGACTATTTGATCTGTGAGTTTTACCCAGGGTGGTAAAGAAAGTCTTGCAAAATAAATGATGGTATTTAGATTTCCCAAAGAGAAGATGACTTTGTAGTTTAAGAGGATTCTTCAGTTTTATAACCAGTTGATTCCAAGTTGTGTGGATTTAACCTTCTCTTTTCAAAGAGTGTTTGTCAGCGCCAACACCTCCCAGCTCAAAAATTGTTGCAGGAAAAGAAAATTTGTTCACTGGAAAATGTAATGATGAGGGCTACTGTGTTCAGAGAACCACCGTGAAGATACTTGTATAGGCTTCTGGGCATTAACTCATCTGCTTTATGATTCCTGAAGAACTGACTACACATGTGTGCTAGCCACACATGACTATTCCTCCTTCTATGCTGCTTTTCCTAAGCTGTGTTTCTAGGTTACCAGTTTTTAGGAGAGCTGAAAGTTGCATGAGTGTTTAAACTGGAACAACAAGCTTGTTTTCAGTGGAAAAGTCACACCATGATAAAAATTGGAACCCAAATGTTTTCTGCATATATACAAGATTCTACTATGTGTATAGGTTATACTTCACTTTTTAGGACTTTAATCCTGATTTCCCAGGCTTTGTTGAGCACTACATTTATGAACAAAGAAAGTTAGTGTGTGGTTTCTGAGCCAATATAATGTAAAGTGTAGCTAACCTTTTGATTTGATTCAGCAAACCACCAAACTATGTGTACATACGTGTGTTTGGTAAAGTTTAGTCTCCATGACTTGTAAATTTCCCAAATTAAGTTAAATGTAAACATGGTACTTGAAGTCATGATAACAATCCGTGTTTGGCTTACCATAAAATGAATTACTTACAAATAAACCTAGAATACAGAGCACCACATTGAGTTGAAGCACAGGTAAGATGAAGCTGAAGGGGTGCCCTAGAGTTTGTTTCCCAGTTCAGCAACATGTTGAAAATAAATGGGGAGCAAAACATGGTGGCTCAGAGTAGGCAATTGTCGATGAAATAGGCAATGGAAAGTATCAAATCGTGAAAAATTTGGTTGCACCCCCCTTCAGCTTCCCATTTCAACTGATACAGCACCTGATGGTGTGGACACTCTGCTTCAAAAGAGTATTGCTCCAGAATTCTACTCAATTCAAAGTGCCAGCAAGCCACTACCAACTTACTTTTGACATGAGTCTTTGTTTCTGTTCCCATTAAAGTATTCATTTTAAGTGACTTAAGTAATCCCTGCAGCATTAATGTTGGGTCAACCTAGATATGTGGAAGAGAGATTCCTTTCATGGGACCCTCTACTGCTTGTGAAGCTGTCATAATGGAAGGCAGCCAAAGAGTCAGTTCGGCCTTCCTGAGATTGGTGTCTCTAAAGCCAGAGCAGCTAGAAAAGGCTGAGAGATGTATTAACATGACTATAATTTCTGAAAGAGGGGAGTGGGAGAAGAGCCAAAGATAGATAAGGGGAGGGGCAGACAGAGAGGGAGGCAACAAGACAGACACACAGAGAGTGACCTTTTAGTCTTTAGCCACACACAGTGACAGCCCAGTTCATATAAGAGAAACAAAAGTCACAACAAAAATCCTGGATCATCCCAGAACTCGGGAGGCAGAGGCAGGAGGATCTCTGTGAGTTTGACTGAGGCCAGCCTGGTCAACAGAGGGAGTTCCAGGACAGCCTCCAAAACAAGACAGAGAAACCCTGTCTTGAAAAACCAAAAAAAAAATCCTGGATCATTTTCCAAGGAAAATGATTCATCAGCAGTAGGTAGAGACAGCATATAATGATGCCTTGATTAAGCCGGGGGGAAAATGCTGCAAGTACCACTTTATGTATAGGAAAAAATTTTCAGATTTGTTAGTATTTGTATCTAAGAAAATGAATGATAGTTACAGCCAGATCATTGATTGCATTCTCTTGTTAGTAACTTATAGTCTGGAGCATCATTTCAGAACTTGCATCCAAAAAACCCATTTGTTGATGTGTGCATATATACTGCAATTAGGAAAAACCTCGGTGATATGCATCAGGGAGTATTACCTATGATCTGAAACAGGAAATGTCTTTCTTGCTTTGTTCTGCTGAGAAAGCATCCTAAAACAATTCAACATTGTTCTGACTTGGTGCCTGGAGCAGAAGAAGATGCTTTTGTTCTCCTCTTCAGTTCGGCTGCAAGATGCTCTGGAGGAAGGACATGTCAGGGTAATTCAATCTTTCAGAAAAGACAATGGAGGATCAAACAGCCCAGAGTCTTCTCAGAAGCAAATAGAAAACCCCATGAGTCTCTCTGCCCCCCAGGCAGATTGATGACTTGGTGTCTGGTGAATCTGAAGATTAACACTCCCCAACATCTATCGTCTAGACCTGGCCAAGTCAGAAGATTGATGTCAACAGGGAGGCAGCCTGCACTGGATGCGGAACTCCAAATCTCACCTTCCACTGGGCTGTAGATCAAAACAGATTTCCTGTTAGACTCCTGGAAGGAGGCTTGCAGATCAGAGAGAGAGATATCCATGTCAGAGTGAAAGGCATGGCCAAAACAGACAGGCTGGTAAGAACCCAGGTGAAAGCAACTGCAAGTGTCTCAGATCTTGATGGGGGCAACTGTGGCTTCTCTTGGATCAATAGAAAGGCAAGCGGTAGGATAGGGGGCTTGTAGATGGTCACAAAATAATTCCTCATAGTAAAGATGGAGTGCTGACTGCTATTTAGTTCCTTCTTCTTGGATTTAAAACTTTTCATTGAAAGAAATTTAGGAGAATCGTTTACCATCTCTCCTTACCCTAGAAAACACTTAGATTCATTTATTTCACACAAAGCAGGAGGACTAAGATTAATTATACAATGCACTTTGCTAAAATGTGAACACAGAGAGCACAGAGTTGGCTGGAATCCAGAGCAGGAGTGGTCAGTGGCCATGTCTTCCTACTGAAGAGTCACCATGGCCAGGCTGTGAGTCGCCACCAGCTGTAATTCACTCTTGTTTATGTCCAATTCCTTAGTTATGCTGTTTATTAATTTTCATTGTTCACTTGTTTACCGGAAAATTAAGTACTGTTATCGTTTTACTTCTGACTTTGGGTTTTAAAGAACTGTCAGAATGGAGGAGGTGAGGCCTCACCTGCTGTCATCACCTTCATTCATTTCTGTTCTGTGTCTTGAACCAGAGTTAAGCTGTAAGTGACTGTTACAGTTAAGCTGTAAGTGACTGCTGAGTGTGTTGCAAGAGGGCTTGTAAGATTGTGTTGAAGAAATCAAGGGCAGAAGCCATAGGAGGAGGCTGAACCCTAGGAACATGCTGATACAAAGTGTATCTTAGAAGTTAAACTAATGGGATGAGGTGTCAGCCTGAAGATGAGGTAGAGGCAAAGGAAGGGAGAGCCTGGGCTGATTTATGAGCCAACTCCTCTTTGAGGTATTGGTTTTTGTAAGCCAGGGTTCAATGTGGTCACTTGCAGAATACTGCCTGACTCCAATTCATTGAAATCGTCTGCTGTTTCACAAAGACTTTGGCTTTTGCCTGTTTTGGCAAAACATCTTAATTATGTCAGAAACCGATTGGCTGGATTTAGAGATTCTGCCCAGACGGACTATTCAGACATTGTCTCCGAAAGTGAATGAAGTAGCTGCTAAGGAGAGTTCACATTTAAAGATTGTCAGTGTAGGGCAGAGCCCAGGAATTAAAAACAACAATGAAGGCAGGGAACTGAGACACTGTTTTTGATATTCACTTCCTTTTAGAAAGGGACATTGAAAAATACATTATCTTTAATAACTGAGATACAGGTAAAAGGGGCCAAGAATAATTCAAATGTTTCTTATGTGGACACTTTCTGAATATAGCTGAGTATATTTTGAACATGGCTCCTGAAACTACAGAGGATTCACCGTCACTTATCTGCAAAGTCTACTTCAAAGCTTTGGCACTGTGCGGTTCCTTGAGTTGAAGTTCTCTGAGCTAAGAAGCCCTTGGCTAAGTGCCATTCTGCATAATGTACTCTTTTCACACTTGCAATTAAAATAGGCTAATAATTTAGCTTAACAATCTGGTGCTGCCTAAGAAGTCTTCCTCAACTGGCTGGAGTTTTGCATGTGAACAGTTAGTCATTAGTTTTCATTCTCTATTACTTACAGCTGGTCTTCATATTGTTCAAAGCGAGTGACATCACCGGGATTGTTAGAGCAGTGGTACTACACTGGTTTCTAATGATTTTAAATGTCCTCTGGAGCACTGTATTCTTTCCCCAAAGATAATTAGCTGGAAATCAGAATTATTACTAGTTTGAAGATTGCCAGCAAGAATTTTTGTGCTTTGTTCATCTTTGTAAAAACAATTTATAATCGGTACTATTTATAACATGCTGTTAGCATGCCACATTTTCTGGTATCCACTCCAGAAAGGTTATATAAGCCTTTTCTGCTTCCAAAGGAAGGTTTTAATCAGGGATTTTCTCTCCTGTTTCATCATCTAACTTAAGGATGTCCCCAGAAATAGATCAGAGTTGTCTTTCAAGCCTTAGAAACCATGCCTTCCCTACATCTCTCTTCCTTTTCTCCCACATCACTGCCCTGTCCCCTATTTCTTTTCCTCACTACTGCATCCTACCTTTGTTATCATCTTCTGTGTCCCCATCTTTCTCTTACTCTCTAAGCCACTTGGCTTTGAGGAACTTTATATTCCTGACGTGAAGTTTCCTCTTAGAGATCATATAATTAAGTGGGGCATATCAATTCAGAAGCAAGAACTAGCAATGTTGGTAAAAGAGACTCTAACATGCAAAGTATTAAGGTTGTTTATGTAACTTCCATCTCTTTTCCATCGTATTTATTCATTTGGCCAACAAATACTTACCAGTCTGTGTGTGCCAAACACACAGAACTTGAACTATGGTACTCAGGGCCAAGGAGGAGCAGTAGTAAAAATGATTATGAAATAGCTATGTAACAGCAATTGTGAGTTATGAACTCATGGAAGAGTTTGGACTTCCATGGGGTCATATAATGGAGAGAGTAAATTCTAGTTGCATTGATTGGGGTAGTTTCTTGGAGGCAAGGACACTGACACTATGACTTGGACGATACAGAGTTAGGATGGCAGTGGGCAAATCCACATAGTCAGGGCCAAACCCCAAAGACCTATGGTGAGGAGAAAACTAGATTGGTGTGACAGTAAAGTCAGCAATGAGTGGGAGCAAGGGAGTCAGGTTGGAAAGGGACTATAAAATTTGTCCTAAGAATTTTGACCTTAATCCCCAGAAGTATGAAAAAAACCATTTAAGCAGAAAGTGGACAGCAGTTTTTGCACCTCTCAGCATTTTATTTTCCTTAAGAATCCCTGGTCCTGGTCTTTGGCCAATTTCTGCAGTAGATTTGGCTGTTGAGGGACTGGAGATCAGTGCTTGGGATTAGCGTATTAACTGTAGAGTTTAGATACTGACACTCAAAACCAGAAAAACATGCTGACAGTGGAGCATGAACTGAGAACTGAACATACACAAAGGATGCAATGCCCAGGTTTGGGGTAGCTCACTTGGGTGGGGCAACTTTGACAACAGCCGTCAATCTGACTTGACTTCCTGCCTTCACTGTGTACTATTGATCATGGAAGTGGGCAGCTTCAATAAAGTATTTTAAAAGCATATTCAGATCATCAAGTTCCCCACTCATCTCTTGTGTGGAAGACTTCTATAATAACCACAGCAGCAATGGGAGGTACTTCCTTAAAATTTTCAGAAGACACACATTGTTTTGACCAAGTTGGACAGATTTCCTGTCTCTCTCTCTCTCTCTCTCTCTCTCTCTCTCTCTCTCTCTCTCTCTCTCTGTGTGTGTGTGAGTGTGTTGTCTATTTTAAAGTTCTCTTAGTATGATCTAACTAAATGCCATTTGAGAGAAAAGTCATTTTCTGAAATTGCTCTAAAATTAGCCACATAGTAATATGTCCAAGTCAAACAGGGCAGCACCCAGTCCATAGGACACCAAATGCTGTGGTTAAGTTAAGTCAAAATAATCTTTTTGCCTGTAGACTCCTAACTTTGAATTCAAATCAGACATACACCAAAGAGAAAAGTGGGCAAGAAGGATTCATTTCAAACAGTTGTTGTTTTCCTGATCTGAAAACTGTTTTAAAAATCAATGTATGGGAGTTGTTTCCACGTGTCAACATTGCTTCAGCTCCAACAGCCCATTTTTCTCATGACTCATTTTTGTGTCTTGTGACTGTTTGATGTGTATAGATTACATAAAGTAGCCCGAAGTTATGGAGTTGGCGTATCCTACTATGTGCTTTATGGTTTCCATTTCTACTTTTTTTTAAATTTAGATTATTTATTTTACATCCTGCCCACAGTTTCCCCTCCCTCCTCCCTCCTCCCTCCCATTCCCTCCCATCTTCTACCCACCCCTCTCAATCCCCTCCTCCTCTGTTTTTGTTCAGAAAGGGGCAGGCCTCCCATGGATATCAACAAAGCCTAAAAACAATTTGCAATAAGACTAAACACTTCCACTTGTATTAAGGCTGGATAAGGAAATCCAGTATGAGGGATAGGTTTCCAAGAGCCAGTCAAAGCATTAGGGACAGCCCTTGCTACCACTGTAGGGAGTTCCACAAATAGTCCAAGTTACACAGCTGTCACATATATGTAGAGGGCTTAGCTCAGCCCCATGTGGACTCCTTGGTTCTTGATTCAGACTCTGTGAGCTCCTACGAGCCAGGTTAGTTGTTTCTGTGGGTTTTCTTGTGATGTCCTTGACCACTCTGGCTCCTACAATCCTTCCTCCCTCTCTTCAGCAGGATTCTCTGATCTCTGTGGGTCTCTGCATCTGTTTCCATCAGTTACTGGATGAAGGCTCTCCAGCAACAGTTGGGGTAGTCACAATCTGATCACAGGAGACAGCCAGTTCAGGCTACCTATCCACTATTGCTAGGAGTCTAAGCTGGGGTCCTTCTTCGAAGATGCCAAACATATCATTCTCTGTGGAACTAAGATAAAGTGGCATGTGGCTCTCACTTGAGATATTATCATTAAGTAATTAAGCTCAGAGACTTGTGAAAACAAATGGTGAGATAATTTGGAAATGATACCGAAAGGTAACTGCTTGTTCTGAGATGATAGAAATTGTGTTAAAATTGTAATGACTTCTTCATTCTGCTCCCCAGAAGAGAGTAAGCAAAGCCTGTAAATGTATAGCCAGTATTAAGCTCCATCCCATCTGATTTTACATTAAAGGAATTATCAGTGGTGATCCTCAAGGACAGTTACCAGGAAATCTGAACTTTTCTGTGGTCTCTCAAAGAACGGTGGATAGAGACACAGGGCAGTGGTACTTTTGAGAATATACTTAGCCATCTCTCTGTAGCCTCCTGCCATCTCTCCTTCTGTCCTCATTTTCTTGAACTTCACCTACAAGTCCCAGGGTTGACACTTTGTGTATTTTCTGACTAACTTTTCCAACGTGCTTGTCTGGTTAGCCTCTCACATTACTGTCAGTTATCTTGCTTAACTACTGCTGGGCTGAATCACAATGACGATTGCAAATAAAGACCCTTCTCCTTCATAGAGTGAGGGGGCTGGGGGGCACTCTCCATGCTTGGACACATGTGTGAACCACCTGGAGGGACCTTGTTAACATGCACATCCAGTTCAGCTTGGGCTGCAGCCTAGGCTGTGTGTGACTTGGAGGCTCCCAGGGACCACACAGAGAAGATCTGGGGCTCAGAAAAGCCAGTGTGGAGACCCAGAGATAAGGCATGTTGGCAAAACAAAGTTAGGCACATTCCCTGAACATTGTGACAATGCCTGTTTCTTTCCATTCTCTCTCTCTCTCTCTCTCTCTCTCTCTCTCTCTTTCATTTTAGAAACATTCTTATTTTACATATCAATTTCCCCCATTCCCTAGCCTCCCATCCTCCCATGCTCCCCACCCCCCCAACCCTCACCGCTCCTACTCCCTAAGGATAGTGAGGCCCTCCATGGGAGACCATCAAAGTCTTTCACATCATTTGGGGGAGGGCCTAGACCCTCTTTCATGTATCTGGGCTGCAATAGTATCCCTCCATAGGGAATGGCCTCCCAATGTCCATTTGTGTACTAGGGAAAAACACTGGCTCCACTGTTTTTAACGTGGCCTGATATGTAGTCTACCCTATTTGATTTTTTCCTTGATGATACCAAATACAGCAAGGTTTAACCATGTATCTTTTCTCTCCATTCCTGTCTGACTGTCTTCACTTGAATTGTTTGAGGTGCCGTATTTCTGAAAATAGTCCCATTTATTCCAGATGTGCATGTATCTGGCATGTGATTTATGTGAAACCAGAGGCATCTGAGTGCTTTTGTCTGACCCTTAGCATCTTCAGAGATCCATTCTTCACTTCCAAGTACATCCTACTCCACATTTGGCCATAACTCACTTTTGACAGGCCAGTTTGGATCTTAATCACAGCTCCTAAAGCTTTAGTTAACATAGCTTCATCCATGAACTTAATCGGCAAGCTCTCTACTCCATCACTGCAGCCGTTGATCAAACGACAGCTACTAAATCATACAGAGCCCTGGCTGATCCCTGGGAATAATGCCTGCTCTTGACATTGAGCTATCCAGGGAACTAATTTTCCATTCCTTTTTAAAGGACTTACTTACCAGTGTTATTTAAGCCGGGTTACTTCAGAATAACCCATACCAGTTTTAAGACATTTCTTTTTGATATTTGTAATGCCTACTTTTCATTTTAAAATGTAAAAATCTAGAGGCCTATACTATGAAAAGTAGAAATGATTCATTTTCCCTTTCATTTCACTATCCTCTTCAAAGTTACCCATTAAATATTTTTCATTTACATCTTATATAAATTGTGTCAGACATGTTAATTGCTAGTTGTATACCCATGTTCTTCCCCCAGTCCCAGTTTCCTTGCCCATTAAATGAGCCCTGACGCTCACATACTGTATGCAGCAGGAATGTTAGTATTGCTGGGATGATGCAAATGTTGTTATCAAGTTCCAAAGTCTGTGCTTCTCTCTGTTCTTCTGTTTCTAAAATTCCTTTAAAGCTTTTGTTGTTTTGCGTGGAAATTCAATCCCACTTCTGACACCATTATGTTAAGAGAATATATTTCCTTGAGAGAATGCCTTCCCGCCCGCCTGATTCCAGAGCCCCATCAGTCCCAAATAAACACACAGGAGGCTATATTAATTATGAAGCTGTTGGCCTTGCTTGTTTCTTACTAGCTAGCTCTGACTTAAGTAATTACCCCATAATTGTTAATCTAAGTATGTTTCTTACCGGAGAATAGTTCCAGGCTTCCTACCCCCATGGCGTTACATGTTGACTCTCTTGTGTTTCTCCTTCCCAGAATCCTCCTGGACTCCTAGCCCCACCTTTCTAGATTCCTATTGGCCAGCAGTAATTTATTGACATATACACAGGACTTCCCCAACAATTTACATCTTATATAAATTGTGTCAGACATGCTAATTGCTAGTTGTATACCCATGTTCTTCCCCCAATCCCAGTTTCCTTGCCCATTAAATGAGCCCTGACACTCACATACTGTATGCAGCAGGAATGTTAGTATTGCTGGGATGATGCAAATGTTGTTATCAAGTTCTTTGTGAGCTTTCTTACGTTGTTAAAGAAAATACCAATGAACTGTCATCATCCAAATGATCTTGATGGGAACTCTGTTATCCGGGACCATTAAGTAATAGCATGAGTGAGAGTTCGTCCATTGGTTTGCCTATCTATAGATGATAATTATCCTCATTGTAGACTTTATGAAACCTAGAATCACATGGGAATCAAGTGTCATTCCCTGAATTTGTGCCCTGAACTGTATAAGATTGAAAAGATGAGTTGAGCAAGTAGGCATATATTGTCTCTCTATCCATGACTGCAGATGTAACCAGCTACTTCAAGTTCCTGCCTCAACTCCCTGGAATGATAGATTGTAACCTGAAAGTGCAAGTTAGTTAAACCCTTTCTCCCCCAAGGTGACTTTTGTTGGGGTGTTTTATCATAATAGCAGAAACATAATTAGGACATAGTATGCATAGTATATAAGCCATGAACAAAGCATACCTTCATTGTGTTTAGTTACTAACATGTTCCACATGTCTAGTTTTGAAAGCAAAACAAACTGAAATGTAGTTATGATGTTTAAAAAATTATTCTGGGGTTACTTTTTTATTTCACATTTCTAGATATCAATTCTTGTTCTCTTGTTCATATCTAACAACTAAAAGTAGGAAGCTACATCTTAAAACCGTAATTGCACATGTTTATAATCAGCTGTTTAACATATTCTGAGAAAATCTATGTATTTGTCTGTAAGTGTTCTTATGTTCATATGTATTTACAATAATTTTCTACAAGTTTAGATATGGAATAGTATAACATGAAACTGCTGGTAAGCACCTATTACTATAACAAATACCTGTAATGTGTTGTCTTCCCCACTAGCCACCTGGGCCCTGCAGAGCTGTCTGAGCCCCCAAATAACACATAGGACACTATATTAATTATGAAGCTATTGGCCATTTGCTATTGTTTCTCATTGGCTAGCTCTGACTTAATTATTGACCCATCATCACCAATATATAGTTTTATAAGGACTAATCTTTCCGAGAATTCAGACTTACATCCCCTCTTCCTGGGAATCACATGGCAACAGCTCAGTTCACTACATTTCCCAGAATCCTCCTAGACTCCTAGTCCCATCTATCTTGCTTCCCTCTTGGCCAGCAGTGCTTTATTGACATATACATAGAACTTCCCCCATCAAACACCTGGGATACACTAATTATAAAGAGAAAAACCAGGAGGCTCCTGAGGCCAGGGAACTGCACTCTGGGGAACCTGTCCAGTGGACCAGCCCATCCAGAGTCTACCAGCATCAAGGGGCTAGTCCTGCCCCCACCCACAGGAAGAGATAAGCATGGGCCTGTTACCTGCCTTCCTTCCTGCCTTCCAGTGCCCTGTTGAGGCCTGGTACTAGTCCCACCTTCACACATGGGAAGAGGAGAGCCATTGGAATATTGGACATGCTTGCTCCCACTGTTAGAGAACCTTGGTCCCACCAAGAGAGGGAGAGACCCCACTGGTACACACTGGAAGAAGGAATGGAAAGACAACAGTATAAGATCACAGTCAACAACAGAAGGAGCAATATGATACCACTAGAGTCTAGGGACTCCACACCATTAAGACCTGAACATACCAACACAGATGAAGCAGACGAGACTGGCCATAAAAACAACTTTACGAAGACTATAGAGACCCTCAAAGAGGTAATGAGTAAATCCCTTAAAGAAATGGAAGAAAATACAAACAAAAAAATTTCAAGAAATGACAATTCAAAAATTGCAAGAAACAAGTAAAACAGTGCAAGGTTTGAAAGCTGAAAAAGAGACAATAAAAATCATAGTCTGAAGGAATGCTGGAATTAGAAAAGGTGAGTAAATGATCAGGAACTACAGATGCAAGCATAGCCAACAGAATACAAGAGATGGAAGAGGAAATCTCAGGCATTGAAGATACACTAGGAGAAATAGATTCATCAACCAAAGAAAATCTTAAGTTCAACAAATCCCTAACATAAAATATCCAGGAAATATGTGACACCATGGAAAGACCAAAACTAAGAATGATAGATATAGAGAAGGTGAAAAAATCCAACTCTAAAGTGTAGAAAACATATTCAACAAAATCATAGAAGAAAATGTTCCCAAACTATAGAAAGACATGCCAATGAAAGTACAAGAAGTATACAGAAAAAAAAAGTCCCTTTGGCTCATAATAATTAAAACACCAAACATACAGAATAAAGAAAGAATAATAAGGTCAGCAAAGAAAAAGGGCCAGGTAACATATAAAAGCAAACCTATCAGAATCACACCTGAATTCTTCATGGAAACTCTGAAAGCCAGAAGGTCCTGGATAGATACTCTACCAACACTAAGAGACCATGGATGCTAGCCCTGATGACTATACCCAGCAAAGCTTTCAATCACTATAGATGGAGAAAGCAAGATATTCCATGAAAAAAAAACAGATTTAAACAATGCATATCCACTAATCCAGCCCTACAGAAAGCTCTGGAAGGAAAATTCCAACCAAAGGAAGTTAACTATACCCACAAAAACATAGACAATAGATAATCTCACTTTACCAACAGCCAACAGAATAAAAAGGGAAGGGATCCACACACAGTACCACCACACCACCAAATCCAAAACAAACAAGAATTAATCATCAATGGTCATTAATATTCCTCAATATTAATGGTCTTAACTCACCTATAAAAAGACACAGGCTAACAATGGATACAAAGAAAGAATCCATCCTTCTGCTGCATACAAGAAGTACACCTCAAATTCAAAGACAGATAGTACCTCAGAGTTAAGGGTTGGAAAAAGATTTTCCAATCAAATGGACCCAAGAAACAAGCTGGAGTAGACACCAGTAAATAATCAAATGAGGTCTGAAATTAATAAAGTAGAAATGAGGAAAACAATTTAATGAATCAGTGTAACAAAGAGTTGGCAGACAATCCTTTATCCAAAGTAACCAAAAGGCAGAGACTGAACATACAAATTATGAAAATCAGAAATGAAAAGGGGGGCATAACAACAGACACTGAGGAAATTCAGAGAATCATCAGGTCATACTTTGAAAATCTGTACTCCACAAAATTTAAAAATTTAAAGGAAATGAACAATTTTCTGGAAAGATATTACTTACCAAAATTAAACAAAAAAACAATATGGAATTTAAATAGACCTATAACCCCTAATGAAATAGAAGCAGTCATCAAAAGTCCAAAAGTCTCTCCCCCCCCCAAAAAACCCCAGAGCTAGATGGTTTCAGTGCAGAATTCTATCAGAAATTCAAAGAACAGCTAATACCAATTCTCCTCAAATTGTTCCAACAATAGAAGCAGAAATGGCATTGCCAAACTCTTTTTATGAGACAATTACCTTGGAACCCAAGCCACACAAAGACACAGCTAAGAAAGATAACTATAGACCAATATCGCTCATGAGCATTGATGCCAAAATGCCCAATAAAATACTAGCAAATCAAATCAGAAAACACATCAGAAAAATCATCCACCATGATCAAGTAGGCTTTATCCCAGGGATGCAAGGATGGTTCAACATATGAAAATCCATTAATGTAATCCACCATATAAACAAACTGAAAAAGAAAAACCACATGATCATCACACTAGATGCAGAAAAAGCCTTTGACAAAATCCAATACCCCTTCATAATAAAGGTCTTGGAGGATAGCAGGAACATACCTAAATGTAATAAAAGCAATATATAGCAAACCAGCAGCTAACATAAAACTAAATAGAGAGAAACTCAGTGCAATTTCTCTAAAATCAGGAACATGACAAGGCTGTCCACACTCTCCATATCTCTTCAATATTGTACTTGAAGTTCTAGCTAGAGAAACAAGGCAACAAAATAAAATCAAGGAGATACAAATTGGAAAAGAAGAAGTCAAATTTTCACTATTTGCAGATGATATGATAGTTTATATAAGTGATCCAAAAAATTCTACCAGGGAACTCATACAGCTGATAAACACCTTCAGCAAAGTGGCAAGATACACTATTAAGTCAAAAAAAATCAGTAGCCCTACTATGTACAGACAATAAATGGGATAACAAAGAAATCAGAGAAACATCACCCTTTACAATAGCTACAAACAACATAAAATAGCTTGGAGTAACACTAATCAAACAAGACCCGTGTAACAAGAACTTTGAGTCTTTATAGAAAGAAGACACCAGAAAATGGGAAGATCTCCTGTGCTCTTGGATAGGATCAACATAGTAAAAGTTGCAATCTTGTCAAAAGAATTCTACAGATTCAAAGCAATACCCATGAAAATACTAGCACAATTCTTCACAGACCTTGATTCTTTACAAACCAAAGAACAATACTCAACTTTATATGGAAAAGCAAAAGACCTAGGATAGCCAAAACAACCCTGTAAAATAGCAAACTTTTGGACACATCACTATCCCTGACTTCAAGGTCTATTACAGAGCTATAGTCCTGAAAACAGACAGGTAGACCAATGGAATCCAACTAAAAACCCTAATATTAACCCACACATGTACAAACACTTGATTTTTGACAAAGAAGCTAAAATTATTCAATGGAAAAAGAAGGCATCTTCAACAAATGGTGCTGGCATAACTGGATGCTGGAATGTAGAAGACTGCAGATAGATCCATGTCTATCTCCATGCACAAAACTTAGGTCCAAATGGATCAAAGATCTCAACATAAATCCAGCCACACTGAACCTCTTAGAAGAGAAAGTGGGAGGTACCCATGAACACTGTACAGGACACTGTTTCCTGAAAATAACAACAGTAGCACAGACACTGAGATCAACAATTAATAAATGGGATCTCCTGAAACTGAGAAGCTTCTGTATGGCAAAGAACACAATCAACAAGACAAAAAGGCAGCCCACAGAATGGGAAAAGTATTCACTAACCTCACCTCTGACAGAGGGCTGATCTTCAAAATTTACAAAGAACTCAAGAAGGAAGTCTTCAAAACACCAAAGGATCCAATTAAAATGTGGGGTACAGAACTAAATAGAGAATTCTCAATAGAGGAATCTAAACTGCCTGAAAGACACTTAAGAAAGTGCTCAGCATCCTTAGCCATCACGGCAATGCAAATCAAAACAACTCTGAGATACCATCTTACTCCTGTCAGAATGGCTAAAATTGAAAACACTAAAACAGTTTATGCTAGAGAGGATACGGAGAAAGGGAAACACTTCTCTACTGCTGGTGGGAATGCAAACTCTTAAGCCACTTTGGAAATCAGTATGGTGGTTCCTCAGGAAAATGGGAATGAGTCTACTGTAAGATCCAGCAATTCCACTGTTAGGCATATATCCAATAATGCACATTAATACAAGAAGGACATCTGTCCAGCTATGGTCATAGCAGCGTTATTCATAATAGCTAGAACCTGGAAGCAACCTAGATGTCCCTCAACTGAAGAGTGGATGAAGAAAATGTGGTACATTTATACAATAGAGTACTACTCAGTGGAAAAAAAGACCCAATGGAATCTTGAATTCCCAGGCAAATGGATGGTACTAGAAGAAACAATCCTGAGTGAGGTAACCCAGTCACAAGAAGACAAACATGGTATGTACTCACTCACCTCACATATGTATTTTAGACATAGAAGAAAGGATTACCAGCCTACAAATCACACTGCCAGGGAAGTTAGGAAACTCAGAGACCTTAAGAGAGACAAATGTGGTCCCCCGGAGAAGGGGAAAGGGACAAGACCTCCTGAGTTAATTGGGAGCATGGGGGAGGGAAGTGGGAGTTAGGAGAAAGAGAAGGGAGAAGAGAAGGGGAGAGGAGGATAGGAGGGAGCAGGAAGGTTGAGTCAGGGGAAGAATAGAGGAGAGCAAGAAAAGAGATACCATAATACAGGGAGACATTATAGGTTTAAAGAGAAATCTGTCACTAGGAATATATCCAGATATCTACAAGGATGACCCTAACTAACAATCTAAGCAATAGTGGAGAGGCTAATTTAAATGTCCTTCCCCAATAATGAGTTTGGTGACTACCTTATATGCTATCCTAGAACCTTCATCCAGTAACTGATGGAAGCAGACACAGACACCCATAGCTTAACAGTGAGCTGAACTCCTGGAATCCAGTTTCAGAGAGGGAGGAGTGATGAGCAAAGGGGTCAAGACCAGGCTGGAGAAACCCACAGAAACAGCTGACCTGAACAAGGGGGGGAGCTCATGGACCCCAGACTGATAGCTAGGAAACCAGCATAGGACTGATCCAGACCCCCTGAATATGGATGTCAGTTAGGAGGCCTGGGCAATCTATGGAGCCTCTGGTAGTGGATCAGTATTTAACCCTAGTATATGAATGGACTTTGGGAGCCCACTCCACACTGGGGAATAGTCTCTCAGGCTAGACACACAGGGGAGGGCCCAGGTCCTGCTCTAAATGGTATGACAGACTTAGAAGATCCCCCATGGAAGGCCTCACCCTCCCTGGGAGCAGAAAGGGGATAGGATAGGGGGCCATTGGGGGCAGGGGAGGAGGGGAGGTAGAGGGAACTGGGATTGACATGTAAAACAAGCTTGTTTCTAATGTATATAAAAAAGAAGAAAAACGAAGAGAGAAAGCTTATTTTTACCTTTTTAGGTTCTTAAATTTTATTATACTAGGTTACTATTATTCTTTCTCTTGGGGCATTTTCACCCAAGTGGCCCTCCCCATATCATGTGGTTTATTCCATCGCATTATCTCCTCTCACATCCGTACCAGCTCATTATAAGATTCTCAATGGACGGAAATGTCTAGCTGTCTTTTCCGTAAGCAACAACGTAATTCCGATTTTGATGTCAAGAGAATTACCTACGGTTTGTTGTGCTTCTTCTCCTGATGTCCTGCTGGGATTGATTCTGAGAGATGTGTGTTATGTCATCTGCAGTGCAGATTTTTTTTTTTGGATTTTTGTGACTTTTTGTAAGGTTTTTTCTTTCTTTTTTATTATTTATTTTTAAATTTAAATTTAAATTAGAAACAAGGTTACTTCACAAGTCAGTTCCAGGTCCCTCTCCATTTCCCTCCCCTCCTTTCGTGCCCTCCCCCAACCCCCCCATATCCCCTCATTTCCCCAGGGAGGGTGAGGCCCTCCATGGGGGTGTCCATAGTCTGTCATTTAATACAGGGCAGGGCCTAGACCCTCCCCCAAGAGTTCAGGGTGAGAGTGCATCTCACATTGTTGGATGGGAGTCCAAAGCCCGTGTGTATACTTGGGATAAATACTGATCTACTACCCAAGGCTCCATAGATTACCTAGGCCTCCTCACCGACACCCCCATTCAGGGGGTCTTGATCAGTCCCATGCTGGATTCCCAGGCATCAGCCTGGGATTCAAGAGCTAACCCTTGTCAGGTCAGCTGTTTCTGGGGGTTAAACCAGCCCAGTCTTAATCCCTTTGGTTATCAGTCCTCCCTCTCTGTTACTGGCTTTCTTGAGTTCAGCTCAGTGCTTAGCCGTGGGAGTCTGCCTCTTCTTCCATCAGCCACTGAATGAAGGTTCTGTTTCCCAGACTCTCTAGCCATGGGATTGTAGGCTGGCACTCCCCAGATCTATGTCTAAATTCCATATATGAGAGAGTACATGCCATGTTTCTCTTTTTGTGACTGGGTTACCTCACTCAGGATGGTTTCTTCTAGTGTCATCCACTTGCCTGCAAATCTCAGGATTCCATTGTTTTTTTTCTGCTGAATAGTACTGCATTGTGTAAATGTGCCACATTTTTTTCTATCCACTCTCCGGTTGAGGGGCATCTAGGTTGCTTCCAAGTTCTGGCTATTACAAATAAGGCTGCTATGAACGCAGTGGAACAGACATCCTTGTTGTATGAATGTGAATCTTTTGGATATATGCCTAAGAGTGGAGTTGCAGTGCAGACTTTGAGGGAGGCTTTTAATGATCCGTTCCTTTCAGTTGTTTTCTTCACTTTTCTGATGCTAATTTTCACATCTTTTGTCACCATCCCAACTGAATTCTAGGTGGAGCTGCACAGTCCACAAAACATTACATAGTTTTGTCAATTGTGGGCACAAGGACAAAGTGTCAAGAGTCTCCCAGTCTCCACAGCTGTGTCCTTTACTTCTCTTGTGTTCTGTCCCTACCCACTCCAGTCCCTGCAGGGCAATATCCTGTTAGACTCGATAGTAACAGTGTTGTTGAAGAAACAATACACATAAACCCACTCTGCTTTTGACTGTAAAACTCTGGTCTGGCCATATCTATGCTATTATACAGATGTCTATTAGTTTTCAACAGGGAAAATGATGTCAGAAATTCTTGCTCTGTACACTTCATAGACAAAATAAGGTTATACAAATGCACAGTTTCTAGAAATATGACTGACACTATTGTGGTTTGTGTGATGAATGACAAGCTACTAAAAAGAATCCATTATAAGGAAGGGAGAAAACCTCAGGACTCTGTTACACAGTGGTCCTTAAAGTCAGCCATAAGCATGTCTTTATGAATCTGCTAATTAACACTACTCATGATGATATATTTTGGCTGTCTCACAGAAAATCTTGGAACACATTATTATTTGTTCCAAATAAGTGAAAATAAGGAAAAAACATATTTAGAATGCCATTCTTAGAACAAAAGTCTTAGATGAACTGTCTCAGTGTCTTTCTTCTTTGTCACAGTTAATAGTTCTGTTCTGTGAGGCCAGGGGAATCTCTCATCTTTTGTGAAGCTTTAAGGTTGTGAGGGATTAGAAGGTGGGGAGGTCCAGAAAAACTGAAAGGCCCGCTCCAATTCCACAGGAAGTTCTGAGCAGGCCCTGCTCCAGAATAAAGTCCTGTCCTCTAAAATCAGTGCTCTTTAACTTCCTTGAAACTCATAATTAGTCATTTTTGCTCATGATAACTGAATTTTTGTGTTTCTACATCCCTATTTCCTTTTCAATCATTGTAATAAATTCAACTAGCATATATCCATCAACACCTTTCCTTGTCAATGTCCATTTCACTCCAGAAAGATGCCAGTGGTTTGGGTACATGGGGCTAAGCTAGTTTTCTGTTGATACTAAAAGAAGGATAAACTCAGTGGTGTAAACTAATATTTTTTCTTATTTTTATGTTCTGAAAGTTGCAAATATCATTTCTAGAGCTCCGTTGCCTCAGATTGAATGACAGCTGTGTGACTCTGGACAACTTACTCCACCTTTGTCTAACTCTGTTGCCTCTTCTGCCAAATGTGGGTATCAGCAGTACTCCTGCAAGTTTGTTGTGAAAATTATTCAGGTTAATTCATATTAAACATGTAGAACAGTGCCTGACACATTTTAAGTGGGGGCTAGGAGGAGGGAGGGATTGGTTTTGAGATCCTTCTAACGAAAAACTATTACTATAAAAATATTGAACAGCAGGAGTCTCATCTGGGGCCCTTACATTCTACTTGTTAAATGGGGTTTATGTATGTATTTTTTAAATATTTTAATGACTTTAAATGAATGGTAGGCGAGGTTCATAGATAAGACAGGGCAGAGTGTTTTGAGCAGGGTGTAATACAAGAAAGGGTTGACTGTGAAAGCTGAATCCAAGTGTGGTTCATCCAGCACGGAGGGTGAGTAAGGATTGCGAATGGATTTGAACCATATATTTATTCATATATGTCAACATAATTGTAGGACCTGACAAGCAGTCTTGGGTAGGAAGTGTATGTCATATTCCCTGTGAATCCTCATACCCAGGGGTACATTGTTAGAGAGAGCAGGGCTCAAGCCAACCTCTGCTATACTTATAAACACTTGCTACGAGGTCTGTACTGAGAGCCTCCCTGTGACATCTCTGTCCTCTGTTGTTTGGTTGCCCACCTGACTCTACAGCAAGGATACTTGGAGACAAGCATGGCTACTGTATGAGGTAGCAAGCATTATCTGTCTCCTTGTATCAGGGAACAGAAGCATTCCTGATGTGGGTCTACAACTGAAGGAATGATCTCTCTGCAGCAGCACTTTAGGCTGTCCACCTCCCTAGCTTCTCATGTACCATCTCTGTGTAGGTAAAAGCTCTTTCCTTCCATTTTAACATCTTAAATATCATACATTTCCCCAATGAATGAGTCATTTCCAACATCTATTACACTAATGTGTGAATCCTCTGGTGTAGCTTTCAGGGTGTTGGAAATGCCTGGCTGTCCTCATACTTCACTGTAACCTCCTAATTAAAGTCTTTCAAAGGCTAAATCTGATTATCATTTCTCACATTTAATCACCTGATTTAGAGTCCAGATTAGACTCCATCTTTCTATCTGTTTATCTGCCTGTCTATCTGTCTGTTATACTACCTATTGAGACATATTCTTGCTAATTATGCCTGGTGGAATAGGTGGTGATAGTTGAGGGTATCAGGAGCAGTGGGCACAGAGGTGAAAAATGGACTTTGAGTCATTCATGTTTCTGTTCTTCCCAATATCTTTTCATTCTCCTTTAGTATAGCTACCATCCACACAGGAACATTACCTCATCATTTTCTCCCCTCCAATCAGTGTCTCTTACTGATATTCATTTCTTTGCTTCCCTGCTTCATGAAAAATAAAAGACCCAGAGACTAATATTGGGGTTCAGACTTCAAGGTGATCATGAGAAAAGCAAAGCAGCCGGCCACTAGCTCTCACCTCTAGCTTGGGTTGAAATGGCTGATCCATACACTAACTCTTCACCAAGTCTCAAACTGCTGCCGCTTCTCAGTGTGACTGGAGAATCCTCAGTGTGGCTGGAGAACGAACGCCTCCTACTGAATACTGAGGACCCTGCGTCTATCTTTCATACCCCTCTACTGCTGGCATTAAAGGTGTGTGATATGTTACTCTTTTACATTGATTCAATCTTGTGAATTCCTGGGTGTGGTCTTGAACTCAGAGAGATCCTTTTACCTTTTAATCCTTAGTCCTAGGATTAACGGTGTGTGCCTGGCTTCTGTGGCTGTGACTGAGTTTGCTTTCTGAAAAGGCAAGATTTAATAAATCATAAGTAATACAGCACTACAACTTCCTTCAGGAGAAAACCATAATTACTTTAGTTCTTAATTTTTTGCTTTCTTTTTATTGAGATTAAAAAATAATTTGAAACATTTCAAATGAATCTAATGCATAAAAGAGAGTGAAAACTGGGTGGAGTGGCTTACACCTGTATTCCCATTATCTGGAGACTGAAGTAGGAGGATTCTTGTGAATTTAAGGCTATCCTGAGCTACCTAATGAATCAGAGGACATCTCAGGATATACAAGGTGACCCTGTATCAAAAACAAAACAATACAAACCACTTAATCCTCCCCCATATCCTGTATACATGTGAATGTATATAGGGTATTTATACAGTTAAAAGAGTCAGAATAATATGACTACCCAGAAACACAATTCTGTTTACCTCTTAAGGTCATAATGTCCATCTTTTTTCCAGTGAAAGCTCTTTCTTGCTCTTGGCTACTCCCAAAATGAACATATTTTAAAATTAATCACCCTGCCCACATTTTCCATCATTATGTCTTAACTAATAGCTTGATTTTGAAAAACAAGAGAGAACAAGAAACTGAACAACGGTATTTCTAGGTCATAGACTGCCTTCTTATTTTTAGAAAACTTGCAAGAATCTCATTTGGAATAGTAAAAGGGCAAGGTCAAATGAAAGTCATGAAAACAGGGTTTCCCACAACTGGACACTTGGATCAGATTCTGACATCAGATGATATAGGGACAAAAGACTTGCATTTTTCTACTACTAAGTCACCCGTGAATTCCTTGGAGGAGTGCATTAAAGCACAATTGTTCTATATGAGAAAATGTCCTCCAGATGACAAAAGGAAAAGCAGAGAAAAGGGACCTGTTAGCATGATGCTCTCAGTAGCCAAGTACACATGGCCATTGTACCCATTCTACTGTCATCAGATGTCCTGGGGATAAAAGTCTTAGAATTTCTGTATCCTTAGGATGCTGATCAAATCTGGAATAGCTCTCTATCTGTGATGATTTGCTGTCACCATGGGACCTTCACTGCTGCTCTGGGCCTCTGTTCTTTGTCATTATGGTGTTTCTAATGAGACTGTTGTTCTTTTATCTAATTTCCTTTTCTTCCTTGACTTTTGAAGAACAGGTGCCTTTTGTTTTCTGACAATGCACATAGCCTAAACATAATCCTTTTAACTTCACCAGATTGTTTAGGTGGGCATGCAGTTCTAGGCTGAAAATCTCTCTTGCTTTCAGTACCATGTTGAAAAGCCATACATTGTTCTGATTTCTCAGAGTTTATATGTGACCTATATGTTTTTCTGATTTCCTGTCTGAAAACTTGAGGATTCTTACCTTTGTGCCCAAAGGTAGTTTTTTTATTTTAAATTGCTTTTTAAAGACTTTTGTACAATATATTTTGATCATATTATTCCCTCTCCCAACCTCCCACATCTGCCCATCCAATTTATGCCCTCTTTTATTTTGTTTCTTATACCTACCAAGTCCAGTTTTCACTGTCAATATAGTCTTGGATCCGTGTCTTCCTACTGAAACATGCTTGACTTACCAGGGGCTGCATCCTTAAAAAAAACTGACTCTCTTTCACCCAGCTCTCAATTACAATACCTACACAGCTGGGAGTGAACCTTGTGCCCTCCTCTATTTAAGGATTTAGTCTAACCTGAGCTTGCACAAGTCTGGTGCAGGTAGTCACGAACTATGAGTTCATATGTGCAGTTGACCAGCTTTGTCCAGAAGACACCATGTCCACGAAGTCACCTACTGCCTGACACTTACACTCTTGGTCTTCCTTTCCCCTGATGATTCTGGAGCCTTGGTAAGAGAAAAATGGAAATAAATTCCACATTTAAGATGGAGCAATCCATCATTTCTTATTCTCTGTTCCTTGACCAGTTGTAGGTTTCTTTGTTATCATCATCTACTGCAAATAGAGGCATCTCTGGCTAAGTGTTGAAAGATGCATTAATCTATGGGTTTAACAACAAATTATTAGAAGTCAGTTTAATACCATGTCCATTTATCAGAATAGTAATGGAGTCCTCAGCCTGTGACCTGTCTAGTCCCAGCTTTCCTGAGCTTGTTAAGGCAGCTTCTCTTCAGTCATCTACTTTCATACTACCAAAACACATTACTGTCTTTTCTTGTTTTTTAATTTTTATAGGCTTACAGATTTTAAAACTATTCCTGATTTTCTCCTTGTGAAATTTTGGGAAAGTAAATAACATATGTAGTCAGTGTATCATTCTGACTTAAAACAATCCCACTGTCCTCTATGTTTGCATTGATCTGGGATTTGTTTCTATCACACTGATAAAGTAATCACATGGGACCCTGTGACCTCTTTAGTGTCTAGTTGTACAGCTGTTTTAGGTAGTCATTTCACTGACACTCTAGACACCATCTGACACTAACGTTCACTTCTTTTAGAAATCACTGTCTTTGTTTCTGTGTTGTGATTTTGTGACTTCTCCTACATCCACTAACTAGCTCCACTTATTGGCTGGCTTTTTCTGAGCCACACTATAAACCTACTTCCCTGTTGTATTCATTGTCAACAAGATAATCACTCTTTCCTAAAGAAAACAAGTCCATTGATACTTCATAAGTTTTTATCTCTATTATTATTCATCCCTCATCTGGATTTAATAAGAAAGTATTCACTTTTCTATTACCATTTTTCAGCTCATATAATATAGTTTGCTGTAGATCAACCTAAATTTTTTTTGTATTCTGAGTTCTATTAAGGAAGTAATTGTATTTGTTGTATTTCCCATTATTCACTGGGCATAGTAGTTGTCACAAGGCATGGATTCAATAGTGCATATTGGATTGGTAAGTATACATGCATTTATGTATACACAATCACATTGATATGATCTGGATTTGAGCACATAGAATTTCATTTCCACCGTAGTTGTCATTTTTCTCTTCTGGAGTCAGGCACATTTCAGATCAGTGAAGGCTAGTATGGATCACTGCCCATGTTTGGGTTTTTTTCTTGTGTACCCCAAAGTTCAACTACTTAATAACATATATTTAAAATTGTACAGAAAAAATCATCAATTATATTAGAAGAGTTAACTATGTATATTTCTAAGGAAACATGGTTCAATGTACTTAAAAAATACAAATAATAAGCATTTAATTTAATAACCCTAATCCAAAATTTAGAAAGAAATGTTTTTACTTTCATGTCTTATAGTTTTGATAAGGAAGAAAAAAACACCATAATATTAAGCAAACACCAATTTATGAGTTTTGGCCCAGTTCTCCAGTCTGTATTAATTCCTGACAACTTTATATGTTATAGTATCATTTAAGGGATCTAAGTCACCTCAAACTGAACAGTAGGGGATTTCCAACAGCTTGATATTTCAAACTCCTTTAGTTTTTCAGATAGCCTAAGGATGGTGAAGTAAAAATTATTAAGATATGGGAAGCCAGTGTTCATTGTTTAGGGAATTGCACCTCCCATGCTGTTGAAACAGCCTTGCTTTATCATGTGTTGAAATCATATTGTGGATTCCCAGACTTGCTTCAATGTTTGTGATGCACCTGTCTGAAGTGCATTCAACTGGGCTCAGATTAAAAGTCAATTCAGTACAAAGAGTCCTTGAACATAGTAACGTAGTAGCTATACCTGCCCACTGAAAAAGCCCCATGGGGGAGGAGAGAGAGAGAGAGAGAGAGAGAGAGAGAGAGAGAGAGAGAGAGAGAGAGAGAGAGGGAGGGAGGGAGGGAGGGAGGGAGGGAGGGAGGGAGGGAGGGAGGGAGGGAGGGAGGGAGGGAGGGAGAGAGAGAGAGAGAGAGAGAGAGAGAGGGAGGGAGGGAGGGAGGAAGAGGAGCAATGTTAGCATGATAATTTGTTGGGGGATGTCCTTCTGTATGCTGTTGACAAGCAAAGCTGTTTCAGCCAATGGGCCAACAGGATGTAGCCAGGCAGGAAGTATTTGTGGTGTTACCAGACTAGGAGAATTCTGGGAAGAGGCTTGAAGACAGTGAGTCACAAGGAGACACCATGTAGCTGCTGAGAAACAAGAGACTCGGGCATCACCGGTACCATATGGAGATACACAGATTAAGAGAAATGGATTAATAATTAAGAGAGAGGAGCCAGTAAGAAGCCTGAATTGTAGGCCAAACAGTTTATAATTAATATTAGCTGCTGACTGTATGCTAATTTGGGACTAAACAGCTGGGGGACCAGACAGGACAGAAATGTCTGTCCACAATATTTTCTGATACATTCTCGTCTTTGAAATTATCTGTGACATTTCTATCACACACATTTTGAGGAGCTGCTGTACAACACCGGTTCTTCTGGACACACATATCCGGTAGCACACCGGCGAGAAGGGAACAGAAGGTGGACAACAAGCAAGTAAATACATTGAGATACAAATGCCTTTTAATTACAGTCTTTATTTTTAAGGTTGTAATTATATCATCACACACACACACACACACACACACACACACACACACACACACACACGTTCCTGAATATTTAAACACAATCCAGTCAGTCTGTCTAAGGTTACTTGTATGTTTTCAGGGATGACCATGTGGTACTTTGATAACCAACTGGCGTTCTCTTCCCAGGAGAAGACTGTTTCTCCTGTTCTCAGCATTCAACTGCCGTAGCTCACTGTCTAAGGTTGAGGCTCCTGGGAGAGTTCTCCCTTCCACACTAGCATGCCTATTGGCACATCATGGTTTCAGTAATGTTGCTGGAGCCGTGCTGGGTAATCTTCATTAGTATAGCTTCTTTGATGTTTCTGGGAGGCACGATGTCTCAGTAAACTCCCTTTCCTATGACTTTTACAATCTTGCTGCCTCCTCTTCTATATTGATACCCATGCCTTAGCTGCAGGAATTGTGTTGGAAAATCATATTGCATACTTTAGAAAGAATGTGGGAATCCTCAGACCTAGGTGGGTCACAGACAAGCTTTGCAGGGAGGTTGTTTCAGTTGGAAATGTGGAGAAAAAGGAGACAGGCTTTCCAAGACCTTGGAAGAGCATTCAGTGAGGAAATGGAGCTCCAAATCTAAAGCATCAAATAAATTAGTGTATGGGCAGAGCTGAGCAACCAATTCAGCCAGTATTTTGAGGAAGGGGAGGTGGTGTTTGGAGGTAATGTTAGAACTATGCAGGGAGCTTGGATTTTGCAGAATGTTGAGTGTCAGAGACCTTTTCTCAAGTTATTAAAACCTTCCAGTCAGTCAGCCATTTCAGATGATTTTTATGACAATGCTAGATTTTCTTTTTCTTGTTTACAACTCATCCTCTGATGTGCACATAGTGGAGTTCTCTAGAAATTCTATGTATTTTAATTGCTGAGGTCTCATGGCAACCAGTTAATCTGAAATTGGAGGAAAGACAGGGAACTGCCAGAGGATATGGCCCCTGAGCCAATTCAAGCTGCTAGAAACTTCATTTAAAATTGCAATGAATAATCTCAAGGTAAAGGGTGACTAATACATACATGAAGAGTGCCCAGAAGCTGCGAGTCCAAAGAGGACCCTACTATAACTTTCAGACTTTTCCCACAACCTTGCCAGATACTCATGAGACAGATACGGTAAAGCTGAGGGTACATTTGTCCTGGTGGTGGTGGTGGTGGTGGTGGTGGTGGTGGTGGTGGTGGTGGTGGTGGTGGTGGTGAATAGTAACTCCTGAGAAAGCAAGAAGCACAAACAGGAAGTCCTTTGGGGGACCAGCAGGTAAGGAGACTTGGATAATATATTTAAGGTTAATGGGAAGTTGAAAGCATGCAGTATCAGATGATGAACTTCAGTATAAAAATGGGGATTATCGGTAACAATGAATGGAGGTACTAAAAGTAAAAAAAAAGTCTTTGACAAATGTATTAATAAACTCATTACAATGAAAATTGATTTGAAGAAACTGAAGACAGGCCAATAGAAACTATCCTATCTGAAACATCACTAGAAATAGGAAAAATAAATGAGTAAACAAACAGCATCCAAAAACCATGAACAATATCAAATGATTACTAATACCACATAGCAGGATTTCTAGAAGAAGAAATAAAGGGACACAGAGCAAGCAATATTTTAAATATATGCCTGAGATTTTTCTAAAATTGCTAACAGATATCAAATTACAAATCTAAGAATGATTTAAGAATTAAGCCTTATGACCATACTATTTGAGAAATATTTTGAAAAGAAAGCATGTGACAGTAGTAAAAGAGAAAAGAAACATCATATGAAGATGAAAAAAAGCAAGAAATCTCTCAGGATTACACCACAGGCCATGACAAGGGTTCACACCGTAAATTACCAAATCTTACAAAGAAAATTAAAACCACTCCCCAACTCAGAATTCTATACCCAGCAAAAATCTTTCAAAAATGAAAAGGACTTCTTTTTCAGACAAACATAAATGAGTGAATTCATTAGCATCCTACTTTGAAAAATACACTGAAGGAAATTTTATAGAAAAAAGGAAATTCTTGATAAAAGTCAGATCTATATGAAAAAATGAGGATATC
This sequence comes from Mesocricetus auratus, assembly GCF_017639785.1. Lineage (NCBI taxonomy): Eukaryota > Metazoa > Chordata > Mammalia > Rodentia > Cricetidae > Mesocricetus > Mesocricetus auratus. Next base: position 154,417,120 of record NW_024429266.1, on the reverse strand, counting down.
TGGAATTTTAATGAGTGTAAATGTAAAATTATTTTCTTCTCACTTTAAACTGTTCTACAAGAAAATATATTGTCTATTTAAAATATATGCATAAATAAACAAAGGAATATTGAACGGAGGAACTGGAATATTTTTTTATGTTCCTTTCAGGTTTGTAAAGTACCATGTATTATTTGAAGTTAGACTAATTAAATATATATGATGAACTATAGAGCTACCATGAATTATTTTAAGAGAAATATAAAAAAATCTCAACTTTGATTTTAATATACTAAATATCAATAAGTACTACCTGGATCTAGGTACATCTGACAGTTCATCTTTCCTGTCAACTTGACAGGATTTGGAATCACTTAGGAGACACACTTCTATGTGTGTCTTGAAGGACTTCTAGAGACTTTTAGCTGAGAAGTTGAGACCTGTCCCAAATCTAGGTGGCACCATTCCATAGCTCTGTTTCTGGACTGAATATCAAGGGGATGGGGAAAATATGAGCTCACATCAGTGTTCATTTCTGATTCTTGACTATGGAAGCAGCCTGACCAACTGCCTCACTCTTATTGCTCTGTGTCCCCCTCATAACGGACTGCATCCTTGTACTGCGGGCTCAGATAAACCCTGCCCTTCCTAAGTTGTTGTAGTCAGGGTTTTTTGGTTTGTTTGTTTGTTTTGTTTTTTCCAGGCAGGGTTTCTCTGTGGCTTTGTAGGCTGTCCTGGAACTCTCTCTGTAGACCAGGCTGGCCTCAGTCTCACATAGATTCACCTGCCTCTGCCTCCCGAGTGCTGGGATTGTATTTTAACATGGCAATAAAAGAGTAATGAACACAAAAACTCCTCAGTAATTTTTAAGAATGTAATGGAGTCCTGATGTCAAAAAGGTATGGGGAGCAATATCAGATGCAGAAGCGAGTCAGGAGGCTACTTCATGTCACATGTGGTGAGTTGGGTGGAAATAATGGCAACTGAGATGGAGACAGTAGATGGATTAGGAAAATGTTTAGATGTTGACTGTATCACACTTGCATATGACTTTCAGATGGAGGGGAATGATTAATCAAGGTCAAAGAGAATTTTAAATCAACTATTGATTAAATTAGGTTTTTCAAGTGTGTGTGTGTGTGTGTGTGTGTATTGTGTGTCTATGAATTTACTACCAAAGCAAATAAATATAGGATAATTGTTCTTATACCAATATTAAACAGTTTTTGCACACCTTTCTACTCTGACAAGCTGAGTGGTGCTATAAAACTTTTTAAGGCACATCCACCAGGAGAGGAATATATTGAGGAAGAGTGAATGGGACTAAAAATATTCTGATAGCTGTAAATGGTTATTTCCAATGATAATGTTTCATGTCTTTCTAAAAGACCCTTCTGCCCATTTGCCGTTGCCCCTCTCCAGCCGGAGGGGAGCCAGATGCTCCTGGTGGTGCCCTATAGTTTCTTTCTTGCTAAGCTAATGTGCTGCTACATTGAAACTGTAGTGTGCTCCTAAGAACAGAGACTGCATGCATTCTCTCTCTCTCTCTCTCTCTCTCTCTCTCTCCCTCTCTCCCTCTCATCTCTCTCTCATACACACACAGGGGGATGGGGTGGGGAGACTGGCAGTTCACAAGCATGCAGTAAATACTATATGAATAAATGAGTTGTAATGATTCTTGATTTGTCAATGTTCCCCAGGGTTGATAAAATACCATTTTTCATAATTGATGGGAATACAGAATCATCCATTACCCACCAATTTCATGTGTGATATAAATGATTGTTTCTTTGGTTGAGAAATATCTTTTTGATGTGATCCTGACTTTTATTAGCTAGATAGAGTGATGTAAGCTGGCTGGCTGGGATGGAAAGACAGCAGGATTAGAGTGAGGATAAATAATCCATGGAGGCCCAGCTTACTCGGCTCTGGATGCAACCACAGAGCTTCACACAATATGCAATCCACACACTTCCAAACAGGCCCCATTCCATTATGTGTGCAATGCTTTGCAGAAATGTGTCCTTATGACAGAACAGCAATGAAGACTATACTGGTTATTTTTGCATAATTATGGCCAGAGTACTGAGCATAAACGAATTAAGGGAAGAAATAGTTCTTTTTTTTTTTTTTTTGGTTTTTACGAGACAGGGTTTCTCTGTATTGTTTTGGAGGCTGTCGGTCCAGCCTGGCCTCGAACTCACAGAGATCTGCCTGCGTCTCTCTCTCCCGAGTGCTGGGATTAAAGGCGTGCGCCACCACCACCGCCCGGCGAAGAAATAGTTCTTTTGTGTCGTGGGCTTTAATGAATTGCCATGCATCATAGTTGGGGAGACATGCAGAGCATGTCTATCCACACAGGCAGGCATGTGGAATGGTGGCCGTTCATGTGGTGGGGAACCTGAGGCCGAGAGAACATGTCCAGGACCAAGAGCCAGGCTATAACCTTCAAAAGCCCAGTCCTAGTGACATACTTCTACCAGCTAACCCCTACTACATAACAGTTGTACAACCTCCCCAAACAGTACCAGCACAGGACATGCAGGCAGAACTCATACACATAAAACAGTAAAATGATTTAAAACATTTTAACGTTCTCTTTTGAACTCTTATCTATACTTCTGTTGGCAAAATAACTGATGCCATTAGACACACAGAAACAAAAAGACCAGTGCTGACAGAGTTAATTAGCTGAAAGGTCCAAATGAGTGGGGTCTGAGTGGAAATGATTATGCAGACAGCTAAGAGTTATGTCCCATATATCCTGTCCTTGGCAGCTGCAGTACAGACAGATGGCTCTGGGGTTCTGGGGTTCTGGGATAAGGAGACCATAGTATTTCCCAGAGACCGTATGAAACCACTTACTTATGTGAAATATGTCAACACCCTGGAGGAGAAAGCAAGAAGTAGGAAATATGCTTGTGTTGCATCTGAAGTTAGTTGGGTTGAGTAGAATCCTTACACTGGCATAGCCCATTTCTCCAGGATGATCCTGAATGAGAACCTGACAAGTCATGCTCTCCTCATGTTCTTCAAGAGAAAATGACACAGGGCATGTACAAGATGCTTTTAATTTTCACACGTATTATCTTGCTGAAGATTACTTTATATAATTCCTGAAACATATATTGATGTTGGATTTTAATCATAGACGAAACTTGCAACTGGTTTTGAAGCACACTGTAACCGTAAATAGCTGTGGATGTTTGCCCAAGAACATGTCCTGTGTAACAAGAACAGTGTGTGTCTGTACACCGCCCATGCATGAAGCCTAGCAGTTGATGGATGACTGGAGGAGGCCAGTTCTTTTCCAAGTCCCTCCCAGGAATCATGTGCACGTTTTTCAGATACTGGGTGTTTGGTATTGGTTTTAATTTGCAGCCAAGAAACTTTGCCTTTTCAGCTGATTCTTTTTCTTGTTTTTACCTGTATCCCCTTAAGCTGGAAATGTTAAAGAGAGTGATTAAAATCAAACAGATACCTTCTTTCTGTGGCCAATGAGAGAACATTCTGTAAAGGGGAGAATTATTGGTAAAAAGAAACTATTTTTTTAAGTAAAACCTTCCACAGTGAGATCAAACCAGGCAGCTGCTGGGAAAGGAGAATGGCTAGAAAGTATTGTAAATCTGGGGACAGATACTGGCAAGGACAAAAACAGTTACACCATGCTCATACGGAGTAAGCTGGTGACAGGAATGCACCAATGAGTCACACACTTCAGGTGCCATGATGGAACTTTTGAGCCTGAGTTTTTTGTTTAAGGACAGACTGTTGGATTCTTAACTGTGGTGACTCAGGAAACCTCTGTAGACCTAAGTACTGTCCCTAAAATGGGGTGTGTTAAAACACGCAGCAGAGATGTTAAGCAATGTATACAAGATTTCACACTCAGTAAACAGCTGCGTTGGAGCCAGAGCGCAGGACCGACATTTCAATGAGCTCAGGGTCAACATGAAGCCGACACATTACTCGATTTGATAGCTAACCCATTTATTCCAAATCACCCAGGATCACCCAGCTCATACCGGAGTGATACTAATTATTATCTGGATTCTGGGGTCAAACTCAGGTCAATGAGCATGTTAAGCTCACACTATACTACTGGGTAACATCCCATGTCTAGAAGAATCACTTCCAGGGTTCCCTTGTATTCTGTAGACTGTTTTGGCCTTGCTTGGACAGTAAATTCTGTGGCATTTAATTCTCATCTTTCATTAAGACATATGTTACACCTTCCTCGGGCATCCGATGTTGATGCTGTTCTGAGCTTTTTGATTAACTCTCCATCTGCATCTTTTCCGGCCGGATTGCCACAGATGTCTTGTGGACACAACGGAGCACCCTTGTGTTTTGTGATGCCTTCTTCTCTTCCTTCCCGCCATCATATTTTGCCTTCATCACTAGCACTCACATGGTGGTGCCAGCTTGAGGGGGACCTCAGCCCTCTCTTCGCAAGTGACATCTTGTTCTTGAAAACTCCCTAATCTGGTGGGAAACAACTTGGCTTTGTGATGTTTCCTTCCATGAGACACAGATCATGCCATTAGAGGGATCACAAATCATGACAAATATTGTCACACCAGGTTTCCTTCCCTAGCAATGTCCCCTTCGTCTCCAGAAGGAAGAAGAGCATTGAAGACAGCCTCAGTGTTCCTAAGCTGAAAATCTGCTATCAGCAATACTCCAGAATGCAACATGCTGGGTGCTGCCCTGCACAACCAGGTGGAAATGCAATGTCCTGAAACTTGGTTTCATGCAGGGAGTTAATTAGCAATCACATAAAACTGCCCCGCAAGCAGGAGATGCACATTCTGACACTTTGCTTCATGCACAAAATTAGTTTAAAACATTGCATTAAATTACCTTTGGTCTATATGTACAAAATTTATAAGAAATAAATTAATTTCATATTTAGAACTGGATCATATCCTACCCCCAAGATATCTCATTACATATCTGCTTCAAAATCTGAGAAGTCTGGACTCTGAAATACTTCTAGTTCCAAGCGTTTGGACAAGGGCTTTTCAACCTATTCCTACACATTCTATATTGAACGTCTCATTTGTTAAAGTCAGACTTTCACAGCTTTTACATATAAATATGTTTTTATCCTAAAGAGGATATAAAATGCTTATCTCCAATGTTACAAACAAAATTAAAGACTGTGAGATTGGGACAAGGAAACTCCTTGTTTGCTGGGGCAATGATTCTATAGCAAAAAATTTCTCCTCTGCACCCAGGCAGTACCTGCTTGTGCCTGTTGGATCAGCTGTCAGGAGGAAACATCTTGTCTGATGTCCCACCCCTCATGGTGTGAGACTCTTCCACTGTCTGGGAGGGAGTCCTAGGCTGAAGTTTCAAAGAGAGTTTGCAGATAGTGTCAGTTCTGATGCCAACTGTAGTTCATGATGTCATGCTCCTACCCAGTATTGTGTGACTCAAAGTCTCAAAAGGAAGTGGCTGAATGAAGATATGAAGGTCGTCTATCAGGAAACATATAACAGACTCATGGTGGGCAGGTTTTTGTTCCTGCTGCTCAGGCAGATTCTTTCCTTCCTTCCTTCCTTCCTTCCTTCCTTCCTTCCTTCCTTCCTTCCTTCCTTCCTTCCTCCCTCCCTCCCTCCCTCCCTCCCTCCCTCCCTTCCTTCCTCCCTTCCTTCCTCTTTCGCCCTCCATCCCTCCCCCGTCTCTGTCTCCTCTCTGTCTCTCTCTCCTTCCCTCCCTCCCTCCCTCCCCCTCTGTGTGTGTGTGTGTGTGTGTGTGTGTGTGTGTGTGTGTGTGTGTGTTCATGGACACCTGTGTATGCAGATGAGGGAACAACTTCTGGTATTACCTACAGGAATACCTTTTACCTCCTTTGATGCAGGGTGTATCATTGGCTGGAAATAATCAAATGGTCATACTGGCTGGGAAACTAGTCCCAGGGACATCCCCCAACCCCTCCCTGTCTCTAGCTCTCCAATGCTGGACCTACAAGTTCTAGCTACGTCATGAAATTTTGTGTAGGTTCTGGGGATCGAACTTAGTTCTTTAAACCTGTAAGCAAGTGCTTTACCAAGTGAGCCATCACCCCTCCACACCATCCCCAGCCCACAGATCATTCTTAGAGGAACCTTTTCTTGAAGTGGTTTATAATGATCGTCTAATACATTCCACAAACAACTTTTTTCCCAGTTGCAATCCTATCACTGTCTCCTTTACCCTGTGATATGAATAGCATGGTGTTTAATATCACTGGGTAAGTGCTCAACTCAAGGTCACATAGGTAGCCAATAGCTTATCTGAGCCTAAATTTAATGCTCTCAAAAATCCTCCATATTTCTTATTACTTCTTTGAAACATAAAACCAAAATAGCCAAAGAAGAGAGGTAGAAGACACAGTGTGTTGAAAGGAATATCCCTTTAGACAATTCGTTCAAAAGGTGGAACCTTGTATTGCTGCGAAGTGGATGTTCTGGCCTTCGTTTATATTCAGCTGTCAATGAGCAGAAGTTAGCCCAGGGCAGAAAGTATGGCCATCTTCGCGAGGCGCGAAGACATATGGACAGCTTTAAAGATGCACATGCAAAGAATCTGGTGACTCAAAGTTCCTCTGAAACTGGCCTGGTGGCAGAAGCCTCCGCCTTCCTCAGCTTCATTTACTTTGTCATTGTAAGGGCACTCTTGCCTCCACCTGTTTCTTAGTTCAAAAACATACAAATCAAATAGGAACATCGGGAAGAAGGGCACAACACTATTTTTTAAACCAAGGATTATGTTTTACACCTATCAACTTTCTTAATATAAGAATCTGGGGAAGAGGAAAGGAAAAAGAAAATGTATTAAAACTTTAATCTTTATACCTAAATGTAATAGGATTTTCACCCAGAATCATCTCTATATTATGACCTGAGTATTTAGTGAGGGTTTCTTTTCATGCAGCATCTTAAAATTCTTATTTCTTTTCATCACAGGTGGCTGACTTATAAAAGAAAAGAAAGATACTCTCAAGATTGCTCTGTTAAAGAGCAAGATTATTTCAAAATAGCCAAGGCAGTACAGAGTTGCATTTTAGCATATGGATTTGTTTAAAACAGACCTGAATTTGAGTCCTGTCAGTACCCATCCTTTGCTATGAGCTTTCAAGCCTTGATTTTGCTATCTGTAGAACAGGAATGTAATATTCTCACTGTGTAGCATTGTTTGAGAATGAAATAAACAGTGTATGTGCAATGCTTTGGGCATGTGTTCTTTAATATCAGCCATTTTTTGCATAAACGATACCAAGTCCCCATAGACTAAGCTGGTAAATTCATGGAAAATACTATTATCTCTCTGTGGCCACACATTAAGTCTTGATCTAATCTATCTATCTATCTATCTATCTATCTATCTATCTATCTATCTATCTACCCACCCACCCACCCACCTACCTACCTATTTGCTTGTTTATTTATTTATTGTCTTCATGCTCTTTTTTCTTCTAGTTTTTCCTCTCCATTGGACTTCCTAAGTTTCCTCGTTCTGTGACAATAGATTGATAACTACTCTTTAAGTCTACTGACTTTGTGCCTACCCTTTGAGAAACTGAAAATCCTACCTTCAAATTAAGTTCTTTAAAGATGGCCTGATTGGTTGCTCTCCAGTCAGTGAGCTCACACCCAGCATCAGCTCTTCACTCACAACAAGCCACAGCCAAGCCGTTGGTCGTCAAGTGAATGCTGGTATGTATTCTGAGAATCCCCAAACTCTCTGGCTGTAGCGTCAAAGTCTTAGAGAAACTGTGCTCCTTGCCTAAAGTTTGAAAGCTCTATCGTGTAATACATGTAGGTGTCTTGTGAGGTCTTCAAAGGGACATTTCGAAAGCTTTTGGACAAAGATAATTGCATTCAAGGGAAACAGCTGTTTCTATATTTGCAGCGGAGCTTACCATTAAACAAATGATAGTGAGGGCACTTGTGTTTAATTAGAGTGGTTACCGCGGAGCTTGACGGCTGCCCTGTAGCTTGCAGCTTCCCGGGCCCATGTTCACATTCCACATCCCGCCTTGTGCTCCACCATTTCTGACTGTGTTCCCTTTCTGCCTGTGCTTCTCCGCTTCTCGATGCATCCCCTGTATTCCTGTCTTCATGCAGTGCTTACCTCCATTTCGGAAATAATCCCTTCCAGTTCTGGGTCATGTCTGTCTGTCCCGTTCCCTTAGAGCTGCCCCTGCCCTTTAGGACACTTTCTTCCTTGTCATGTGTTTGCCATGTCCACTTTGGTTTAGGCTGAGAGAATGAAAAGTAGAAGCAAGATAACTCTTGTTAGTTTTATTTATTTCTGGGAACAACCATTGCTGCATTTTGTGTGATGAAATCTCACAGAACCCATCTGAGTTCCTTTCAAAAGCATAGTATTAATCCCTTGCTGTTTATATGTAAGCTGGTTCAGTTAGCTTTCTGAATGTTTAGATCTGTGGTCAGAAGCTGCGGTTTACCTCCTGACTTTGTTTAGGAAAGCAAAGCTGAAACCCAGGATTCCTTTCCCCGGAGCCTGAAAGCACAGCACAGAGTTTCTTCTTTGAATTAGAAGCTGTGTCCCAAAGTAATTTAGTCTAAATTCACATCCATGGGAAAGACATAGGAATGGTTCCAAAGGTACCAGCACCTGCATTTTCATTAAAGCAGCAGCAGAATCCCTCGGTGTTGCTCTGCCGTTTTCTGTCTATCATGGCTCAGGTCTAGGGCCTTGCTCAGGCCTGGGAAGAACATTACCCCTGAGTTCCATCCAGGCTTCCAGTGTGTGCTTTATTTACAGTTCCTAGCACTAGGGACTGGAAGAATGAAAGAAGAGAGGAGCCCAGTGTGGGGCCAACACCTTTAATCCCAGCACTCCTGAGGCAGAGGCAGGAGGATCTCTGTGAGTTAGGGATCAGCCTGATCTACATAACAAGTTCCAGGCCAGCCAGGGCTACATAATGAGACACTATCTCAAAATAACAACAACCAAACCAAATCAAACAAATGATCACAAAGCACAACCAAAGCCAACTAACCAAACAAAACCACAATCAAAACCCATATAAAGAGCAATCGAGACAGGTGCAGACCAGCAGGTCTTTCATGGAAGAAGAACAAAGCATGGGTTTCTTCGTGTTCCTGTGGAGCAACTACACTGATTTTTAGAAAACTCACACATTGTTAATATCCTTAGAAGACCATAATTAACAAATAAAAGGGTGTTAGGTGTCTTATTTAGTTTTGAAAACAAAGTCAATTTCAGTCTTATTCTGAACGTTCATTTTTATACATTTTGCCTTTATTGGCATATCTGACAAGAATTTTCGAGGCTCCCTGATAGATTAGGTTTGTGTTCTCTGCTGCATAAACCGAGATACAGAAAACCTAATGATTACCCAGGCAGCCACTGCACACAAACTCCCTCCTGAACCCAAGGAAAGGGTTCCATGGAGCAGAAGAGAAAGGTAGGTAGTGACTTCACTAATCACTTTCTCCCAAGGCCTGTGCCGGAGTTCTTGCAACAGGTGGGAGACGAACTATATAAGTGCAGAATTCTGCTGCGGCTATGGAAGTATATTCTGTGCTGGTTTCTCTTTCTGGAATAAAGACAACAACAGTAACAGTGGCTAACGGTCTTTGCATGTCTCCAGTGTGCTGGAAACCACACCATAGGTGTCCAAAATGTCCTTTTTAGTATTTTTTTACTATCATTGTGACACCTTTCTGTGACAGGAACTGTTACTGCTTGCCTTTTAAGGTCGAGGAATCCAAGGATTCCTTGCAAGGTACTCTCTTGCAATCCAGGCTAGTTTTATGCCAGCTCAACACAAGGTAGTCATTTGGGAAGATGGACTCTCAATTTAGAAATTGCCTCTAGAGGATTCGCCTGTAGGCAAGCCTATAGGGCACTTTCTTAATTAGTGACTGATGTGGGAGGGCTCAGTCCATTGTGAATGGTGCCACCCCCTGAGCTGGTGGTCCTCCATTCTCTGGGAAAAAAAGCTAAGCAAACCTGGAGAAGCAAGCCAGTAAGCAGCACCCCTCCCTGGTCTCTGCATCAGCTCCTGCCTCCAGGTTCCTGAGCTGTTTGAGCTCCTGCCCTGACTTTCTTCAGTGATGGGCTGTGTTGTAGAAGCATCAGAAATTAATTCTTCCCTTCCCAAGTTGCTTTGGTCATGGTGTTTTATCACAGCAGTAAAAACCTTAAATAAAACAATTGCCCAAGCCCATCTGCTATGAGTGGCAGAGGTAAGGTTCCTGCTTGGATTCCGGAGTCAGGACTTGCTGGGAAAAAGAATGGGAGCTTTGCCACTGAGATGTTACAGTCAATCATTCAAAAATTATTTACTGAGACTCTAATACCTGCCTGTGTTTGTTACGGTTTTGTCACTATGGTTCAAATCCCCACAACTGAGTAAAGGAAACCCGGTTCATCTTTAGTTCACAGTTTTGGAGAGATTTCAATCCAACACTATGGAGAAGGCCCGTTAGCTGGAATGACTCCAGCTGTGGTGGTGAAAGCTTGGATCATAGCTGTTCACATGATGGCAGATAGGATGTAGGCACCTGTCGAAGATCCACTACTGACTCACTTCTCATAGCTGGGCCCCACCTCATAAAGGCTCTAATCACCTTCAAAAGAGTGCCCAAGGTTGGGGACAGACCATTTAAATCTGAGCGCATTGGTGATATTTCAGGTCCAATCCCTGCCAGAGGTTTTTGGTCATGAAGATTCCGCAGTGAGAAATGGGCACAATCCCTGACCTCTTGATGCTTGTGTTTTGAGGTGAGCAGAAAGTAGACAGGTTTAGTGGAAAGTAACGAATGCTAAGGGGGGAAGTTAAGGGCAGTGGGGCTTCTTTTCATGAGGACATTAGCAAAGGCTCATTGGGAAGGTGCCAATTCACATATTTCAAACATAAAGTTGGTCATCAAGGAATGTGCACTGAGAATGTAATGTGTAGTGTGTACAATTGCTTTTCTTTCCTCTTTAGAAAACCCCAAACAGGTATCTTCCCCAGGTGAACCCACAAATCCAGAAAAACACCTTCCCATATCCTGGAATTCATGCATTCTTTCTTAGATACCTGTTGTATGACAGAACTATTCTTAAGGAGATACAACACACATATATACTCATCCCAGACACCACTAAGGTTCAATTTGGTGAACTAGAAGTTTTATTTGGGTTACTTACAAGAATGTGGGTGAGAGGTTACAGTTACTTTTATGACTCAAAGACAGCAGCATCACCAAGGTCAACGCTAGTGTATGTGACACTTCACAGAGTTGGGAATCTGGAGCACACTGCACAGCCTAGAGGCAGCTCAACAGGTTGGAGGGTGTCCTTTCCAGGTGCCTCAGTTGGTCTAAACTTCCTTCAAGCAGCTCAGATGTTTCTGCTTCTTCCAGGCAGCTGGTCTCTTCCCAGTCTTCTTTGCAGCCGGGCTTCATGTTCTCTTAGAGGGACTCTCGGCTTCATTATGTAACTCTGGCAAGGCGGGGCCTAGTGAATTTGGTCAGTTTCAGGGACTTCCTGAAGCCACTTTTAATTGTTTGCCTTCCTGCTTAAGGAGCTTTTCTGAAAGATTGAATGCTTCTATCTCAGAGGAAACTGTTAGCAGAACAGTGCATCAGGCTTGAAACAAAGAAACACTGTGCACTTAGAAATTTTAAGCGTCCTCATGGTTAGGAGCTGATTTTGAATTAGGATTGGACACAAGTATTGTTTTTCCATCCAAAATAGGTTTGTAAAATGAATTTTCTATTAGTACAAATGCCCCCAGCAAATTTACTTGTGAAAGAAAAGTGGTTTCCCTGATTCCCATAGTTACCCAGGCACATAAAGAAAGCCCACAAAATAAAACATCTGTGGGTGCTCTTGCCTGTTGGGAGTCAATCAAAAAGCTTAAAGCAGCATGGGAGGAAGTGAGAATAGTTTACATGCACACACACACACAGACACACACACACACACTTTGATTTTCATCTTTTCCCCCTATAATTGTAAGAATTTCTAAGAACAGTGGAACAACTTCATTGTATGGAGTAGCACTAAAATTTGTCCCAAAGCAATGTGTTTTGGACTAAAATTTCCTATCATGTTTGAGGAAAATGGTTAAAAGCCATGGACAAGATCACAGGAGATATGGATAGCTTTTAAAAATAAACTGCTTTAAAGTGATTGATACAGTCTGGGCATCCAGTCCAGGTTTGTAATAGACGTGCCCTCTCCATATTAGTTTTTCTCATAGCAACTGAAGGGCAACCTTGCAGTCATCTGCCCTTGAAAGCAACAGTACCTCATCTCCTTAGAAAGTGTTCACACTTCAGGTTTCACAGGTTCCTGGTAGCCATCACCCCAGTTATTTGTAATTAGCGAGGAGTGCACCTTTTGAGCTCTGAGAGCATTGAATGAGAATGGACCACAAATACCAGGTCCCAGAGTCTTCGTGTCAAGATTCTATTTTCCTCCCAGTGTCATCTTTCCATCTGCCTTCCCCTTCCATCCGTTGTGAAGAGTCAGGTAAGTAGGATTAATTTCAGTTTCAGTATCTCCAGCTGTTTTTCCATCATTAACTCTGCCTTTGCTCCAGAAGGTTTCCTGTTCATTACAGAATGAAAATGAACATGCCTCAGGGCATTTCACATTCTCTTAGCAGTCATAATGTTTTTTACAAAAGCCCCTCCATACTTCCTTAAATTTAATATATTCTCTGAACTAATTCTGGTCTGCTGATGATATGCCCGTATTATTAAAATCAAGACACTGCCCGATTTAGACCAGTGTCATTTATTTAGTTCAAATGTCTTCAAGCCTATCGGAGGCTGGCCAGCTATAGGAAGCACGCTGTGAATAGCACAGAAAAGTAATCCTTCACTTTTGTGGAGAAGCCTACTTCCTCAATCACACGCATGAGTTTTATCACTCACGCAGGAACATTAAAATCCTTATGGAAAAACCTGGTCTTTCATTAGTGAAATGAGGAAAAACAACAAGGCAAAATGAATAGGAAATAAGTACTGGAAATGAGAAAGAGAATTTGTAAACCGTGTGGTAGGAGTCAGAGTGCCAACTCTTTCCAAGGAATTGGCTGATGATTTTAAGTTGTCATAAAAGCCAGGCAGAAATACTGGACAGAGGCAGTGAAGGTTGCATGCAGAAGGAGACCGGGGTCTCCATTTCAGTCTTTCAAGTCAACTCTGAAAAGAAGGTCAATAAGCAAGAGAATAGGCCAAGCAAACAAGCCACATCTGAGGATCAGATCTGGCCTGTGGGTCCTCACTTTAGAAACCTGGCATCTGGCAAAACCAAACAGCCAGCTTTAAATTGTCTGAGCCAGGATTCAAAGAAGTTTGTCCAGAGAGCCGGAACAGTTGACCAACTCCAAAGTGATCTCCCCAAGGCTTTACCTCTCCCATTAGGCTGAGCACTGATTTCTTAGGCTATGTCTTGAGTTCAGTGCAGTGCTATTTCTAGAGCACAGCAAAGTGGCACCTAATGTCACCATCCATTCTGCTACACTTGGTCTGGAAGGAAGATGAGCAGACTGCCAGTACTTGTGCCTGTTGTAGCATGGCTGCTTAAACCTAGCATGCTGAGCACTTGTGTTCTGTGGTCTTTAGCCAGTCGACCTGAAAAACAGTCATTTGTATGTGTGAAGTCATGTAACATATAATGATGTTTTAGTGACGTATCATATACATTGCATTATGTTGTCTACTTAAGATTACAATAGAGCTAAAATATTCCTATCACCTAGTGATATCACAGCACCAAGCATCACACAGGGGTGTGCAGACTTACTGGGTGCCATTCACTTATAACCATAGTTCATACAATTATGTACAGCCATAATTTCTGATAATGATAATAAAGGACTATATTATTCTCTGATATACTTATCATCTATATTTTAGTCATTGTTTTAGAGTGTGGTTTTCTGCCTATTGAAAACAAATGCTGTGAAACAGGATGCTGTGTTGTGTCCATACCATCTCTCATATCTTGTGTTTACTATATCTTGATTATATTTTTGTATATCTCATACCCTCTTAATTTGTTCATTATGATACAAGGAACAATAGGTTGTAACATATACATATACCATCACCTAAGTGTGCAATAGATTATACTATACAAATGGTTTTAACTCTGTGATGTTTGCATAAAGACAAAAGTATCTAATAGTTAAGGTTCTAGAACATATCCTCCTATTGAGCAACACATCATTGTATATATGCATATGTATATAACATATATATGTATGTACATCATTGCTTATATAGGCAGTGACTCTCTTTGTATACACATATGGATTTTAAACAATTTTGCTTTTGTCCAATACTATTTCTTTTTACTCTTACCATGTATTTTTCTAAAAGGTAAGAAAACCTTTTACTGACAAGAAACACTTAGGTTTTTTCTTCTTCTTGCATATATAGGAACAAGACCCAGGAAACCATAGGCTAGTTTAATCATCATGTCAATTAAATGAACGAGCAGCAGCATTGGTAAGATGAAGCATGTTTCTTGGATTAATGAGTAAAAAAAATTCCCTCCCTGTGATTTCCTTCCCATTAGCATTCTGGCCACTAAAATGTCAGCATCTTGAATGTTGCCTTTGAATTCCTCAGTGATGTACTCAGGGCATCTCACTTTGGCCTTACATCTTGGCATTTTCCTTTCATCTCTCTATTACCAAATGCTATCCACTCGGTGTCTCATTCTGTCAGATCCTGTCTAGGAATGGCTCTCAGTGGCTGACTGTGTCACCTGTCTTAGGGAGTTTATTGATATTTCAAAGCGGAGCAAGGGACACTTTCTGGTAGGCTTCAAGTTACATCTATATGGGTCAATGGCTCTTTTTCATAAGCTCAGGGATTTGTATAGTGCTACATAAACTGTTCTCCCCAAGCCACATAGCCCCAAGAGCAGCCATTCTCCAAGTGGGATCTAAATCCTCCAGTAGCTTGATGTAAGTGCAAATTCTTGGACCCAACCACAGTCCAAATCAGAAAGTGCAAGCAGGGCCTTGCTATTGGTGTCTTGCTAAACCTCCTAGCCATGATGAGGAAAGTTAGCTTTCTACCACCATGCTAGAATATTTACTTCCATAACTCTGTATGTTGCCTTCTCTTTTTCTCACTTATTTCCCTAGCTAAATTGTAAATCCTAAATCAGAAGTGAGTTATCTTGCTTATTTATCATGAAACACCACTGAGGACTCCTAACATTAATCTATGACCACAGGAGGTGCTCAGTGACTTTCTGTTAAACACATGAGTATGTGAATGGTTGGCAAAATGCCTGCCTTTCTAGTGATGCCTGTGTCTTCGTGTTGAGACTTTAATAGCCCATTATAAAGGCAGGACAGGTAGGTGTAGTACAGGAATTCTTGTGAGCTTTGCTGTTTGATTGAAATCTTCACTCTACCTT